>NC_036456.1:25994270-26666480 GCF_002775205.1 Xiphophorus maculatus
CGGCGCTATTTTACTGTGTGTGCTTGTATTTACCGTGGTATGGACCTTTAAAAATCACCTAAAACTGGTGATTTTAAAATAAAAGGAAATAAATTTTCAAATAAAGGTTAGTCAAACAATTTGCCTGAAAAGGTAAATGATGTTTAATACAGTTAACAAAAGAAAAACATTCTGTTTATGTAACTACATTTTTAAACCAGTAACTATCTATTAAATCAATTTTGTATTTTTTGATTATATGCTTTCATTTTCAGACAACGTGTCTGTTGAAATCTTAAATAAACCTGCAGATTTTCCTCAAATGCCGTAACATATTTTAGAGGTTAATAAAGGTTGTAATGCAGTTTTGAAAACAAGATTTTAGCCGTTTTGTTTTACTGAAAAGATCAGATTAAAATCAGACCTAAACATTTACCAAAAGAACAACTACACACAGAGACAAAATGAGTGAAGGGAGTAGAAACCGATTTTTTTCTGGCAAATATTTGGCTGAAAAGGAAACAATCAGGAGATAAGAGAGGAAAAGAGAACAGGAAATGTTGAGATTTCCTTTGAATGTGAGGTGTGTGTTCCTGACAGGCTTGCAGTTTTTCTCCACCAGAGATTCAGAGAGAGAAAGAAACCAGAAAACACTGAAACAGACAGAGTGAGAGGACAATCCGTGGATAATCAGCTTCATATTTTACCCTTAAACAACTTCATCTGGTGGAGATTTTTTTTCCAGAAGAAGCTGAGATCTTTGTTTCCCATCCAAGGCTGATTATTGTGGATGCCTCGTTATGTAAGCCATTGCTTCTTCCGCCCTGGATCTTTTCGACCTTCTGAACTCGGTCACTTCTCTTTCATTCAGATCTGAAACTGTCAGATCCAAGGGACTTTTTTCAGCCCTTCATCCCAGTTGGATTCTTCTTTAGCCATGTTGCGCTGCGTTCTTCAGCGGGCTAACAACCTCAGGCGATCTGACCCTCTGGCCAGTGTCACGTTTAGAGGTAAGGGGCAGCTCTGGGGCTTTGGCGAAATGTGTCAAAACATCCAAAACCTCCTTTTTTATAGAAGGAATTCATTAATATACAGAATAATATTTTAAAAAATGAACACAGACAAGCAAATCTCAGGACTAATCCCAAATGTTAAGAATTTAAATAGTAGATTCCTCTAGAAAAATCACAAATTGTCATTTTTTGAGGGGTGTGTGTGTGTGTGTGTAATGATAATATAATTAATAAAGTAAAAAAATATATATATACACTTTAAGAAGTATGCTAACTTGCTTACTTCTTGAATGTCTTGAACTATAATTACTATAATATTAAATGTGTTATTGTTGTTTCTCCTACACACTCCGGTTTGGCTCAACCAAGATGCTAATTTGCTTTATTAAATAAAATTATAGAGAGGAAGCATTTCTATGCTAGCAATAGGATTCATTACCACTAAAAGTTTTTATTTATGTTATGTTACTATAACCTTTTCTGTTTATTTGAGTAACACGTTGTCAAGACATTAGTCTTCTTTAGCCTAGCGTAGATACAAATTTATTTACCTGATAAAATGGTTTAAAAAGCAAATCTGTGTTAGTTACAGTGCTAAGCTCCAAATAGTAGCACTGATTGCTAAGTTTTTCACTTATACATTTGTCAAGGTTTAATATTTGTCACCACTGTCTAAGATAAGGTAACATATTAGCCTTGCTTAGCTTAGCGAAGATGCTAATCTGATTCTAGTGAGGAGAAATATAAGCATTAGCAAAATCAGTGCTAAAATGCTAATGGCCTTCAATATTTTTTATTTGCAATCTTTCTTACACCAACTTAATTGTTTCTACATTTTAAGATTTGAGCTAGCATTTTAGCTTTCCGTCTTTTGTCTCATTGTACAAATGTACAAATGTATGACTGAATGGGTAACAAAGGTAAACAGCTGTTCTACCTGCCCTCCATCATCTTGTTTGTCCAACTTTTTTTGTACTTTCCATAAGTCGGTGTTTGCCTCCTTAATGAGGCGAACTCTGCGCTTAACTTCCTGCCTTTGTCCAAACACAATTTCCTGGTCCCATCAGACATTTACCTCCCTGCTGCAGCCCTAACTTATATCTAATCTCACTGCTAAAACAAAGTGATAAATGGACACGACATTCAAAACAAAACACAACACTTCAGCCACAAAGATTAATTTCTACTTCAGTGACTGACCTAAAACTCTTTAGCATTATTGATGTGGCATGTTTCCTTTTCCTGAAGTGAAGTCTGACTGGATGATAAGCTTTAGAAAGCTTGAACTTAAAGCTTCTTAACACATTTAGACACAATGTAGCTACAATTGAATAGAGACTGTATATAAATATTAATTTTAGGTCTTTCCCAAAGATTTTCAATTGGATTTAGGTCTGTACTTTGACTAGGCCATTGTAATCCAATGATATTCTTTGATTTATACCACCTAATTGCAATGTTTCCATCCACTTTTCATGTGAATTAGTTTCCATTTTCCCTTCAGCTCCTTGTCTGGCTGAGTACCCAACTTTCCTCTGAGGTTTTCACAGAACAGCTAAATTTATACTAACATGATGTCACACTTTACACTTTAACACTTTTGTTTCGCCGGCTCCTGCTCCTTAAATAACACATGCAGCAATGCTGGCTGACAGACAGACAAACACCTGGGGCCGTGCAGATCTAAACTTCTCGGGTTCACTCCACAGTTCTGCACCACTTTGTGTTGGTCTATCACACTAATAGTGTTTTCACACCTGATAGCCCGGTGACTCGGTTTGATTTTGGACCAAAATTGATACATTTGTTACGTTATCAGCTACTGTGGTTTTCTTCCACACTGCACTGTGTCAAACAAACCAAATCCTTTGAAATCCTGTTCCCCTCCTCACCTGCGGGGGCGCTACACAATGAACCACTGAAGGAAAAAACACAAAAACCTCTGAAGAAGACACTGAGCACAACTTCCTTCAAAAATGTAAACAAAAATGGAGCGACGCCAGAATTTAGTGATTGTTTGATTTCTCATTGGTGTTTGGCAAAAAAAGACAAACTGTTTCTCCTGCTAGCGCTGGGCTTGCGTGTTTATTTAAGGGTGCATTCACACCAGGCCTGTTTAATCTGGTTTAATCCAACTCCTCTTCACTTGGGGAGGTGTGAAGGCATAATCAGACTCTGATGTGGACCAAAAATTTTACTCTGGTCCGCCTATAAACCTAGGTCCTGGTTTGGTTAAAGTGAACTCTGGTGAAGTTGGAATGCATGTGTGTATGCCAAGTGGCGCGGAGTCCCCTCCAAAAGCAGGAAGAAGTCTACAGCGCAGGGCATTCTGGGTAAATAATACAACCAACACAAATGCAGGAATCTCACACTAATAGAGAAATGGCTTGTTGTCTTTTCCAAAGACAAAAGAGAAATCCTACAACCTCTAAAATCTGACGCTACTCCATTTTTGTTTAAATTTTATGTAGAAGGAAGCTTCCAGTGTCTTCTTCAGATGTTTTTGTGTTGTTTCTTCAGTGGTTTTTGGTGCAGCACCAGAAGAACTGGTTTTTCAAAGGATTTAGTTAATTTGTGGAAGAGAACCACACCAGCTGAAAATATAACTGATGTTGCAAAATGGTCCCCAATCAAACGAGTCTACAGGACTATCAGGTGGGCAAACAACCTCGGCCCTTTTAAAATAATGGGAAACAATGTACAAAAGTTCAAAGGGCAATCCCAAACAGTTTATTACAATTTTACACTGACATGTTCTTTGTGATGAACGTCACAACCCCAGATATTTTAAAGGTCTGTATTTTAAACCATTCAAGGACTAGCAGTGAACATTTCCTTCACTCTGGAAAACAGACACCATGTCCATTTATAGAAATTATAATGGAGCAGCAAGGAAATAGTGGGAGGAGAAGCATGCAGAGTCATCGTATGGAGGTAATAAATCCCATTTGGGATATAAACATAGGAAGGAGCAGATAGCAGTGCTGCTGTCAGTACTGGAATCTGAAGGTTTTCCCTCCTGTAGAAGATTATTTACATGAAGAGAAGGCTTTGGTTTATGGAAACTGTATTTATTTATTTATAGGTTTATTTATTTATAAGTTATCAAGTCACTCTGACCACCGATGCTGGAATTTAGTAATGCTTTAATGACATTGTATGGATTGCTTTTCCTCACTCCTGCATCTGTTTGTCTACAGGTGCAAAAGTAAATGAATTTGACAGCAAGTGCTTGTGTTTGTGTGCAGAGTGAAGGACTTCCAGAGAAACAATAAGTTTTCTCATCCATCCAAACCAGGAATAAAAACTTGAAACACTGCTGATTATAATCTGTTGTCTTGTATCTGTTGACTGTATAATTTAATTTCCATTGATCATACATCTGCACAAATTGGAATTATGAAAGCAAATTTGCTCCATGGAAAGTTGCCAATTTTGAAAAAACTCAAGATTTTTGAGTTTTTGCATTTCCCTTACAAATGTACGCAAAACTTTGTCAATATTCGGCTAATCTTGAAAAATAAAAAAACACACATTTTCACAGTGTTTCTATTAAATAAGAATTAAAATCACAGGTGAATAAGTTTGTTCACATAAGTCATTGTTGTCATCCTCTTACTACTTCCTGTTGTCTTCTTTGCCGTTTCCGACAGTAGTAACATCCGGTCATTGATCACATGACTTGTGTGATGCAAAAAAAGTGTTGACTTGGTTTTGCAAAATGCACAAAATTTAATACAGCTGAAAAAACACACCTGCGTTTGCATTGACCAAAGTGGAGTTACGAAAATAAAATTTGGGGTAGAAACTTTTGCAACACAGGAGTCATGTGATCAACAACCAAACGCTTCTGCTGGCGGAAAGAAGAAAACAGCAGTGGTAGGGGGGAAAGTTTGTTCTTTTATTGCGTCAATAAACTTATTTATATGTGATTTTCATTGCGTTTCTTGTCAAAGGTAAACACAGCAATTGCGAAGTTGTGTTTTTACGGCAGCAGTGGAATATCGACAAAGAATTGCGTCACATTTGAAACCTAGCTAGTCTAGCGCAAAAATGTAACAAAAAACTGAGTTTTTGTTGTTTTTTATTGGCCTGCTTCCATTAAGATAATTTAATTCCAATTTGCACAATTCGATGGAAAAATGAAAACTACTGCGGCTCATACCATATTGGTGTTTATGCACAATGGTGCTGTAAGACAAGAGCTAGCTACTCGCCGGCTCCTGCTCCTTAAATAACACGCAGTAATGCTGACTGACAGACAGACAAACACACGGGGCTGTGCAGATCTAAACTTGGGTTTCACCGGGTTCACTCTGCTCCCTGTTCTATTTTCAGATCATGACAGAAAATGTGCCAAGCTGAACCAGCCGGGAAGTTAATGCTGCTGCGTTACTTCCTCTCAGATTCAAACTCAGATACCAGCCCGAGGGACATTTTAGGGCTTCACACACAGAAAGCAACGCAACCTCTCGACCTGTGTGTGGAAGGGCGGAGATGTTTTTTAAGATATCCTCTAAGAACGGAGGTCCACTTACGTAGGAGCTTCTCAATGTGTGTGTGTGTGTGTTTGCACTTTGTTGACCATGTGTGGGTTGTGTGTTGGGTGATAGAAGTGGGAAAAACAGGAAAGAAAACAAGATTTTGAGGGTGTGCATTACAAGAGGTGGGGAATGGTGTGTTTTTGTTTTTAACTTTTGGAATCAATGGAGATCAGGAGTGTCCAAAGTGCGGTCCGGGGGCCCATCCGTGGCCCTCTGAACGATTTTGTGTGGCCCCTCTCTACAGTTCCAGAGTGAGGCAAAAGTGACCTGTAAGCACAGGTGATTGATGCAGATGGATAATTTTGTTTTCAATTGATTTAGATTAATAATTTTTGCAGACAAATAAAATCTTAAATTTACAAAAAATAGTTAAAACATTCATTTACGTCTAAAGTGATTTTTGCATTTGCAGTGATTTTGTAGTTTTATAAGACTACAAATATATCAACTCTTTCTCAGAAAGTAATCAGACCCTCAACCCCCCCAAAATATTTACTTTTTATGACCCTTTGCTAAAAAAGTTAATAATTATTTTATTATCTGAGCAGATAAGATAATGAAAGTCACATAAATTTTTGCATTTAATTTAAAAAAATCATAAAAGAACCTGCATGTGCTTTTAACTTGACTGTTTTGGCCATTAGGACAAAAGGTTTGAACACCACTCACTCAAGAAAAAATGCTCAAAGATTGATCAAAAGTCTCGTTGTTTTTAATCAGTAATATCGTAATCCTGAATTTATGTCCAGTTTTACAAAAAAATGTGTACTACTCATGGTTTTTCAGTCAATTGGGGGTTAAATTCCGCAGAGATTATAATTTTAAACTTTGCATTAGTGTAAATTTAGGTTTGATGCTAATTACATTCATTAGGTATTTAAGGAATGAAACAATCATAATGTGTTATTTCATCTATGCAATTAGGACTGAGTCAAATTACACACGTTTTACACAAAAATTATTAATTTCTTGGACATAAAAACATTTTATTGAAAAAGGAAATTTATTTTTTAATTCCACTTCTCTGATTTTTCTTTGTTGAACTGAAACGCAGTTCATGATAGATTAAAGTCCTTGAACTTTGGGACAGTTTCTCCGATTGTGTCCAGTTGCATCATGAACGACACAATGAGCATTGTTTTTATTTCCTTCTGTCTGGTTGAATCAAACTCTGCGTCTGGATTTGTTCCTCTTATCCACTGAAACTGAACAAAAATAATGGTAAAGGTCTTCATCAATAACCGGTGATGGTTCACATCCCTGTGTGTGTGTTTATAGTTTGTCCTGGGATGACCTCTATATAAATACTATGAACTGAATTTAGATCTTTAGGGCTCCTCTGTGGTTGATAACCTATTCTGGCAGTTCATTGTCCTGTCTGACCCTCCTGCCTCACTTTCTGCCTGACAGGGCAGGAAATCAGAGCTCATGACTTCATGTTGCAGGAAGTGACAGAAAGATAACACGCACACATAAGGACATTGTTTGTTGGTGGTTGTTATTTGAGAACCGATTAAAAAAAAAACCAAGCTCAGGTTAGCTTTGAAATCAAAGTTGGGACTGATTAGGTTTTGATTTCAGATATCAATAAAATGTCCTATTGAAGACAAGAAAGACTAGAAGACAACGCAGTCCATATGAAGCAGAGATTCAACCCTAAGTACATTGAGTAGAAACATGTCCGTATTAAATAACATGAAAAAAGTCACGTTTATTTATACAACACGTTTAAGCAATAAAAAAGTTCGAAGTGCTTTACATCATAACAAATATAAAATGTACAGTCACCAATTATGAAAGACGCAGCAAGCATTACACTTAGTCAAATGCCACAATAAAAATAATCAATAAACCTAAAATAAATTGAATAATATTTCATCTATGACGTTTCAAAATGAGCTCTAATCAGGTGGGTTTTAGTCTAGATTTAAATGAACTCAGTGTTTTGGCTGTTTTGCAGTTTTCTGGAAGTTTGTTCCAGATTTATGGTGCATAGATGCTGAATGCTGCTCCTCCATGTTTGGTTCTGGTTCTGGGGATGCAGAGCAGAACCAGAACCAGAAGACCTGAGAGTTCTGGAAGGCAAGAGATCTTTAATGTTATTGTGGTGCCAAACTGTTCAGTGATTTATGAACTAAATCACTGAATTTAGTGATTTGGTTTATAAATCACTAAATTATTACAACAGTATTTTAAAGTCTATTCTCTGAGCTACGGAGAGCCAGTGTAGGGACTTTAGAACTGGGTGATGTGCTCTAACATCCTGGTTTTATTCAGAACACCAGCTGCAGCGTTCCGGATCTGATCGATTTTTTAGTCAGATCTGTGAAGAAACTGTTGCAGTAATTGATGCGACTAAAGATAAATGAATTTCCATAGACCTTTCTGAGACATCAGACCTCTTATCCTGGAAATGTTCTCCAGGTGATAGAAGGCCGACTTTGTAACCGTCTTTATGTGACCTTGAAGGTTCAGGTCAGAGTTCATCACTACTCCTAGATTTTAGACCTGATCTCTAGTTTCCAGCTGTGGTATCGTTCCTCCTGAAGTTCAAAGATTAAAAACTTTAGCTTTGTTTCTGTTCAGCTGGAGAAAGTTTTGGCACATCCACACATTTATCTGTTCAGAGTCACCTGGTGACATCATAATGTAAAAATTGAGACAACAGCAACTTTAAGTTGCTGTTTTTCTGTTGCTGGTTCCATGAAGATGTAGCATAAAGCTGAAAAGTGATTGTATAACAAGAGTTCAGCTGTTTTTCAGCTTAATTCATTCAAAACGACTCATTTATCTAATAGAACATTTATTTATTGAATTTTCAAGTAGCAGCTTCACTGGAACCTTTTACATTATATTCTTATTTTCCTGGATTAAGAACGATATCATGTTGCAGTGTCAATTATAATCTTTCAATTTGACTGTGCTACTTATCCAACATTTTTTCTTTCTCCTTCAGGGTCAAAGAAGAAGACAAAGGTCATTAAAAACAACCCCAACCCGGTCTGGAACGAGGTGAGTTTCATGTTACCCAATTATCAAAATATCAAACTTGAAGAGAAACTTCACATTCTAATATGCCAGAATATACTTACAATATTTTGACATATTAATATGTACAGTATATACATGTATTATCTTTAATTATGCAATTAATTTATATTTTTGAATAAATATATTCTTTCCTGGAGTTTCAGGTTTTAAGAATAATTTTTCATCCATGTTTTCAAACACATGTTGGTCTGATTGATAATCAAAATGGAAACATTTTTATTTTGTCATACAAGCTAATCTATACCTACCAGAAATCTGTAGAATAAGTCAAAGCTAAGGAATTTTCCAGTAAATACAGACTTTTAAATAAAATATTTACACAAACAGCTGAAGTCCAGCAGCACCATAAAACCCTACACTCATGCAAATAGCACGTTAGAATAATTTTAACCAAATCTGTGATGTTCAGAGTTATTCTATTTTGAGAATTTACCTTTTGATTTCTCTATGCAGATAAAACATTTTAATGCTTTTATGATGTTATTTCCCCTCTGTTAGGGATTTGAATGGGACCTAAAGGGGATTCCTCTGGACTCTGGAGCAGAAATTCACTGCGTGGTCAAAGATCATGAGAAAATGGGAAGAAACAGGTACAAAAATTAAAATGTCTCACTGTTAGCTTTTACGAAGAGTTCATATTTGTGCATTAGCAATAAGTCAGCAAGTTGTTTGAACAGTTTTAGTTCCAGTTATTATTTCTAGAGGAGAATATTTTGGTATCGACCCGATACAAATAAATACAGAGCCAGTATTGCCAATATTGCTACTATCAATGTTGATACATCAAACTACTGACACTTAGGTGTTTTTGTGTATTTTAAAGTTTACAAGTGTCTGCAAAATATGTTAATAACACATTAACAAGATAAATAGAAACAATAAAATAACTAAACTAATTTTTGTGATTTTCTTTCTAAATAAACAATGTGCAAAAAATTATAATTTGAGAAAAAAGAAATTTGAGGAGGAGGTGAGAAACTACAACACAAAAATAAAATTTCACAAGGCAATTTGAAACTAAAGTATTCATCTTACAATTTTAGTATTATAGTTATGATGTGACTTTGCAAGGAGTAAAGCTTCGGTATTAAACAACATTTCCATCAGCTGCACTCCTTCTTCGTCTCCAGTAACCAGAGTTGGGTAGTTATATTTACTTAGTTACATTCACTTGAGGAAATGTTTGGAAAAAATTTACTTATATGAGTGCTACGCTGTACTTTTTGTTTTTACTTGAGTAATTTTATTGTAAAGTATTTCTGCTCTTACTTGAGTAAAAATATGTTGAGTACTCTGTCAGCAATGTATGGTAAAGATTTGGATGGATGTACTGTTTACAAATAGGAGTAAAACCGTGTCATTGTGTGTAATCTGGGTTTACTGAATGGGATTTTTTTTTTTATACTCTTTATTTAACATTTTTCATTATAAT
This sequence comes from Xiphophorus maculatus, assembly GCF_002775205.1. Classification (NCBI taxonomy): domain Eukaryota; kingdom Metazoa; phylum Chordata; class Actinopteri; order Cyprinodontiformes; family Poeciliidae; genus Xiphophorus; species Xiphophorus maculatus. The sequence goes on from NC_036456.1 coordinate 26,004,290, forward strand.
GAAACATAAAACACAAACAGAATCTGAATGGGATTATTTTAAAAGAAAAGTCCATGTAAATGTTTGTCTTCACTGGTCTGATCAGGTTTCTGGGTGAATGTCGCCTCGGTCTCAGAGACGTTCTCAACTCTCCCAACTTTGCTGCCACCTTCACCGTCTCCCTGTTGGACACAAAGAGGAACAACACCGGGGTGAGCCGATCAACTGATACAACTCCAACACGTCGATTTTACTGATCTATAAACACACGAGAAACAATAAGTCACACTAAACTCCATGCCACCAAAACGCATTTAATTTAAGCTAATCTACATGCAGCTCAAATATTAAACATAGCCGAACAATTCTGTTAACTAAATGAAACCTGGAGATGTAGGTTTTATTAATTTTGTGCAGTGCGCCACGGCAAAAGGAAAAATAATGGAGAAAAAACATTAAAGAATAACTCAAAGCCACTTCTTTCTCGCGCTCTACGTGAACTATGCTACACACAGACGTATCATGATTCAACCCAAAAAAACCACTCAAACATTTCCCATACAAAAACCAGAACATTCAGTCAGTTTCAGTTTTATGGTTTTAGGCTTGATGTTTATTTTTTTGCTATTATTAATAAGCAATCACTGTGGTTGATTAGCTACTGCTGCCATTAGCTAAGCTAACACAGCTAATTTAAACGCCTGCTCTACTGATTATCTGTTAGAGTTGGTGTTTAGGTCACATTTTAATTTTTTTTTACCTGAACCAAAATAGAACAAATCCCACATCACATCTACATGTTAAGGTTTTCAAAGTCAAGCTAGCATAACTGAACTACTTCCCTCTCCCTCGCTATTGTTTTTTCTTAATTAAAACTTTTTTCTGCTCTTACCTAGTTGTTGCAGTGTTGACAATTAGCAGCTAAGCACAAATGTATCTTTTATATCACATTTAAGATTTAGTCCGTTACATTGATAACTTAACGGCTAAAACCAATGCTAGTCGTTGTTAGCAAGCAGCTTTTGGCCCTCCATATTGAGATGGGGGCGTGACATCAAGCTCTCCAGGGGGTCCATATAACAAAGATTTTTCACAGATTTGTGATGGAAACAAAGCTACACTCTGTGCCAACCCACAATGCTTTGCGTCCACCAGGCCACGCTGACCCTGCAGGTCTCCTACATCCCTCCTCCAGGATCGGCTCCCGTTTTCCATCCTCCCTCACAGCCGGAGTCCCTTCCTCACAGCAACCCCAACATAGAGCTGGACACAGTTACAAGTAAGATGATCTGCGTAAAAGCTAATCAATAACCGCACACATGACAACAGTTGGGTTTTCTTCTAATAAAACATGGCCGCCCGTTTTCCACCCAGTGATTTCTCTGGATACTCTGGGCGAGGAGGACACAGAGAGCATGATCATGGTGGAGCCTGCGGAGGAACCGGGAGTTGACGACAGTCAGTCCCTGGTGATCGTCGGCCCCCCGGGGCCTCCTGGCCAGGAGTCGCCCACCAACCAGACGCCCAAACGCTTCCCGCCGGCCTACAACACGCATGGAGGGCTGAGGAAGAGGAAGAGAGGCACCAGCAGTCAGCCCAAACAGCTGGCCAACAAACCTCAGGACATACAGGTGGAGCTTTATACCGTAAAGGATTCAAACAGGAATGAAATGTAACTTCACTGACTGCCTGTTGTAAACAAATCTGAATTTATGTTTCAAGGTCAAGTCAAGAACTCTTGTTAAAACTGACTCTGCAGGTTATCAGTGAAAATCATGTTAAAAATTAAACGGAAAAACAAATTCAACTGATACAAAACTATGACAGAGTATTAGAGCAAATAAAATAAAATAACGAGAGTAAAGTTAATATTAAGAAAATTAAGTATAAGATAATATTACAATTTATTCTCGTAATTTTGTAACTGCATTTTCAAAATATGACTATTCTGCTATTGTTGCAATTTTTTTCTGATATTATTTTGTAATATTAATTTATTTTCAAAATATTATTGCAGTTTATTTTCAAATTATTTTAACCTTATTTTCAAAATATTATGACTATTCTCCTATTATTGCAACTTTATTCTGGTATTATTTTGACTTTATTCCTGTATGACTTTATTTTCCTAATTTTACTTCTCAAAATATTATGACTATTCTCATAGTATTACTAATTTATTCTCCTTTATTTCAGCTTTATTGCTGTACTGCTCCATTCTCGCAACATACTAAATTTGTTCTTGTAATTTAATGAGTATTCTTGTAATTTTATTTATTTTACTTTTTCTTAGTATTGCCCTAATACTCTGTCATACAAAAACAGATAATAGAAACTTTTTTCAAGTAAAATCTTAGACATCATGAATGCACAAATGGTACTTTTTGCTGCACAGTTGATTGACACAAAATATGTTTGATTTAGTAAATATGGACGGGATGTTTGACCTTTAATGACCTCTGGAAGCAATAATTAATAGCTTTAAAAAGACATTAATACAAAAGAAAATTTTTGATTCAGGAACATTTGCCAGCAGTGTGGCTTCAGAAAACCGGTTTCACTCGGTGTTATAAGGAAGCCGTTGTTTACCAATTCTTGCTCAACAAACCGTTTCTGTTCAGGTTCGTGTTCGGGTCGTTGAAGCTCGACAGTTACCTGGAGTCAACATCAAACCCGTAGTGAAGGTGGCAGTTGCCGGGCAGACTAAGAGAACCCGCATCAGAAAGGGAAACAACCCAGTCTTCGATGAGGTAAGGAACTCTTACTGCAGGGGTGTCCAATGTGAGGCCCGAGGGCCATTTTTGGCCCTTGGGATAATTTTGTGTGGCCCCTGACTGCAGTTCAAGAATTGCTCAAATCTGATTCTTAACCAGAGGTGGGCAGAGTATCTAAAAAATGTACTCAAGTAAGAGTAGGACTACTTCAACATATTTTTACTCAAGTAAAAAGTAGCTGTCCAAGAAATTATTCGAGTAAGAGAAAAAAATGTCTATTCAAGTACTGACTAACTGGTCAAATTATCAATCATTTAATGTTTAAAAATTACAAGACAGACACACCAAAACATAAAGTTAAGTGGAAATTTTGTTATTTCAAGGACCAAAATGACAATAATTCATAAAAAAAAACATATTAAAAAAATCAGGTGACAGAAAATGTTTCCAAATCATTTTTTTTCAATAGAAAACTTATGAAGCTTAAACAAAAACTGCAGGTGTGTGTCTGTATCTGGTGGATTTCTGGTTAAAACATGCTTGTTTTTAATTCAATGGGTAGAAAATCCAGAAATTTTACTCAAGTAAAAGAAGAAATAGATCATAATAAAATAAATAAATAAAGTAAGAATAAAAAGTACAGCGTAGTAAAAATACTCCTAAAAGTACAGTTTTTCAAAGAAGTTACTTAAGTACTGTAAATGTAAGTAGTTACTACCCAGCTCTGTTCTTGGGCATATGGAGCCAATATTCACACTTTATGTAATTAGGTGGAGATTTCCACAGCAAGTTTTATCTTCTTAACCTGAAAATGTGAAATACAACTCAAAGAATTGTTGCTTTTATTTTATTTCATAAAATGCCACAAACATCCAGTGACTTTTTACCCAGAAACACACTTGGGCACATCCATTAATTAAACGCAGCTTTTGGGTTTTAGAAGAAAATTCTTATTTTTGTTGCTGGAAGTGAAATAAAAACATTTAATAGAAAACAAAGTAGAACATAATTGTTCGAACTGTAAAAATTAGGCAAAAATCATATGAACATATTTCTAAAATTAAAATATCGCTTCTTTAATGTATAGTAGTGCAAGTAAAGGATAAAACATTGACAATAATATTATTTTTGCATTTTTAATTGCGGAGAAAAAGGCTTATTTTGGACACCACTGCAAAGGACTTTATGTTTATTTTCTGTCAAACTCAAACATTTGTCGATTTCCATCTGCAGACATTCTTCCTGAACTTTTATGAGACGCCTTCAGAGCTGTTTGACGAACCCATCTTCATCACTGTAAGCCTGAATTTAAATTCTGAAACACATTACAAGGCAAATATGTTGACAACCTATTTATTTTATTCCTTACAAGCTTCAGTTTTCTTTTATTTTGGTGATATGAACACAAAAGAAGCAGATTTTGATCAGGTATTTCCCACCACAGGTGTGTGACTCTCGCTCACTAAGAACTGATGCTGTAATCGGTGAATTCAAGGTAAAACTTTCATCTCAGACGTTTTAATTTTTCACTAAATTTGTCCTTTCACCTTCTCCAATAGAACCAGATTCAGTTTTAATCACCTACTGAAAGCCTCTGCAATCATAACGGAGGCTCAGACGTCTTTGCTGAACATTTTGTGTTCAGGTTTTATTGAACAAATAACGGCAACAGCTGTTCGTGTCCTAGCAACCGAAAACATATGAGATAGTGACAAAAGACAAAACAACATCCTGTTAAGCATTCTTCAAAATAAAAGACTTCCTCTCTCCAAATAAATCATGCTTTGTACTTAAATATGTTTCACTTCACCTTTTTGTAATTATGTACAATAACAAGTCACAACCATTTAAATCTAAAATCTATTGTTTCACTACAGTTGGATGTCGGCACTGTCTACAATGAACACAGTAAGTGCGTTTTTGTTAGTTTTTACACTTTTTGCCATTTTATTGACAGGTAATTTTGATTTCCCCACCCTTTAGGACATTGCTTTTTGAGGAAATGGCTTCTGCTGTGTGACCCTGACGACCTCTCTGCCGGGGTCAGAGGTTACCTGAAAGTCAGCGTGTTTGTCCTGGCAGCTGGAGATGAACCACCGGTGAGCAAGAGGCATGGCTGTAGATGTGGAAAATATTCCACACTTAAAATAAGAGGTCCTCCTCCTCTATTTTTCTCTCTTCTTAATGTGCTTCTTTCAACTTTCCAAGAGAAAGATGACCTAGAAATGCAGTTTAAAAAAACATTAGCATGTTATAAAAAATATAAGCAAATTACTTGAAAATATTTGTATTTATTAAACTTAAATGCATGTTGATATAAATACCAGTTATTGATCAAAGAGTTAAGATCAAGTTGACTGATGAGCAGCCATTTTCTTTTACATTTTGTTCTTAAGGCTTGACCGTTAAAACGTCAATGCATTCTACATTGTAGGTATTTAAGCGTCTCTTGTTGAAAGGTCATGTAGGTTTTTCTGCTGTAGATACATTTAATTTAGAAGGAGTGACGACAAAAATGACTCTTTATATGGTAAAGGTTTCTAAACTAAACAGAGGCTTTTCTTTTATAGGGTGTGGCGGGACGGCTGAAAAACGTATCACCACATAATAATTTCATATCAGTCGATATCAATACTTATTGTTTAGTTTTTCTGTTTTAAATATCTGAAATACCACCAAACTGGTGGCAGTATTTCGGAGCAGTTAAGAGCCTTAAACTGCTACTGTGGCAGTTACTCGTTGCTAGGTAACCAAAGAATGAGTGAGTTGCTAGGTAACCAAAGAGAGAGTTAGCTTATTCCACCAACATAGAGGTTGAACAGCTAAAGTCTTTCCTCTGCCTACATCTCCCAATCTAGAAAGCTGTGCTGTTCTAGATTGAAGTTCAATAAAAATTGTATATATTGACTATTTATCAGCTGTATTATTGATTGATGTCTTTTGCAATATACGTATATTGTTACCGATTTGATGCCCAGTTCTACTCACGAGCATGAAAACAGCAGGTATTTACCTAATTTTATAACATTTTTCTATGCAGCCTGCTTACTTTGAGCATATTAGTAAATATGCTAATGTTTAAAGTGTGGTTCTTCTTGTGCTGATGTAGTGAGCAAACCCAACTGAGTTTAACTTCCTCTTCGTGTTGTTGTGTCGTACCTCGTTTGTTTCCAGGCTGATAAACGGGAGTGTGTTGAGGAGAAAGAGGACATCGAAGGAAACCTGCTGAGACCGGCCGGCCTCTCTCTGAGAGGGGCCGTCTTCACGCTCAGGATCTTCAGAGCTGAAGATTTACCTCAAAGTGAGTCTCCGTAAAGTTTCTATCCTTTTTTTAGCTTCTTATAAGCTCAAACTGAGAACGCTCCGCCGTGTTTGGCCAGTGGACGACGCCTTCATGGATGGAATGAGGCAGATTCTTGGGTTTGACACCAACAGAAAGAACTTGGTGGATCCGTTGGTGGAGATCCACTTTGCTGGAAAAACGGTGACGTTTACCTTCAGTAATATAAACCTTTCAGTATTTCAGTGAAAAACAAACCATCTGAAATCCATTGCTATAATCTTTCAGGTCTGCACCAAGATTTTGGAGAAAAACGCCAATCCTCAGTGGAACCAAAGCCTGGCAATGCCAATTAGAGTAAGACAAACAGAGAATGGTTTACCATGAAGCGTTAAACACAGATTAATGGTTATATTGGGTTGTTTTTTTTTACAGTTTCCCTCAATGTGTGAGAAGATGAGGATTCGAATTGTGGACTGGTGAATCCGTACATTTTATCTGACTAAATCTTACCAGTTTTATGGTTCGCTGAACCAACACTATCAAACAAACTACATTATAGAAACCTCAGTCATTTTCAGGGATGTGTTTCTGTTTCAAGGTTATTGGAACAATCATAGGTTTCAAATGGATTTTGGAAATCAATTTAATACTTGTTTTTTTCTTGTTTTTTTTCAGTAACTTATTTCAACCATCTCTTCTTTGAGTTGATCTGAATTTAAAGTCCAAATAATTAGAAGCTGTAAAGCAAGATGGCCGCTTTGGGCGTGCTGACATCACTCTGAACTATATGGAAACTCAAGGAGTTGATTGGTGAAAACCAAAATTAAAATTTAAAAAAAACATAACTTCAAAAACAAAAAGAAATATTTCAATTAATCGACAAAATCCCTTGATATAAGCTCAAGAGTTGTAATGTATTTTATTTAGTCTCTATTAATGAAGTAGCTTTTGTTTTGATCCAGTTAGAAAACAATGGATCCAACTTTATTTTAGTCTGGCTAAGGTATGCTGAACAGTTTGTCACGAAAAGATTAACACACCACTTGGTGTAATTGTCTTGTAATTAAACTGAGTAGTTAATCTGATCAAAGCTTTCAGTTTCCAAAGATACTAGATTGATAGATTTGGCTTTAAGAATATGTTTAGCAGCACTGGGTTCTTTTTTGTCCCATTTCAGGGACAGAGCTAGTCACAACGACGTGATCGGTACCACCCACCTCTGCATGTCTAAGATCTCGGCCCCTGGAGGAGAGATCGACGGTAAGTCGCTTATCTAAACTAGTTTAAGGGTGCATTCACACCAGCCCTGTTTAGTCCACTTTAATCAAACCCCAGTTTGTTTGTCTGGAACGTCTGGTTCATCTGTGGAGGTATGAATCAAACTCTCATGCGGACCAAAAATCCAAACTATGTGCCTACAAATCTCGGTCCGGTTGAAGTGAGTGGTGTGGTTCGAAGGCATATGTGAATGTGAAGCGGACCAGAGACCTCTCTAAAAACAGGAAGTAGACTACAGTTCAGGGCATTCTGGGTAAATACAACCCAAACAAACATGCTAGTGGGAGAAATGGCTCGTGTTTTTTTTATGGAAGACAAAAAAGAAATCCTACAACCGCTAAAATCTGACTTCACTCCCATTTTTGTTTTTGTGAAGAAGGAAGTTGTGCTCAGTGTTTTCTTCTGGCCTTTTCATGTCGTTTCGTTTAGTGATTATTGGTGCAGAGGAGGAGAACAGGTTTTTTGCTTGTTTGATGCAATGCAGCTGAAAATGTAACAAATGTAACAATTTTCATCTCCAATCGAACAAAATCTACTGGACTATCAGGTGAAAACATCCAAAAGTTAGTCTGACCTGAACTGGACCTCATTGGTCAAATCTAGACCGGATTTGAAAGCACCAGTGTTTATGCAGAACTTAGGCTTTGCTGTGATGGTTTTGTTTTGGGCTTTTTTCCACACAGACGCTCATACAAACTTCTCCTAGGCTAATCCCCTGAGGGACAAGAAGAACAGGCATAAGGGGAGACACTTGCTGTGCTTATTTGAAATTCAAATATGGTTTGATGTATGGGAGTTTCTAGAGGGGAGACGTGAAACGTGTCTTATTTGAAGTCAGTGGCTGTAAAATACATAATAACTATCATGAGCTAGTACAAATATAGCAGCATTTGGTTACCCTATGTAAGGAATATGTAATATTTATTAGAAAAAAAAACCTGTTTAGGTCTAGGTGAGAAGAAATTGGAAATATCAGATATTGAAATCTAGTCCGCAAATGATTAGTTGCACTTTGCTAATACCTTGGTAAAATTAATATATCCAATATGTTTTAAAACGAAATAGGCTGGCTCTGTGTTGTCTTACTCCATTGATCCTGCATGGCACAGAATCAATGTGCCATGCATAATTCATTTCATTATAATTATTTTTGATGAATTATGGAGATACAAATTTATTTTTAAAAACTCCCAAACCTACCTCATAATTACAATTCCTCTAGATATTGACTCCAGAATAAACCAAAAATTATTCTTAAAAATATTAAAGATATTTTTTCCTTTCTTTTTGCTTTTATTCGAGTCAGATTTCTATATTTTTCCTCACTGACTGTGTTCATCATAGATCATTTGAATTTTCATTACGGATCTGGTTACTTTGGTCATTATTTCAGTTACACCTTTCAAAATAAGTTTATTTATTCGCACTTTTGAGAAACGTTGTTTCTTGGACAGCTTCTTCAACCGTTGGATGAAGTGTTGGTTTGTCAACGTAACACAGCATGGGTACCTTGCAGTTGACTTTGCATGAAGACAAACTCGATGTTTTTGTGATAAATATAAACATCACTCCTTCTTTGAAGCTAATTTTATTCCAGATAAATACAGCTTGCCTGAGTTTTGCTTTGACCATGTTTTCTATGCATCTGTCGAAGAAAACATGAACAATTTCACATCAACGCAGAGAGAACTAACAACATTGGCTTGATTGCTTGGGTTTGGGTTTGAGTTGCGTTCAGAAACCTCTGTTTCCATTCTTTCATTTTGAATTTCTTTGACTCTTAACCATCCTTCCTCTCTACGCATTCAGATGACTTGACTCCTCGGACCGTCCACTCAGGCAGTACGTCTACCTTCCTACAACGCTTTCCCTTTACGAGAACCCACTCAGCAAATCTGTTTGATAGAAAATTAATTTCTGTGTAATAAAGAGAAAACCACAATCTATTTCCATCAGTAGAGCAGTTGTGTTTAGTGTTTTTAATGTGTGTCATAGTTGTTCTCTTTGACCGGTTAATAAATGTTTCTTATGTATCTTGTGTGATTGCAGTTGATGACAGCCTTGGTTTCCTGCCGACGTTTGGGCCGTGTTTTGTCAATCTGTACGGGAGTCCCAGAGAGTTCACCGCCTTTAACGACCCTCATGAAGCTCTAAACCTGGGAAAAGTAAGACTTCTGCCTGCATGCATGAATGATCACCCAGTTCCAAAAAGACACCAGATGTGTTGCCACATGGTGAGACTTTATTGAACCTTCAGGCACATTGGTCTGTTGAAGAGCCTGGTTATAATTTTGGTATAGAATTAATATAAACTAATAATATTTTATTAATTGGATTGATGAATGAATGAATGAATGAATGAATGAATGAATGAATGAATGAATGAATGAATGAATGAATGGATGGATGGATGGATGGATGAACAAATAGCTGGATGAATGAATGACTTCACTCCTCTGGGTAAAGTCGTATTTCTCTGGTCCTTCAGGGTGAAGGCGTGGCGTACCGCGGCAGAGTTTTACTTGAACTGACCACCAAGCTGACGGAGAAGCCGGAGCACCGAGCAGAAGACGTCCCATCAGACGACCTGCTGGTGGTGGAGGTGATAGACGACCTCCACCTCTTGGAAACACTAAACGTAGACACATCGAGGCCATCTTTCTCTCTCTTACTTACAGAAGTTCCTCAGAAAGAGGAAGTTTTCTCTGTTTGTGGCGTTTTACTCAGCCACGCTCCTGCAAGACGTCGACGATGCCATCCAGTTTGAGGTCAGCATCGGTAACTATGGCAACAAGTTCGACTATACCTGCCTCCCTCTGGCCTCCACCACACAGTTCAGCAGGGCCGTGTTTGACGGTAAGTTGGGTTGTTAGTAATGTAGGATCTAACTATTAAAAGGCAAAGTTTATTTTCACATCCCTATAGAAAAAATGTAAATCAAGAATAGACTGGAAATTAGAACAGAGCCTTGAGGTTCTCCACAACTGAAGAGCCACACAATTCATGTATTAGCAAAAATAATTTAAAGATAGAACTGGACTTTGTGAAATTATGTGAAAGGAAAACTCCGCCCCCAAACAAAAGTGGGCGGGGTCAAGAAACAATAAGGGGCGTGGCCAAATAGAGCTGAACAGAGGAGGAAAGCGATACTGAATTACTATTGCTAATTTATCCATTTTGTCACTATATTTAGAAACTTTTCAGTCTCCTATAGTGACTTGTCAACAAAAAAGTGGCTAGCAACAAAAAGCTGTAACGTTGTAAACAATAGGAGACTTAAACTGGAGCAGCCATCGTTCAACCCAAGGAGGCCAGGATGGAGACAGTTTTAGCCAAAATAGTGCCAAATAGTCAAAAATTCAACAGAAACAAAGATAGCAGCCTTACGAACAAATTCAGTAATAAGAATTTATTTGGGTGTTAGCTACACTTTAAGAGGAGTAACTATAACACAAACACACAAGTTACAATTGAATCAACAGTTTTCTTCAGGTTCAAAAAGCTAAAACTCAACTATAACTCTTAAAAGAGCTTAATGCTTCACTTTGAAACCAAAGTAAATTTTTGAAAACTTATGTTTTCTCCTCTGTTTTAGGTTGCCACTACTATTACCTCCCCTGGGGAAACATCAAGCCGGTGGTAGTTCTGTCGTCAGAGTGGGAAGACATTCGACCGAGGATTGAGGCTCTCAACATGCTGCTCGCCATCATAGACAGACTGGTTTGTGCTGTTGCTTCTGTAAATTAGCCTCCTTAAGAGATTCATGCAAACACCAAAACAATCAATTTTCTTGTCCAGGAGACAAACCTGCAGCAGGTGCAGCTGGAGGTCAAGGCAGGGAGCGATATGGAGGACGTAGAGCTGCGAGTTGTAGAGCTGCTGGATCATCTAATCGCAGACTGCAGGTATAGAATGGATCGTTTCACTGTTCCTGTATGTTTAAATCCTAAGACGAGTCGGTCCTCAGTTCAATTCTCAGTCTCAGACCATGTCGTTCACTTCTTTATCCTTCTTATTTTCTGTCCATTTACTGTAAAATAAAAAGCCACCAGAGCTAAAAAAAAAAAAAAAAGTCTATTTCATTCCTTTAGTGCCATGTGGATCTAATTGGCATCATACCTAAATTTACACCTGCAGGTGGAATGTAATAGTCTATTTAACATTTGATTGTGATCAAAAACACAATAAAATGATTTATACAATTTTTGAAAATACTGGTGAAAATCCTTTTAAAAAAGTTAAATGTTCCCAAATTTATTGTAATATTTCTTTTTTTTTTTACACCGAATTTCCACCAAAAGTGGGCGGAGCCAATGGGAAAATTAGGGCGTGGTTCTAATTGAATTACACTTCAATTGGAGTCAAATATAACAATTTCTTATTGCTTTACTATAATTTCATAAAGTAAATAAATAGGTTATCAAAAATCAAACTTAGAAATTTCCAAGTTTTTTATAGTAAATTTATGAGATTAATCTCAAAATTTCAAAGCTTTTGTAGCAAATTGTTGACTTTCTAACAACTGAGATTTCCAAGTTTTTCCTAGAGAATTTTCAAACTACAAGTTTTCTGAAATTAAACAAAAAATTTTTAGGGGGGTTTCTAGCAAAATGTAGACTTTTGAAACAGAAATTCCTTTGTTTTCGCTTTACAGTTTCAGAGATTTTTTGGCAGAAATGTACTCTCTTTTTTTTTTTTTTTTCGGTCTACCATGGCCCTAATTGTAGATAATCCAGGGCAGATGTTTCTAATATTTGTTTTATAGTGAGGAGCTGCCCGCTCTCGACCAGTGGCAGTGCGCCACTCCTCTCGATCGCTCGCTCAGGCACATCCGCAGCCTCCACCTGCAGCAGATCATGGCGGCGGCGCTGACGCTGAAACATGGGCCAGAAACCGAGCTTTCTTTGGTGCTGGAGCAGGCAGAGGACTGGGCCAACAGACTGCGGACGATCGCCGAGGAGGTGAGAGCTAATCCAGCCAACCAGAAGGTCGTTGGCCTAATTAAAAGGTTAAAGGTGAAAACCTGACGGTGAGTTTTGTGCCTCAGCCTCAGAACAGCCTTCCAGACATTGTGATCTGGATGCTGCAGGGTGACCGCCGGGTTGCGTATCACCGCATCCCAGCGCACACAGTCCTCTTCTCGCAGCAGTACTGTGGGAAACACTGTGGACAACTGCAGAGCGTCTTTCTCAAGGTGCTTACACACACACACACCTGCACACACACACTCTTAATCACCAGAACAATTGATATAACATTATCAATAACATTAACAATATCATTCATCTTTGCTTGTGGGCCACATTACTTTAATTCCAAGGACCAGAAGTGGCCCGTGTACCACAGATTGATCACCCCTGCTCTTTGTGAATGACCTGGTGTGTTTCAGTACCCGCAGGGCAGCGGCGGAGAAGCCAAACTTCCGGGTCAGCTGAGGGTGAAGGTGTGGTTCGGACTAGCTGCTGACGCCAAACATTTCAACCAGTTTGCTGAAGGAAAACTGTCCGTGTTTGCTGAGACGGTAAGAGACGAGATGAGAAACAGAACCGATTCTTCTTACTGTGGATGGAAACTAAGAAAATGGCTCCATCCAGTCATTCCTTGTTTCTTTATATTTCACTTTAATTCAACCAGACTTTAATGTTTTTAGATAGTTTTGATCAAAAGTTCTCACTAGCTGAGTGAAGGTGGCCGCCCCCACTGTCTTCAAATCTAACAAACATTTGTGTTGCAAACAATTTGGGTTGTGCCGCTGTAATTGTAAAGATATTAAAAAAAAACTTTCCTCGAGTTATGAAAGGTCAATTATTCCTTCTGCTCACATTTATAAAATCAAACAAATTTGGTGTCAATCAACCCAGCTGCATTTGTGATACGTTTGTGCAGCAAATTCTTTTGTTTGTGCTGTTTTTGTCGAAGATATTAATGAAAGTTTAAAGCTCAAAAGGTCAGCCAACAGCACCACATTACCCAAATCTAACAAATAAAATTTGTTAATTGCTTGTCCTAAGTGTGTGCTGCAAAAATGTTCTTTTGTGCTGCTATCATTTTAAATATGGTAATAAAAAGGTTTCCAGAGGTAACCTCCGCAACTCCTGCTCACATTTACAGAAGAAATCAAATTTGGTGTAAACAACTTAGCTAAGTTTGTGCAGCAGAAGCTTTTGTTTGTGCTGCTTTTGCTTTGAAGATATTAATGATGATCTCCAGAAACGTTTTTATCAACGTTTTTAAAATGATAGCGTCACAAATAACAAATTTTGCTGCACAAATGTTTGGCACCCATTTTGCTAGATTTGAAGAAGGCGGTGGAGGGAACGTCACTCAGGTGTTCTGCTTCACTCCATTAAAAATGCTGAAGGGACTGAAATCTCCATGGAAACCTGTCTTGGATCATTTGCAGTACGAGAACCAGACCCGGCTGGCTCTGGTGGGAAGCTGGGGAACAACGGGTCTGACCTACCCGAAGTTCAGCGACGTCACGGGGAGAGTGAAGCTGCCCAAAGAGAGCTTCAAGCCCTCACCTGGATGGACCTGGGCTGGAGACTGGTTCATCAGCCCCGAAAGGACGTGAGTCCAAGACTACTGTCACACTGCAGAGCTTAATGCTCCGTTCAAATTCTTTTATTTTTATTTTTTTGCGTGGTCCTTCACACTACAAAGGTCATCAAAGTTAAATAAAACTAGCGAGAAAACACCAGAATCAGTTTTTGTTTAGCAATAATTGGAAAGATTTTTTTGAAAACAGCATCTTCTGTTGAGTTTTCATTACTCAATTTATGTAAACACAATCACATCACAACACTGTGACCTTTTTGAATTCTGCACCTAAAAATTAAACAAAGTATGAAAAACTAAAAATACTACTACAATTAATAAAAGTAAACTAAAACACAACAATATTGAACTAATTATAACTAATAGAAACTAGCAAACACAGTCTAACAACTAATTAAAACCAATTGTACTAAACAAATAAAACTTAACTATAGTGTAAAAACCCAAAATTTCAGTTGAAAACCCCAAATTAGTAAAGCCTAACTACACTTTAGTTTTTATACGAAACTATAGTTAAAACCCAAAATAGTTGGCTTTTTTCCAAAATAATTTGGATTTTCAGTTTAAAATCCCCAAATAGTTCTGTTTTTCAGTAAAGTTTAATTTTATTGGTCTAATTCTATTAAAAACTCAGTCTTTTGGGGGTTTTCCCAAAATATTTGGGTATTTCAGTTGAAAAACCCTAAATAATTTGGGTTTTAGTTTAATTTAGATTTATTTGACTAGCTCAACTTAAAAACCCAAAATGAAAAGTTTGGTCCAATGTAGTGTCAACTCAGTTAAAATATTTGACATAAGACTTACAGATAAATAACCCTTTTGGGCAGATGATGCAGTATTGTACCTGCGGTTTCCCTCCAGGCTGCTGTTTGACGTGGATGCCGGTCACATGACCTTCACAGAGGAGGTGTTTGAGAACCAGATGAGGTTACCGGGCGGACAGTGGATCGGCATGCCGGAGGGCTACACCGACGTGGTGCGTACCTGGACCCGTTTCCCAACATGTCGCTGTCAGCAGAGACCAAAAAATCGGTGTTTCTGTTCCAGAACGGGGAGAAAACGGTGCCGAAGGACGAGGTGGAGTGTCCTCCTGGGTGGGTGTGGGACGAGGTGGAGTGGAGCGAAGATCTCAACAGAGCCGTTGATGATCAAGGTGCTGAGAAAGTAAAACACCCACCCACAAGAAGAGATAAAACCCAATCGATAGCTTTGATAATGGGTTTGCTTTCAACTTCAGGTTGGGAGTACGGCATCACCATTCCTCCGGACCGCCGACCAAAGTCTTGGGTTCCTGCAGAGAAGATGTACCACACCAACCGGAGGAGGCGATGGATCCGGATGAGACGGAGAGACCAGCAGAAGATGGAGGCTCTCAGGAAGGTGACTAGTTTATAAATTAAAAAGATAAACTGATTTAATCACCTCTAAATGACGTCATGTGATACTTTTCCATAATTTCAGCACACTGTAGTCCTTATTAAGTTCCTATAATTCAGTTTAGTTCAATTTGGAAGTGGAGCTAGTACTTTTTAAAATCAATATTAAAAGAATATTCATTTAAAACAAGCTTCTATATCATGCTGAAACGTTACTTGTATGCTGATCTTGTCTTTTCTTATGAAATATTGAAATATTTGCACTTGAAACTGAACCAAATGTACCGTACTTGGAAAGATTTTGCTTTTGTATCGACTGTTCTATAGTGTTATCTGGTGAATGGATAACACTATATCCATAAAAAATATTTTTTATAAAAAAAATATTTATAATATTCATTATGTATAAAGTTAAAAAGTAATTGATTTAAATAAAAAATAAAAAAATCCGCTTTCCTCATCTGGTGCAGTTTATATGATTTTCTAGCTGTAATTCTCTCTTTTGACCACCAGCTGGTGCTCTAGTCGCACAAATAATGAAAAATACGATGTAGAAGAATCGTCACCTTTGCCCTTATTTCTGTTTTACTCCGTTTTTTCTCCGGAGAAAAATAAAGTTGAAGAAAATGTTGAGGAAAATCTGCTAATTTTTTAAACCTCCCACAGCAGCGACCGGATGATTCAGACAGGGAGGGCTGGGAGTACGCCTCGCTGTTCGGCTGGAACTTCCACCTGAAGCCCAGGAAGACGGACAGCTTCAGGAGGCGCAGGTGGCGCTGCCGCATGGAGCCGCTGGAGAAGACCGGACCGGCCGCCATCTTTGCTCTGGAATGTTCTCTGGTGAGCAGCATTAGCTTCCCTTTGAAAACACACAAAAAAATGTTATATAATATGTACAGAAACATTGAATTTTACATTTCCCCCTCACTTTTGTATGCTTTGAAATAATTATTAAATTAATTTAGCATAAATGCTGCTGCATATATTCAGATTTATGACTTTAATTAATCAATCTGTGGTGGTTGAATATATTATCACGGACTGTCCAAACTGCGGCCTACATAACAATTCTGGGTTTTAGTTTTATACAGATTTACACTTTTGTCTCATCAGTCCACAACTAAATATTTTTAGCTTTTATTAGTTATTCTGTATCTTTAGTTCTAGCTAAAATTAGCTATCTCTAAGTTAGCTAATGCTATGGTTTAGCTGGTAAAATTTTAAAAGTAAGGAGATCTTGAAACCTTAGCTATGCAACAATTTAAAAAGGAAGCCAGAAATATTATTTTGCTTTATTTTAATTGAGTAAAATCCTTTTATTGTGGCTTAACTGCCAGTAGTTGCTATGTGCTAGCATGCATGAACCAATCACAAAGCCTTTTTCTACCAGATATGAGTTTAACTTACAAAACAAATCTGGAGTAATTCCAGCTGATCTCATTAAAAATAAAACATTTAACATTTTTCTTCTCACTTTTATTCACTATTAAGTAATTATTACATTCATTTAGCATAAATGTTGCCTCATAAATTCTGATTTTAGTTAGCAATGAGTTCTGTGGTGGGAAATTGTATCAGATAACATATGACTTTACTAATCTGATGTTGTATATGTATCAAATAAAATTTTCCTCCATAGGAAATTATGTAATATTTTTATGTTAATGCCATTATATTTTATTTAATCTCCACACCTTGTGCTTTTTTGCAGCGGTGATTTATTCTCTTTTTCTTGTCTGAAACTTGTTTACGAGGTTTTCTGCACACACCAAGGTGATGAAATAAAATATCTAGGCTCTACAGTTAAATCACATGGCTTATCTTTTAAACATTTAATAAATATTTTGAGGACATTCAAAATTTATCCACAATTAAAGCGCAGTTTTTATTTTTTGATTACTTTTTGGAGTGACCAGGGTCTGCATCTAACATCTTACAATCTGTAGTTTTTACATTTCTTTATGCTTTCTTTTTCTTCCACAGAGCAGCATAGAGGACAAACATGACGACAAGTCAGTCACCACCACTTTTGGAGTCAACAGACCAACCATTTCCTGTTTCTTTGACCGTAGGACAACACCCACACTTCTTTGTTTTTATGCTTATCTTCTTTTTCTGGTTCTGATTCCTAATTTTCATGGAGTTTTTTGGAGCTGAAGCTGCTTTTTCTTGCAGGCGGGACCCGCTATCACCTGCGCTGCTACATGTATCAAGCGAGAGACCTGCTGCCAATGGACAAAGACAGTTTCTCAGGTACAGTGAATCTCAATATGTGCTAGTATTCTGGTGCCCTCTGGTGGCCAACTGGTGAATCCAACATTTTTTGGATTGTTGTCAAAAATAGCAAAATTCAGCTGGATATTGGCAAATGATAAGTTGTAGTTCGCACCCAATTTAGAAATTCAGAATTTATCAGAATTCTTTTTTGTTTTTATTACATATTTATTTAGCTGTAAATAAAAATTAGAGAAAAATCTTAGTTATGGAATGTTGACATTTAGATGTCTTCAAAATAAAATTAGATGTAACAGAGCAGAAACCTTCCAAACATTTGCACTTTTTTTTATCATAAATCCACAGAAAAGTTTTGGACTATTTTGTTTTACAGAATATACTTAGAATACCTAGCTTTAAAGCTAGCTAAAATCATCCAGCTCTAAGCTAGCTAATGTTACGCTTTAGCTGGTAAAAATGAGGAAAACCAGAAAAATGTAAGTTGCAACAATTTAAAAAAGCCAAATATATGACTTAATATTATTTTTATTGGTTTAAATTCTTTTATTTTGTTTTAACTCTGTATTTGCAAAGCGCTAGCATGTTGTTGATTATGAGCCCCACACAAAGCCTCTTATCCCAGATATGAGTTTTTAACTTGCAAAAAACAATTACCTGAGTAATTCCAGCTGACCTTTTTAATAATTCAAAATAAAAAGATCTAACAGATTAAATGTAGTAAAAAGTCAAAATGAGACGGGAGCCAAAAAACCTGGGAAACAAGCTGCTTTAAAAGCGTTGATTTAATTATGAAATCGCTCTGATTGTACTTAGAAGGAGGAGAAGAGTGGAGAGAAATATTTTTCTTTGATTTAAAAAGAGGTCTTGGAAACTGCAGCTACTGTGTGTGTGTTAATCAGAAAGCCATCTCAGACTCACATGCTAAAACTTTTATAAACAAAAGAGAGAGATGATTGATGGGAGGCTGCTTGAAAAACGGGGTCATCAAACAGGATTCTGCCAGCAAACTAATGATAAATCGCTATCTTTACTCAGTCAGCTCATTCACACTCATGAACAGTTAATGGGTGAGTAAAACTGATGAATGAGCTTCACTTGTGTTTTCATCTGGTGCGACATGACATTTTGATTGAAGATGATTAAAGACTACGTCTGCTATCAAACACTTAGGCTTTTCTGGTTTTCCTTTCGATTTCATGTGGTCGCCTTTCATCTTTTGTTTTCCTGGGGTTTTTTTCTCTTCCACTCCATTTTCATCCATCATTTCCTGACCTTTTTTCCTTTTAAATCTTTTTGTCTTTGTTTCTTCTTGCTGCCTTGCTTCGAGGCAAGAAGAATCATGAGAGTAAATATAATCCTGCACCATAATTACTAAGCTGATGCGAAACATTAAAAGTTCAAATTATACAGAAGGATCTCTAAATGTCATCACATTCTTGTAATAATAGAAACTTAATGACATGAGAGCAATAATTAACTTAAATTAAAACTAAATGTTTTGTCACTCATATTAATTCAAGGAGTTATTGTGGATTGTAACGGCTGTTAAAAGGAAAGATCTCCTGCAGCAGTCTGTACTGAATTTGAAGAAGCCTCTGACTGAAGACACTTTGTTTCTCTAAGACAGTTTCACCTATAATATGGCTACGTTCACACCGCTGGTCTTGATGCAGTTCCAATTTTTTGTTTCTGAAATATGATCTTGTGCGTTTATTCTACAAATTAAAAAGCGACCGCAGAAGAACATAGACGTCCCACAGCTGCGTATTGTTTACAGAAGTAAAAATGGATGCAGCAATCTTTTGATTTTAACGTTGTTGAGCAATGGGTGCCAATAACAAAACGAAGGAAGCTAAATAAAAAACAAAGTAGAACTATTCGCTTATAGTTATTGTTTGCCTCTAGGTTTCCCACATCCGGCTTCTTCTGGTGCAGAATTATGACGCATGTCTCACGTTGATGTAAAAGTCGGATAAAAAGCAACATAATCGCTTTTTCCCCAGACGATTTGAAGATTATCGGATTCGTATCCGATTAGGTCCCCATAATGGAATTAGCACAGAACTGATCAGATGGTTTTTAAAAATTATTTTTAGGTGAAAACATCAGAATTGAGCTGTTAAAAAATTCAGATATGTGTCGCATTTAGCCTGGTACAGATATGGTACAAAACAATATCATAATGCAACATGATGCATTATATAAAACAATAACATACGTTACAATATGATTCTATATTTGATTATATATATAGAGTAATATTATAAGCTACAATTTGATACAGTAAAATATAAAACTTTCTGATGCGTTACTGTACATTAAAGTGCAATATGACACAATACAACATAATATTAGACAATACGATGCAGTTTTGTGATTTACTATGAGCCAGGGGTGTCCAAAGTGCGGTTCGGGGGCCATTTGTGGCCCTGGGAATGATTTTTGATCACAATTCAAGATTAATTTGGTTTGCAAGTTCAGGCAGTTTAATGCAGATAAACTTAAAAACAATGTGGGGATTTAAATTTTAAGGTACAACACAAAGTATTCATGCAGGATTTTACTTTTGATTTAATTTATTAGTAATGGGGACCAAATGCAAACTTTGAAAAATAAAGGCAGAGTGAGCAAAATCCTGTATGCTGAAAAGAAACAAAACAAAGCAGAATGTAAAGTTTAGGATCTGGTTTTCTACCATTTTAAAAAAAAAACTACAGTGATTCATTCAGTGCTTGTTTACAGCAAGTTAACTGCTCATTTTATTAAAATACTGTGTGTTTAGTTTATTGTTTAGAAAAATACCAAATGTTTTGTGGTCCGTGAAGTACTTTCAACTCGACATTTTTTAGTTTGGACACTATTATCTCTATTTTTATGTGTGTGTGTGTGTGTGTGTGTGTGTGTGTGTGTGTGTGTGTGTGTGGGTGTGTGTGTGTGTGTGTATGAACCTCCATGGAGAGATTTTCCATTTTAATCACCCAGACTTCAACGCTTGTTTCAGTGTTTGTTTATTAATTCTCTATTTCCAAACATTTATTCCTCTTTTAGAAACATGTTTAGTCTTCCATATTGAGAACCACAGTGTCTCTTAATCATTTCTTTCACTTTAACTCTCATTTTCTCCTCCTTATCTTTTTTCCCATCTGTATTTACAGTTTTGTTTTCCGTCTTCATTGTGTTTATGAACCTTTCTTCCATCTTTACTTCCCTTTTACTCACTCAAACAAAAATTTAGATAACCCCTCTGGGCTGTTTGTTTTTATATGGGCTAATGGGAACGGACGCTAATTGAATTGTATGTGTGTGTTGGTGTGTGTGTGTGTCAGGGTTAATAGAGGACTGGTGGGAAAATGCATCTTAGCTTCTGTTTACTCTGATGCTAACGGCTCCACAGAGACTCGTTACTCAGCCTAAAACAACAAACTACGCTGTCCGTGTAACTGTACGTACATGTGAATTTCTTCTATGCATGCGCCACACACACACTGGGAGCAATATGTGTGTGTTTAACGCTGAGGGGATGATTGTGACCTGGAATAACAAACTACTCGGAGCCGCGTTCCCAGCGGCCTGTCCCCAACCCGACATTCCCAAACGCCGGGACAGTTTTAAATGTTGCTACTCTAGTGAGAACCTTCCCTGAAACGCTTCACAATGCAATAAGCACTTCCACTTCCATAACATCGCAATGAAGTTTGGCTATGCCCTCATGAAATATTAAAGGTGACCCATTGTTCTTCCCTGAACAAGTTAGGAGAGGTTTATGGCCTATACAAAACATGTTCAAAATTTTTTTTTTTTTTTTACAAAATCCTTCTTGGGTAATGAGATTTTAGACTGATCAGTTCTTCCTGTTTTCAGCTGCTTTCAGGATGAGCTGCTTTAGGACGCTGTCACTTTAAATCCGAATAAGCTGCTGTTGGCCTCGCCCCCGCCACGTGAAAATGGCTGCAAATGAATAGAATAAAATATACTTTATTGATCCTCAAGAAGAAATTGCTTATGTGTTGACAAGCTACTCCAGCCAAGATGTTAGATATTAGCAACTATGACCAAAAATGATCTAAAGTTAATAATAAAATATACATACATAGGTGTGAAATTATAAGTAATTTAAATGACCTAGATAGACAATAAATAATAATATGTACCTGGAAATATATTAGTCTATAAATAAATCTGTAAATGAGTCCCAAAGATCTGTAATTATACAGCTGTACATCTTTGAAAAGCAGAGGTGGAGCCTCCTTTACAACCAAAGTAAGGTAGTTTAATTTATATAGCACATTTTCAGCAACAAGGCATTTCAAAGTGCTTTACATGAATTAGAGCAAATACAAACAAAAGAAAAGCAAAAGGAAAAAAAACAACAACAAAAGTACTTCACAATTATAACCTAATAGGAGTTTCTCTAAGGGATAAGAATAAGTAATCCAAAATTATAAACTAATTGGATTTTCTCCAACTAACAGGAATGCAGGAGGCTCCACTTCTGCTTTTCAAAGATGTACAGCTGTATAATTGTGTGTCTTTGGGACTCATTTTTAGATTTAGGCGGTTTCTGGATGATCAGTCAACAACAAAACCTGCAGCGGTAAAACCAGCTGACCAAATGTGCTGGAGTTCCACTGGGGTTGCTAGATGACGGACGGGCTTGGCTGAGGTTGCTAGGTAACGGCGCTGTGCTACTCAACAGTAGGGAGGGTTGTGCAAAAGCTCGTTTTCCAGACACCAAAAAACTTCAACTTTTTCCTAAAAATATGGATTGGTGTTTATTTTAAGTACTTTGGTTGTTTTTAGAAGCAGTTTGGACTCAAATGGAAGCATAAAAACTTGCAAAATGTGAATTTTTTCATAAGAGATCACTTTAAAAAACAGGTTTATGGACATTATTCTGACATGTCAGCCTCCGTTGAGTGAAACATTAGGTGAATTGAATGTTTCTGTCGCTCCAGACCCCTACGCCATCGTGTCGTTCCTCCATCAGTCCCAGAGGACGGTGACCGTCCGCAACACCCTCAACCCCACCTGGGATCAGACGCTCATCTTCTACGAGGTGGAGATTTTCGGAGACCCCGATGCGACGGCAGCCAATCCCCCCAACATTGTGGTGGAGCTTTATGACGAGGACTCATATGTGAGCATCTGGTGCCTCTGTTTGTCTTAGCGTTGTTGTGTTGGTGAACTCTGAACGTCTCTGTTGTTTTGTAATCGATCAGGGAGCGGATGAGTTCATTGGTCGCTGCGTGTGCCAGCCGTCCCTCGCTCCATCGCCTCGACTCGCCTGGTTCCCTGTTCGCAGAGGGAGTTCGGGCGCCGGCGAGCTGCTGGCCGCCTTCGAGCTCACACGTAGAGAAAAGGTCAAAGGTTTCCCCATTGCCACCATCACCACTTTTCTTTCATTCTCTCTGTTTTACTCTATGTACGTCTAATCTTCCTATTCAAATTCTCTTACCAAAATGCAAGTTTTACCGAAGATGGGACATTAGGGCTGTTATATTTAGACATACATACATTGTGCATCAAAAGCAGCTTTGTGAAACCTCTTTCTGTTGCTGGTTGTTTCTTTTTTTTAAAGTGTGATCAAATAGTTTTCTTCACATTTAGAAAGGAATAAAATAATTCAATATAAAACTTTAGAAATCTGAGAAACTCCAACCAGATTTATGAATTCTTGTCGATCATATACACAAACAAGCTCGAAACGTGGCCTTAAAACCCCTTTATGTATTATTTATTATTATTAAAATAAATTAATCTTTTTCACATTGGTATGATCTCACACTGAGATCATTTAATTTGAGTATATTTATTTGTTTATTTATCAGGATTTTCCATTAGTGGTTACTAATCTTCCCGTCGGCCAATTACAAAATTATTTAGTGTACCAAAAACTTTTAAAGAAAAATTAGAAAAATGACAAATTATGTTTTTTTTATTAGAGGATTAATAGAAAATATGTTACTGAAACATTTTTGCACCTTTTTTTTTTACACACACAAGACAGTATTTCATTCAATGAGACAAACTGTGTGGATCTTTCACAGTTAACAATTAAAAAGTGTAAAATAATGAAAAAGTAAGTTGAGTGTTTCTAAGATTTTTTGCTGTCCTACAAAGTCAGGAAGATGATACGGCAGGTGAAAAACTTCAGCAACTATTTCAATATGAGATTATTTAAGGCTTTTCACTCGCATTCACTAAGGTTTAAATAATATATATTCATATTTATAAATAATTATTCTATATTTGGCATCTGTTAGTTCATCAACGAATGTTTGTATTAGAACAGAAATGATCAATTTTGATCCGAGGTTCCTCAAGGCTTTATTCTCGGACCCCTTTTATTAAACCGCTACATGCTCCCCCTAGCTGAGATTATATGTAATTACAACAGAATTCTTAACATTGGAGCTCAGCATTCATCTAGTTTCTATGCGAGTAACAACTGAAGCTTACAGAAACTTTGGTGTAATTATGGACTAAAACCAAACTTTTCCCAGTTGTACTGTTTCTAATTTATTCTCTAATTTTGTTTCCACAGCCAGCAGTTCACCACCTTCCAGGACTAGAGGTCAGTTTATCTACAACCTCACAATCCTTAAAACACAACTACCATGAATTTACTTCACTTTAGTTAAATATTTGCCATTTTACTTTTAAAAGTTTCTACATTAAAATCCACCTTTTTCTTAAACACAGGGTGATGCCGTCAGTTCAACCCACATACTGGACGAGGTAAGACCACACAGAGCAAATCACATGACACAATTTGCTCGAAAGACTTGGGAAAAAAAACAAGAGACTAGTCCAGCGTCTCCACACATCTTTAAGAAGTCTTAAAAGTCTGTAAAATTAAGGCTTTAAAATGTCTTAAATTTACAAAAAAGTAAGTTGGCCTTAAAAACAACAAAACTTTGTTGTGGCAGGAATATTTACCGCTAACTAGCTGCTAATATACCCTACTTAGCTAGCTAACTTATTAACGTTTATTGTAAAAGTAAAGTGTAAATCCTGTTAGCTGGATGATTTTTATCTTTGCCACTGGCTAACTTCTGCTGTCAACCGTACGATGCTACATTCCTTCTGTGCTAAAAAGCTTGAGACTACTACTATATAAAAGATGCAAATTTCTTTTGTACATTTCTGTGGTGATACCAGTCTTAAATTTAAATGTTGTCTTAAAAAGGCTTACGTTCATGTAAAATTAAGGCCTTAAAATGTCTTAAGTTCAGTAAAAATGTAAGTTGGCTTGAAAAAAGTCAATCACAGGTCTTAAATTCTGTTGTGGCAGGACTGTTTAGTCTTGTATATGTTTTTTTTGTGAGACATTTCTGTCAGGCAAACTTTTGAGTCACTTGCAAACATTGTGATAAAAATCATTGTGATCTGTGACTCATGACATTTACAGCTACCACTAACTAGCTGGTAATTAGCTAGCTTTTTTGCAACTGTCATGGCTAAAATAAAAATTGACCAATGTTCATTGTTAATGGTCTTAAAAAGGTCTTAAAAAGTATTATTTTTTTTTGTTGGTGAACCTGTAGTCAAGAATAGAAAAACAGACTACTTGACAATGAAAAAATGAGTGTAACTCCCTCTTCATTTAATCATCTCATCTAGAAGATTGTGATTAAAGAAGAAACAATCATCTTGACTTATTTGTATATTAAATTTGTTTCTTTATATATTATTCTTTCTTTCTTTTCTTCACTTTTGATCCCTCAGTTGATGTTTCCAGGATTCCTGTCTGAAAACCTGCAGCAATGGGTACAATTTTAAAGTGCACGCATGAAGCATCAAACCCATCATCTGCAGATAACCCAGCTGCAGTCATGCTAGCTTGCTCTTTGTCCTCTGTTAACTTGTTTTTTTTCTTTTACTAATTTGTTTTGCTGTTCCATATATATATATACAGTGGCAAATGGAAGCCTAAAGAGGTTGTTTTATTATTCATTCAGGACAAAATGTGTGAATTCTTCCAAATAATTTTTCTGAAAATGTGATTATGTTGCATATTTTTAAATTAACCCAAAATTAACACATATTACAGGTTGCCTTTAGCCTTCCACAGACCATTTTATTAGATATTTTGTGAGATTTATTTGAAAAGAAATTAATTTTTTTATATTAAAATGTCTACCATGAGTGTTTGTAACCTAATGTTTGTCATGCTTCAACTAAACTTTGTCATTTCTTGTTAGTAATGAAAAATCCTAGCAGTATTTACATCATTGAAAGCAGCATGACCTGCTGTGTGACGTACCTCAGGGTTCTGTCTCTGACCCACTGCTGTTCTCTGTTCCTAATGGCAGCCAGATGAGTCGGACCTTCCCTATCCGCCCCCCCAGAGAGAACCCAATGTCTTCATGGTTCCCCAGGGGATCAAACCCGTTCTGCAAAGAACGGCCATTGAGGTACAACAGTGATAAAGACAAATCAATTAGAATAATGTTTTCATTTTGCACACAAAGCTAATATTTTTAGTTATAGACAGTTAGATGCTTATTTTTGTTGTTGTTGGGGTAATAGAATAAATCAATTTAGAGGTTATATATTATATGGGGCCATGTAGAATAACATTTAGCAGTCATTATCTTAACTGATGTCGACAGCAGTCTGTTTACACAAAAACAGTGAGAAATTGTTAGAACGAGATCAGCATAAAGTTTATACCAACTAAGCTAGTCAGTTAGCTTAACCGACTAGCTTAACCAAGACTAGCTCGGTTAAGCTAACCGAGCTAGTCTCGGTTAGTATGACAGTTAAATAGTGTCACGGCTACAGCTAATCTGACTTAAACTGCTTCTTAGAGTCAGGCTAACAGCTACTGACAGTCAAGCTAACTGCTATATAGTGTTTACAGTTACTCAAAGTTAACTATTACTTGGAGTCAAGCTAACAGCTTCTGACAGTCAAACTAACAGCTAAATAGAGTTAAGATTACAGCAACTGAGAGTTAAGATGAACACTTCTTAGTGTCAGGCTAAGTGCTAAATATCGTCAAGGTTCAGTTGCTCAGTTAACTGCTACTTGGAATCAAGCTAACTGCTACTCACAGTGAAGCTACTAGCTAAATAGCGCCAAGGTTACAGTATATCAAAGATAAGATAACTGCTACTTGGAATCAGGCTAACAACTGCTGACAGTCAAGCTAATGGCTAAATAGTGTCCAAGTTACAGTTAGTCAAGTAATCAAACTACTAGTTCTAGATAACAAGACAATTTTTATCTCGACAATTTTAACAAGACAATCTCCCCATGTTATACGTGAAATAATCTGCCAATAGAGCTAGTACATTTTTATCAAAATTATGGAATTATTTAGTTAAAACAATTGCCCATATCTTGCTGGTAAGTTACTTTTAAGTAAGTTTTGTCTTTTTCCAAGTGTAATAATATATTTGAACTAGAAACTAGAAACAAGATTTGGTGTTTTTGCAGTGTAGATCCTAAAATCTCCACTACTTCTCAAATTACCTAGTAGCGTTGGATTATGTTGATAATTATCTGTGTAAAAATATAAACACTTCCTTCTCTTCCTGTCTCGCTGCGTCAGATCTTAGCGTGGGGCGTTCGAAACCTAAAGAGCTTCCAGCTGTCCAGCGTTACGTCTCCCAGCCTGCAGGTGGAGTGTGGAGGCAGCATGGTGCAGAGTTGCGTCATCCGCAGCGTGAAGAAGAAGCCAAACTTTGACGTCAACACGCTCATCCTTGATGTGGTGAGAGCATGGGGACAGACCAAACCATACACAAACACAGAGTGTAATCAGAGCCCAGACCCACTGCTTTCGTGGTTAATGAGACCTCTGCTGTGATGTGGTTTGCTTCAGTCATTTATCTTCATCAGCTAAGCCACAATAATGGCACCAGAGGGAAGGACCCTAGGCTTCCCTCCCTTTTTCCATGGAAAGTTCAGATGTTTTAGTAGAAAAGTAAAAGCGGCAGTCTGAGATGTTTCCAGCTCTGTTTTAACTTCATGGGGCTTCTGCAGATGTAGAGTGGAGGACGTTCCAGTGGCCACCAACATGTACGCTAGATTAATATACAACATAAATACAGTGTGCAGATTCTTGTGGAGGTGCAGATACTTGCCAGATGGTTTGAAACTGGATGCAGATGAAAAATAAACTCTGAATTCTTGTGATAAAACAGACATGAGTCTCAAATTATGAATGTTTTTGGATTTTTCTTTTGTTATAAAAAAAAATTTAATCTTCACTGATTTGACCAATGAACAAAAGAAGCAAAGAAACACAAGAAAAATAGTCCGTAACTTGTTCTTGTTTCTACATAAATAAAAGACATAATCAAAAGAGGGAAGCAGGAATAAAATTAAATAAAAATAAATCATAGTCGAAGCAGGACTGGTTTTACTCTGGATTCAAAGTAGTGCAGTTTGAAGTTAGTTGAGATCTTCACATTCAGTTGATGTTGAACATTTACATAAATTTTTATTTTAATTAACATTAACTTTATTCACCCGAACGTGTCCATGACATCACATTTTTACAAGCCGAATTTGTGGTACCGTAACGCCGCGACACTTTGCACTATCTGAAAAATTTCAATGGTTCCTGAAAGGGGAGACGTTATGCTTTGCAGCCGATGTCGGGTTATTACGATAATTTCACTCCCGCCGCTGCAGGAAGCGTGTGTGTTTTTCTTCATTTTAATCTGACGATACACTCTTTTGATAGACACTAAATTGTAAAAACTTCTAGATAGTGAAAGTTACATTTGTTATGGAGAAATGGGCATAATTACTGACTTTGTGTCAAAATGCCTCAGATATACTGAGAGAAAATTAAAAAAATTATTTATGCATGAATTTAGTGACAATAATATCAGTGGGAAAGTGTTAATAAATGATTAAACTTATAAAAAAAATTAATCAGCTAAAGTCCAACTTTCTAAGTTCTGTCACATTTGCCACTATTGATTCAATGTCTTATTATTCCTTCATTTCTGAACAGATTTTTAGTTTGCTATCTTTCCATAATGTTGGAAATTCATTATCAAAAAATACTACGTATGAATATGGGCCTGAATGGTACGCTATGTGATAATAAAATTTACAGACAATTTACAGAGAAATCTTAATCCTCCTTATACTCAAAGAGAGTGCTTCAATAATTTTGTACAAAACTTAAATCTGGGCTCCAGATTTAATCCCTACTTTCTCCTTACTCAGACACTTTGTTCCGAAATGTTCTTAAGAGTTTAACAATATTAAAGTCTAAAGCTGATCCCCTCTGCGTTTTATTATGACAGCTTAAACTCGGGTATGGAAATTATCACATATTTTTTCCCCCTCAGACTCAGGCGCAGCTCATGCTGTTTAATGTTAACAAGATTAAGGCCCTGCGTTTGACCACCGGCGTATGACAGCCTGAACCGGACAGTGGAAACATGCACACATTTTTCTCCCTTAAATTCAGCCCCAGAACTCAGTCCAAGCATTCACTGTTAACAATATTAGGGTTTAAAGTTGACTGCATAAGTGCTTTCTTATGCCACAGGGGCAGAGCAAAATGCCACATGCATATTTTCCTTAAATACAACTCTTTGAAGAGTCAGACCACATCTCTAACTCTTTCAATTTAATGTGTTTCTTTAGCATTTCAATTTAATTTAATGTGTTTCTTTAGCATCAGTAGACCTACTTAGGCCTCTTCAAAGCCAGAGAAGGTCAAAAGAATTACATTAACTGACTAATTTTTTTTAGGTATTTACTTAAAATGTTTCCCTTGAGGCTTTTTAAAGGAGTAACTTCTACAGGGAAGATTGTCAGATATCTTCACTGCAAAAACATAAAAACTTTACCAAGTATTTTGGTTTAGTTTCTAGACAAAATTCTGGATAAATATCTTGAAATAAGACAAAACTAACTTTTCAGAAGGAAACAGGGCTTGTTTTAAGTCAATAATTTCTTAATATTGATGAAAAACTACTAATTTCATTGGCATAGTATTTAACTTTTTTATCCATATTAAGGGATTATTGACTTAAAACAATCTTCTATATCTTGCTAAAATGTTTAAGTTAGTTTTGTGTCATTTTAAGTGGAGTAAGATATTTACACTAGAATATAAACTTAAAAATACTTGGTAAGATTTTGTGTTTTTACAGTGTAACATATGCAATTACAACACAGGTTGCACACAGTCAGCTGTGAAGTTGGCAAACTGGCCCTCGAAACTGAAACAAGTTTGTCATACCAACTTAGCGGCGCTAACATTCAGTCTACAGTTTTATGTTTTCACTCTTGAAGTTTATTTTGAGATTACTTATAAATAATCATCTGGACACAGTAGTGATTGATTAGCTAATTTAATCATCTGCTCTACTGATGATCTCTCAGAAAGTTGGTGTGTAGGTCACTTTTTATTTTTCAACTGAACTAACGTACACTGAATTCCACAGCACATCTACATCTTAAGTTGTCAAAGTCAAGCTAGCATGACTAACCCTTCCCTTTCCCTTCCCATTTTTTTTTATTAAAACTTTTTCCTGACCTTATCTAGTTGTCGAGAGCACACATTTTCAGTTTGACGGCATAATTTCATCTCTTTGTTCTCAAAACTTCTGCCCGCTTCCAAATATTCTTTGTGCTATGTCAAATTTTTGTGTTCGCGCTCAGATTTTCTCCTTGCTAGCAAAGCCTCTCTCTGCTCACTTGCAAATTCTCTTTTGCTCTCTATTAAAACTAAAATCTTATTCTAGTGTGTGGCTACTATCAATTGTAACCCCTGTTTTTCTGCACCACCCACTGGATGTAGGGAGATACGTCAGCTTTCCGCTCCTTTATTTATCTGTGAAATTAGCACACCTAGCAGTACTCAAAGATAGTAGTATTTACAAAAGTTGGAAATAGCTAGCTTCGTAAACGACCCATAACTTTTTCCTCCTGATGTGTTTGTTGATTTGATCAAATCATCGACTGCCTGAATTCACGCTACGATCTAAACCCCTATAGCAAACAGTGTTTCCTTAATGTTGCTAATTACTATAAAATCAGCTTTATTCTGATGATATGTTTTGTTTTGAAATTATGTTTCTAATTTAAAAAAAAAGCTTTATGCTGATGATCTTGTGTTTTGTTTCTAACTTACCTTTTTAATTATAATGCAGACATTTAAAGTCTCTTTTTGGTTCCTTGTCAACAGAGACTTCCCCGTGAGGAGCTCTACATGCCGCCCATCATAATCAAAATTATTGACAACCGTCAGTTTGGGAGGAAGCCGGTGGTCGGTCAGTGCACCATCCGGTCGCTTGAGGAGTACCGACGCACAGAGGAGGAGGAGCGAGCAGAGGAAGAGGAGGAGGAGGAAGGGGACAGATGGAGACGTAAGAAAAAAATTACCTTATGGACAAATACGAACATCATATCTGTGATAAAATTTCCCCTATTTGTGTTTCTGAATCAAGGCGAGACACCGACGTTGACCTCTGGGGAAGTCTTTGTTGACATTGATGATCAGGAGCCGCTTGTTCCTGACCAGGTAAAACCAACCTGCTAACAAGCTGAAATCATCACTAAAAAAGCCTCTACACATCATTTAGCTGCACTTTTCTTCAACAAATACAACAAATTTACAATATCATTCAAATTAATAACTTCTCTGACAGTTATGCCTTTTTGAAAATTGTCCTTTTTAGAGTTTCTGTCACAATTTTTCCACTTCCATCAGTTAAAAAAATAAAAATAAATAAATGTAATTGTGAAAAACAGACACCAGGAGATCTTGAAGATTTTTATTATTAACATTAGGAATGTGTTGGATGTTTGGGGCATTCTTGTAGCGTTTTTATTTCACTGTAATATGCCAAAGGAGGGAATAAGAGCTTGCACAACTCACCACCAAATTCTGCTTTTGATAATTAATTTTTCTGTAAAATCCATCAAAATCTCCTAAAAATACACAGCGACATTGAAGCTTTAATAAGAGTTCAAATTAATTTTTTTTGTCTCTTTTTGAGTTTGTCTCCTCTGAGCCACCATATATTCAAATATCACCATCATAAATGGCATCTGAGGACTGAACCCTTAAGGAGTAACAATAAACGATGTTAAACACTGAAATCAGACTTTCTAAGTTTCTCTTTGAATAGTTGTCTTCACTCATCTCAGACTCTGAGGTATCAAACATGGTATTTTGTCTGTCATTAAAACTACTGCTAACGCTGCAAAAACACAGAATATAACCACATATTTTTGTATAGTTTCTAGTTAAATTATCTTAGTACACTTGAATTAAGACAAAACTAACTTATAAGTAACATTTCAGCAAAATATAAGAGTTTGTTTTAAGTAAATAATTTCTTAACATTCCACTTTCAGATTGCTTCACTCATAACAAGACATTTTTATAAGTGAAATAATCTGCCAGTTGAACCAGTACTTTTTATCAATATTAAGGAATTATTTACTTAAAACAAGTTGTTTTGTCTTAATCCAAGTTCTAAGATATTTGCACTAGAAACTAGACAAAAATATTTGGTAATATTCTGTGTTTTTGCAGTGAAACAAAAATGAGCAAAAGTCTCAATAGTTCAGTGACAAAACTGCGCTTCTAACATGATAGTCTGGTAAACATTTGTTAAATTTTCTGCTGCTGCTGTTTGATTTCACTCTGTGATGTTTGAAACTGTCCAAACTAATTGAAAAATGCTGTTCCCCTCCTCGCCTGTGGGGGTGCTGCACCAAAATCCTCAGAGGAAGACATGAGCACAACTTCCTTCTTCACAAAATATAAACAGAAATGGAGTCTCGTCAGATTTTAACAGTTGTAGGGTTTCTCTTTTGTCTTTGGTAAAAGACCACGAGCCATTTCTCCCGCTAGCACTAGGCTTGCACATTTGTGTTAGTTGTATTTACCCAGAATCCCCTGCAATTTAGTCCACTTCCTGCCTTTGAAGCGGCCTCTGGTTGGCTTGGCGTTCTCATCTGCCTTCAAACTGCACCAGAGTTCACTTCAACCGAACCGAGAATATTTTAGGCGGACCAGAGTTTGCTTTAAAGTTTGATTGCACATTCACACCTCCCCAAATGAACGGGACTTTCTAGTCAAATGAACGAAAGTTCAGTTGAAGTGCACTAAACTGGATTGGTGTAAATACACCTTGAGTCATTATTTTTCTTTCTCTCCTTAATTATTTTTAGCTTTAAGCTTCTTTTTTCTGTACTTTTTTGCTTTATCCCTCCTTCCTTCATCTTGCTTCCAGATACATTTTTCTAAATTTTCTCTTGCATTCTGCACTCATTTTTACATCCATCCTTTCTGGACTCTTCCATCTCCCCAAATCTCCTTCAGACGATTATCAGCCCTTCTTCCCAATTCCAACTTTATTCCTAATCTCTTCTTTCTTTGTCTTATTGCTGCATAAAATGTTTTGTGTTTTTTTCCCCAGGCGCACATTTTAGTAGTTTCATTTTCAATGTCTTATTGTCTTTATTATCATATCTGTTGCATGTTGCAGTCTTGTCAGTCTCTTCACCTCCCAGACCTCTCTGGTTGTTTCTTCTCTTCTCAATTCTGCTTCACATGTTTCGTCTGTCACATCAGGACACTTTGCATGAACGTAGCTTCATTTCCTGGGCGTTAAATTTTTGCCTTTATGCTGAAATAGCTTTCAGGATTGCGGGGAGCGTTTCAACACTGACCTCTTTCACGCCTCAAACCTCACATTTTCCATCCTCTTCAATTACTTTTGTCTCATTGCGTCGGAGTGGGAGTAGCAGGTTTTAATGTGTGCCAACATGGGAGGTCCAGAAATGCGCAGCGTGAGCTAAGAAGCATAAATCATTCTGCGGGTTCACGGAGTCTAAGCAGGGTGTCGAAATCAGTGTACACTCCCTGACATTAACGACCTCGTCCAATTAAAGCTCCCGACATCAAAACAGCGGAGCGGACACAATGAGAGCAACCAAACCAGACAATAAATCTGCGGTTCCTGCATCTGAATGTTCCTCATGTTTGAAGATTTAGAAATCTGTAATTTGGAAACAGCTGTGAAGTCTAGCAGCTGGTCAGCAACCTCAATAATAAGCAGCATTGTTTTTAATCTGCAAAAAAGGCAAACGGGCAAGAATTTACAACGTTTAGCATTTTTCTACCTGGTGTTTCATTAATTTATCACCAGTCATTACAGAGTGATTGGATACGCAGTGTGTCTTCTATTTGTCCAGATTCTCCAGAAAGCAGCACTTTAACAGGTGAAAACTACAAAAAATAGAAAAAAAATCACTCTCCATTCTCATTCCAAAGTAAACTATATACTGTAGTCCAACAGATAACTTAATTTACATGTTCAGAAAAAAAAAAAAAACAATAAAAGTTACCATTCAGCTTTTTATACTTCCATTTGGTTCTCAGCCACTTCCAAAAGCAGCCCAAGCACTTAAAAAGCTCCCAGCTGAGCCATTTTTTGGCAATAAGTTAATGTTTTTTTGACGTAAGAAAAAGGAGCCTTTCGAAAAGTTCCTTGACAGGCACTCTGCCGTTACCTAGCAACCTCAGCCAAGCCCAGTGCCATTACCTAGCAACCCAAGCAGAGCTCCAGAACATTTGGTCAGCTGGTTTTATGCGCTGTACAATGGCTGCTGGAAAAGACAAGTGTTTTGTTGTGGACTTACCATCCAGAAACCACCCGCTGCATTCTTGTTGGTTGTTCGGGAGGCTCCACTTCTGCTTTTCAAAGATGTGCGGTTGTATGATTGCGCATCTGTTTGCAGCCATTTTCACGTGTGAGTGTGAACGTTGAGATTACTTGCATTTAATGTGACAGGACGCCCTAAAACAGAACTGATCAGACTAAAATCTAGTTACCTACGAATGATTTTGTGCAAAAAATGTAACGAACATGTTTTGTATAGGCCACAGACCTATCCTACACAATCTGTTCAAAGAAACATAAAAGCAGATTTTAACTGATCCAGACTTACTTTTATCAACTTTCTATCAACCTGTAGCTTAAAAACATTTTTATTGTTCCATTTGGCTCTTATGCTTGGAAACCTGCTCTCACTGTTGTTATGTAGCACTGTTGTTATGTAGCGCTGTTGTTATGTAGCGCTGTTGTTAAAGGCTCTGAAGGTCAGGTTGTACAGAGCTCTAACCATCTAACCTGACAGTTTGTGTTTTCTCTGTGTTTTCTGTGCTTTTGCATGATTTCCTGTAGTTTGCAGATGGAGCCAGTTCAGCTATCATTAACCTCTCGACCTCTAGTTCCAGCCTGCATGTAGGTAACAGACTCATCCTTTAACACATTCATTCATTCATTCATTCATTCATTCATTCATTCATTCATTCATTCATTCTGTTCCCATTACTCTACAGCCCCTTACAAAAGTATCCACACCCGTTCAGCTGATTCACATATTGTCATGTTCCCATGACAACCTGATGGAATTTGGATTCATACTTAAGATTAATTTATATCTTACGGGAATCTTAAATATGATTTTATTCTTTTTGTAGCATCAAAGTAAAGCAGGCTAAATAGACACCACTGGTTTCCAATGTTTCTCAGTGAAACATTTTTGAAAACCGTCTTCAATTTTCCTTCTATTTCACAAGTTTGTGCTAAATTGTGTTTGTGACATAAATTATTGAGGTTTGTGGTTGTAACAGTGGAAAATGCAAAGCACTTCTTCAAAGGAAGTGTACACACTGTCTTATCACAACTCTGTGTCATGTTTACAGCTGCAACTAACGATTATTTTAGTAATTAATTATTCTGACGACTCATTGGACAAAACAAATGTAACCAGTTTTTTTTATACAATATTAGAAATACATAATAAGATGCAAGCAAAGGAATCAATCAGTCCTTTTTAAGATAAAAATAAAACTTATTGATTAAATTAATTTATTTAGTGAATTTGATCCATGTCACTTGAAGTGTTTGGGCTAAAACATATTTGCAGAAAAAAGTTTGCATCTTAAATGCTAACATTATATTTATTGTTCACAGTTTTGACTTAATTACAGCTCTGAAAACATTGTTTTTCATCAAATGGCAGTTTTTGAATCTGTATACGCCAGTTAATGATTGATCAATAAAAAAATAGCTGACAATTATTTTAAAAAATGGACTAATCACAATTAATCTGATTAATTATCATCATCATTCTGATTAATAACGATTAATTGGATTGATGAAATTAATCTTGATCGATCAGATGAGTCACGGTTAATTGGCTTAATAATTAACAATCCGATTAGTCACAATTAATTGAGTTAATCTCAATCTATGATTACTCTTGAACAATCTGATAAATTCTGATTAATCGTGTTAATCTTGACCAATCCGATTAATCGTATCTTGCCTAATCCTGTGTCATATCTCCAGATATCCTCTCACTGGCAACAAACAGAGAATTTCTTCATTCTTACTTGTCAGAATTGCACAGTAAAGTATTTTCTAACTGAGGCTGGTGGATGTCACTGGCCTGATGTGGAAGGAATTCACAGGAACGTTTTAAACCCGGGGTTTCAGTGAGCAACGCGCTCCGATTTGTGCAGTTTGAAACCCGATCGCTGATTTGCACGTTGCATTTTCTTATTCTGAATCTCAAAGCCCGGTCGGTTTAAAGACTCGCATCCAGTAGTTCCTCACTCCATGGTAATTGGGGGGTTATTTCTTTCTCTACAAACAAAGATATTTGTTTTATTAAGGGGACAGATATTGAAACCACTCAAATTAAAGGCTCGGCTTTCTGTCTGCTCGGGGCCAAAGTCAACAGAGCTGCTATAGATCCTCTCTACCGCAACTCCCTGAGCGCCGACAGTTACCACAAGGAATAAATGAGAGGGAGAGACTGACGAAAGGAGAGGCAAGAGCGACTGAAGGAATCAGAAATGATTCTTTGAGTGAATGGAGAAAAAAAGAGGGAGGATAATGTCGCACGGCACCAGCGAAATAAACCTGGCTCCTTTACGTTTGGGTCAAGACCAGAAAAACGGTGCTGATGATTACCACATTACTGCAGCGAAGCGGACTGCACGGCTGCTTTCAGTCGGATTCGGTTTCAGCATTGGGAAAGTTTAAGGAGATCAGCTGTCGGTGGCATCGCGACCTCACAAACAGGCACATCTGAGATGGAAAAATGTCACGTCTCGTCTGCCTGACGCGAGTTGATGACAGTATCCGGTGCTTTGCACATAATGTGGTTTCTGATTCATTTTTTCTTTATTTCTCCAGGTGAAAAAATGTGGTCAAACTGCACCTCTCCATTCCCATCAACTCCTATCAAAACTGTTCAGGTCCTGTGGCAACAGGCAGTCAAATTGGGTTAAAATCCCACTTTGAAAACGTTGTAGTTTTTCTCAGCTTCCATAAATCCAGAGGAACTAACCGACATGGCTTCATGCCAGGCGACGTTGTGGCATTTTCCTGTTTCTGCAGGAGGAGGTTCTGGGGGGAACACACGTTTATGGCCCTCTAATGACACTGTGACCAGAAACAAGATGTCAAAATAGCTTACTAAATCATTACTGTTTTTCTTGTTCTGCTAATCACGGCTGTAGACTGATGTAAGCTGCTGCCCGCCTCCAAAACTCTGAGCGCGGCACATATTTTCTGCCCAGAATGTCGTTCAGATGTGTCCGTGCAGCTCTGGGTGGTGCACCACTTTTGAAAGTCCACTGTTAGGCATTTGGCTTATAACGTATATGGTTAAATTGTTTGGCTAATCAGAAATACTTTGTTTTCTCTACAGGATAAGACAGGCATAGGAAAAATATCACAATTTGTCACCAGATCTATATAATCAACAAGCCTGTTTCAAAACGTGTTAGTTGCAAATTAAATGTTGCACTTTACGTTAAAAAATGGCTGCACACACGTCTGTTAAAATTCAATTCAAATTCAAAAATACTTTGTTGATCCCAAAGAAAAATTGAATGTTGTAACTAATTAATTCAGATTCTTGAAAGAGTTATCGTAGTGGTCTGTACTACAGCGACTCTGAAGAAGTCTCTGACTGAAGATACTCTGTTTTCTCAGGACAAAGTTATAAAGTTAGGTTACTTTATAGTGTGGAAGATCATAAGCAGCTTGAGAAGCTTCATTTCTGAAGCTCTTAATACATCTGTATTTTTTATAGAGGCAAGTTTTGGCTATTAACAAATATCACACTTTAACATTTATAGTCCAAGCCAATTTCCAGTGTCTGTCGCGAAAAGCTCGGCTTTTGGTTTTATAGAACAATTGAAAGTCGTGCAAGATTTGAAATACAAAACAAAATTAGTTTACTAAAACTCATTAAGACCCATCAAAATGAAATGACAACTTCTGGTATGTAAACATCTGACTAAGTAACGTCGCACAGAATGCAGAGTAACCATGGAAACTAGCTGGGCAGTTAGAACAGGTGGTTACCATGGAAACTGAATGTGGGGCTAGAGGAGGGACATTACTAACCAGGACGTCCCACTGATTTCTCAACCCACACATTATTCAGTCTGGGCAAATTTACAAATAAAACCATTAATTACTTGTAACCTATTGTAAACACACGGAGATCCTGATATACAAATGGACTGTAAACAGCTCTTGGATCTACAAAATGGGAGCAAATGTGAGTTTAGCTTATTTATTTCAAACACATCCACCCAAGCAAAGTATGTACTTGATGCTTAGTCCTGTTCACACTACAAAAGACAAAAACCTTACCAAATAATTTGGTCTAGTTTCTAGTACAAATATCCTACTACACTTAAAATAAGACAAACTCACTTAAAAGTAACTTTTCAGCAAGATATAAGGGCTTGTTTTAAGTAAATAACTCCTTAATTCCGATAGAAACATGGCAGATTATTTTGTTTATAATATGGGAGAAATGTATTGTAATAAGCTAAATAATCTACCAGTGGAACTAGTACATTTTAAATCAATATTTAGGAATTATTTACTGAAAAAAAGCTCCTGTATCTTGCTGAAAAGTTACTTGTAAGTTATTTTTTTTTATCATTTCAAGTGTAATAAGATATTTCCACCAGAAACTAGACAAAAATGGTAAGATTTGTTTTTGCTGTACAGGGTCAAATTCCCGTTTATTACTAATATTTTATTTAATGAGCTAGAGAAGTAAGAATCTGTTGAGAGTAAGTGGAAGTTTCTGTAGGAAATCAGCAGTTTCTTCTTCCAGTCGCTGGCAGCTAGTTGAAAATATGGTATTTTCTGTTTTCTAAAAAAATTTGCTAGTCAGCAGAACGAGACTAAAGCAGCAAATGGAAATAAAGCGTTGGGATTGAACCGGTTCTGTGTAATGTCAGTCAGTGATTGCTAAGCAGAAAGTTATTTATATGAAAGATGCCACAGATTCTTACTTGAGGAATGGTGCTCTGCCTTCAAACCACAAGGAAGCAAACGACAAAAACAGGCCCTGCTGAAAAATTTTCCCACTTGGTTCACATTCTTCACTCTAAACTGGGTGTTTTTTAGCTATTCTGACAGAAATTCTGCACTTTGAATAGTATTAAGTATTAAGTCTGCAAAATGAAGAGATTTCAAGAAAAGGAACATCTCTATTGTTAAACTTTTATGATCCACAGA
Source organism: Xiphophorus maculatus (assembly GCF_002775205.1). Classification (NCBI taxonomy): domain Eukaryota; kingdom Metazoa; phylum Chordata; class Actinopteri; order Cyprinodontiformes; family Poeciliidae; genus Xiphophorus; species Xiphophorus maculatus. Next base: position 26,043,276 of record NC_036456.1, read on the forward strand.
AGACAATTACCAAAGTTTCACCAATGTCAGTAAATTCAGGCCTTTTAATTTTATTGAAAACATTAAAAAAAGTCTATTTTATTTAGTAATAGCAAATATTTAATTTGCAAAGACAGTCTTGGGAAAAACTATAAGGCCATTTTGTAACAATATGTAGCTTAATAGAAAACATTTAAATTGTTATGCCAATACGTTTTTACTTGAAGATAACACATACTTTATTGTTCCCTAAGGGAAATTTGTTGTAGGCGGTGGAAAAGAGACTGCAAAACATACACACATTGCAAGAGAGACAGAAATGTCCCAGTGTAGATACAGTTTACTACAACATGGCGTCTGAAACGAGGGACAATGACATAATTAGGGTGACTGGCTCTGTGGGTAGAGTAGTCGTGATGGAAAGGTTGTAGGTTCAATTCCAGCTTCCTCCTGCCACGTATCAATGTGCCCTTGGACAAGGCACTTAACCCCAAATTGTCTATCAGTCTGCGTATCGGTGTATAGATGCATGTGCAAATGGGTGAATGGGATTTGAGTGATCAAAAATGATTGGAAAAGCTCTATATAAGTTCAGTCGATTTAACATAACGCCAAAAAGCAAAGGAATAGGAACTGGTTCACGTCCCAACACAACTTCATAGATGGTTCAGTATAAAATAAAGTAATTATTTTAATTATCCTTTCCTTTAATTTACAAAAAAAATTAAGTAAACGGATATATAGGAAAAATTTGAACACTGATAACCGAATGAATAATCAAGTTTTATTAAGACAATATATTATATTGGAGGTTGTATGTTATGTTCATTTAAAGTGGTTGCTATTACAATTTGCTATTAAAATAGGTATGTGGTGTTTAATTGTTTCTAAACACAATACATGAGACAAAACAAACATCAATACCAAATCTAATTATACTACCTAGAAAAAAGTCTGTATGATCTTATATTGGACTCTTAACAACTTTGCATAACAAAATACAGGATGCTCCAGGTTTTTGCTAGCCTGGAACACAAGTAATCAACTTGGATTGATCACGTTGGATTACAGAAAACTATACATCAAAATAATGTCAACACATCTGATGTTGCCAACAGATATTTTATGTCACTCATTTTAGTTGATAAAGTTTTCTGTAAAGAGGAAATATGTGTCTAATAAAGTGGGTGGCCAGCCCAGTAATGTTAGCCACTAGCCTCTAATGCTAACACCAGACTATCAGTGGTAATCAACAAAAGAGGATGTAGGCATGACTAGTGACCAGCCTGCTCATGCTAACCACTGTAGCCTCTCCAATGCTAATGCATATTTGTGTTTTTTTTTCTTTTCTTTTCTACATTTGCCAGTTCTGGTCGCTAAGTTATTGGTGCCAGCCTATCATGAGTCCAAACAACAGCTAGCTTTGGAACCGATTTGTTTTTAAAGAGTTGCGTGATGCAGTCACAGTCACACAGTTACCTAGAAAAAAATGTAATTAATAGTCACTTTTATTGTATTATTGTTAGATGTAAACATCAGAATTTATCATACTTTACTCAATAGTATCATAAAATATGAGCAAATACATACACATCCAGGTTTACTATATTTATTCTAACAAAATAGGAAATAAAGTTGGAGCTTAATATCAGTTTAGCAGCTTCTGCCGATATCCATTAAATAAAATACATTAATTAACCCTAAAAACTAACTACAATAACTCAAAATGAGCAGCTAACAGCAGTTAGCAGTTTAAAATTAAACAGCTAAAATACACAGTATTAATAATAACAGTTAAAAACTATTTACAAAACATAGCAAAATTACCCATTAAACACTGTAAATGATTACATTTGTCTAAAATATCTGTTAAACTATAGTATTTAACACAGAGTTGACAGTTACAGACAGCTTAATATCCATAAGCCATAGCAACCAGTTTCTGGTTTCTATGGCAACCACCCAGAACTTAAAGCACCAACACATGTTTGAAGAAACAAGTTCTTGACTAAACAAAATCAATTCAAAGAATAAACAGATTTTCACAAACTTTACGTCTGCACTGTTAAAATAAAACACGTGCAAGCAGCAATTCATAAATTTATCAATTTGAATTTAAAACTCAAATTTAGTGACCCATTGCTGTCATCTGAACTTCACCTCCTCACTTTGGTTTCTGATTGTTTTCCGTTTTGCTGCAGCCCTGTGCCGTTTCCAGATGTTTTCAGGCTCAAATAATCAGATTTAAATTGTATTGTTTTGTAATTGAGTGTTGAGCCGAGCCTTGTGTCTTTCTACACAACAAGCGGCCGCGAATGCAGAGCTGTGCCCTGACCGCTGACCCCGCAGTGGATGGGGTTTCCCCATAAAAGCTTTTATGAAGCGGCTCAGAGCTCTTATGTAAATCCCTGGCACTGCCAGGCTGCTTCGGTTACCCTGGCTCTCCCTGCGGGGCGTAATGACTGGCTGCAGACCACACCGACACCCCGGACCGACCGCCGCAGGCCGAGTGTGCGCACGCTCGTTTTCCACAGTGTGTACTTAATCCGCGTCGCAGCCTGGAGCGCCCCGGCGACGGCTTTAATCTGTCTGAACTTTGCCTGGCGGACCGGAGCGAGCACACCCCGAAACGACGGCGCGCGCACTCTCTGGCGCCCCTGTCATCAGCGTTTGGCAGCGGCAGCACACAGAGGGCACATTAACACGCAGCAGACGCTCCGTATGTGTGCTGAGCCCCACGTGCGGCTCCTTTCCACGCCATGACATGCTGCCGCTTTGGAAAAATTAGGAATTTCATAGTGTTCCCTGCCCTAGTTATGCTTCCAAGTGATTCTGCGTGTGTTGGAGTCTGTGGGAAATATGAGAAAGGGGATTCCACACAAACCTGCCCCTCTATAAGAGCACTTTTGTTGTACGTTAATGCACAGAAAGCGAAGCGAGCTGCATGCGTCACCAGTTTGAGTGTCCCTTGGTGGGTTCAGGGCTGCAGGGTGGAGACTGATTGCATTTAAATATGACGATTTTTTCCTTCTATCACACAAAATGACAGCTTTTAAATTTGTGACAGGATCATGTGAAAGCACTGCAAAAACTCAAAGTTCTACCAAGTATTTCTGGTGTAGTTTCTTATTTTCTTGTCTTAAAAAACACAAAACTAACTTAGGATTAACTTTTAACAAGATATCGGATAACTAGAATTTTTTTCGTCAATTTTAAAGAATTATTTACTTAAAACAAGCTCCTATTTCTTGTTGAAAAGTTACTTATGAGTTAGTTTTGTCTTATTTCAAGTGTATTAAGATATTTTCACTAGAAACTAAACCAAAAATACTAAAGATTTCCTGTTTTGCAGTGAATCTGCATATATTTCAGGATGTTTTGCATCCATTTAAGCTGTCAGAACAAGTATAAACACTGCAAAAACACAAAATCTTACCAAGTATTTTATCGAGTTTCTAATGCAAATACACTTGAAATTAGACAAAACTAACGTACAAGTAATTTTCAGTAAGATAAGTCAGCAAATAAATGAATTACTGACTTGTTTTATGTCAGTAATTCATTTATATTGATTAAAAGGGAAATTATCTTTTTCTGTATTTTATGTTTTTGTGTCTTTAAAATGGCATTTGAAATGTTTTAAATCTTTTATTTCCCATTGGTAATTTTAAATAGTAAACAAACTCGGATTTGATTGGATTGGAAATAATCTGCCAGTGGAACAAGACATTTTCCGATTTTACAAGCTAAAACGTCTTGTTCCACTAACAGATAATTTCACCTATGACTGGACTTTCATCAATATTAAGGAATTATCTACTTAAAGCTCCTGTGTTTTGCAGAAAAGTTAATTGTAAGTTAGTTTTGTCTTATTTGAACTGTATTTAGACATTTGCAGTAGAAACTAGGCCAGTTTTTGCAGTGCGACTTTTTGATAGCTCAGCAGTTCTTGTTGCCAGTGTGAGCAGATCATTTTCTAAACTTGATCAGCTCTAAACTTTATGACATTCCCGCTTGTTTCAACTCATTATTCATCTCTGAGGAATCACATTAAATGAATCAAAACGACAACCATCCCAGCCTCGACATTTCCAATCGAAGATCTGCGTTTCACCCTCTGAACAGAAGGACATTGTAAGACCTCGGCATGACTCATAGCTGTAATAGTAATACTTTAACAACCTTTACTTTCATGCCAGCAGTCATGTTGTAATAGAGGGATCACTTCATTTTTCTCCCCTTAATGGTGTATGTTTTTATTTTAGACTGAAATCCTTAATGTATTACGTGAATGAGAAATCAGGATATCTGCTTACAAAGTGTTTGATTTTACAGCTTCAATGTGTTCAAAATGGGATTGTTCCTAATCCCATATGTTTTGTTTTCTCTTTTGCTGTTAATACGGACACTAGATGTTACAGTGGGTAAGTCTGTTTGTTTATAAGACTAAAAATGTTAAATATTCAAGTGGGAACACAGTGTAAAACAGCAGTGCAGCATTTGTATTTATTATCTTCCTTATTTATTGTTTTAAAGTGATTTGCCAAAGTAGTGTTATGGAAAAAAACTGTTAATGTGAACATCAGTCAGTCAGGTTTATCAATATAATGTGCATGATATGAGAACCACAAAATCAGACACTCTTGAACAACCAAAGTCAGAAGCTAACAGTTAAGCTAACAGGTACTCAGAGTCAGACTAAAAGTCATTTATATTGTAACTAACAAATACAATCTACAAGTATTCAGAGGCTAATGAGTTGTTAGGGTGAAGATAACAGCTACTTTATTAAGCTAACGGCTACTCAGACTGATGAAAACGGTTATCAGACTGAAGCTAATGGCTACTGAAGGTGAAGCTAATGGCTGCTTAGTCTGAAGATAACGGCTATCAGACGCAGAGTGATGCTAATGGTTACTCAGAGTGAAGATAATGTTTACTCAGAATATAGCTAACAGCTACTCATTTAGAAAAACTTTTAAAAAATTTCAGAGCAATCTTGTGTTTTTTTTTTGCAGCATAACATTGGTTACTTTATATTTTCTCCATTTCAATAATATCTACACTGTTAGGCTAACTTTAGTCGCTGTAGAAGCTTGCAATGTTTCACTGATTAGCTGAATTGACTGAGGTTTAGTTTGCAACTTTTCTCTAGCATTTACTTTTACTGCTAGTAAAAGTAAAGTAATATTTACTGCAGTACTCTAAATATTGTCATATTTAGACAATATTTAGATTGTAAATATTGTCATAATTAGATTACTGTGAATATAGAAATCTTTTTTCCCCCCCACATTTTTTACTCTATAGTGAAAAATCTAGTAGATGTTTCCACTTATAACAAGTAATTTTTCTCCATGTTATAAGTGAAATAATCTGCCAGTGGAACTAATACCTTTTAAATGAATATTAGAGAATTATTGACTTAAAACAAGCTCTTGCTGAAACTGATACATTAAAACATTTAATGTACAAAAAATTATTGGTAAGATTTTGTATTTTGCAGGGTATCTCCTATTAGTTTTCTGTCATTGGTAACCAGACAGTAGGAAAACTAAAGTATTGAAAAAAACTCAATAGTTGTATAAGAAAAAGTACAATTACCATTGTCTTCATCCATAAACAGTTGGATTTCTTTCTTTCTTTCTTTTTTAAAATAATATGGTTCCTCTGGAGCACAAGTTGGTTTCCACCCACTTCCCATTGCAGTGTTGCCCTTTTCCATTGCATCAAATCTCCATATACCATGACCTTAATGCCATAGAGCCACCAGAGACAGTTTTTACTTCTGTTGACGTGAGTTGGCCAACTCCGTCTTGCTATGTGATCACTGGAAAAATCCTACACAGCTCTAGAAAGAACAACAACAGGACCTTCAATATGTTTGAAAAGTCAAAGGTTTTTGGAGAAGTTCAGCTGTCAAGCAAATTCAGACTTAATGATTATGCAAAGCCCTGTTGGACCCAAGACGTTTTGGTGATTGAAGGGATGTCTACATGTTGAGATTACATCAGTCAGCAACACAGTGAGGAGAAACCGGGGTTGAATTCAGGTCTGGAACTCCAAAATGTGTATTTTGGATTGAAGAACATTCAGGGAAACCAAACAAACCCCAACTTGTATAAGAGACCTTGAAAAACTTCACATAAATGTAAGAAAATGCAGACTTTCTGCTGCACAACCTCTTTAGTACACCTCCTTCCCCTCAATGTGTCGTTTTCTGACTCTGAACATTTGATTTCAGGGAGAGGAGTCCATGGATTGGTGGAGTAAATTCTACGCATCCATCGGAGAAAAAAACAAATGTGGTACTTACTTAGAGAGAGGCTTCGACACCCTGAAGGTGAGTGAGAGTTAATGGCTACACGGAAAGAAAAGCCTGAAATAAAACACTAAATCATCTAAATACTATATTATACTTCACATTGTTCTTACTGCAAGGTTTGAAATGATATAATTGTTGAATTACATGGTTTAAAATGAATGATTATTTCTAAATGAGGAGCTGCCCCTGGTTGGTTTGTCTGCTGCTGTAGCTCATCTTTAAGGTTCTTTTGTTCAGGGATGATATTCAGTACCTTTGTTGTAACAAGTTTTTATTTGAGTTGCTTTTGTCTTTGTCCCAACAAGGCATTTTTGTCCAGCGCCTGTTGCTGACTTAATACTTTCTTTCTTTTTGGACCATTTTCTGTAAACTAGAGATGGTTGTGCATGAAAGTCCCAGTAGATCAAACCATCTTGAAGGACAATACCACCTAATAAAGCACCTGGTGATCGTACTCAGTTAGTTTATTTTGCTCACTGCCCTGTTGTTGTCTGCTCGTTGGCTATAAACAGTAGTTCCCATGCTCTGTCGTTTAACGTCATCGTGATTCATCGAAGTGGATCCTTTCTCTGATCACAGCAGTGGGACAGATTCAAGGAAAAAGGCCACTTTCTGATGTCACCAAGGTCTAAAACAAACGATCGCAGTGTCTGCCTTTGTCCCAGGAGTGTCCTTTCTCTTGCGTCGCCCACGCTGTGTTCAGCTTTCATCCAGATTCTCTTGGTCCAAACGATGACCTTCCCCTCCACCAGGACTTGAGGCATGGGTCACTCTGCTCGCCTGGTTCCCAAACAAGTGATTTATCAAGTCAGATTCTCCAATATTTCCCTCAATAGCAGTCTTGTTTTTTAACCCTTGTTTGTTTGCTCTAGCATCATTGGAAAGCTTCATTTTTGCACATGAAATGTCTCTGAAATGTCCTCAGCACTAAGCTGTTATTTTTAGACAGACCTTAACATAAGTACTTAAAAACACTGGAACAAGGCTCAACTAGAAGCTCAACAATGATCCCATTTACCTGGAGTGTACTTCCTAATTCACGAAGCCTAATAGGTGAATTTATTCTACCCGATTAACATTTTTGTGGCGTGTCAAAATTTTCGCTTCCAACACCGCTGGACATTTTGATGGAAATGGGCAAAAAAAGACCAATTCCGTTGATACCTGGCCTTCTTTTCACCCTCGCTCTGCTCCTGCGGCGCCTGTTATTTTGTTCCAGTACGTTCTTATTTATGCCTGGCTGGACTTCCTCTCATGTTCCTCTCATTTGTTCAACCAGCTCTTTACCCACAACTCCTTCTGTCCCTGGAAAATGAGTTGTTATTTCCAACCTTTACCTTCCTTTAGACCAGAGCTGCCACCTCTTTACTCTTTGTCCGCCTGCTTTCTGTGACTTCCTCTGCCCTTTGACTAAATTTGTACCGGTACCATGGTTCAAATGGCAGTCTGATCAGAACCCTACAAACGACGACCTGGATATCCCACACACCAGAAGAAGTAAAAAGAGCTTGTAGAGGGTGACCTGCATCAGAAGTTCAGTGTTGGGCAGTTATAGCTAAAATGTTAGTGGAACTAATGTTTATGATTAGTGCTTAACAATTAGCATAGCTAACACTAAGGCACTAATAATTAGTTATACTAATGTTAAAGCGCTAATCAATAGTTCCACTAACCCAAACGCACTAATTATAAAACATTAGTTCCACTAACTCTAAAGCACTAATAATTAGTTCCACTAACTCTAAAGCACTAATTTCAATCCAAATGATATCTGCCTTCAAAGACTACAACTCTCATGCACCACTTAAATTTTGACTTTATGATTTCATATACATATTCCATAATCCTCTTAAATATTGTATTCATGTTTATATCTTATTCTCTACTGTCCTTGTTTTATTTTGTCTCTGTATGTTTATTGTTTGTAATAATATTTGGGGGAAAAAAGAAACTGAACTGCTTATTTTGAAGTGTTCTTCCCCCACTTCAAAATAAGAGCATAAATATGAACATCTAACTACTTAATTTTTTTTAAAGGCTTTATTGGCTATAGTGGCTTTTATTTGATAGTGAAATGACATGAAAGTGGGTAATGAGAGAAGGGGGAAGACATGCAGCAAAGGTCACCAGGCCGGAATCGAACCTGCGACAGCCACATCGAGGAGTAAGGCCCCCATATGTGGGTTGTGCTTAATCCCTGCGCCACCACAGCACACCTAACTATTGATTCTTAACAATCTATAAATTAAACGTCTAATAAAACAGCCAATAATTTATCCAAAAAAAAATGATTCAAGGGAAGCTAAAAAAGCCAAATGTTTTCAAAGTTAGCAAAAGCGATAAACAGGAAATTACCTCTTCTGTTAGCAGATTAGCTGATATGCTCACCACTACAGGTTTACATACTCTCATGGATGACATGGATGTTATATTAATTTGGGGATTTTAAAAACCAAGTTGTCACACCCAGACGAAAGGAAATAGCTTGACTTGGATTCACTTTTGATTTTTGGAAAAAGAGTTAAAACTTTTCTTGGACTTGTCCCTAAAAGACTTGATGGTTGACTTTGAATTTGGTGAAAATTATTTATGAGCCTCTCTGGTGGTGGTGGTGAATTAAAACTTTTTTCTTACTATTAATAGTTTAATATTGGATAATCATTGCACCTTGTCTAAATGAATTATTAAAAGCTCTGAAATAATTTAACAGTAATGATGAGTGCCTTTACCACAGCCATGCTTTGTGTATAATTTGAACACTTACCATTACTCTCAGCAATGACCTACTGTAACCTCTTAAAACCTAAACATCACCTTTCCCTCTTTGTGGCCTCTTTCCTGACATCTTTTTTGTCTTTTGTTCTGTTGTAAAGTCAGTTTAATATTCACTAATACCTCATACTACTTTTAAAAGTTATATCATGAGACTAAGGCAAGAGTAAACAGATGTAATGTCTTCGGTCGAATCTTGAAACCTTGTTTTTAGTGTTTTCTTTTCAGCCTCCCATTTAAAGCCTCCTTTGTGACGAAGATTGAGTTTTTCTTTGGCAGAATTTTTAGACTCACTTGTACAACTGATGCAACAAACATCCCTAATGAAAACAAATGAACTTTCTTGTAGTTTTGACACAAAGACGCCCCCGCCCAGCTCCGACTAAGCGCAGACTATGTCTTATGCCAGCGCCAACGTAGTTCAGGCGTTTCTGTGTGTGTTCGCCTTTTGGCTTCACTTTGAGTCCTACAAAGACTTGAATTACGCTGCTATGACCTATGAAACAATGCGGGGGCTTTCTTGGAAAACCCATGATCACTGTAGATAGAAGCAGCTAAGAGTTTAGTCAAAAACACTAAAAGACTAAGGCAAGAGTGTGAGTAGTTTTAACAGAAAGCAATCACAAGTGTTTGGTTTCAGAACAGGTCTGTAAATTAGAACTATGTTTAAAAAAACAATCTGAAAATACCTTTTAGTATGGTGAGAAGTAAACATTTAAAAATACACGAGTCTTTACAACAATGGCTTGATGTCAGTGTGAATTTTGTACATTTTTATATTTCTGTTTGGACCTCAACTGCTTCTAAAAGCAGCCCAAGTGCTTAAAAAACACCCAGCAAGTTTTTGGTAATAAGTTAATGTTCTTTTTTTTGTTTTGTGGCATTTGGAAAATGAGACGTTTCAAAAACTTTTCGAATGTAACGTCCCAAGTCAGTAGTCATGACCCGTCACCTAGCAACCCCTGCCGAGCCCAGTCTGTTACCTAGCAACGTCAGGGAAGCTCAGTCCGTGTTTTGTTTTTTGATTTTTTTTGTTTGTTTTTTCTGTCTGCAGCATCTATTTAATTTTTTTTGTTTGTGCTTCTGAGTTTGCGTCATTCATGTATTTGCTGTGATTTTTTTGTTTTTGTTTTTTTGTCTCGTTTGTACTTGTTGGTTACTGTTGGAAAAAGTGATGGAGTGTTGATACTTTCCTTGTAAAACTGTAAATTTTACTTGTATAATTGACACAACCAGTAAGTTTCTTGTTGATATTTTAAAATGTCATCATTGAAACACACACAGACATAAAATTTCCTCATATGTTAGAGCTTATTGAGGGAAGGAAAGAATGCTTTCTTTCTTCTGACTCGTCCATTTTTTCCACTTTATTTAATTCTATTGCTTTAACATTTTTACATTTTATTTCCCACTTTTTAAATCTTGTTTTAGATTTTTTTCTTTATTTTTGCTGTTTACTTCTTATTTAATCGCGTCCTTCCCTTTAATTTCAGGTGTATGACCAGGAGTTGGAGAAGGTTGAAGGTTTTGAGGGTCTCTCTGATTTCTGCCAAACATTCAAACTGTACAGAGGAAAGACTCAGGATGAAGGAGAAGACCCTTCAGTGGTGGGAGAGTTCAAGGTAGAAGAAAAAATGGAGGCCACCTTTCAAGCTCTGATATTTGGTTCCATGTGTTTATTAAGTGAAACCCGTTTTGTGACGCCTCCTTTGTTATCAGGGTATGTTTAAGATCTACCCGGTGCCAGACGACCCGTCAGCTCATGCTCCGCCCAGGCATTTCAGGAAGCTGCCTCCCAACGGCATCGAGGACTGTCTGGTCCGGGTCTACGTCATCCAGGCCCAAGGACTGCAGCCCAAAGATGCTAATGGGAAGGTGAGTCTTTGATACACCTACCTGGAAACAGATTATTTTATAATTAGATTTAAAATGAAACATTCCTGTCTTTTTAGTGTGACCCTTATGTCAAGGTCACCTTGGGGAAGAAGTCCATCAGTGACCATGAGAACTACATCCCCTGCACCTTGGACCCGGTGTTTGGAAGGTGAGTGATGTTCCTTTGCTCCGCCGGTTTGGAGAAGAAACTAAAGATTCATTAAGGAAAACCTGATCCATCCGTTCATCCATCCACCCATCTATCCTTCATCCTCCAAGCAATCATCCATTTGTACATCATTTTGTTCATCCATACATCCATCCATCCGTCCATCCAACCAACCATCCATCCACCATCCAGTCATCCGTCTGTACATCCATCCAACCAATTATCTATCTGTTCATCCTTCCACCAATCCTTCCAACCAACCAACCATGCATCCAACAACCAGTCATCCGTCTGCTCATCCAGCCGTCTATCCACCAGCCAATTATTCCATCCATTCATCCCTCGTTCTATCTTTCTTTCCACCAACCCATCCATTTGTCCAACTGACTGACTACTGTGTTTCTGTATTTCAAGACTGATCCTTGTAGGAATATTTACTGTATATTGTAATTCCATGTTTAGTATTCACGCCTTAGACATTGGCTAAAAAATCCCTCATAACATAGAAACTTGAGCCTGAAACTTGGATATGAAAACCTGGAGGAGCTTTAAAGCCTTATAAGACTCTAAAATCTAGTATCATTAAATACGACAAACATCAGTGGGACAAATAGCTGTGCAATCTTCAAACCAACCATTTTTGTAACAATAAAAAGAAGAAATGCAATGTTAAAGTAAAGTCCAAAAGTTCCTATTTGCAGTTTGCTCCATGCTATGGTTGCGTAACAGGAAATAAGATGATCTGGTCAGGTGAGGTCAAACTTTTAGCTTTTTTTGTTGACATTCAAAGCAATATGTGAAGTACTCACATTAGTCTTAGCACACCATCACTATGGTAAAACATGGCAGTGGCAGCATCATGTCATTGTCAGGATTTACTTCAGCGGGGACATGGAAGCTGGATGGAAAGATCCAAATACAGAGCAGTCGTTGAGGAAAACCTTCTGGAGGCACTTTACAGTTCTGTACCACATCCTGTTGGTCTCTCCCATTAACCCCCAATAAAACACATGGAAGAAGGACAAAATGGTCATAGGGGTATGAATATTTTCAGAAGAAAATGTATAACTTTACATCTCACCTACCTCTGAACTCTGTCTCATTTAATGTGTTCACTGGTGGGTGGATTTGCTTTTTCCAGCCCAAAGCATGACTCAGATCGAAGGCAATCTTTTCCATGAATACATCAAACATGCTAACAATGAGCCACTAATGACAGCATTTATTACATCACCTCCAATAAGCTGACAGATTTATCTTGTTCTTGTTAATTAGTCACTATATGCTGATCTCCTCATCTTTTCTTTTGTTTTTGTGTTGTTTTTCTGCCAGTAGGGGTCAGTATACACAAACCAATCAGATCTGGAGAGAGAGCTGATCACAGGCAAAAAGCACACAAAGTGAGAAAGCTAAGGGATCATTCTTTTAAAAAAACATCCAAAATAATAAATTGCATATCTATATCACATCATCTATAAACTGTCCAGACCTACAGTTTAATAATAGGTAGAATAAAAATTTTCTTTACTGGGTAAATTCAGGTGTAACCGCAGCATTAGGGCATAGAAGTTCACACAAAACAACTAAAAGGTGTTAAAAATGTCTATACAAATAAGATTAAGAATAAAAATCTGACTGATAACATTCTGCACAAGACTATAACTTAAAAATACTTTGCAGTTATCAGAAATAGCATAGTCCAATCCGAGTCATGTTCCAAGATTTATAAAAAACACATATTGTGCATTTTTATTTGCGCATTATTCTAATCTAACATGCTAACTCCAGGAAATTTATTAATGGTCATGTGGTAAAGAAACAAAGCAAAATGTGAATATTTAGTCTTTTTGGCCCATGTGCATCCTTCTTTCTCGTTTTATGAAGGTTTTCCTTCTGTTACTAAATGCTTGGGGATGATGACTACCATCATCTTTTAGTTGTTAGCATAGCATGCTAATTCTTAAATGTACATGTGACATTTAAATGAAAAAGAGATAGAATGCTTTGCTATTAATTGTCAATATTACAACAGGGATTCCAAGGTCCAAGCATATCACCTTTTACAAATCAGTGAAAGTTTTAATTAAAAAAAAAGCAAGGGAGAGGCAAGTAGGTCTGCTATGCTAGGTTGACTTTGACAATCTTAACATGTAGATGTGCTGCAGAATTTGGTGTGTTTAGTTCAGTTTAAAAAAACAAAGGGGACCTACACACAAACTCTCTGACAGATGATCAGTAGAGCAGGAGTTTTAATCAGCTGTGTTCATATGATCACGTATTTAAAAATAAACATCAAGCCTGAAAACATAAAACCGTCCTGGTCATTGTGCGATAAATGTTTGAGTGTTTTTTGGTGTTGAATTCTTGTAAACTAGTGGAGCTGTTCTGAGTCAGTTGCTATGGCAATGGGTGTGTATACAGTAACTCACACAGATTGTTAGAAAAAAGAAAAAAATAAGTGGTTTTTAGTTGTTCTGCACTGAATCAATAACACCTAGATCTCCAGGTTTCATTTAGTTAACAGTTGTTCTACCGACTTTGGAAGGAAAGCAGAAGAATCGTCTTTTTGCCCTCCATTATTGTGTGCATGCACAAAATTTCTGGACGTAAACAACAACATTAGCTTCTGTTTGTGTTTCTGGGTCTCTGAAACAGAAACATTTGGTTCAGTTGAAACTGTTTTTTCTGCAGGTTGTTCGAGCTCAGCTGCTCCCTCCCTCTGGAGAAGGACCTGCGGGTGACGTTGTACGACCACGACATGCTCACCAAAGACGAGAAGATCGGAGAGACGCTGATCGACCTGGAGAACCGCTTCCTGTCCAAATATGGAGCCACGTGCGGCCTGCCGCAGTCCTACTGCATGTGAGTAAACACACCCACCTCTAACTGGGATTACATCTTTCAGTACTACATTTTCTTACAGATTTTGTCTTTTAAATATTAGATCAGGGGTCAACCAGTGGAGGGATCAGCTGACTCCCAGGCAGCTGCTCTGCAGGCTGTGTGAACGACGAAACTTGAGGAAACCCGTGTATGAAGACGAAGCAGTCCGGTTCAGAGGGCAGAGACACACGGCCGCAGACCTGGGTGAGCAACATCCGCTCAAAATAAATCACAAAACGACTTTCTCTTTTATGACTTTATCATTCTTTCTTGATGTTTGTTGACATTTCATCCTGCAGATGTAGAAATGGTGATGTTGCCTTTCGTCTACATGTGAAAATGCGGTTGAAAGGTGAAAAGGCGTCTGTTGAACTTTAAATGTGGTCCAAAATGTGGTTGCGGTTGTTTAAATGGGCCGACCAAGCCTGAAGTTTTGAGGTTTTTATTTAGACTGAATTTGGCTGGGACCTTTTGGGAGAAAAAGTCAAATTTCAACGTTTTATTTTCTGGTCTAACCAAAGATAAGGGCTGACAGACCTTAAACAGATGTAAAAACAATCTCCATTGACTTCCAGTGTGTGTAGTTGTTTCTATAGTTGTTCTTACAGCTACTTTTCGATTCCCACCACAGCATTTCCATCAGGTTAAAAGGCCTTACCCAATCGCTATGCACCTCTTTTTAATGCCTTGACTCTGATAAACAGTTATTACTGTGGTTATCAAAAGACAAAAATAACAAAAATATGACAGGAAAACAGAAGTACAACTTTAAAAAGCAAAAGTGGAGCCTTCTTCACAACCAACAAGAATTCATCAAGTGGTTTCTAGATGGTAAGTTGACAATAAAACACTTTTTTCCAGCAGCCATTGTACACATTATAAAAAACTCCCCCATGTTTTAAAAAAATTAATTAATTTGTTACAAGTAATGAAATTAAGTTTATTCAAGTGACTATATCAAGTTTATTAAGTTGTCATGTTACACAAATGCAAATAAATTAATTTGGTAAATTTCATTTTTTAAGTTGGGGCTCCTTTCTATTTTTTCAGTCCTAACAGTGGTAAAATCAGCTGACCAAACGTGCTAGAACGCTGCTTGGGGTGCTAGGTAACGGGGCTGGGCTAGGCTGGGGTTGCTAGGTAACGGCGCAGTGCCCATGGAATGTGACAAAGTCAGAGATTCACATTATCTTTATTGCTATTAAACATAACATCAGGGATACAGCACAGAACAAAACTATGATCCATATCAGGTCACAAACAGAAACAAACTTTAAAGAAGGATATGATAAGAACCAAGAAGTCATAGTTTCCTCAAGTCTGAACCGGAAGCAATCCGCGTCATCTTAGCAGTGAAGCGCAGCACAAAGCTTAGATGAAAAATGGCTTCGAGATGAACAAAAAATATGTATTGACACTCTTGATCAATGTTTGATTGAAAGACGTTGGACCAAAATTGCTAGCTATTTCAGACTTTAGACTTTTTTTATAGATAATGAAAACATGCTTGAAATTCATGGACGCATACAATCCGTGTTTCAGGGGCTTTCTAACGTACAAACTCTTCATGTGAATAACAAGCTTCTGGTGACTGGCAGAGTGAGTACATGTAGCAACATACAGTACATGCAGGCTAATGTCTGCCTTAGCTAGCAGATAAAAGCTACATTAGCTAAGCTAATTCTGCTAGTTTGGCAGTAAGTACTACAGTAAATATCACTGACATTTATGTTAGTATTACACAGAGGTGGATACCTTTTACTCAAGTAAAAGTTGTAATGCACTTATGTTGTTTATAAGTTAGATAAGAACGAGGGGAGAGCTAGTTCTAAGCTTGTGTTTTATCTAGTGTTGTCATAGCAACTGCCTACTAAGATGGCCGTCAGTTATAAAGTTACTGGAAACTTGAGAGCTACTCATTTGGTTTTTGAAATGACTCATTTCCAAATGCCAAAAAACATGAAGTTATTAAAGTGCTTGGTCTGTTTATAGACCAAAATGGAAGTATAAAAATGTTAATTTTCCATAATAGTTCCACTTTAAGTCAACTAGTAGGAAGTTGACCCTTCATCCTGACCTTTTTATTTCACTTTTTCTTCTATTAGTTTCAGTTACTGTTGACAGAAGAAAGCAAATACGTATTTATTATCATAGATTAATCTCAAGAAATCTCTAATAAGCAGATTAATTTAAGCCCTGATGCTCCTTCTTCGTGGCTCGGCTTTTTCCTCTTCCCCTTACTTCTGTTAGGAGCTGAGGAGGAAACCGCTGGACCACCTGAGGAGCAGAGCCATGAGATAAATGTTCAGGATCCATTTTGGCCCCTGAACCGAGGCCACACGCCCTCCAGGGCCGCCGGCGCGCCGCGACTCGAGGTCATGGCTGTCGGTTTGGTGATTTATGGCGCAGTCGTGTGTGTGTGTTTGCCAACATCCACATCGCGGTCGCCTGTCGGTCAGCGAGGAGTGACGCCACGTTCTCTTTTCACGGTTGTCGCGGTTACCGTGCGTCAGCTCACTGCCCGCCGAGCGGATGCGCTAACAGGACGTCTCCCCTTTTTTTCCAACTTATTTTGTTCCACCATCCAGCTCAAGTTCATTTTTCATGATATCCATTTGGTTTTGGTTTCTTTTTTTCACTCCACATCCAGAATTAAGTCTGGTTGAAATATTCTTTCCTTCCTTTCTCCTCCATCATGGCTACAAATATTACACTTTAAATCTGAACTAAAAGCTAAATTTATGACCCTCAGGCTCACATTTCATCATCAGCTATGAAAGTAAAACCAAAGCTCTTTAGCTGATTAGTTGTTGGTACCAATTTGTTGGAGCTTTTTGAAGTTTATTTTATCTTTATTGGTTCCCAAGGAAGTAAATTTCCCAATTTCAAAAATGGATTATCAGTAGAACTGAGCATTATTATAAATAATACAACTGTTAAAACTCAGAGAAAAATTATAATGACTGGAATAAAAAATGGAATAATGCAAAATAAAAATAAAAAATTAATAAATAAATAGAAAGAAATGCAAGGAAATTATTAAAAGATCATTATAATTAAAGAAGTACACAAACTAATAGAGTAGTATTCAACAATGATGGATGCATCTGTTATAACAGAGTTGATCAACCAGTCACTAAAAATAAAATCATATCTCATGAGTTTCACGTAGTCGACCCAAATTTGCCGTCTTAAACTAAATTGTTTGGTCTTAAATCAATTTATTTCCATTGTACACACATTAAATGTTAAATCCATTCAGTAATCTAGGGTTGGTTTGTTCTGTAATGATTCCTGTCACGATAACAGAATTTTCTGGACAATAAAGTGTCCCAGAAATTATTGCGATAAACTATAATATTGTCATTTCCAAGGATTATAATGGTAATGGCAAAATAATGCAGGAACACGTTCTCATAAATGAATAAACTTGAAATTAAAGTAAACATTTAGCACTGGAATATCCAAATAAATAAATTAAACAACATTAATTATAAAGTCTTTGTAAATAAAATTATCCCTAAAAATGTTTAGTTGAGACCAAATTGAAGACTTGTATCATCTAGTTTTTGGTAGAAAGAGAAAAACAAAAAATCATGTAAATAGGAATTATTGAGCTTGTTTTAATTTATTATGCAATTAATACATTTACTTATTATTTTTTGACACATTGAATATCCAATGTGTGGTTTGGGTTTTCTTCCAGAACTTTCCAAAACTTCACATGGAAAACTCTTCCTGTTTGGTTCTGCAGTTATCTAGAAAAAACTCTCTTGGACTTTCCCAGTTTTCTCACCTTAATCAAGTTTATCAAGTTAGAAAACAGTTTTGAATCTTAAATTAAATATGAAGGACTAAAATAAAGTGACACAAACACATTTCTTTCTCACTGTCTGTAGTTAAATCAGACTAAACCTTATTTGTTTTAGGTAAGGTAATGTTATTTATATAGCACATTTTCAGTAACAAGGCAATTCAAATTGCTTTTCATGAATGAAAAGAAAATACAAACTAAACATCAAAACCGAAAGAAAGACGAAAAGGTAAAAGTACAAAACTACGTATTGGTTTCTCATGTTTAATAAGAACAAATAGTCCATAAGTTATAAACTAGTTGGGTTTATCTGGATTCTTGTTCTGATAGAAATAAATGTTGGTCCCAGTTGTCCTGGGTTCAGTTCTAGATTTGTGCAATATAAAGCTGAGTGTTGGTTTTGCATGTTTGATTCTTGTTCATTGTTAAGTTTGTAAACTAATAGCAGTTTCTCTATGTCTTGTTCCTATATTGACAGTATGAAGCTTAGGTCAGTTAGATCTGATCAAAATTAGAGAAACCAATCAATAAACCCAAACGGAAGTATAAAAATGTTCAAAATGTGGGTTTTATTTCCTTTTTTCCTTTCTCCTCTATCTCCGGTACTCGTTTTCCTCACCGCTCCCTCCTGTCCTCCTCAGTCTTTCCATCCTCTCCTCTCTCAAATGACTCAATGTTATCGGTCATAAACTCTCGACATTGACCTCAGACATTCATAATTTCACTTCTCTTGGAAAATTCCTGCTTTGGTTGAGACACAGAGACCGGTCAACGTGAATAATGAATTAGTCCTGCCCCAGTTCCTACTGTTGACCTTTCTAAAACCAAACTTTCGTGTGTTTCAGATGACAGAGACGTGTCCAAGCGATACCTCGGTCCACTCAAGGAGCGGCTATCCCTTCACATCTTGAGGAAAATGGGCCTGGTACCCGAGCATGTGGAGGTCCGACCGCTTTACAGCCCGCTGCAGCCCGACATAGAGCAGGTAGCAGGCACGCTCTCACCCTGTAGCTTCAGCTGTGATTTGCGCTTCCTGACTGGCTGCTGGTTGTGTCCGTCAGGGGCGACTGATGATGTGGGTGGACGTCTTCCCCAAGTCTCTTGGACCGCCTGGACCCCCGTTCAACGTTACGCCACGCAAGGCCAAGAAGTAAGAACCAAAAACATAAAGCTCTGGGTGGCTTCACACAGAGAGAAGGCAGCAAAATGCTAAAGAAGCTGAATTCATAGAAAGTTAAGTGGAAGGAAAAAGTGTGGTGGGTACACCAGAAAGAGGAAGAACAACCAAATCCATCCAGGATTTTCAAATTAAAAGCTGGATTGTGCAGCAAAATTTAAGTTTGTGGTTTTAAAGATTTTAATAAACATTTCCAGAGGTCATCAAAGGTCAGCCAGAGAGTAGGCCTATCACGATAACAAATTGCCGGACAATAAATTGACCCAGAAATTATTGTGATAAATTATATTTTAGCTGTTTTGACATAATTTTTAAGTAATATAATGGTAATCACATTAAAACACATTCTCAAATATTAACAAACTTTAACTATTTTGAACATTTAACACTGAAACTGGAAGATATTTTCAAATATTCAAAATAAACAAAACAACAGAAACAATAAATAATATTAATTATAAAGTCTCTGTAAACAAAAATAGCCTTAAAAATAAGAGGCTAGTTGAGGCCAAAACACCAGACTGAAGACCTTTATCATCCAGTCTTTGGTAGAAAAATTAGAAAAACTATAAATCAGGCAAATGGAAATTATCAAATTTATTTTAATTCATCATGCAATTAATTGATTTATTGTTTATTGTGATAGCCAGTCCACATTTATGAAGTCAAATGAAATATGCTGCTAATCAGCTGTGCTATTTTTGTGCAGCCAATGTTTTTGTTTTATTTTTCTCTTTTTTTCCCACCTGCTGCAGAGTTTACTGACACCAAATCTCTTCATTTTGTAAATGTGGCTGGTTGACCTTTGATGACCTCTAGAAACATTTATTAATATTGTTAAAGCCACAGCGACACAAAAATAATCTACATATAATATGATTCTCACTTTCTAGAGTGTGTCACAGAAGATATTTTTATTCTTACCAATGTTGTAATTTCTTTAGGTTTATCTGTGCTTTTAATAACATTAAGACACATTTTATTTTATTTTTTTTATTCAGTTGCCTTCAGGTTGATGGTTTCTTCTAAATCAAATCATTTTCTAAATATTTTAAACTTTAAAATTTTGCTGTAGGCTTGGTTTGAACTTCATATTTTATGCTTCTCTTTATAATTATTGTTGTGTTTTTCTGCGTGTTTTCCATGCCCTGGGTGACGGTAAACAACTGGCCCTTTGAGGGCTTAATAAAGTTCTCCGGACCTGGTATTCTTACTGCTGCTACTAAAATGGAGTTTTTCTTCTGACTCAGACGTAAAATTTGCTTAAAGTTTGTCCAAAACAGCTTCTGTTATAGGAAAAGTCTAATATATAATGACACATTTTTCCCTTCAGGGTACCACAAAGCATTCCCACCGCATAACAACAGTGTGGTCTTTGTGCTTCTGGGATTAAAATGTGACCATTCATTACTTGTCAAAGACAACTTTGGGTTTTGGTGAAAATCTTGTTCGTTTTATACTGAAGTCTTTGTGGCAGATGAGGGAATTTCATCATTTAGCATCGCGCAGAGTAATTTTCCTATTATTTAGAAGGAAACTGATCCCTGTGCAGTTAAAACTGGTGTTGTGGATGTTGTAAAAAAAAAAAAAAAAAAATTTCCAGCTTTCCTGCCCTTTTAACCAAGATTTCTTTTTAATTTTTTTCCTATTTTCAGATAAATAGTCTCTGGTTCCTCAGGTGGCTCTAATAACAAAGTCAGTTTTTTAACAATTTTTTGGTTTATTTACATTAAATTTCAAGTACTAGATTTTTAGATGTGTTTTTGTTATTAACCTGAAATTTAAGTGCTTTTATATTTTGCTAAATGTTAGGATTTATTTTTATTATAAATCCTAAAATATAAAAAAAATGGTGGTTCTTTAAAAACAACAAATTGCCTGTGGCAATTTGTTGTTATATAAAAATTGCATATTTATATAAAATTATATGTTGTCTTTTTTCAAAAAGTCATGTGACATTTTGCAGCTCTAACCAAGTTTTTTTACTGGCCCAAGAGTAAAAGAAAAATGTTTCTTCAAAAGAAAAAAAGATAATTTTGACAATTTGACCACTTTTCTATGTTGAATGTTGTAGAATTGTTTAGAAAAAAAGCCTCTGTATCACAGTTGATAATAATAAACCCTTTATTCATGATGTTACAGTGGAGTCAGTTCATCTTTTTGTCCAATTTTATCACAATAATATAAAAAATATTTTTGCTTCTAAAATATTCTAAATTAAGCAGAACCGAACAGTTTCTATAAAATTTATATAAGTTATGGTATTTATTTTAAAATTTGGTAAATTGGGGTTAATCTGAGACCACCAAATGAAGGCAAAGTGCTATGTGTTGAAAATGCATCAACAGGCATTAGTGACCTCTTATTTGTTTACTTTAATCTATGTTCACTAATCCAAGATTTTAAAATGTTTGGGTTTCAAAACCACCAAAACGTTCAAGTCTGATTATTTTTTTGCTGTTTCATTCTATTTTAATGAGATGCCAGAGAACTAATGTCTGCCAACTCCCCAGCTCCTCTAGACTAGCAGCAGCAGTTAGCAAACACCTGGTGGAACTACACATCTGCAGATGTCCTACAAATTGTTGTAAATAGCATCATGGAGAAGTATTGTTGTGATGGAGAGTGTCTGTTAGGGTAGGAGCTTCTTAAAGAGACAGAGACCCAATTTGGAAAGTAAAATTTCTTTTACGTCATATTAAATATATAAGGCATATTTATAACAACTGAAGGTAAAATAGTTTAGCAACTAACTCCACTAATGTTGCTGGATTGAGAGCAATAAAAACAAAACTATCACTAGATTTAGTTTGTGTTTTTCTACTTCTGCATACGTCCAGCAATGAGAATTATTATAACTGCAGTAATTCTAATATTTTGTTTTAAGTGAAACCATTTTAATCAATTTATTCTGTTGAACATTGAGGGCTATGCGGACCTTTCTACTTGAACTTTGATGATTTTTAAAATTTTTAACGTTCTGGAAAAGCAGTAGAAATTAGCAACATTTTTAGAGTAAAGGATATTGATTCCTCATGTAACTCGATCAGTTCCTGAACTGCTTAGTTTTCCTGCAGGTTCTTCCTGCGTTGCATCATCTGGAACACCAGCGACGTCATCCTGGACGATGTCAGCGTCAGTGGCGAAAGGATGAGCGACATCTACATCAAAGGGTACGACAGTTTGGTTCAGTTCTTCCTTTTTTAAAAATTCTGTTTTATTTGAGACGTTTGTTGAGTTAACCAGAAAACTGCCTGCGTTTCTCAGTTGGCTCGACGGACATGAACACAACAGGCAGAAGACGGACGTCCATTACCGCTCACTGGGCGGCGAGGGAAACTTCAACTTCAGGTTCCTGTTTCCCTTCCAATACCTGCCAGCAGAACAGCTCTGCGTCGTCGATAGGAAGGTAAACCTGTCATAAAAAAAGTTATTTTAATCTAAAAGAACCAATTTTTTCAATAATCAAACATTTCCAATCAGATTGAAGTTATTTATTCAACTCACAGTGCGTTACTATGTCTGTCATTGTGTTTAGTAAATATTATTGCTTTTCTCTTGCCTGTACAAAAAATTGACCCAGACGTTATTGTGATAAACAACAATATTGTTTTTTTGACACCATATTCAACTAATATAACAATAATTATTGCTTTTTAAATGCAAATATACCCACTCAAAGACAAAAAAATCACATTTTCTAAAGAACACTTAACAGTGGAACTGGAAAACATTTTTAATATCCATAATAAACAAAACAATAATTAAAATAGATTATGAAGTCTCTGTAACCAAAACTGCTTTTCAAAAAATAGCAGTTTCCCTGTCTAAGGTTTCCCTGTCAACTTAGACAGGGAAAACAGGCAAAAGAGGCAGGTAATGTAAGCTAACTACTTCGTACTGGGTGTTAAATGTTTGCATTGTTTTTCAAAATGGCGGCTATTCAACAATACTAAAGGGGAGCAACTCTTTAATGACATTTTTAATTTATCATGTGATTAATTGATTTGTTGCATCTTGGGTAGTAATGTAATTGTAACTAGCCCCGGTATAAAAGGGAAGAAATTCAAAAGTGGGCGGAGCCAGGAGACACTGGGGGCGTGGCCAAAACTGGGGCGGAGCAAATGAAGCACTTAACTTGAACACTTTGTAGCTATACTTAACAACTTATAAAAAAAAACAATTTGTGATGAATCAAGCAACTTTTTTCTTTGTTTTTTTTGTAATTATTTTTTTATTTAGAAAGATAGATTTCCATCACATTCATTGATCACAGCTTTACCCATTTAAGGTCGTACATGAGTATAGAACCGGAGAGTCCAAGTGATTTTGTCCATACTCCCTTTCTGGTATTTTCTTTTACAGACTATTACTAATTTTCATTGTGAACAAAAATGAACAGAATTGAACAATAATGGGGGATTGCACCATCTCGAGCTATAAAAAACACAAGAACATACGTACAAGGGCAGGGCACATAATTCACAAGAACAATCAAATGAAGTCAGATCTAGGTGGTCTGACTTTGGTCCAGATCTTATAAAACTTTCCTTTTTCAACTTGGAGGGAAAAAGAAATCTTTTCCATAGCATAAATCTGGTAAACAATTTCAATCCATTCATCAATAGTGGGTGGATCCGGTTTTAGCCATTTCCTTGTGATGGCTTTCTTACCGGCTGCCGGTAGTATAGCCAGCAGTTTTTTGTCTTTATTGGTCCATGTGTCCAATTGTAAGTTGCCCAAGTACAACGTTTCACATTTGAATGGAATTTTTACATTGAATATATTTTCAATGTGTTTGTGGAACTCACTTTTTTCTTTGTTATTGAAGACTTTCATGGTGACCAAATATTACAAAACTAAACAAATTGGTCAAAATTTACAGATAATGCATCATTCCAGTAAAGAAGTTGGATGATATCCTCTCTTTTCACTTTGTTAACATTTTTGACTGATTATTTTACAACATTAATTCTTTTTGCATTTTACTAGAAGCTCATATTCAACAACGTTGACTAATTAAGCAATTTCCCCTTGTGGATCAATAAAGTATATATTCTATTTCAACACGACAACTTGATTTAAGACACACTCTTTCATGTGTGTCTTGGAAAACAAACACATTTACAACACATTTCTTGTTACGTTCCAGTTGTAGTCGGAAAATGGGAAATTCCAACTTCCCAGTGGGAAAAATCAACGTCAATTTGTGACGACTTGTAAGGTGGACTATGTGATTCAATGTGGCTGCTCTTTCTGTGGGCATTTATCGTGTTATCATTTATCATAATACATTTCTTGATAAGAATTGATTTATTGCCACAATAAATTCCAATTATTATTTAAAGAACCCCAGAATTGTCAGTATTGTTGGTCAAATTAATTTCAGATATAAATTAATTTGAAAATATGATTAAATGCAGTTATTTTGTGTAGTTTAGTGACAAAAATAAAACTTTTTTATATGACTAGTGTCCTAAAGGAGCATAATTATGCTTTTTACAAGCATTGTTTGCGTTTGTGAGGCTTTAATTGAAGTATTATGCAATCACAAACATATAGTTACCTAAAAAAGACCAAAAAAAAATTGTTATTGTCACGTTTATTATTACCACAATAGTACAACTAAATATTTTGACAGATTTTTAACTCCATTTCACCCAGCACTATTTAAAGTCATGAAATCAACTTATTCTGTGTATAGTAATAGTTTTCCCATCTATCAAACTACACAGTTTAAAACTCTTGCATCAAATTTGAAGAAACTTTTGGAGTTGCAGCAAGGCGCAGTCAAATCGACAGAACATTTGCTGCATGTTTTTGCCGTTTTCCCTCTCTCCCCGTTTTCATGTCTCAGCGCCGTAATTAACAGCCACTGGACCAACAGCAGTCCAACCATCACATCTGCAACTGTGATAATACGACAGCCGCAGAACGCGGCGGTAAATTAAAGGTAGACGTTTCATAATATCAGGAGTTATGGATCAGAGAGCTGAGTCAGACTGAGACGAGGTCCTCCCTTCTCGCTAACTAATCCACTGCTGCCTGCAATTAACAAAAATAATGATGTGACATTTCCACAAGGAGGAGTGGATGCCGCTGAAAGCCCAGAGACTCAACAAAAACATGCAGCGAGGAACTAAAACAACAGCAGCGCTCCGAAAGCTGGAACAACCAGCCGGCTGTCATGTGCTTTGCTTGGCCGAACGCCGAGCCTCTTTAGCCGCTCTCTGCCGACGTGTTTTACAGCGCCGTTCGCGCGCTCTCACCAGCATCTTCAATCAGGGAGCAGCTGAAAAGACAACGGGGAGTTTTAAATGAGACTCTGCTGGGTGGAGAGAGGCGGCCAGAAATGGAGTCCATGGAGACAGAAACCTCAGAACGAGGGATCAGTGGCGTAACGTTGGTTTTACGACTGGATCTACAGAAATCTGGAGAAACTTTTTATCATATTTGAAGATAATTTACCTTAAAGTTTTATATTTTCTATTCATTATCAATCACTTTACCCAAATATCTCCTAAAAACATTAAGGGTGACCTATTGTTGTTCCTTGAACAAGTTAGGACACGTCTGTGACCTATACCACATGTGTCAAACTCAAAGTTCAGGGGCCAAATCTGGCTCACCATAGCTTTTTATGTGGCCCTCTAAAGTCTAACAGGACACCTAAATGTAACCTTCAAAATAACATTTCTGTTCTTAATATTGTTTTATTAATCAAACTGAATCAGTTTTTACCTGCATGCTGCCAAATTACATCAATGTGAAAAGATGCTCAGTATTTAACTTTAAGAAGTATTTACTTAAGGCAGAAATGGCTATTTATTCAGTTGTAGCAGTTTAACGGGTTTTATCAGTGCATTCTGCCACAACCAGCCCTTTGAGGACATTTGTGATGTTGATGTGGCCCAAAATGTAAATTAGTTTGACATCCCAGGCCTATACAAAACATATTCAGTGCATTTTTGCACAGAATCATTCTTTTTTTTTTCCAAAATATTTTTATTAGAATTTTCTGCTATATAAACATACAAGAAAAGAACATGAAAAAAGAAAGAAAAAAAATTTAACACAATGCCGTCCCTCCCCCCACCCCAAAAATAATAATAATAAAGAAAAACACACAAAACCCCAGGACTCACTATCTACAAATAAAGAAAGGAAATATTAAGTTTACATGTCACATTGTTCGATGAAATATAGGAAGGGGGACCAAATATTAAAGTCTTTAAGTTTTCCTTTTGTTATACAAGTCAGATTTTCCATTGCCAGGTTGTTGCTCAGTAGTTTGATCCATTCATTAATCTTTGGTCTTTCTGGGTTCCTCCATTTCAGAGCAATCAAATGTTTAGCCTGCAAAAGGCAAAAACTCACAAGCTGCACAGAACCATTCTTAGATAAAAATTTTTTTTTGCTCAGTTCTGCCTATTTTATGATGTCTTGTCACTTTAAATCAAAATAAGCTGCTGCTGGCCTCAACTTTCACACTACCACAGGAAAATGGCTGCAAACAGATGCGCAATTATACAACAGTATATCTTTGAAAAGCAGAAGTGGACAACCAAGTGGTTCCTGCACAACCTACATAAATGCAGCAAATGGTTTCTGGATGGATACTTTGGTACATTATTATTATCAGTTCTAGGACTTTAAAGCGATTGTGATAACGACTGAGTATATTCCAAAGAAAGAACCACTGACTTGACAAGCTGATAACGTTGATAAAGAGAGAAAGATAAGGAGGAATAATTGGTTTCTGGATGGTAAGTCTTTTCCAGCAGCCATTGTACAGCGGTAAAACTATTTAATTTCCCTGCAGGATCAATAACATATTTTTGAATTTGAAAACCAAGAGTTCTGTTTCGGTTGCTAGGCGACGGACGGAGTTCCGGAGAGGTTGCTAGGTAACGCCACAGTTCCTGTCAGTTGTGACTCAACATTCAGGAGGTTCTTGAACCTCCTGAATGTTGACTTGACTTGACTTGAACCAACGTTCAAGAACCTCATTCTTGAACCAACATTAAAAACATTTTAAATGTTTTAAAATTTTAAAAATTTTAAAACATTTTTAAAATGTTTAAATTTTAAAATTTAAACATTTTAAAATTTAAACATTTTAAAAACACCAAAAAACAATAACTTATTTTCAGAAAACAGCTGGATGTTTGTTTTTTTTAATACCTGGGAAGTCAAAAGAGAGTTTTGCATAAAGGTCAATTTAAACTATTTTATTTTTGTTAGTATCGGATAATACTTTGTATTTTTTACATCAATCTTTTATTCAAACTGCTGCTTCCTCTATAAATCTTCTCCAACGATCAATGGGATCTCAGAGAAGGAAAAAAAACAAAAAAAGATGGATTGAGGAAATGCTGGAGAAGAAGTTCCTGTACTTAGGACTCTGGCAACACCAAGAACGTGATTTATGTTGTTCAGCATTGTAGAGAACAGTTTCTCAAACTCACCTCAGCTGCTACTCATGACAGCGGTGGAGTAATAACTTAATGTACTTGGATAGAGTTTGTACTCAAACCAAGCCAGACGTTGAACACGCTTTGCCAAGGATCTAGACATTATTAGCTTCATACACACAGAGGGTGTTATGTTTACTCTGCTGTTTGTCTCTATTATCGTCAAGTGTTGGAGGCTCTGGGTGTTGGGGAACACAGCAGAGCAAATTAGATGGACTGACACAAATTTTTATTGTTTTAAAAAAACAGAAACAATCTAATATCGCTGTCTTTTCCTGGAACAAGGCTGCAAGCAATAAAGGCAACATTTGTTTTGCTGGGTTGACAGGAGGATGTATGTACGAGAGCAACTTCACAGATTCAGCTGATCAACACTAAGATAAAATAGCAAGAAGTGAGATTAGCAACACAGTCAAAAGAGGCTTTAAGTAAATATTTTAATATTACATTTAGCTGCACAATATATTGAATAACAGTTGCCATCACAACATTGGTGTGCGGAGTGTCAAACTCACAAAGAACAGCTTTTAAATTGTCTGTTTTTAGCACCATGTTAACACTCACGACAAGCGGTGTAAGAAAGGAGAGGAAATAACACATTGAGTTTTGATTAAACTTGTTAAAAATGTACCTTTTCGTTCATATTAGCTTATCTCTGGCTAGCAGTTAGCTTGATTTTGTCTGTTAGCTTGACGCTAATACTGTTTTTGAACTGATTGAGTTTGAAAATCCTTTGATTTACTAATTGTTTTGGAGCTAGCTAATTTAAAAAAATGCCAGCTGATAATATATTTTTGCTTTATTTTATGTGTTCAAAAACAAAATGAGCTTAATAGATACATTTACAGGATCCTATGTGCTGGCAGCCATATTTGATGGGAAACTTGGTTTTGTTTGGTGGTCTTCGACTTTCCCAGTCAGAATTCATCAAGGTTTTGTTCTTATTTTCACAACTGTGAATTTGGAAAACTTGACTTCTCAGGGCAAAGAAAACACACAAAAAGTAGCTGTTAGCTTCACTATAGTAGCTGCTGGTAGCTGTTTGTTTGGCTCCAAGTAGTTGCTGATGAGCAGGTAGCATGGGTAATTAGCAGTTAGCTTAGCTCTGATTGTTACAGAGCTTGACTTTGAATAGTTGTTAACTTGACTCTAGTTGCTGTCTTGATT
This sequence comes from Xiphophorus maculatus, assembly GCF_002775205.1. NCBI lineage: Eukaryota > Metazoa > Chordata > Actinopteri > Cyprinodontiformes > Poeciliidae > Xiphophorus > Xiphophorus maculatus. The sequence continues at coordinate 26,071,911 of NC_036456.1, forward strand.
TTGAGTACCTGTTAGCTTGACTGATTGGTTGTTAGCTGTACTCCAAGTACTCAAGCTAACCTGTCTCTGGTTACCAGTAGCTTGAGTCTAATTAGCAGTTGGCTTGATTTTGAATAGCAGTTAGCTTGACTTGTATTATCTGTTAACTTTGCTCCTAGTAAAGTTGCTATCGTGTCTCTTATTAGGATTAGCTGGACTCTGATTGGTAGAGTCAAGCTGCCTCTAATTAGCAGACAGCTGGAGTCTAATTAGTAGTTAGCTTGACTTTGAATAGCTTTTGACTCTAAGTAGTTGCTAACTTGACTCTAATTAGCTGTTAGCTTAAATTTTGCTAGCTGTTGGATATGTGATGAGGTTTCTTGCAATAGAAGGCTGAATTTGATGGTCTAAGTCCAGAAATCTTCTATATATGTTGAAAATTGTAGATTGTCAGGAAACATTGTGCAAATCTGATAATTATGTTGCGTAATTAAGATAGTTGGTACAAAATTCAGCAAAAACAAATTGTTAGTACTAAGAGCACAGTTGGATTAGGCTTTCCTTTACGCTGAAGCAACAACATAAACTAATAATTGTTCAAAACTTCAATAAAATGGGATCAGAGCATAATTTACAGCTGTATTTTTAAATTATTTGTGGCAAAGTAGGGAATGTTTTGAATAGTGAACCATCCTGAAATTATTACGTCACACTGGTAGGTTGCTAAGTGCTGCTCTTTGCTTTGTAGAAAACCCTGAATAATTTTAGGAGTAGCGACAAGCTGACATTTGCTACAAATCACTGCAGATCCATTTAAGTCCATGTGCGAAAACCAATATTTCTATCAACTCGACAGCCGGCAGAGTGTCGCAGATGGAAGGAGAGGAACCTTGCAACAGAGTGAAGCCGATTAGCACCAAGATGAGACTGGATCAGATCCTGTCTGGCTGTTTAGATGCAGGATCCTGGATGTGACTCTACACTCATAGGCAGAAACAGTGATGTCAATGCAGCGCTGCTCCAACCTGAAGGAAGGAACGTTGGACCAAAAGAAAACATCAGGACAAACATGGCGCCCAAACACAAACTTTTATTCTTTTTCTGACCTGAGAGCAGATAATCAATCATTAAGCCATGTTTGGGTTGGATTTTCCTTACAGCTTTAGTGTTTTGAACCTAGAAAACAGAATTAAAAGCTACATTGTGCGCAGTATTTACTGTCTTAAAGAGACAGTACACAATGAGATGTCACATTATGCTGGTAGACATAAACCCAAAATGTGTACCTGAAATGTTGAAATGATGCTTTATCTGCATGTTATGCATGGAAAATAAAGACATGATGTTCCTAATTATGAATCTTTTTCTTGTTTTCTGTGCAGGAACATTTCTGGAACATCAATAAAACTGAAACCAAGCTGGCTCCTAAACTCACCATTCAGATCTGGGACAATGACAAGTTCTCCTTTGACGACTACCTTGGTAAAAAAAAACAAAAAAAAAAACTCTAATCATTCATGCTTGTTTTACCAGTGTAGTTTACACCACTAAAGTACCATCTCACTCTGGAAAATGTTGAAAAATCCTACACTCAGCTTGGTATAAACCTCTGTGATCTAAATGTAGAAGCCCAAGAAGAAAGATGCAACAATTAAGATGATAAACGAAGAAGAAAAGTTAGGAAAATGTGCTTAAAACTGCTGAATGTAACTTTTATAACAAATATTCTTGTTGAAGCTATCATCATGTTGTGACAGTTTGTTACCAAACAATCTGTAAAAATGGTGTGCTAACTAGAAACAACCAATCAGAGCCAAGAGGCGAGTCCCAGTGCTGCCAATCACCCTAGAGCAGTCTGTTGCGAATGCTAAGGCTAGTTAGCATAGCCACCAATAACAGCGGATAAACGGTTTTTCTGTATCTGTAAGTTGTTTCTCTGCCATTAGGACATTTAACATCAAGTACACTAGACGGATTGACAGCGCTAAGCCCCGCCTTTTGGCTCTGATTGGTTGCATTTCTTCAGATGGCAATATTAGCTCAGGGAAGAGGTGGATGAGATCGATCTTTTCACAGATTATCTGTCTCATAACAAACTGTTACAACATCTGACAGTTTTAACAAATATGAAACAAATATATATTCTTTATAGAAGTTACTGCAGCTTTAACTGATTAAATCATCACGTAATTCAGGAGTAACAACATAATTTTATGTTTCTTTACTTTGTGTAGACATAGTTCTTATAGATGACACTTTTTACTGCAGTTCTTTGATAGATTTTGAGATTTCTACCTGTTTTCTTACGCAGCATTGTTTGCCAGTCTTTGCTGTTTTTATTTCTTTAGATATTTACTGACTCAAAAATCATTTGATTCATTTGAATAGTATGTCATCTTGTCTTTTCTGTTTTGAAAAAGACCGATGTGTCGCATCATATTGAACTTTAATGCAGTGATTTTGATTGATTAATTACGTCAATTTTATCACTTTTAATTGTTTAAACTAATCTTTACATACAAAAGTTCCTAGCGGGACCTTTCTATTCCCGTGTTTCTGGTACGCACATAAATCTGACGCACAACAACATCCACAACTAACATCGATAGACGACGAAGCTGCTTCTCTTGGCCAACTGGGAGTTAATTTTGCTTCAAAAAAACAATCTGATTGGACACTGGAAAAGACTATTATTGTGCTAAAAGGAGTTAGCATATTTGCTAAGCTAGTCAAGGATAAATTAGCACCTGAATGCTAACATGTAGCAGCATCACAGACGTCCTAAATGCTAATGTCAGCGTCCAAAGTTCACATTTATAAAAGTTACAGGAGTTCCTGAAACATTTGAAAACTGAGTTGCACCAATTTTATGGTTTAATAACATAAATAAAAAATTAAAAACAAAAAATATTTCTGTTGTTGAGCTTATATGATTGTTTATTCAGTAATTTAGTAGCAAAAAGTGTTTTTTGAAGTGAAAATGTTGCTTATTTTGTCAATGTTTTCAATTAAATTGCAATTAAATATTATTATTTAATTGCTTAAATTGCATTTATTTAATATATATTGTGAATGGCAGTAACAGAAAAGTAAAATATTCTCCACTTAATAAATTTACTCTGCCGTAAATTTGGATTTTTCTGTTTTAGATTATTCCCCAACAAGAACATTTAAACCAGGGATGAATAAAAGTGGTGGAAGTTGCACAAATGTTTATTTACATTTATTTAAATGAAACCAGTTTGTTTTAAAGATCATACCAGTTTTGTTTTCATACATTCCTGACATTTTATTTCTGCTGCAGAAACTCTTAACTGCATCCATATTATTTTCCCTCTAAGTGAATTAGAATCACATATTAGAGCCTTCTGGGAGAGACAGACACTTAAGTCAATTTGAGTTTGACATCCAGACAGATTTTCCTGCTTTCTGGCAACGGATTAGGGTGTAAACCAATCCCAGGAACCATATGTGCAATGTACGGACAGCTACTGTGATAACATTTATCTTTAGAATTAACACTCTTTCATTTCCACTGTGTCGGCACTTTTGGCCGGGAGGGAGACGCTCATTTTAGTTTTTTTCTCCACCGAAGTCAAGCTGTCAAAATTTTGCCTTTCCTTCACCCCTGACTCTGCCTCAACCCCGTCTCTTGAAATAACTCAGTTCGCTCAACAAAAAAAAAAGAAAAGAAAAGAGAAGCGTTCTGTGCTGCGGCTCGTTCTGTGCCGCGGCTCGTCCCTCTGCGGTGGCAATACGATGAGGAAGATGAAGAATCCAGATTCGGAGCTGTTCCTGTCTGTCACCGTCTCGCTCGGCTGCGGGTGTGTGGCCACCTCAAAGCATTTTTTCCGTGCCTGCCTGTCTGCAGCTCGTCGGCTCGAACCGCCGACGGTTAATCTTCCTGCGCGGTGTGAGGGTCAGACGCGAGCCGCTTTCCTGCAGACACGCTTCTGAACTCCTGCTAGCTCTGGAAAAACACTTCCAGTGGATGCCTGGTCTTAATGCAGACCTCCATACTTTATGTCAACAAAAACTAAAACTTTAATAACCAGCCTTCATCGCAGGATCACCTGTAAATCACTCACAAGCCAATTAATCATCATACGGACCAAGAAATGGATGTAATAAAACCAAAATCTGGGTTTTACAAAATCCGTCCTTGCTAACTGGGATCAGATCTCAGTTGGCCTTTCATTCTGGCCTCATCTGCTGGATTTACTGTTCACTTCAGACCCACTGTAGCTTCTGTTGATCTTTTTTCCTGATTGGTTTGTAGCTTGACTCCCAGCTTGACTTCTCCGATTAGCAGTTAGCTCGATTCTAATTAGCAGTTATATTGATTCTGAGTATATGTTAGCTCGACTCTAAATAGTTGCTAGCTTGACTTTTAGGAGACTCTAGCACTACTCTGATTGGTTGACTCCAAGTAGTCTAGCTACCTTGGAGACGTTGTTTGATCTTTTGCCTTCCCAGTCATAAATTAGCTTCAATGGTGTTTTTATTTTCACAACTACGAACTTGGAAAATGTAACTTCCCAGTGCAAAGAAAACACATCAAAAGTAGCGGTTAGCTTGGCTCTGAGTAGCTGTTAGACTCCAAGTAGTTGTTGATTACCAGGCAGCACAAGTCTAATTAGCATTTAGCTTAGCCCTGATTTGCAGTTATTTTGACTTTGAGTACCTATCAATTTGACTCTAAATAGTTGCTAGCTTGATTTTGAGTAGCTGTTGGCTCTGATTGGTTGTTAGCTTGATTCCAAGTATCCAAGCTAATCAGTCTGTGGTTAGCAAGCAGCTTGAGTCTAATTTTTAGCAGTTAGCTTGACTTTGGATCACTCTTAAGAGTTGCTAGCTTGATTCTGAGTAGCAATTAGCTTGACTTTTACTAGCTGCTGGCTTGGTTAGAATCTGATGCGTGATGAGGTTTCTGTTCATCAAAGTTTCTCCAGCAGCGGCACCACAAACATGTAATCCACCATTGTTGGTACCTATCATGTGTTAGGGTCATAGGTCAGGTTAGACGTTGAGCTAATATGTCAACCTTTTCAAAAAAAATAGATGTTTTTTGCTCTCCAGATGAATAATCTGGTCTCAAAATTGCTGTAAATGTGTTCAGGCCACGTGGCGATGGACCTGAACCACATGCTGCGTCCTGCTAAGTCCCCAGAGAAATGCACCCTGCAGACACTGGACCAACCCACGGACAAACTGGTGTCTCTGTTTGAACAGAAGACGGTCAAAGGGTGGTGGCCCTGCACCTGTGAGAAAAACGGGGAGAAGATCATCGCGGTGAGGAAACAAGCAGGCGCATTGATTTCTGTGTGACAGTGTCGTAGCTTCAGAAATTTGATTCTTTTTGTAACGACTCTGACTGTTCGGCTAACGTTTACACTGAGCTTCTTCTGCAAATGCGGAGTAAGATTTTAATTCCACTATACAATCTGTTACGTATTGAGAACAAAATAAAACATGTTACTCAGCAAACAGTAGACAATCATAAACTTAGCTACTAATAGAAATAAATCTCCAGTTTTATACTTATCATGGACCAAGGTATCTAAATCAAGGGGATATAATCATAAAACTGCTTGACTGCTTTAAGGCTTTAAAGCTTTTAACAGCCTTTAGCAGCTGTGATCTAACATCTTCTGCAAAGATGCTAATAGTTGCTAGCATTTATTCTAATGGTGGTTAGCAGTTGCACTCTTGGTAATTAGCATTTAGGCTAGCAACCAATAACAGTCACATTCACTAACTTAGAATTTGTCGCTAACGTAGAATTTAAGTTAGCGACAGTTAACCATCACACTGTCTAGCATTTAGGCTAGTAGTAGTTAACGGTCACATTAATGCAATTGAGCATTTAGGCTAATGGCAGTTAACGCTCACATTAACAGTAGTTAGCATTAAGGTTAATGGCATTTAACGTCACACTAAGGGCAGTTAGCATCTAGGCTAGCGAAATTACTCTAAATTCTTACTGGTGAATGTGAGTTAGTGCCACAAAATAAACAACCAAAACATTAATAATGAAATAAAAAAATGTTGGGATGTCTCTTTTACTAGTTAGATAGTCCTAGGTACCATATGTGAGTAACTAGGAGTCTGAAAATGAACGTTGGTGTTTCAGGGAAAGGTGGAGATGTCTCTGGAGATAGTGACGGAGCAGGAACAGGAGGAGAGACCGGCTGGGCTCGGCAGGGACGAGCCCAACATGAACCCACACCTGGAGGAGCCTCAGTGAGTCCCTCAGACATTCAAACATCTGCAGAAAAAATGAAAATATCCCTTCCTCACCTTAGCTCCTCTGCATCACATTAACAGTAGTTAGCATTTAGGCTAGCAGCAGTTATCTGTCATATTACTGATAGCATTTAGGCTAGCAGCAGCAGCCTAAATGCTAAACTTTCACATTACTGAAAGTTAGCATTTAGGCTAGCAGCAGATACGGTCTGTCTTACCTCGAGGCCGATGCTCCTCTTCCTCTTCGTCCTCCTAACAGGCGTCCTGAGACGTCCTTCCTGTGGTTCTCCTCCCCCTATAAGACCCTCAGGTTCATCGTGTGGCGGCGATTCAAATGGTTAATCATCCTTTTCATCATCCTCTTCCTCATTTTCCTCTTCCTCGGTGTCTTCCTCTACTCCTTCCCGGTGAGTTTCCGTCTGTTTCCCTTGGCAGGAGCAGAGAACAAGCTAAACTAACACCAAACAGATGTAGAAAATAAAATATGTCCTTAACATATTTTCACCTTTTTTGTCTGGTTTATTAGAACTATGCTGCCATGAAGATGGTTGGACCGTTTGGACCACCCAAAGCTAATGGTCTATGAAGAAGAAATGTGAGAAATGAGAACAAAAAGTCAAAATTATAATGGGAAAAACATTTTTGAAAGTGAAAATCATGAACCAAAACTCTGTACCTTTATTATATCCCCTACATCATGACCCAACACAGATTTATTTTAGCGTGCGCTAACACTCTGTTCTCTGATGAAACAATTCAGAACATCTGCATGATAAAAAAAAACAAACAAAAACATTTTTAATGCTTTAAGATGCAAAATCAAAACAGGCAGTAATCCAAAGATACTTTATTTATCCGAAAGAGAAATTAAATGTTGTTGCAGATGGGGATGCTGTGGTCAGGAAGAATCTCCACTAGCAGTCAGTCTTCCAACGCACCTGTAGAAGCCTCTGACTGAAGACTGTTCCATGACATCCTAACAGCTGAATAAACAGGAAGCAGAGGTGATTTTTCACAGTAAAACATCCTGAATGACATCGATTGTTTTTTGCTAGCAATGCTAATCCACCTAATTTCCTTTGCTGCTCCGCTTTAAGTAAAGCCGAGCAGAGAGATGCTGGAGTAGGGGATGTGATGATGTGATTCTTCTCTCTCTGCCTCCTTTTTCTATTCCTCTTAGATTTGAGGTCAAAGTTCAGGTGTTATTTGAATTTTTGAGATGCTAAACAGCTGCTTCTAGTTGTAAAAACAATACTTTGTTGCTATGGTTACGCATCATAATTGTCCAAAAGTAGAAAAAAGAAGGAAGAGCAAAAGCCTAAACTGTCCAGACTTGAAATGTTTCAACCAAATAAATTTTGAACAAAAGTAAGACGTTGGTTTGTTTTGCTCAGAATCTCGGTGAGGTCACATGATGCATTCGGGTGTTGTGGGATTTCTTATTAGAAACAAATTAATATCTCCTTTATTAGCATTTTCCTGTTTGTTTTCACTTAATCGTCTTTATTTAATTTAACATTTTTGTTTCTGCCTCTTTTGTCTCTTATTGTTAGTCGCCTTTCTACTCCAGGGGTGTTCAATGTGCGGCCCAGGGCCATTTGTAGCACTTACTCTGATTTTTTTTGTGGCACCCAACTTTTCATTTTTAATCGTCGTAAAGTTATTGACATAATTTGTTTGCAATTAAAAATATTAATTACAATTCAAAGTATTGTTTTTACAACCAAACTTTTAGAAACTTTCACTGAAAAGTTGATTGATCTGAGCATAAATCAGCTCTTATTTAATTTACTAAACTCTTCTAAATATGTAGCAAGTATTTTAGAAAAAGTGACCCAAATCCTGGTCTTGAATACATTTGTTCATCTCATCAAAAAATAATTTAAAAACTAAATTTTTAATGTAGAAAATTATCTAAATCCGTGTTAATGAATGAATAACATCAATTTCCTACAAAAAAACCTAAACAACCACGCTGCTTTATTCACTTGATTTTAGTAATTTGTATTTCATTATTATTTTATTGTGGTAAAATAAACACTAAAAAAAGCTAAACAAACTTTGAATCACAATCTGCATGTTTAAGTTATGTTCCGTCTTTGAGCTCAGCCTAAGTAACAGTAATGTAGCCTAGCATAAACTTGTCATTATCCGGCCTCTCGGTCCTCGGGGTTCAGCAGGTTAAGTCTCGGATTTGTTCTTGTTGATCTCAGAGCTTCGGGTCTATTAGTTCAGAGATGAAGCAAGTTGATACGAACTCATAACGCCGGCGGTGTGTAGCTCCTACAGCAGCGCCGGTCCAATAAAAACAATCAGAAACGTTTGGATAGTTTAAACATAAAAAAATTCCTAACAAATCTTTCCCAAGCTGGATCAAAACAGCCTTTAAATTGACCAAAAATGTTCAGAATCAAAAGACTAAAAATAAGCAAAACATCCAGATTTGGGAACGTAGCAGGATGCGTTCAGGCGCAGAAACTGTTTCGTTTGGTTTAGGCAGTGGGGGGGGGGTGAAAACTTTACACTCAGGTTTTACATTAGCTAAGTGGTGGGCACACTTCTGCTAATGCTACTAGCGCAATCCTAATGCCACTGCTAAACACTGCAAAAACACAAAATCTTAATTCATTTTGGTTTAGTTTCTAGAGCAAGTATCTTATTTAACTTGAAATAAGACAAACTAACTCAAAAGTTAATTTTCAGGAACATATAGAGGCTTGTTTTATGTAAATAATTCCTTAATATTGATGAAAAAGTTCTATTGACAGATTATAGCCAAATTCAAGGTCTGCATCCTTGGAAGGATCGGTCTACGTAGACCGGGTCCTACGTGATCCGGTCCAGCCTCCACCAACTGTCCCCGCCCCCACCTCAGCGTAACTCATGTTGCCTAGCAACCGTGACAGCGTGAAGCAGAGAGCGGCGAAGAAGAAAAAACAACGGAGCTCAAGTTTGTTTATTTGTCGTGCATTACTCCTGATTTCTGTATTATTCTTCACCTTTTATTGTAAAGGCTGTTCCGTAGTAAAAAATAAATCTGTTAGTTTGATTCTAAAATGTTCAAACATGTGTTGCACATTTCTACCAGGAATAAATATAAGCAAATTATTCATTTTCAAATACTCTCCAAATCTTGGATAAGCCGTTACAGTTAAATAAAACTAGTATGTTTGAAGGCTTAACTTTAATCAATCAAACCGATTTGCTCAGGAATAAATTAAATACTTTAGTAAACCAAACATTTTACAACTAGATATTACCTGTCTGGATAATATCGGTGTTTAACTTCCACTCATTGGGGAAAGCTAGCGGGAGTTTTATAACAATGTATCAGGAGTCAGGCGTTCTCCTCCGGTTTACCGAACCTGAAGCTCCCGGCCAGCTGGCAGCTGGCGAGGGGAGCTGGCTGTTAACGCAGCGGGAGCAGACATGTCCGAAAATATCAGAGCAGGTTACGTTTTGGTGAACCGAGCAGATATTTGAGACTAACACACTGACATTCTTGCCTAAAAACATTGTACAAAATCACAACGTTTTTAGTTGTGTCATTTAAAGTGTAATTTAACAAAATTATTTGCCGCTCTTCACCGCTATTGTCGCTCTGCCTGATCGCCCGGTTGGGACCTGCAATGAATTATGGGATATGTTGGGCCGTGAAAGATACACCGGACCCATCCTTCAAATCTGGGGAAAAGAAGGACGCATTTGGAGGCTGCATGTGAAGGAGTCTTTGAATCCAGACAGGCCTTGTCGCCACGCTATGATGTAATCTGCCTACAAATCCATCCTTCGAAGGATGCAGACCCTGAATTCGGACACAGCTTATTTCACTTTTAACATGGGGAAATGTCTTGTTATAACTGAAATAATCCGCCAGTGGAACTAGAACTTGGTTGCTAGGTAACGGGCTGGCCTTGGCTGCGGTTGCTAGGTAACGGCACCAATGGAACTAGAACTTCCTCATCAATATTTAGTAATTATTTACTTAAAACAAGCCTCTGTATCTTGCTGAAAAGTTGTTTGTAAGTTAACTTGTCTTATTTCAAGTTTACTAATGCATTTTCACTAGAAACTAAACCAAATTATTTGGTAATATTCTGTGTTTTTGCAGTGCAGAGGTTAGCCCACCACTGTTGAAAGTGCTTTTTGTGACAACAGATTTAAATATTTGCAGGGAGTATTTTGTGTTCTTGTCTAGAAACACTAAACATCCTTTTTTATTTAGACAATCCTGCTTCTCACTTTAGCTTCTTCAGATGCCTTCAAAAATTTAAACTCAGAGCTGTTGTCTCCTGATTTTCACGGCTGTCAGTGAATGCAACGTGCCTTGAATAACTGATGGAAAAAAAGTGACCTTAAGAGTTGGTTTTATTTTGAAAAGTTATGTTAGATTTTGTGTTTCTGCATGAGACAAATCTCTTTGCTGTTGTTGCTGTAAAATATGAAATGATTGAAGGCAAACAGCCAGAATGTATTCTGACATGATGTGTGTCTGACCTGATGTACCTGCAGAGTCGTTTCGTCAATATTATCAATAAAACCGATCAATCTGTTTCCATCCATGAGCCTTTGGAACTTTATCTGGATTATTTTGGTTCTTTTTCAGAGATAAAAACGCTGATCTCCAATCTCAGTTTAGTAGAATGTTATTTTAAGTACCATTTTTTTATTTAAAAAATATTTTTTTACTTACTTTTTTCCTATTTAAAAAGTATTTGCAGTTTACTTCTAAGAGGAAAAAACAATAATAAAAAAACATTCCCTCCAAAAATCACATTAGAAGATTAAAGCAGTGCAACAAAGTCAAATAATATGGGAATATTTCTATTATCAGAATAAAATTGTGTTGCCAGAATAAAGTTAGAAAAAAATCTGAAATTTAGTGCTTAATCTCAGAATTGCTCTAGAAAACTTTTTCAAAAATCTTTCAACTTTAGGAAATTCAAAAGTCAGAAATTTAATGATTTTTTTCTAGAAAATTTCTACAATTTTTTTCCTGCATTTTGTTGGAGCAGATTCTTCACTCAAATTTCCTATTTTTTTCTAGGAAATTACTGAGATTAATCTCAATTTTTGGCAGAAATGTACTCCATTTTCCGTTGGAGGTAAACTATATCACTTGAAAGCAGATTAATTTCTCCAGGTTTTCTGCTGACTTTTTTTTCTGGCACAGTAACTGGTAATTTTGGTCTTACTTTGGCTAAATTACATTTCAGGATGTTCAAAGCAGCAGGTTCTGCACAGTTTAAACTCTTCCACCCGTCATCTTTTGATCTGGTTTAGCAGTAAATTGGGAAGAGGCTGGACGGGTCACCAGGTCAACATGGAGGCCGGTCAGGCTGAGACGTGGTTCGAAGGTAAACTGTTTGGAGATGCTGGTTGCTAGGAAGAAAGTGTTTCGCTACCTGACCTTCATACAAACCTGCAGCGTTGGCTGGAAACCCTTCATGAGGGATTCCTCTCAACCTTAATTATTACTCTGTCTTCCTTCCAGCCCACAACCTCACTGTTTCCCCCCCATCGTTGTCTTTTTCATGGTCAGTCCTCAGGGTGCCGTTAGGGTCACCCTGAACTACCGGTGAACCTCTGACCGCAGGTTGTGTTTGCAGTTTGGGTGGCCTGTTTTCACTCCACCGTCTCTTTCATTTTCCAAGACCTTCAGCCTTTTTTCCTCCTTCCTGACTCCATTTGACCTTCTGTTTCACCGCTCAGTTGATTCTGTAGTGGTTTTTTTCAGCCTTATTGAAATTGGTTTATTTTGTAAAACTGTCCCATGATTGCAAACCAGATGTCACTACTGGCAGAAACGACAGGAAGTGGTAGGAGGATTTTTTTTTTCTTTTTGACAATGGCAGCATTTCAATTGCAAATGTTCGCAAGAAGTAATGGAGATTAGCTGCGCTACCCCTGAAGCGCTAGTCATAAACATTAGCCCCGCTAACACTAAAGCTGTACAGGTATACAGTATTAAATGGAAGCTAATGCTAAAGTGCTAAATTCAACAATATGTCATTTCCATTATAAATTTGCTCACAATGCTGTCAGTATTCCGCTAATGTTGAAAAAACACAATTTGCAGTGTTTCCATTTAATATTAAATGCAATTAAAATCAAACGTGAATAAATTTGTTCAGTAATAATATAAAACAAGAACTCAACAACAATCCTGTGACTTTTGTGTGAAGTGAAAAAAGTGTTTCCAATGCAGTTTTGAGAAATAAACCAATTTTGATACCAGGTCATAAAGCTACCTGGTGGTAGCGCTAAAACATTTTTTTCTAAATTAGCATGTTTCTATTAAGCAAATGTACTTTTTGTCACTTCAATTTTTGCAATTCTGTGGTCAATGGAACCGTAGCAACTCTGGCTTTCTTTATTACACCCACACATAACAGAAAAAATGTCAGGTCATTCATTATCAGCCAAGACATTCATTGGATTAACTGTTAGCATGAAAATCACAGTAGTTTTTTATCATTTTTCACAGGACAAATATTTCCATTAAATTGTGCTAAAAAAAAGAGAAGAATTTAAAGGAAATTGTGAAACTATCGGGTTCTTGGTATACCTGGGTGATGAACCGAAAATTAACCACACCAAAATTTATGACGATGACCACCGCCATTTTGCCCATGTCAGTACTTTAGGAATTAAAAACACGAAAAGATGCTGTATTTATTGGCTGTCTAGGTACTCTATGCTCATGTCCCTTTAAGACGCTACAGTACGTCTGTAAAGTCTATAGTCACGTGACTCCGCTCCGTCCAATCTGTAGTAAGAAGTGAAAGAGACGATGATTTAGAGAAAATGGAGGACATTTCAAACGTTGAAGCGGCGGCGTTAAAGTTGATCGAGGTAAGACTGTTTGGTTGTCATGGCGCTCGTCTGGTGGCTGTTACGTAACATGAGTTTTTAATTTAAAAGCAAGCGTATTTAATTTTCGACTTTTCAAACTAACGAATTTCTATGTTTTTGGTGGAAATTTACGCTTACGTTTTGTTGCACACTCGAACAAAAGGGATGTCGAGACATGCGGTTGTTGTAAATTTTCTTTACTTTCCTTTTTTTTTCTTGAAACACGAACAACATCCATAATCCAACGTGCGTCACACTCAGGCTGCTATCTACTACTCGGCTTCTTCAACACCGCAAGCACTTAGGACCCAAGGCTGCCCTACGCGCCTGTTCAAAAGTGATGCTTTTCTAAACTCTTTTCACTCTCAGCCAGAATAGTTATCAACATCTATATGAATGTACAGCTTCACATGGACAATGAATCACAGTTCTTTTAAATAACAAAACAAAGCAAAATATTCATAGGAACAAGAATAGATTCATGTTAATGGAAGGGGGGTCCTTGATCTAAAGTCCCCAGCAACTGGTCCCCCACAGTTTTTTGTTGTTTTGGTTGGTTGTTTGTTGTTGTTTTTTCGATCTACAATGGCCCCTCAGATTTTTGCAGTTCATGTGCATGAAAACTTTTCTGAAACCGTCCTGTGTGTACAATATTATTTTTTTAAAACTATGTGTATAAGGATATTTGTTTTTATAAAGACCCTAGAACAACTTGATGTCTTTTCTGGTTTGCTAATATAAAAAATGATAGCAGATAGAAAATAAGTGTGTGAAGTCATTTGTAATCAGGCATAACCAAAATGTTGGGTTCTGGCAAACTGCAGGTCAAAAACATTTTTCCCAGGTTACACAAGATTCCCTTTTAGTTATTCTCAAAAAATAATAATTTAGAGAGCTTATTGTGAAATTGGATGTGTCTTCTGGTCCAACGTTGTTGGATCTCCTGCGTCTGCGTCTCCCGACCACTTTTTCATCCTGTAGCTTAATCTCTTTGCTATGCTATCAAGTAATATCATAAAGTGGAGTTTATTGAAGAAATATTTTGTTTTATAGGTGTGTCTTAAGAGGAGCTTTGAACATGCTGAGGTCAGAGTTCACCTCATTCACCAGACACACAATGGAAAATGGCTGGAGGGGAAGCTTGCTAACAGGTTTCCAGTTGTTTCATTATCGCCTCTGAGATGAAGCCCACAACTTCAAACACGTGTTGGCAGTAAAACCGTAGTAGCCCCATCTGTAGCTGAGAGCAGGGCTTTCACACCGTCAGGTCATGATCTCACCTTGCAAACTTTCTCACAAACATGTGCTGAGAGATATGATATCAGCTCGCAAATACTTAAAAGTGTGCAGATGTGCATTAACGACTCGCACTGACACCTCTGGGGGCGTCCAGAGGGCAGATTCCTGCCTCGATGCCGAGGTTCGTAATTCAGCTTACAACCTCATTTAATAAGATTTTTGGCTCAATTGCAGTAAACAATATTTTAATGATTATTGGAAGTAACAAAAATTTACTGGACGATAAATTGTCCCAGGCGTTACTGCGTTAAATGACAATATTGTTGTTTGGAGACCATTTTCATGTAATACATAATAATGCAGAAACACATTCTCAGATATCAATAAACTTTAAATTCTCAGGAACATTTTTTACCTTTATTTTCTCCACGATTTGTTCCATTGAAGCATCAACAAATATTAATAAATTTGAAAATATGATTAAATGCACTTACAGTGAGCAGTTTAGTGATACAATTCACACCTCTATTTGAGTGGTGTCCTAAATAATGGTATTGTTTGTATTGTTTTTCAAGAGCAGTATTTCTGTTGTTTATGGGGGGATGATTTCTGTGTCATGCAGCCACAGCCATTCATTTCAGGTAAATGAATGGCTGTGGCTGTGGAAAAAGAAATATTTCTTTACCTGAAAAAGAAATATTTCCTGTTGTCACGTTTATCATTACCATAATAGCACCACAAAATATTGTGATAAAACTTTAACTGCCCACCTTTACCCAGATGTTTTTTGTCAATAAGTTCATGTTTTTACGCGTTTTGAAATTAGCCGTTTCAAAAACTTTCCACAATGTTGAGCCACCTTCAACTGGCACTGCGCTGTTACCTAGCAATCCCAGCAGAGCTCCGCCTGTTACCTAGCAACCCCAGCAGAACTCGAGCACTATCTCCTTATCTATGAATGATTTAGTGTAAAAAATGCCTTGAATACGTTTCATATTGCCCATAGACCTGTCCTAACCTGTTAAAAGAAGCACATTTAACGCTGAAACAAGCTTGTTCAGGTTTTATAACTCTGAGGCATCAGTTTGCCTGTTTGCCAAACACTTTCTCTTTGCAGCTGACGGCAAGCCAACCTGTTCTCCAGGCTATTTCAGATAAAAGCATGGTTTTTGTTTACTTATTAGGACTCCCATTAGTTTCCACCAAATTGGTTACTAATCCTCTTGGGGTCCGAGTACAAAAATACTCCTTTATACACAAGATTAGTCACATTTTGTATGTGGTGGTACATGTAATGGGAAGAGTCATGTAAGGTTAGCTTTCCTTTGTTTCTGTAAAATTAATTCCTGAATCGTTTGACGAAATTATGTTTTTTATGCTAGTTTTATGCCACAAAACCCATTATCTACCTGAACTAAATGAATGCATTGGGGTAAATACAAACTGCAGTTTTATATATTTTCCAACTGCAGAGATTATTGCTATGTAACCAGTGACCCCAGTTAAAATGGATGTTTTTAAACTTTATCTGTCATGCGTGTGTTTGAGCGGTTAGGTGTTACCGTCAGGTTAAATTGGCCTTTGCTGTTGTTCACTTTCTGTCGGTTGTAAACTCATTTTTACACACCAGGCTCCTCTCATTAGCCGCTGTGTTAACTAGCTCTGAGGAATGCAGTTTGAGCAGCTCAGTGGAAAAAGCTGTATAATTTAACAAGATGCTGATCACCAAATTGTTTGGGGGGTTTCGTCACCGTGAATTAGTGGGCTGGGATGTTTTAACAGACCTCAGGTGGGGAAAGAGGGTGGTCTGCTACCTTCCCAATCCTGCGGTTCATCTCTGAAACCTTTGGATCTGAGCGTTTTGATGAGGATAAGTGGAAACGTTTGAAGTGGTGACATTAAGAAAGGCACTTTGGGGTCTTTAGCTTGACATTATTCTTGGGAGTTGTTCCGAAAACCTCAAAGCTTGATGTTAAATTCCCTCAAAAACTCAGGAGAAAACATCCTTTTTCAATGGTTCTGGTTCTGCTCTAAGGTAAAAAATCAGATTAGGTGTCTCAGAGTAACACCTGATTTTAAATTTGGTCTGATAGTGATGGCATTCATGGCTCTTTGAAGGAAGTACCAAGAATGCTGTGTTTCCATTTACTTAAGACTCTTTTATTTAGTTCGGTTTAACTTGACAGCCACTTGTTTCAAATGAAGAGTGTCATTACAACCCCTGGTTTATACATGCAGTATCAGTCGTCACAAATGATTAAGATTCTAAGATAATTACTACAAAATATTATATTTACCAGCTAAAAAGTAACATTTCAAGACATGCACGACTAGTTGAAGATGTTGGCCTAAATATATTGGAATTTTTCTATTGATAGTAGACCTATTATGTAAAAATTCACATGTTGGATGTTTTTAAACTTCCTTTTGGTTCTTGGCTGCTTCTAGAAAACAATAAGTTTATGTCTTTTGGAGTCTGGAAAAGGAGCTGTTTCAAAAACCTCCCAATAGACCCTTTTCACAGTGACGTCAGACAATGGCCGCCATAACTCAAAACTGGGTATCTTTACTTCCGGTGTGATTTTGCCTTGGGAACCAAGCTGAAAACTTCCCGCATTCTCATAATCTTAAGGATATAATAAAAGGTAAGTTTAATAATAACAGCATTTAAGTGTTAGATAGCTGTTACTAATCATTGTAAATTCACCATTCTCTATCTGTGTATAAAATAAACAGCCTCCGATCGGAGAGTAAACCACCTAGCAGCAGCTTTAGCCACATTTAGGAAAAATATACTCTCTGTCAGCGCTGTAACGTTTAGAGGTTCACTTTCTGTGTTTTATAAAACGGTGTTTACGTGTTAGATAACCGTTATCAGTCATTGTCAATTTACCATTCTCCAACTGTATTCAAAGGAACCAGCTTCCGATCATGAGTAAACCAGCTAGCAGCAGCTTTAGCCACAGTTAGGAAACATATACACCGCCGCCTGTCAGTGATGTAACGTTTAGAGGTTCATTTTCTGTATTAATGGAAAATAAAAACAAGACAAAAGCCACAAATAACAGTTGGGCTTGACGATATTTCTGTTTTTCCAGCAACAAAATGCGCATCTCCATGCACTGTTCATGTTTCTGTCACTGCTAACTGTCACAGAGTCTCTCCCAAAGACGCAAAGAAGGAATAAAAATAAATACACAAGAAAATATTAATGTGCAATGATTTGGATAAATAACTTTAATCTGATTACTGGATTTGAAATACGAACTCGTTAGATTATTCGTTACCGAAAAAGTGGTCCGATTAAAGGCATTACAAAGCAGCGGCGGCACCGGACATCTCTGCTTATAACAAACAAATCCCTATTTTATGGGATGAGTGGCAACTCCAGTCTATAATTTAATAATCTGATCAAGATTAGAGCCTAAAACGTTATAGTTCAAAAACAGTAAAAAGTTCTGGTTAAGGAACAGTTATGTCACGTAGTTAGCTAGCTAACAAAATTCACTAATGCTAAGCTAACGGTTACGCAAAACAAAAATACCTACCTTCATAGTCAAACAGGTATTGTTCGGTGAAGAATTTGTAGCCTTTGTCTAATTTAGATTTTTTTTGTCAGAGAGAACTGGTTTGCAAATCGTGATATATCTTCAAATCTTATTTTAGGCAAATGTTTTAGAGACTGTGTAAACTCCATGCTCCGGTGATCTGTCTGATCAACATATGCTGTCAGATTTATACATCTCTCTCTCTCTCTCTCTCTCTCTCTCTCTCTCTCTCTCTCTCTCTCTCTCTCTCTATATATATATATATATATATATATATATATATATATATATATATATATATATATATATATATATATATATATATATATGAAATAGACAACTTTATCATTACTTACTATGTACACCGGAACTAAGGATACACAGCTTCGAGTCAAAACGGAAGTTGTGTGACGTCATGTGAAAAGGGTCTATTGTTGAGTCACATTCCATAGGCCGTTACTTGGCAACCCCAGCCGCGTCCAACCCGTTACCTAGCAACCTCAATTTAGCTCCAATACGTTTGATCAGCTGGTTTTACCACTGTACAATGGCTGCTGGACAAAAAAAAGTGTTTTGTTATTGACTTACCATCCAGAAACGACTGAATGCATTCTTGTTGGTTGTGGAGGAAGCTCCACGTTTGCTTTTCAAAGATGTATGGTTGTAAATCTGTGTAAATGTTAAGTTGGGGTGCATAGCCAGCAGCTTTTATTGATTTAAAGTGACAAGAGGAAGCATAATAGTTTCAACACAAACAATGATTTTGTGTTTTTTTTCTTTTTGTTTTTTCTTTTCTCAAGTGCCTTGAAACATTTGTTGTGAATTGGCACCTTATAAAAAAACTGAACTGCATTGAAACATCCTAGAGGTGTCAAACTAATTTTCATTTTGGTCACTATAAAAAGTTTGAATGTTGTGCCAGAATATATTGATAAAAACTGTTAAAATATTAATAAATAGCAGTCAGGGGGCTATTTAGTGACTGTTTTGTGGCTTTTTGTGATCAAAATCACATACTTTGTAATGCTAATTTAGAAATATTTGTAAGGAATTTTTATAATATTTGAACTAATGTATGATGTTAAATGTGACTTTCAGCTGTCACTTAAACTCAATGTTTTTGACCAAGTTTGAGAAAAAACAGTAAAATCATAAAATATGTTGGGATCTGTTGATTTAGTGTGAATTTTGAGGATTTGTAAGAAAAACTGGAGTGATTTATTGATTTAAATTGGAGTCCGGAGGGCCACATAGAAAGTTACTGCGGGCCAGATTTGGCCCTCGGGCCTTAAGTTTGACACATGTGTCCTAGAGAGTCTGTTTAAAGTAAATTACAAAGAAATACTTCAGTTTAGATAGATTTTTCTTTTTGGTGAAATTTGACATTTTATTTTATTTTTTAAAAGTTTTTTTCTGTTAGATTGTCCTGCAGATGCATCATTTTCTGCTGGTTCCCTCTCTAAAGTGCAAGGCTCATGGGGATAACTCAAAGGTCTGAGACAAGAACAATGAAGAACGTAAATGGCTACAAATATCCGAGTCCTTGAAGAAGACTCAGGAAATGCCCGCAAAGTTTTCCTGTAATTACCAGAGATCCCATTTTTTAAAGCATCCTTCTGTATTTCTGCGCCGGCGTTGTCTCCGGTCCGGTCCGGTCTGGCTGCGAGTCGGAGCGAGAGGTCAGCCATCCAGCCCAGAGTTACGACCTCTGGCTGGCGCTGGTGAGGAAGAGGAGCGTGAGAGCCCAGTGACGGAGCTCCAGGCTTACTCTGAAGGGACTTTTAAAGGAAACGGCTCTGGGTCCGTGACGAACAGCCGGCCCGAAGGTCAACCTTCAAGGTTTCCTTTGAAGGATGTCGGTTCATTCACCTAAACGCCAGGGAGGGGCTCCTGACGTCCGACGAGTCACCGCGGCCTGTTTCCTGTGTGTGGCAGGATGCTATTCTGACCACGAAGAGCCAAATTTAAACTGGCCCGACTGGTTGTGTTGGGCGTTTGAGGTCTTTACCTTCGCTCGGTGTGGGAGCCGTAACCGTGTCCTGTTTCACACCGCCGCTGAAACAATGCCCATCTTTGTTCGGCCCATTGTTGCTCCACAGGTTGTGTGTGTGCGCGTGCGTGCGTGTGTGTGTGTGACTCCTCTCGCAGGCCTGGGTTTTTTACTAAAGCCGTGGGACTCTGTAATTACAAATTAGCATCAGCATTAATACGATCCCAGGCTGTTAAAGCTGGAGTAGCTCGTGAAAAGCTGCGTTTAACCACCTCAGAGGCGGCTGGTAAAAGCAACGATGACGGGAAATGAAACGTGTTTGTGCAGATCCTCAGGATGACGCTGCTGCTGCTGTTCTCTGCTCTGAATCTCCGTGACCAGTTGACATTATTTATGCGCATGTTTCTGCCCGTATTTATTTATGTCTCTGCCACATTTAAACACGTTTAACCCACCCTGCCTTTCTCGTATAACTGAATTTATTTGTCTCAGTGTGTGTTTGTTGTGCTTTGTGGTGGTCACAGTTGCACAATGTCCCTCTGTGTGTTTGTGAGCAACAATAGATAGTAAAGTTAGTTTCGTACTGTGATGATTGCTCTATAAATCTAAGGGCAAACGAAGCTTTCTTTTCACTGAGGCTCATTGTTTATTGTCCCGTTTAAGTGTTGCGCTGGCTGGTTGCAGGAGACTTTATCACTGCCGCGTCCTCCTCTGTGTTAAAGTGGCACAACAAGCTCCACTGTGAGTTTATATCCTGAGGAAATTGCTGCACAATGCAAAGGTATTCATTTTGCACATTTTCTCACCTTAAAACCTCAAACTTTACTGTTTTTATTTTTTATTGGGATTTTATCAGGAGGTAGAGGATATATGAATCCCTAAAGTCAAGTCAAATTTATTAGTGCAGCACATTTCAACAACAAGGCAGTTAAAAGTGCTTTAAATGAGAACAACACAACAATAATACAGTCACCAATTATGAAACATGCGATAAATATTACATTTTGTGAAACATCATCAATAAGCATCAAATATGTTGGTCAGTGTTCCATTTATTATGAATCAAGGCAACTGTAAACAAGTGGGTTTTTAGTCTTGATTTAAAGAAACTCAGTTTTTCGGCTGCATTTGCCGTTTTCTGGCAGTTTGTTCCAGATTTGTGGTGCATAGAAGCTGAATGCTGCTTCTCCATGTTTGACCTGAGAGGTCTGGAACGTTGCTATGACAACAACAGATCTTTAATGTATTGTGGTGCTAAACCGTTCAGTGATTCATAAACTAACAATATTTTAAAGTCCATTCTCTGAGCTGCAGAGACTGTCTTATTGATTTTTAGGCAGATCTGTTCCAGTAAAGATAAACACATAGGTGAGTTTGTCTAGATCTTGTGGAGACATTAGTCCACTAGTCCTGTCCTGTGATAGAAGGCCAACTTTGTAACTGTCTTTATGTTGCTCTGAAGGTTCAGGTCAGAGTTCATCACTACACCCAGATTTCCAGCTGGGCGTTGACTCTAGATCGTTCCTCTTGAGGTCCAAATATAATAACTTCAGTTTTGTTTCTATTCAGGTGGAGAAAGTTTTGACACATCTGTCTGTTCAGTGATTGGATGGGCTCTGAGTCACCTGGTGACATCGTAATGTAGAGCTGTGTGTCATCTGCGTAGTTACGGTTGCTAATCTTATTTCCTACTATGACTTGAGCTAGTGGGAGCATATAGATATTAAATTGCATGGGGTCCCAGGAGTGAACTTTAGGGTATCCCACATGGGACTTTTGTTCGCTTTGATGAAAAGTTACTTATTGAAACAAAGAAATCCCTGTTCTTCAGATAAAATCCAAACCAATTGAATTCTGGACCAACAAGAACTATCCAACTCTCCAGTCATTTCAGTAATATGTCCTGATCAACAGGATCAAAAGCTGCGCTGGGGTCCAACAGAACCAGCTCTGTGGTTTTTCCTACAGAGGTGTGTAGGTTTGCACTGCTGCATCTGCGCTAAGTGCAATATGACGGCGACCAGGCGTTGAGCAGCGCTGCGCCACATGCTGACTAACTGCAGCTATAACACCTAAACTAAGTATTTGCATCAGGCTTTCTTCAGGTTGAAGAAAACTTCATGTGACATTCTTCGTTTATTGTTTTCTTACATTTATGTGAGGGAATTGGTGAACAGTAGGACTCGAGTCTCAGTTAGGCAGAACTGTTCTTCGTTTTTTAGAAACACTGCTCTGTAGGGCCAGGATAATACACCAGTATGTTATCCCTACTGAAATCTTCCTTCAAGTTTGAAGGTCTTCTGATCTATGATTCAACATCTGGAGAGCACAGTGGTTGTAGTACAGACCAGAAGACCTCACCAAGGCCCTACAAAGACTGTTTCCTTGTCATTGTGCGGCACTCTTCAGTGAGAAGCTGCTCTTAACCTCCGTACATGAAATCAGACATTTAGGCCACCCTGCTCTTTATATCCCCTTCAGATACCTTTGGGGCCTACAGTACTAAATGTTTCCAGATACTTCACCAGCCTGTACTGATGCTGGATTCCAGTTTCCAAGGACCACCGGCTGGTGCACTTTCAGCCCATCATTGCACATATTTGATTTAGGGCTGCTCCAAAAACGCCGCATGAGATTGTGGTTTCACCTCAGGACCGAAACGGGAGAGACGAACATCGGCTTTGAGTTTACATCCCCTCACGGTGTGGTTCGGTCTGCTGTTTGGTGTCCTGAAACAACCTGCAGATTGAAATCAGCATGACTCTAGCTCTAACTGTATTTTGTTTCTGTACTCCGAGGCCAAACCCTTCAACTTATGAATCTTGTTGTATTTTCTCCCTGTTTTGTGTAATTCCCAAAGCCGGAGCTTAAAGCGGCGATAATAAAAGCTAAATCAGCGCAGACTAAACATTTGGTTTTTGTGGCTGCCTCAGAATGGACAATCAACCGGGCAGGACGCCGGCCAGCCTCATGATGCAATTTCCTGTTGGGGTAAATCCTTTTATTTGAGTGTAACTTGGAGTCTAATGCCAAACTGTACGAGCTCCACGGCCTCATATCCGTTTGCTCACCTCTGTGAATGGGAGCAGGAAAAAAAACAGGGTTCAGACGTCAGAGAGGAAATAGCCAGCAACTTTATTCCAATATGATTTTATTGCTGCGATTATTAGATTTCATGAAATAAATCCATTTTAAGCGCCCTGTTTCACTTCTTGCACTCGCTCGCTTTAATGTTTTCTGCATGTGGGTGTGTGTCTCTGCCTCTTAGCGCACACGTTCAAAGGCGTCCGCCACAATAGAGCTATACATTAACGCTAATTCTGTTCCACAGCGCCGCTCGGTTTCCATTTAGCGTTGAAGCGGGTCCACCTTCAGATCCACTCTGATCTGCTGACCCACTTTAAGTGTGTGTTTGGGTTTGACAGGAAAGTACTAACTCCTATTTTCCATATAGTCGGTGTGGTTACTCCATCATGTTTCCACTTTTATTCATGTATTTAAACAAAGTTGAACTGTCTGCTTGTTCTAGTGGCTCATTCATTTCGAAAACAAATGTGGTTCTTATCCTGTAAAACTATTCATCAAAATGTTATTTTCAGTATTTTTTTAGTGTTTGTCTTCAACTTTGACCGAGTTCGCTGTTGACTTCACAACATACACACTAAGGCTCAGTGGATTTAACAGAAATTTACATAATTAATACACATAACTAATGCCATCGTTAACACAATTATCAATGAATATTCATATATTTTTAGTAAATGGAAGAGAACACACACACACACACACACACATTTAACACAGAATTAGCAACTGAAATGTTGCCAAACAAACTACAGAGCAATGGTTCCCAGAGAAAAGTTAACAGTTGTAAAATTAAACAGCTAAAATGTACAACAATATTTATGATTAGTTTAAAAAAGAATTTGGGAAAATTAAACATGAAACACTATATATACGGTAATTAAATTAGTCAAATTAAAAAATAATCCAGTCAACTCCTGGGGGAGGAGCTGACAGGTGCTGAACAGTTGCTATGGTAACCACCAACTGTCAAGAGCGGTGACACTTGGTAAGTTACGTAGCAATAAATGTCGGGGGAAAATAACTTTTTGACTAAACAAAATGAATTTGAAGACTAAATAAACAAGTTTTGACAAACTTCACATATATAATAATGTTGAAATAAAACCCCATTACAAATGCACATTGATTTTTCAGCTTTTTTTTTTAAATCACACTCTTTCAAGTTCAAAACTATAACTTACAATTAACTTATAAGATGGGAAACATGTCTTGTTAGAAGTTAAATAATCTGTACTTTTTCTTCAATATTAAGGAATTATTTACTTAAAACAAGATTCTGTAGCAGTTTTGTCATATTTCAAGTGTAGTAAGATATTTTCACTAGAAACTAGACCACAAATACTTGTTAAGATTTTGTGTTTTTTGCAGTGTATAGTATTTTTCCACCATTCAGACAGTTTTCACCCACAAACATTGAGATGCCAGAAGGAAAATCTCACAAAACATCTAAATAAGAAGTGAGTTCAGAGTAAACAAACATGGCCAACGAGGACGAAGCAGTGGCGAAGGTTTGTGAACTATAAAAGCAACATAAAGTCGTCTGTTCTGGACTTACTGGTGCGCCATGACAGTTGTTTTGTCTTTTGGATTCTTCTCCGTGTTTCTGTCACCTCGTTTTTTTTATTGGCTAAACGTTGCATTAAACAGACTGTGTTCCCGTTTGTCCTCGGGGAACGCCTCACATGCTGCGCTATCAGGCCAAGACAATCCAATATGTTGAATATCCCAAATTTTAGTGGTTGGAGTAGACCAGATCACTCTAAACATACCACATATCAGGAGTATCTCTTAAGATTATCTTCAAAGCCATCACGGCTTAATTTTCCTTAAGACTGTCAGAAGAGGAAAATCAGGACATATTTGGCATAACTGTCTTACCGTGTGAACCAGGCATTAAGTATGAATAGAGTTGGATGATATGGTTGAAAAAAAGTATCACAATATAAGCATTTTATATCAATATTGATAACTATTTTTTTTGTCTTAAATAACTGAAGTATTGTCAAACTGGTGGCTTGATCTTTCATGTTTATCCACAGTTTTCACTCCATTTTTATTTTTAAGCAGTCATAAGTCACTGTGCCAAAACTTGAAACTGCTGCTGCGCCAATTCCTCAGAAGGTCATTACTAGGTAACCAAAGTTTGGGGGAACTTGAAACTGCTTGTTACCCAGGGTGTTGTCGCTAGGTAACCAAAGCACTTTTTGGTTACCTAGCGACAACATTCTGAGTCAGTTAGTCGATTCCTCCAACCTAGCTTAGCTAGCCTTGAGATGTTGAGCGGCTAAGCCCTTTCCTCTACCTACATCTCCCAGAATGCTGTGCGGTTCTGGACCAGAGTTATTGAAGTGATTGAAAATTCTATCAGATATATTATCTATTGTTATTGACCACGTGTCTATTATGATATACAGTATATTGTTATTGATGTATTTTCCCCCCGTAAGAATGAATTGAGTTTAGGGTAAAGGTCAGGGTTACGCTATAGAAACGAATGAAACATGAATGGACATCAATGCAAAGCCCTTGTGGAGGTAGAAAGACATAATGTAGGCGTGTGTGTTTGCGTGTGTGTGTGTGTAACACATGTGGCACCAACACACAGCCATGTTGGTTCCCATGCCTTATTAATTTTAGGTTTTATGGAGTGTAATCCTACAGCCAGTGGTGCGGTACAGGTATGCAGGTCTGTGTCAGTGGGTGCTGTTACCGCTAACGAAGGTGACCAAACACGCCCACACACACTCTGGCCGCCTGCTGTTTTAGGAGTCTTTGGTTTGTAGGAGCAGACCGAGGCGTCTCACTGGTCCCTGGCAGTCGGCCAGCAGCCAATCACGGAGCTTTGCCAATTAGAACTCAACGTACGGCAGGCAGAACATTTTAAAAGGCTGCTTCGTGTGTGTACAATATGTAATACTGCCATTGTAAAGTGTGTGTTTTCAGAGCTTGTTTGTTGTCATTTTATGTGGTTATGAGCGTGTGCTGACTGTACTCATGGCAGTCGCCCAACTGGACATTTACCCATTAAGATAACAACCCTGCTGCACTGCCAAAACTATTAAAGAGCAGTTCTAAGGTGGATGTGTGTGTTTTCTACGTGTGGCTTTTATAATAGTCCCAGTGGTTGATTTATCACTACCCCCCTGGTAGTGTATGTTTTTATAGTGGCTCTAATAACTAATAAGAGGTTCCCAATACTGCAGTTGAAATTAATCTGACCATTCCAACCACAAGCTGTCTTTTCTTTTTTCAGCTTTTTGTCCTGGTTGATTATATTCCCTTTCATCATGCCAGCAGTTGTTTTTAATTTGGTTCTATTTCTAAAAGTTCATTTTCAGGGCAAACTTACTTTTTCTTTTTTTTAAGCAAGCAAAGCAACAATGGTAACTTATCTTAAAATATGTTCTGTCAGATTTTACTTTACATTTTGATTTTTCCTCACCATGATTGAGCATTTGTTTCAATCGACAATGAGACATCACAAGTCAGAGCAAACCAAGATGAGTGAACCTTTTAAATAGCTTGGTAACATTTTACCAATAATCATTTCAATAAGTTTTTTCCTTTATTGAAATAAAACAATACACCGGTTTAAATAATGTACGTGAAAGTTTGTTTTTTTAAAGTTAATTTTGACTTTTATTCCGCTAAACTAGGCGTTTTACCTGGTTTTGGCTTGCTTTCTATTTATATGCTCCTTATTAGCTAGCTAGCTGTGTAGCTAGCTTCCTCTGTAGACACATAGCTAGCGAGCTGTATACTAACCTAGCTAGGTGAATACTGCTAATTTGTTTCCAAAGCAACGGCCCGACGCTGGGAACTCAAGTTAAACACGACTTGCAACATTGTTACAAGTCTTTTGCTGTAAACTACTGTTAGCACGACAAGACAACAAAATACATTTCTCTACATTTTATGACTTCAACCATTAAAAAAACATGTTTACAAATAGATATTGTATACTGCTGTGTTCGTCAGTGGTTTAATCAAAAACAGTGACAAACTCCAGTGATATTAACTAGTACCAGAAACCTTCAGTAGATTATTGACGCAGCCAGCAGCCATGTTGGATTGGAGTCGCTGCAGTGGCTACGACCTTCCAAGTCTGAATTCCTACGTCATGTGATTATCTTGTTGCTTTTCCAACTGGGAACTCAGAAAAATTGTACTAAATTTTGCCGTATATATATTTTTTAAGCTAATAAGGTACATAGTTAACTTTCTAAGCTAATAGTTTACATATCTGACTTGTTTTTGTTTAGTTTTGGCTCAGAGCAGTGCCTGAAGTGGGGGGGAAATGTGCCGGTACTCAAAAATATCGCACATATATCTGTCCTAATTTTTATCTAGATCGACATATGTATATATATATATATATATCAATAATTTTATTGTACAGAACAAGAACAAAAGAACAAAGCCAAATTCAAAGTGGAGCCACTTTTATTAAAGTGCTGGCTTTAAAGCAGAATCTTACCAAAGTAATTGATTTTTTTTTTTACAGTTATCACAATATTTTCTTTTTCTTTTATGTAAGTTTAGACACCACCACCCAGAGAATCCCTTTGTAACTTTTCATTGCTTCTCTTTATTTGTCCACTGTAATGTAATGTTTGTTTATTGTGTACACCTGAAATGTTGAAGCACCGCGAATCCTGAGGTGTAAAAAAATGTAAATCCAATACATTTTAAATGTTACAGCTCTGAATAGCAAATTATATACATCAACTGACCAATAAAACAGTTTTTATTTAATATTTTTTTTGTTTTTCAGAGACTGACTGTGAATATATGTTCTAGTCTATTACCAAGCAGATGTATACAGACGTGTAGTTTGGCATGTCTGCTGTTCTTTTCTCTTATTTGACAGGTTTTTCTTGTCGAACCATCAATGAATAGAGGCCACTCGGGCCAAAAGAAAATTTAAAAACAGAAGCTAATGGATACTTTCATTCGTACTTAGTGTTAAGTGTTGAATTAATTGCATTACTTTGCAGAGCCACTCTGGTAACCACAATATAAATACAGAGCAAATTGCCCAGCATAAAGCACGGTCCATTCTCTAATTGTTACAGATTCTTTCTAGATGCGATCACATATTTTATTGCTTTCAAATGGTGATTTAATGAGGATTAATACATTTTTTTTCTTGTTTTCTTGTTCTTTTGCTCTCCCAGTTGTTCACGTCTGCCAAAAACTCTCCAAAAGCAGACGCACGTAAAGTATAAATCACTAAAAATGTAATATCCATACATATAATTGATTTTAAACCTGAGTCAAGAAACTGAAAAGAAAATCTTCTACACACACACAAGCACACGCGCCTACTGACTGTTTAAGAGCATTTATATAAAAAGGGAGGAAAGAATAAATAAAACTATTCAGTAGCTGGAAAGCAGTCAAGTTCTTAGTTTGAGAGCTCCACATAGACACGTTCAATCCTTCGTACAAACTCGACTCACCAGCACCAACACAAACAAAAGGGCAGAACAAAACTCATCGGAGTAAAAATACAGCACAGACTGCCAAGGCTATGGTCCTCCCTTTTTACAAAAATAAATCCTAGCGAAGAGTATGAACGATGCGTGTGCATGTTGACACACTCGTGGGCGGCCGTCTAAGTGCTGCCTTTGTTTTCCATCCCACTTAAAAAGGTCAGACCCTAAGGGAGTCATTATATCACCCCCTGATATTAATGCCTATGAGCCGAGAAGATTACGCGTGTGTCAGCAATAATTTTCTCCTAATGGAACTTGTCTGAGAAGTGTAGATTGTAATTTTTGACAAAGTGTTGGTTTTTGCACGTTTACATGCTAAGTTTGGGGGTAATTGAAGGGCTTAGAGCGGCCCGGGTGAGGTACTGCAGAGTTTGTCCGGAGCTCTAAGTGTGTTTGTTCAGTTATTTCAAGGAAAAATATTTAGCATGGAAATGACTTGATGCCCTTTTGACAAAGTTAAGCAACTGTATTTAAGGAATTTCTCTTTTAATATGGGGCTGAGAAGAAAGGTCAGATTTTTGTCGTTTTGAAAGTATGATGTCATAGAGTAGTTGGACGGAGCGGGAATTGAACCGGCAACCAAAACGAACAGAACCCTCGCCACAATCATCCCAAGTACGACTCAGAGGTCAAGCTAACAGCTAACTGGTATCTGGAGTCAAGCTACCTGCTGCTTCTGCTCAGGTTTACAGGTACTTGTAGTTTGTTGGAGTTGTTTTTAAATCGAAAGTGCAAAGTAAATTTATTGTTAACCTTTTAGTTAGAAGATTGACTGTACCTATTTGCTGCACAGTATTCACAGATTTTGGGGTGGTAGCGTATGGGTAGCACAAACCACACACAGAGGCCTTAGTCTTCGATGCAGACGTCATAGGTTCGATTCCCGGACTGACGACCTTTGCTGCATGTCTTCCCCTTTCTCTTTACCCATTTTTCTGTCTGACTACTTTCAAATAAAGACCACTAGAGCCAACAATAATTTAAAAAAGTTTAAAAATAAAAAAATATTCAGATTTTTCCATAGATCATATCTAAAAGATGAGAAAGATGCAGCTTGAGGAGCTGAAATCCACAATGACGTTTTACATGATACATAATTAGCTTTTTTATTTTTTCAGGACAATCCAGGTGGAAATTGGCTGGGTAACTTATATTTAATTATCTTGAACTTGTCTTCAAAATATGTTAGCAAATCTATGATTAGCTACTAGCTTGTCTTTAATTATCTTTACCTTGCCATCTTATGTCAACATATCTATGAGTAGATGTTAATTAGCATCTAATTAGCTTTAACTTGCCTTATGTTAGCATATTTATTATTAGCTATTAGCTAGAATTTAAGTAGCCTTAACTTGCCTTCTTATGTCAGCATGACTGTGGTTATCTATTAACTTGACTTTAATTAGCTTTACCTAATATATATGACTGGCTGTTAGCTTGTCTTCAACTAGCTTTAACATGTGTACATATGTTAGCATGTCTAATATTTGCTGTTAGCTTGTCTTTAATTAGCTTGACTTGTCTTTTTATGTCAACATATTTGACTAGCTGTTAGCTTTTCTTCAACTAGGTTTAACATGCATTTTTATGTTACCATGCCTATCAGTGGCTATTAGCTTGTCTTTAATTGGCTTCTAACTTGTCTGATCATCTGCTAGTTTGTCTTCAGTTACTTTTCCATTAGCTTTAAATTTTATTCTTAGCGACTCATAACCTTTACACATAAACCAAAAACAAACTCAAACCGTTTTAACATGAAGTATTACACTTTTACTTTTTAGTATCAAACGGTTCAACGTCACAATCCAAAACATGACGCATGTCTGAAACACAATGATATTCTGGCATTTATCAATCTTTTTCTCCACTGAAAATACATTTTCTAAATTTAACACAGCTTTAAGTATCACTTACAATCAGCATGGATAAATGAGAGGAATTCCTGCTGACATTCTCACTTTATGAACGTTTTCTCCAGTCTCAATATTTGGCTTGTCACATGGGTCAAACCTAAAAGCTTTGGGGTAGGAGACAGTGGTTCTAACAGCCAGGTGAAACCACTTCTTCAGGCGATGTAAATGAAGGAGCAAGCAGGGTTTTCATTATAGTTTAAGAGTCGCCCCTGTTATGTTTTTACAGGCTAGTACGCTACAATATAACCTTTCTCTGCAGTCGGTGAATGGGAGCCATATGGAAAACACTGTACTGTACCTAAGCTGTGATTTTAGTAACAGG
Organism: Xiphophorus maculatus; assembly: GCF_002775205.1. NCBI lineage: Eukaryota > Metazoa > Chordata > Actinopteri > Cyprinodontiformes > Poeciliidae > Xiphophorus > Xiphophorus maculatus. The sequence continues at coordinate 26,102,588 of NC_036456.1, forward strand.
CAGGGTATTGTACTGAAGCGATGGAGACGGGGAAAAAGCAACAGGCACGGAAATGAGTGGAAGGAATATAGAACAAAGTGGATCATTGCAGAACGCAGTACAGTCGTCGTAATAAGCTTAAAATATGCTTCATTAAAAATACTTTTTGATTTAGCTGCAGTTGGACACTTGTCCTGTTTTACCTAAAGCTGTCTTTTCTTTTTTCTTGCTGGCAAGAAATAGTTCAAATGAGTGACGACATTGTCCTGTTGGAAAGGAAACCTACATCTCAGTCTTAAATGGTTTTCAGCCTCTAAGAGGAGACACAAATACAATTATTTTGTTTCGCAGTAGAGTGAAATGTGACCTTTGTGATTGACAGAAAGCAAAGAAGAATGACAAACACTAGCATAAAACGTAGGGAATAGAAAAACCACAGAGCTTTTTATATTCATGTTTCAGTCGAACATGGTTTAAATTTTTAAACATGTTCTTGATTTCACAAATAAACCCATTTACACCAACTGAAGATGAAGATGGATAAAGGAGAGCCAGCTGCTTTTCTTTGGCAATAAGTTAATGTTTTTTAGTGTCTGAAAGAAATCCTTTGGATTTATTTTATAGTCAATATGCGTTAAATTAATGTTTTTTGGTGTCTGGAAATAAGCGTTTCAAAAGCAGCAGGCACTGGGCCGTTACCTAGCAACCCCAGCCAAGTCCAGCCCGTTACCTAGCAACCTAATCGGAGTTCCGGCACATTTGGTTTTACCGCTGTATGTGCTGTACAATGACTGCTGGAAAAGACAAATGTTTGTTGTTGACTTACCGTCCAGAAACCATCTACTGCATTCTTGTTGATTGTACAGGAGGCTCAACTAGTACTTTTTAAAGATGTCCGGTTGTATAATTGCACATCTGTTTGCAGCCATTTTCACGTGGGAATGTAAACGTTGAGTTGGAGGCATTTCATAAAGCAACTCCAACTGCTTTATGATTTAAAGTGACAGAACACCCTACAACAGACTAAAATCTCATTATCTAAGAACAATTTTGAGCATAAAATGTAATGAACATGTTTTGTGTAGACCATAGATCCATCCTAACCTGTTCAAGGAAGCTTCATAGGTCAACTTCAAAGCATTAAGCAGCAGCAAACTCATGAAACCCATCCAAGGCTGCAGACATCGGGGATTTCATGGAGTTGTGGTAAACATAAATTCTGGCCCAGGAATAAATTAAAAATCTCTCCACAGATGAACTAAATTTAATCGAGACTGTAAGCAGTGGAAAAGCGAGGAGAGGAAAAGAGCTGAGGTTGAACTCTTGCGGTTTATTCAGAAGAACGACAGAAGAAAGGAAAAGAAACTCTGCCTCTGCATTGATTAGAGCGATTACCAAATGGAGGCTGACGCATGATTGGCAGGGAAATCTCTGAATCTCAGAAATGTATTTCCTGTGGCACGTGAACGTGCACGTGAGTGTGCACGGATCACATGTACGCATAATCACATGCAGTGCCGCATTCGCGCATAAATATTTCCTGAAACAAGCACTCCCAGGCTCCTGATTGATACGTGCTGAAATGCATTGGCGGTTGTGAACGAGTGTTAACACAGGCCTGGACAGACGCATGTAAGCTCATGCATTTATTCACTTGATCTTGTGATGCATCCAGACCTCATTATTCATTAGCTGCCAATCAAAAATAACAAAAAAAACAAAAAGGTAGAGTTTAGTTTCCCTGTAGATGTTGTGGAAAAGGTCCAGATAAAACGTGAACATCTGCTGCTCGGTTTATGAGTTTCGACTAATCATTTTTAACACAGAGGACGGAGTGTGTACCGCCGCGTAAGTCAACCGTGGATGTCATAACCTGGAAGAGGTGCATACGGATCCAATGTAAGGAGACAGCTCCTTGGAAGCAAAAACGCTGAAACATGAAAGAAAAGAAGATATAAACCTTTGGATTCTAGCTGGATTTCCACAACACAAATTCAAAAAGCAAAACCAGGAACGCTGGAATTTGCTTTTCCCAGCCCTTCATCCATTATTGGCATTGGATAAACTCATAATTCCAGAAATATTAAGTTTATTTGGAAGCGATAATGTTATTAAACATACAAAAATAAGTTTTTAAGTAGTAATTTTGTGAAAGTTATGCAAACTACCATCATTCCCTCATTATCACACCAACATCTAGTTTCACTAGAGGTATCATCATATCTTAAATGCTGTTTTAGCTTTACATTTACTTAGGCAAACATTAGTCAATAATTAATTGGTTGACAGAACTTTGGTGAATTGTTTGCAGCCAATGAACTGTCCAAATCTGGTTCCTAGTCGATTTCTCAGTGCATCTATGAAGATCTTGAACATTACAAACATCCACAATAATGTTAAATGGGCTATTAGCTGAGAAATTATACAAACATGTTAAGTAACGCATGCAATACGGCCACAGTTGCATTTGGTTGTTTCAGAAAGTTAATTGATGAGTCTAGGGTAAAAACCAGTGTTCAATAATACTGGAAAACACAGCAAATCCACTGGCCCCACTACCAATATTATAGTAGGAAATGGTTAAAAATATGACCTGGAGAGAAATAAATCTCACCGTTTTCTATTTAGATACAGTTTGTTCCTCTCTAAACTCAACAAGACAAGGATCTAAGCTCATACTTAATGTCTTTATGTAGTTCCAGTAACCTCTTCTTCTACTTTGGTCTAACACCACATAAATAAAACATCACTCACAGAGAGGGTTTTTCTTTTGTGCAGTGATGCAAGTCATCCATACACAAAAAAGCTAAAACATAGTTCCTGTCAAACAGTGACTGACTAAACTAATCAGTCAGTTTCACACTGAAACTGCCTGAATTTATTGTGTGATGCAGAATTTCAGTGTAACTTGGCAGAAAACATTTGGATGGAAACGCCGAGTATCAGATCTAGTTTCCTGTCCCCCATGCATTCACCCGCTTGTAGCGTTAGCATTTGTGCCAGATGTGTGCAAGTGGAGGTCAAAGGATCGAGATCAACGCAGAGCCGGACAGACAAATAATTTCACACCTGTAGGGTTCACGGCCTCAGGAAAGTTGAGGAAAATGATAGAGGAGTGAGAAGCCTGAATACATTTTCTTTCGTTTCTGCTTTTGTTTAAAGAGCTGGTTTGGTTTTAAAATTACAAGTGAGTTGGAAATGTAAGACTTGCCAGGGCAAAGATCTTTCATAGGTTGCTTATTGTTGTCAAGAAGGATATGTGCGTCGCTGACGGGCAAACAAAAAAAAGAAAGTCTATCTTCAAAAAAGTAAAGTATCTTCTCCAGATGGTTCCTAATGGTCACCATGTTGCAACAGGATCAAATTATATGCAGACGAAGTAAGAAAAGGATCTAAAGATCAAATGATGTTCGGTTTAAAATGATGAACTCACATGGTTCAAACCTTGCTAACAGATTGACGGTTTAACAAACATACAAACTTACTGAGCCTTAAACAACTAATCTTGTGGTCAATATGGAGTTTATGTTGGAGTAGCAACAAAATAAATATTAAAATCTCAACGTGCCTTCTTCATTTGGGTTTCTACTCCTTCTGGGAACCAAACCATGCTCTTAAAAAAACATTCAGACAGTTTTTTGGTGTCTGGAAAATGAACCATTCCAAAAACCTGTGGAATGAAACGTCACAAATCAGCAGGCACTCCATCGTTACCTAGCAACCTCAGCCAAACCCAGTTCCGTTACCTAGCAACACAACCTGAGCTCCAGCAGAGGAGTACAGTTTTAGTAACTGTCCTCTGCAGAACAGTCTGAGTATTAAACGTTTTATCCTCTTTAGCCCCAATAATCAGAATAATATTTTCTTATTATTAACTCGTTCCAGAACCATTTGCATGGATGGATTTGTATTTCATATCTTCCTCAGTGTTGATTTGAGCAGTTTCCGTTATTGTTTAAACGTCCCGTGAATCACATTATAATCAAAAGCTTAAATAATCAAGTTAAACATTTCCCGATCGCCAATAACTCGGAGCAGACCGAACCGAAATGTAAACAACACTTAAATGTTTCCTCATTTTCATGCTTGTGGCGTTATTCCTGATATCTCCTTCAGCTAATTACGGAGAAACGGTACAAAAGATCACAGAAATGAAACGTAAGCACCCTTTAAATAAAAACCAGAAATATTTTATTAAAACACTGGCACACGAGAAAGCAATGCAGTTCAAAGTATGACGAGCTTTTGAAAGTTTTACTACAATCATGTGTACAAACCTCCAGCAAAATACCCGGTTTTAAAAAATGGAAAATATGCTAATCAGAAAAAGATTTTAGAGTAATGAGGAAAATATACGAGTGAAATTTCTCTTTCAGCGATGAAAGCGTCGTGTTTCTGCCATCGAACTGTAGGCCTGTGCGTGATTATGAGACGAGAGAAGAATGTGGCTCACTAACAACACGAGGCTGGAGGACGGTTCCTCCCCAGGCTGTAAAACACATTATTCTGGTTTGGTATCAACACACACACACACCCACACCCACACACACACGGACCTGAGCTCTGCCGCTGTCAGACTCAGCAGCTGCCGGGGTGTGAAAGTCGATAAAAGCTAAAGACACCAACGTGTTGCTCCACCAAACGCATTGTCCAACTTTTGATCGAGGCTGGGGTCAAAGGTCAGATCTGGCGCGGCTCCGCCGAAGTTGGAAGGCAATTAGCATCCGAGCTTAATTAATCTGAAGGTTCTAAAAATTTAAATTAAATCAAAATGAAGCCGTGGATAAGGATTTACGCTCATCATTTAAGAGTTTTATTGTGAGAAAAAAGTCATAATTGTGAGAGTGGTCACAATAATAAGAGAAAAAGTCAAAGTAATACAAGAAATAAGCCACAATACCACAACAATAAAGTCGTAAATTTACGAGAAAGTTAGTAAAGTCGTAATAATATGAGGAAAAAGTCCGTAATACAAGAAATGAGTTGTAATAATACAAGAATAAAGTCGTACAATGAAAAGTTCTTATGATTTTAAAGTCAAAATAATACACAATTAAACTGTTACTATTAATAGAATAAAGTCATAATAGTAGTAGGATGAAGCAGTAAGTTTATAATAAATTTATTGAAAATCATTGTAATAATATGAGAAAACATGAGAAAAATTATATATAGCGAATCACTGTGGGTTTTGGGAAGGCCTGTCTTGTTACACCATGTATAAAGCCAGCAGTCATACACAGTGGTGGTAGTATGATGGTGTGGGGTTGCTTTGGTTATTTAGTTTTTCATAGCCAATTTTGCTCAATTGATTGATTTTAGTTTTTTATCAGAACATTCTGAAAGCGTTTCAGTCATCACTGTTCCAGCTCCAGACGGTGATCCAAGACACAGAAACACAAAAAATAGCTACAAAAAACAAATAAATTAAGGTTTCGGAGTGGATTTAAGTGATCTTAAATCTGACTGTGATCTTTAACAGGCCATTTATTCTCAAAAACCCTCCAGTGAGGTTGAAACAAACAAGAAGTCTGACAACAGTGGGAAATAAGAACCGCATGACTGACATTCATCCTTCTGCCAATAGCAGCAAATATCCTGTAAAATAACATTTTCACTGCACCATCCAAACGCCTAACCCATAAACAAGAATCCCATCCTTGAGATTTTTATAAGCAGCGACACCAAATCAGGCGCCGAAGGGTTTTAATGACCCAGTCAGACTGAATTTATCACCCAGAATAATATGCCGGCTGGTCCGGGTCAGACTCCACTTTTATTATTCAGCACTTGATGTTTATGAGATCAATTGATCATGAGTCAAATGGGCATAAAAGAGCTTTTTGGTGCCATTTACAGCTCATCAGAGGTCACTGAGACCACTTGCTTGTGGTGACATAATGCAGTGACATAACAACCGCTACTGTTAGCTTTGCAGGTTTTAGAAACATGTTGGTAGCTGATAGCTGTCTCAACAATAAAATTATGTTATCTAACATGTTAGTGGAAGATTCACTAGCAATCCTTGCTGGGAAACTGGAGAAACATGACAGGCAGTTCTAACTAAATAGTTAGCTGTGCTAACCCTAGAGCTCTAATTATAAACATTAGTTTATTAATGTTAGTTAATGCTAAAGGGCTACACTAACATGGCATTTAGCAGAAGCTAATGCTAAACCGCTAAATTAGATCTGCCTTTGAAAATCTACAACCCACAATCACCAATTTAATTTTGACAATATAATTTAAATATTTTATATCTGTTTACATCTTGTGTGTGTTATTTTGTTCTTGTATGTTTCTCCTTTTTAAATAAAGCAATTGTGGGGAGGGAGAGGAAGCGGAACCTCCCCTACTTCAAAATAAAAGCATGAATTTAAACGTCTAACAAGTTGAGGAATTAACAATCCATAACCAAATCTTCAACATAAATGTCAAACTTTATTCAACTGAAAGCTGAGAAAACCGTGTTTTTGAATTTATCCACAAAATTAACTTAGAGAAAGCTAAGTGCGCTAACCATTTTCAAAGTTAGCAAAAACTAGCTACCTTTGCTATTAGCAATTATGTACAGAGACTTGTCATGTAACTTTATCCTTTTTGTCCATCTGATAGTCATTTATAAATATTTGGTACTCAGTACTTGAGTAAGTACTTTAAAATACGTTTTTACTTTAATTTGAGTGAATTCTAGGATGTTTATGAATACAGTTGTTCTACCATGATGGTTTCGTATAAAAACTTGCACTCCCACACGAACATTCATTCATTTACTTATTCATGGTTTAGTCTGTAATTGAGCATCTTGCTGTAAACAGCTCATCTGTTTCTCGTCATGTCTATATTTGCATCTGTCATTATTCAAAATATTAATAATATAAAGAAAACCTGATGATAAAATGAAATGTTCTGGACCTGAAAAACATTAATCTCTGAAGCTTGTGGCCGCCGCCAATGATGATGATGCGTTAACAAGACCAAGATGATGTCATATCTGTCTGCCTGTACAGTGACTGAATGTGTTTGTAGGAGTCCATTAATTTAGCTTTAAAAAGGTATAAAAACAGGCCGACCTTAGCGTTGTTGTAAATCTCAGTTAGTGGTGTGGATTTATGGAGGCTGAGGAGAGATTTACCTTAACCGCCATTAGGAAAGGCCACAGGAAGAGATGCTGTCATATTCAGTAATGGAGTTCATAATGTGTGGTCATTAATTTTATTCATTAAACTGAATCAGCGCCTCGATAAAAAGAGAAGCTGAACTTCATTAATGCAGGAAAAGCATCACATCATCTGCATGGAGTCTGACTGACACCTTTATAAAATTTTATTGAATTTCAAAATTGATTATTTAAAAATGAAATATGAGAATTACTGATAATAAAAACAAAACAATGATGGGGAAAAGTATATTTTTCCCTTTCAGAATTTCTCCTATTTTTGCTTTTTTTGTTTGTTTGTTTTGGTCTAATTTAACAAATTTTCAGACAAAGAAAATTTGAATAAATACAAAATTCAGTCTTCAAATGGTTTCATTTATTAAGGGAAAAACTATCCAAATCAACCTTATGTAAAAAGAAATTACCTCCTTAAAGCTACAGTAACCTTAACAAAAATATGTCTATGTGTATATATCTATATAAATAAAATCGCTACTTTTTTGGTCTTATTTTATAGTCAATAAGCATTAAGGTAATGGTTTTGGTGTCTGGAAAACAAGTTGTTTCAAAATCGGCAAGCATTGCGCTGTTGCATAGCAACCCCAGCCAAGCCCAGCCCGTTACCTGTCAACCCAAGTGGATCAGCTGGTTTTACTGCTGTATGCACTGTACAATGGCTGCTGGAAAAGCCAAGTGTTTTGTTGTTGACTTACCATCCAGAAACCATTTGCTGGATTCTTGTTGGTTGTGCAGGAGGCTCCACTTCTGCTTTTAAAAGATGCGTGGTTGTATAATTGCGCATCTGTTTGGAGCTATTTTCATGTGTGAGTGTAAACGCTGAGTTGCGGGCGTGGCCAGCAGCAGACTGTTTGGATTTAAAGTGACTAGACGCCCTATTACAGAACTGATCAGACTGAAATCTAATCATCTAAGAATGATTTTATTCAAAAATGGAATAAAAATGCTTGTATAATACCATCCTAAGCTGTTCAAGGTCACCTTTAAATACTTTTTTCTTTTATGTAATTGTACCAGACATCAAAAGCGAATCATAAAAATGTCACTTGGACTTTTTGGGTTTTAGTGTCTTATTTTTATTTTCCACGTTAGTATTTTGAGTCTTGGATTTGTTCTTTTACGTCTTTCTGTTCTAGTTTATTCCTCCTTTAAGTTTTTTCCTATTGTTGAGCACTGGATGAGTTTCTTTTGTTCCCCAGCTGCTATCCTCGTTAGTCAAACTCTTTTTCTTTTCCCTTCCCCAGCTGCAGTCAGTTGCTTGTAATTAGTTCTTTAGTCATCCCCTCTCTGTATATTTACCTCCCGGACTCATTATTCCTCACTGGTTCCTGCTGTTGCTTTCCGTTGTGCTCCATGTTCCTGGTTACCCAGATTTTAACAAGTTCTTCTTTTTCTTTGTTAAAAATGTCTCCGAACAAGGTTATTATTAACTAAAACAGTATCACTTTACAATAAGGCAGTTAGTTTATAGATGTCATTCATTCATCTGTAGTACTTTTTAAATCATTAATAATGTTTATTATGCATTAATTAAGGTTGAGAAGTACCTTCTTTATGCTATATGCTAAAGAAAATTATGCTTAGAAATGCGTACTGGACTTACAATATAGTTGTACTTGTATTATTTGGCAAGAAACTGGCAGATTTTTTCTTTTTCTCGCACTTAATTAATGCATAATAAACTGTTATTATTGATTCATAAAGTGTTTAGAGAGGAATTAATAACATATCTATTAACTATTTATTAAGGGAACTCTTTTTGTAAACTGGTACCACTAAGACGAACAAAACAACAAAAACTGAAATTCAGGAAACATTTTTGTGAACAGAAATAAACAAAAATGGTAATTAATAGGGAAAACTATAACTAACTGGAACTATATCATGCGTTTGTAAAACTAAAACTTGATGAAATTATAGATATAATATCCTTCGTTTTCATGTTTATGAATCTATTTATTTACCTTTAGAAGGGATGTGAAATTTTCACAGTTTACGCCAGCTGTCAGAAAATTGCAGCACTCCATTTACACTGATCCACAAAATGGCCGCCACAAGGTGGGAGAAAACTGTCAGTTGGCTGTTCAACAATAATTGGACACATCTTTTGAAAATTGTATCTTCCGTTGAGTATTTATTACCAATCAAATGTAGATAATCACAATGCTTTCGGAGTTCTGTACCTAAAAATTAATGAAAGTATGAAAAAACTAAAACTACTGCAATAACCAATAACCGGAGTTTGGTAGTAACTAGCTACATTTGCTCAATTACTTTTACTTCATTAACTTTTTTTTAGGAAAAAAAGTACTTTTGGGAATATTTTCACTATGCTGTCCTTAATTAATTTTATTATTAAGTATTTCTACTCTTACTTGAGTAAAACCTCTGGATTTTTTTACCCACTGAATGAAAAACAAACATGTTTTAACCAAAAATTCACCAAACACAGAAGTTTTTTATTGAAAGAAATTGATTTGGAAAAATGTTCTGTTGCCTGATTTTTACATTTTTCGTTACTTACATGAATTATTGTCATTTTAGTCCTTAAAATACCAAAATTTCCCCTCAGCCTTATATTTTGGTCCATCTGATGATGTAATTGTAAGATATTAAATGATTGATAATTTTATCAGTTACTCTACCAAATACTGTTGTACTCCAAGGTAAGTAATTTCTTGGACTTTTTGCTTATGTTGAAGTATCGCTATTCTTAGTTGAGTCCAATTTTTGGGTACTGTGCCCGTCTCTGACTGAAACTAAACAATATTTAACTAATAAAAACTAGCAAACCTTTTCTTAAAACTAAGTAAAACTAACTGAATTAGGCAAAAAGTCACAACAAAATAAAACTCTGGCTCCAAGCACACTGTTCATAACAAGAAAAGGTCAATAAAGACTTTATTCAGTCCATCACTGATCTGCTGATCCATCATCACTGGGTTCATCTTCATTCATCCACCTCTGAATATTTCTCCAGCAGGTGGTCCGTCCATCCACTCATTATTACGCCCAGGTGTGTAAATGGGAATATGCTGAAAGAAGTGTCAGATCTGTTGGGGATACAGGATTTTTCCAGACAGATTCTCTCTGATTTGGTCTGCAGGTATCAGGATCAGGTACAGATGCTTCAGTAATATCACTGCTCACCTTTAATCTGAGCTTCACTCATGCGCCTTTTCTTCTCCACTGCTGGGATTTTTCCGTCTACACCTCATTGCCAGATGAATGTGGCCTTCTTTCAGAAGATTTGAGGAGAAAATAATCTAACATACTGTAGATGTGAGTGACAGTGCAATGTTTGCTATTGCTGTGTTATTATCCTCCTTTAATGGAACTATTGTTGTGTTTCTCCTGTTTTAATCTGTGGTTTGATGCCAATCATCTGTGTCTCTCCTCCATATTTCAACACCAACTGACAGAAAAGTAATTTTCTCCCTAGTTATCATCTCTGCTTCGTTGTCTGACAGAAATGCCTCAGCGCCTCTTTTACCTGCTGGGTTTCTCGAACTGTTTTGGTTTTTTACTGCTTTCTGCGTTCAACATTTGTTTCTATTGGCCAAAATTTTTAAAAGCATTATTAGTTCTTATGGCTCTCATTTTCCTCTTGACAATATCCAATAGATTCCCTGTAGGGGTTAAAGGTCAACCACAATAATACGTTGGTAATTGAACTAGCAATAGGAGAATTGAACGATACCAAGTCCTGCTAGAAAATGAAAGTAGGAAGAAACACAAAGAGCTCTAAATGTTCTGGTTGGTCCAAAGTCAGCGAGGCTTCTGAAAACCCAATGGACCAGAACCAGCAGATGACCTGGCATCCCAAATCACAAGCTGCGTTTTCATTACAACTGTGCATAAATCTTTACCTAGATTAAGCTAATGTTGAAAAAACACAATTTTGCCATTGCGGTGTTTCCATTAAATAAAATATTTAATTGAAATCACGCCTGAATAAGGTTGTTTACATAAGTCATAGCAGCAACGAATGTAAACACTTGGATTTATTCATAAATCAGCCATAGCGCTAGCACCTTGGTGTGGAAAAGGTTCTTCCATTGCAGTTTTGCAAAATACAAAAAACAAATGTACTTTCTTAATTGCAATTTGCACATTATTAGGGTTAATGGAAATGGTTTGAATACACACTGCACTGTGTCAAACGATCCAGACTAATTGAAGAACATGTTTCCCTCCTCGCATGAGGTGGTGCTGCACCAAAAACCACTGAAGGAAACAACACAAACCTCAGAAGACACTGAGCTATTTTCTGATTCATGAAATGTAAACAATAATAGAGCAGCATCTGATTTTAGCAGTTGTTGGATTTCTCCTATATTTTTGGCAAAACACCACGAAACATTTCACCCACTATCGCTAAGCTGGCGCGTCTGTTTTGGTTGTTTTTACCCAGAATGCCTTGGGTAACTTTCTGTTTTTGTAGCGGTCTGTGGTCCGCTTGGTGTTCATATATGCATTCAAACCGCACTAGAGTTCACTTCAACCAAACCAAGAACGAGGCATGTAGATGGACCAGAGTTTGATTTTACGTTCACACCTCCTCAAACAAACTGGACTTTCTAGACAAATGAACGGCAGTTTGATTAAAGCGGAATAAACAGGACTGTGTGAATTCACTGTTAGACTCAGTCCAGAGTTTATGGTATCATAAATCTGATCAATTTAATTGTTTATCAGCCACTGGAGGTCATGTAGATCACATTATCGCTGTTTCCAGCCTTTTTCCTCCTTTTCATTCCATTTTATGTCCTTCCCATCCTAAAGGGTCAAATCCTGGTTGTGTTTTTGTCATTTTTCAGCCCCCCGTTGCCTCCCCAGCCCTCTGTTGCACTCCATTCTTTCTCTCTCAGTCCCAGCAGAAGGCTTTATTGTGGCTTCTGGTGTTTTGGTGGAATTATTCCTCTGTACCCCCTGGGATTTGGCAAATGACGGCATAAACTCTCGGTAATTCCTCAGCGCTAACCACAAACATGCTGCTTTGGTCCCTGTTCGAAGCATATGTGTGTGAGTCTGTGTAAACGCATACAGTTGTGTTTTTGCTCTTTGGAAAATAGTTCCTTGCTTCTCTCCATTACTGCCCTGCAATCTAAAAGGGTTTTATGTGTGCAAAAGGTTACTACAGTGCAAGAAAACAGCAGGAACTGCTCGCATTCTGCCCCAGAAGATGGTTTCACCGCTAACCTGCTCTCCTGGACATTGTTAGAGGAAAAGAGTTGCTTTTAATCAGCCACTGCTTCTACCACGGTTCATAGTGTTTAAGTTCTTCCACTCTGTATCTACAGAGCCTAAAGGAACAGATACAGATACAGCTATTGCCATGTTTCACCTCCAGGTGTTGCACTTGGACTTAAAATACTCATTTATGCAAAATTAGCTTGCTTGTTTTTTATGGTTAGGGAAATGTAAGTTGTTCTTTAGGCTTAAGAAATTCCATTTTAAGAATTTTATCATCCAGTACCTCTGTGGAGGATCTAAAGACTTTAAGAAATGGATTCATCATCAGGGCAGAGGTTGCTGAGGAAGGAACCCGCAGCAGGAGTGGATGAGGTTGGACTCCGTGGTCTGAAGGCTTCGGACATCGTTGGGTTTGTCTTGGCCAACGTGACGTTCAGTGTCACATGGAGGACTGGTGCACTAACGTTTAAGGAGAAGGACCGGAGCGTCATTCTGAAGAAATCCTTATCCAGGGATCACACTTATTGGTTGTTGTAAAAGTGCTTTTGGTTGATTATCTAACTGCAGGATGAAAGTGACCGACCAGGACTTTCATCCTGGTTGGGGAAGTCCTGTGAGGACTTAGTTGCGCTCGTGTGTTTTGTGGTTTTTGAGAAGATTTGCGATTTGTCTTTTGAAGAATCGGGTTGTTTTAAAAACTTTCTGGACTTTGTGTATCTAAAGGAAGAACTGCATTGACAAGTCAAGCTCACTCTGTGCATGCTTTTGTTCTTTGGGACCGATCCTAGGATGTCTGGTTGGGGAACCTTACGGTCATGTTTCAGGTTTGTGAACAACCCAGACGCAGAGGCCTTCTGTCAGGTGAACATTTGATAAAATTAAAACAAGGGTTAAATAACTAAGCAAGGAGTTGGACCGAGATTGAACAATAAATCAAAAGCCTTTTTCCAACAACCTTGCGAACAGAGGCAGGTAGTGGAATTGGACAATATCTCTAGAGACATTGGGAAGAAAGAGTGAAAGAGGGAGAAGGGCTTGACAACATGACTCTCTTCACTGGTATTTAAGGGTGCACTCACACCAGTCCTGTTTGCTAAGCTTTAAACAAACTCTAGTTTATTTGGCTAGAGCGTTCAGTTTGTTTGTGGAGGTTTGAACACAGAATCAAACTCTGATTTGGACCAAAAGCGCAAACTCTGGTCCGCTTCCAAACCTTGTTCTTAGTTTGGTAGAAGTAAACTCTGGTGCCGTTTGAAATCCTACAATCTCTAAAATCTGACAGCACTCCACTTTTATTTTTTTTCATTTCGCGAAGAGGGAATTTGTGCTCAGTGTCTCCTTAAGAGGTTTCTGTGTTGTTTTCTTAAGTGGTTTTTGGTGCAGCGCCCCCACAGGCGAGGAGGGCAACAGCCTTTTCAAAGGGTTTGGTTTGTTTGACATAGTGCAGTGTGAAAGCAAACTGCAGCAGTTGGCAATCGAACCGAGTCTCCTGGATTATCAGGTCCCAAAACAGCGTAACTCACTTGCTTTTTCTCCAACTCAAATAGCTTTTAAGCTAAATGTTATCTATTTTTCATTGTTTTTTTTGCCTTTACAGTATTGTAGTAGAGTTGATCTGGAATCTGCCTGCCTCCTCTCTGACCGTCCAGAGAGTGACATCAGAGTCTTTGTGACCATCTGAGGCCTTTGGTCTTCTGGTCTGAACCCTGAGCAGTGGAATATGAACGTTTTGACCGCAGAAAACGAGTCCAGGCCGTTCAGAGGTAAACAGTAATGGGAGTCGGGGGAATTCAGCTGAGGGCACAGAAGCATAAACAAAAACTGAGCTGCTTTTCCTTCTTCATGTGTTTATTGTGAAGCTAAATTCCTCCATCAGGCCTGAAAAACGGAGTTGTAAAGCTTCTTCCCTGCACCTTTTAATCAACAAAAAAAGTGTAGACAAAGCTTCTCTTTTTTTTTTTTGACAAATTCCCCTTTAAGATGAACTCACGTCTGACCCCGTGACCTCTCAGCATGAACATGCTGCATAAATGCCTCCAAGCAAAACTGTGAGACTCATTTCTGACTTTACCTGGAAGTGTTTCTGTTGGAAAGGTGTTGAAAGATCAGACACCAGGTCCGAAAGCTTCTCCTAAAGTTAAACAGTACCAGCTGAATGTCTGCTGTTGTAACCCTTTAACTGCATGAAACCCTGTTTTAAAATATGAAATTAACATTTAAATATAAACTTTATAAACAAAACATTGTAAAACCTAAAAACATGTCAGCAGCTGATAAATTAAAAAATATGAACTTAACCCTTCATGCTTGTGCATTTTTATGCAGCTTATTGAAACAGTTTTTTTCATGTTTTCCCGTTCAGCTGAAGTATTTGATTTTCTGTTGAATTGTATCAGATAGCTGACGCATTAAAACGTTTTGAAAATATTTATTATTGTCTACAGGTTGGGGAGATTTTTTAAATATTTTTTAATATTTTGTGGTATCATAAAAGTGACAGAAGTTATTGCCCCACCAACTAAAATGCTGCTCTTGAAAATAATTTCCAACTGCATTTAATCATATTTTTTAAATTTGTTGATATTTATTCATTGAAGAAACAGAGGAAAATAGTAAAAATAGTTTGGGGTTTAATTAGAATTTATTATATGAAAATTGTGATACAATGAATTGATTCTTATCAAGAAATCTTATCACAAGAAATCAAGATAAACAATAAACGATACAATAAATGCCCACCCCTGTTATGGTCTCATTATTTTATTTGTGTTTTAACAGGATGTGCATACTTTTGAGAGGCACAGGTTCCTGTTTACTCCTATAGATCCTCCTCAGAATCGGTTACGGAGCACCTCAGGGTTTGATACTTGAGCCATTTCTTTTTGCTAAATCAAAATGATCTGACTGCATTCGATAAATGTTCATTGTTATGCTGATGACACTCAGTTGTATCTTCCCATAAATATTGATGAATCCAATCAGGTGATGAGACTATAACTAGATATCTGAGATGTAAAATCCTGGATGACTTTTTAAGTTATCATCTATGGACCAGAACCTTCTGAAAAACAAGCTGGCACTTGAGAAATTAACTTGTAATACAGAAATAAAATTTAAAAAAACTTGCCGACCAAACAATTAAATCCCATAATAAACAGTTTTCTAAGACATATTTCTTTCTTCTCCCTCCACAGTGTTTCAATTAGTAGAAAGACAGAATAACTAGGCCTTTAATTTGTATTTATACCTCCTTATTCTCAGTAAATACAGGAATTATTCTTCTATTTTCCATAGCTGATAAATGCCGTGGATGTAAAATATTTTTTGTTTTAATCCAAAAACTTCCTTCCCACCTCGGCGGATTTCTTTGCACATTGCAGACAAAATGTTCCAGCATGGCGATGGCAGCAATGTCAGGATGCCAAACTCCAATTATATCCTGCAATAAAGATTTCTAAGCAACAAAACTGTAAATTACCAGGACTTAAATATGCTTTGTTTGCACAGAAGTTTATCTGGGCCTTGGATTATGATTTCCCGCTAATATAAACCACCTCCACGAAGCTTCTTGGCTTCGTTTGGCTGATTGCTAAATGCTAAACAGAACAATGAAATAAAACTTTTTTGTTCTTGAGACACGTTCTTAATTTAAACCTCCCAATTGCACCTTCATATAAATAATAAGCTGTAGTTTGAGAAATGTGCATGAATAATTGGTAGAACACGGCGTTTCAGCCAACAAACACATAAAGTTACTGATTTAATCTCAAGTGAACATTGTTCCTGAAAGATTAGCATGGTTAGATCAACCAAGGTCATGTTTTCCTGTTAATGTGAAGCATTTCAACATTTTTCATCCTAACCGTGGGGCATACTGGTGGATAAACAGGAACTTCTCCAAACAGCAGGCCAGTCACTGCTGGGACTTTATTTTTGACCTCTTACAGGTGGAAACAACTTCATAGAGGCAGGACACGCCCCTGTATGGTTTAGTCTGCGAAACCTGTGTACCGCTCCCAGTAAACCTGGGTGAGTTAATGGTAGCCATCAAAACAAACGTTGCCTTAGAGCAGCACATAAAAGTTGGACTTAAAACCACTTGTGTTGCCTCTTAAAAACACAACCCCCACTGTGTGTTTTGGGAATTCAACCATTATAAAATACATTTCATGTGAGCAAACAGAGCAGGAGGGAATAAGCAGATGCTAACCTGTGGGATAAACCGCCTGCTGACTAGTGTGTGATGTTATGACTTATATATATTAATATAAATCTATGTATTGACACATGTTGATAATTGTTGGTTTCTCTCCGATAAAAAAAGCTAAAAAATGTCACAGAAATAAACTGACAAAAGTAATAATAAATACAAATTTACTGAAAAATTAATCAATAAAATCAGACATTGTGGTTCAACCGAATCATTACTAATGAAACAAACCTGAAGAAAATTTAACCTTTTGAGATAATCCCTGCAAGGAGGGTGGAAAGCCTTATAAAACACAATAGTCCACATGATATAACATTAAAAAATTCCCTATACTGATTAAATGTTAAGATAGAAGCAATTAAACTGACATAACATTAGCTAGTTTTTACTCAAAAAGAATTAGTGGTCTGTATTTTCACTAATCAGAATCAGAATCAACTTTATTCGCCAAGTTTTTGGATACAAATGAGGAATTTGGCTTCGGTTTCCATCGCATGCTGTGATTAGAGCGTTGAGCTCCTTATCCTCATCAGAAACTTGACCACTGTTTGCTCCATAGTGTGCCATCAGAGGGCCAGCCCAGGAATCTCTGCCCACATTCAGATATAACCAAGAATAATTCCCTTTTCCAGGAATTAGTCATTGTTTGAGGATGGACCACCAGCCTTAATGTTCCTATTAAAAGTCTTGTGAGGAATCTCCTCAGTCAGAACGAGCATGTAAAGTTCCACCAACTCAAATTTAAGACTTTTTAAGACCATTATGAATGAATGTCAAGATAAATGTTTAGACAAATGTAAAAACTTCTTCCAAACAACTGGCAATAAATTTGCACCTACCCACGACCCACAGTGCAAAAAAGCTAGCGAGGGTATATTAGCAGCTAGTTAGCGGAAGCTTCAACCGCTTTGAGTTAGAGATCGTAATGAAGATGTTTGCGTGTGACTCACACTTTTGCCTAACAGAAAAGTCCCACAAAACTCATACCAAGACAATTTAAGACAATTTAAGACTTGTGATTCATGTATTAAAGGCCACTTGCATATTTTCTAACAAATTTAAGACATTCTAATGCCTTAATTTTAGATACTTTAATGTAAATGTGACCAATTACGCTTCTTTGAACAAGTTAGGATGGATCTATGGGTTATAAAAAACATGTTCATTACATTTTCTGCACCAAATAATTCTCAGAAAACTAGATTTAAGTCTACTCAGTGCTGAGGTTGCTAGGTAACGTGCTGGGTTTGGCTGGGGTTGCTAGGTAACGTGCTGGGTTTCCCCCAGGCTGATTTGTGACGTTACATTCCGTTGGTTTTTGATAAAACTCATTTTCCAGACACCAAAAAACATTAAGTTATTACAGGAAAACTGCTTGGGGTTTCTTTGTTTTTGTTTTTAAAGTTGTTTTTAGAAGCAGTTGAGACCGAAATGGAAGTATTAAAAGGTGCAAAATGTGAGTTTTGAATAATAACAGGTGTGTTGTTAGACTCTTTAAGGATCCGCCCTCACCCTGTTTTAATCTTCAACATGAAAACTACGATATATATATAAAAAAACACTGAAGTGGCTGCAGTTTTGAAGCAAGAAACAAAAGGAAAACACAAAAATACACATAGAGGCAATAAAAAATGTCCAAACATGAGACTTGAGTTTGACTCCAGCCCTTAATTCCTTTGTATGACCATTATTTCATTTACATTTGCCTACATTTTGAGAGTGCAGCATAAACAGAGAGTTGTCTCTCCTCACAGTCCCAGGTGACGTCCAGCGCCTGGTAACGACCGTAACCCCCGTAGCAAGAAACACAAGATAAATCTCGAAGCCGACCGTGATGGGGCCAAAGTATGTGGAAGGAAATGAGAAAAAGTGCTAGTCAAAAAGAACGTCAGCAGCGTTTTCCTGTGCACTCTTCACCTCTACGAACGGGGGACAGAAATTGGTGGGATGGAGATGAAGAAATGAAAGGAGAAACAAAAAACCAAGGAGTGATTAGAGGTAAACTGGAGGATGAATGGGAGAGTTTAACAAGCGTGTTGGGCTCTCGACAGAACCAAAAGTGCCTCTTAAGAGGGCTAAAATATGAATACTTGTGGGTATGTTAAACACACTGACTTTATAGCTCCCATCCAGAGAAGACAAAATAAAACACAGCTATTAGGAATTGAATGAAATGAGAAAACTAAGCTAAATGAAGTTTGTGGTCATGGATTGGCAATCTTGCCGTTGCTGTAAACAGTAAGAGTCGGAGCTAGAGTGGATAAAAAAACAAGCTGGTTTCCGCGAGGTCACAGAGAGGCTACGGAGTCTGGACCCGGCCGCTGGCTGCTGGAGTTCCTGACCTTCCTGTGCCTGTAACGCCAGCCTTATGAACCCTCATCACTACGTTACAAACGCCCTCCTCCACACCATGAACTCCCCGCGAGCCCATCAGCGACGCCCTTACGAGCCCCCGAGCGCCGCTTAACCTAGAATTTCCCAGGCAGGCCCTCGACGCAGCACAATGGCTCCCCTGTCACCCAAACTGACACCAGAACCTCTCCGACCGTCGGGCTGCACACGGAGGAGCGGGCCGCGTGGCTTCTGCACTCTAAAACGCAACAAGTGGAGTTTACCTTAAAAAAAATGTATGCAAACTCCTGACCTCAAAACAAATCACGCTTTCCAAACTAAAAAATATTTTTGTGGAAGTCTAAGATAACACAACTTGACTAATTTATTTATTTTGAGTAAGTTGTGATGACACAGTGGTACACACTCTAAAACTTAATTAGTTCTCCTTACTTAATAAATACATGCAAACTCTCCTCAAAATGTTTTTGTTTCTGTTATATTAACTGATTGAGTAACTTAAAAAATATGCATTCAAACTCAAAAAATTACATTTTCAAAACTTAAAAATGTTTATGTGCAAGTAGTACCTGTTAAGAGTACACAACTCGGCTAACTCTGAGTTAGTTTTTGAGTAAGTTGTGATGACATAAAACTACACACAACTCAACTCTTCTGTGCAAAGGTAATTACTTCCCCTTACTTAAAAAGTATTTGCAAACTCAGGGGACATAACTTAAAGGGACAGTATCACGTAAAATCAACTTTTTTAAAGCTTTACATCGTGTTATAAAGATAATTCCTCATCAAAAACATACCTGGAGTGCTGCCTCAATTCTTAACTCATATTTGAGAAATCTTGAGTTACGAATGGCCACCATTCAGCTATACAAAACACCTGGGTGGATCTAGCTCCGCCTCTGAGGCACAGCCCCTCCTCATAGCTGCAGTTTCCAAGCATCCAAGATTCAGCTCCTTCAGACTAGCCAGCAGCAATTAGCAAACACCTGGTGGAACATCTGCTGAGCTCATTATAGGAGCTACTTCTCAGTGTGGTGTCTACACTGGTAAAAACATTACAGCTCTTTAGAGGAGCCATGTTGTGATGACTTCCTGAAGGTGGAGTTTAAGAAAGAGCAGGAGTTTTTAAAGAGACAGAGGCCCAATTTTAAGGTGTTTAAATTAGAAAGTAAAATTTTTTATGTCATATTTGATATATATAAGGTTTTATTTAACAACTGAAGTTAAGATAGTTACTTGATTATCCAATAAAATGGGACTATATGTTCCTGTGAAATACATAATACTGCACGTTTAAGTTAATTTATTAAATCTGAATATGTTGTAATTAGTGAAACAAAATGTTAATTTGTTTACTAGCGCCTACTTTTATAAAAAGAAACTTTGGCAGAAAAAATAGAAAGCAGTGATAGTTTGCTCAGGTTTTTCATTAAAACAAAGACAATCATAAGGCATATCGGTCATTAAATGAACATGTAATTCACAAATGTAAATACCAAAATTTAGCTAATAAGAGCTGTACTGATCTGAAAGTGGCTTTGGACTTTGGACCTTTTCACTTTAAACATCTTTAAGCTATTTTTTTTACATAAAAAAGTGGTTTAATCTATGGTGCAATGCATTGTGGGATACCTTGTTGGCCATTCAAATACTTAACTTTTTTTACATTGACTCCACTTGTCAAGCGTTTTTTATCCAAAAGTTCACGCCACTTGTTTAAGTTGAGTACAACCAACAAGTTGATGAGAACTAAGTTATGTTCGCTTGAAATATTTTTATTGTTTTGCAGTGTGGAGGCTCTGCCTGTAACTGAGGGGTCACGGGTTCAACCTCGACAGAGGTGAGCCAGTAAGACACGACCCCTTGGTTTGACCCACTGGATGCCTTTAACTCAATCTCTTCCCAAAGCAAATGCAACTAATGTAATAAAACCAAATGCAATGAAGCTTGTAATGTAATAGGAGGCGAAAAATGCCAGAAGAGTCAAAGTAAGACCGCTCTTGTCATCATTGTTCGACTAATTTGCTGCCGATCAGCCGTTTTTCTCCAGCCACTATTTAATTTAATAGAACGTTTACCCAGAATGCCGATCTTCAAAGCTGTTGACTCCGAAAACGAATTGAACTCAGCCACTTCTGAGGCAGCTTCCGAAATGTGAAAAATGCAGCTGCGTCCACAGGTAAATTGGCCAGGGTTTCTCATTTCCTCAAAAATTAACTCTTTGGAGTCTTACAAGGTTTGCGCAGGATGCTAATGATTTGTTTTAGCAGCAGGAGGTCCCCGTGGAAGCAGGTTATGAATACCTCACGGGCCCCTTTAGCGGCATCTTACGAGGGTCTTGTGAACTGCTGGTGAACCCCGGGTCTCTTCCTAAGCAGCCTAAAGTAAACAGCACAGAGCCTGCTGGGTGATCCTCTTACTTAATAAGACACATTAGCTTTGCTTGTTGCTTTCTTTTTTACCTGTTTTATTCAGAGGGCAGCAAAAACTTTTTTTTAGAAGCATATATGAAAAACAAACACAAATGTTGACCAAAGAGTCACATGGAACGACAGAAAATACATGAAAATATGCTAAATGACATCATAAGACGAGGCAGATTTGTTTTATGTAGTAAATGTAAAATCTGCAGATAGTGCCAAATTTGATCTGATTAATCAATTAATCGCCAGAATATCTAATGAATCGATTAATAAAATAAAAACAAATTGTTGGTTGCAGCCTTGATTTCAAACTATTTCGGGATCAAATGTGACCAACAGGATGATCCCTAACAATGCAGCAAATCTACAACAAAATTGCTTGAAAACACTACAGGCAAGGTGTTGCGACGGCCCAGTCAAAGTTCAGACCTAAACTTAAGTTGGGACCTTAAGAGAGCTCCAAAGAGACAAATCAATATAATATATTTTTAAAAAAACATGAATTGTGCTGAGTTTGCTTAGTTTTTTTTGCTTCTAAACAATAAAAACGTAGAGTTGTTTTGCTTTAAACAAACTTTGATTTAAATAAGTTTAGAACCCAGTAAAGTCGAGCATAAAGCCAGAAAGTCCAACATTCATGGCTCCTAATTTCGTCCTTCCGCCCATCTATAACTCACGATCCTTGGCTTGAGGATTGTTGAGCAAAGAAGCCAAACTGCGGCGAGTATTTATCATTTTCTGTGACATTTCAGTGACAGGCTGAACAAATAACAGTAAAATTACTCGATAGTTAAAATAACTGGCCCAGATTGAACCATTATCTCCACAGCGAGCCTCCATCCTGGTTCCAGATGTCATTTTTTGTCCCGTCTTCCCCGATGGCGGCGGCTCTGATTTTTCCACGTTGGCTGGTGATTAGCTTGTCACAGAAGCTCCTGTTTCTGTTTAACACTCCCACAGAGGCTTTTTAAGATGCTTTAAGCGAGGGAGTAGAAGAAGATGTGAAAGTCCGTGTTAACAGTGGGAGATGTCGATTTTTTCCCACTTGGATCCAGACAGCCTAAAGGTCAGGGGTCAGCGGCTTACTGTAACATGTGTTTCTGTGTGTTAGCATGATCCCAGCTCTGCAGTCTGCTGGTATTAGAGAGCTACTTACAGTGAACACGTTGTTAAATCTCAATAAAAAGCTTTTGTTCATTACTGCAGCTTTAACACCTTCTGCTGAAATATTTGGGTGTTTTACATACAGTAGGTGACAACTCACTAAACTCTAAAGTCTTTTTTTGTTTTTATCAAAATGGAGGAGAAAAGTTTAATTCTTGTAGTCAAATCAAGGTTATTTGAATCACAAATTTTAGAAACGACGTAGTTCAAACTGGTTTACATCATAAAATCAGTTACCAATTGTGAAACAAGCAATAAAAGTACATTTTACCAAATACTATCATCAAAATCATCAATGCACATCAAAATATGTTGGTCATTGTTCCAGTCATAATGAATCAAAAGCAACTCTAAACAGGGGAGTTTTTAGTCTGGATTTAAAGGAAGAGATTGTTGCAGTAATTAGTTTGACTAAAGATAAACACACGGATGAGTTTCTCTAGATCTCGCTGAGACATTAGTCCTCTAATCCTGGAGATGTTCTCCAGGTGATCGAAGGCCGCAACTGGTTTTTAGTTGCAGTGACTGAAGCTGTGTGTTGACTCTGGATTGTACGATGGCATATTGGGACTATTGTAGAAAAACAAGAAAATTTTGAGCTCCAAAAGTCGAAAATGTACTTCACTAAATTGAGAAACTTTTAGATCAATCTCAGAAATTTTCTGGAAATAACAAGGAATAATTTTTTTTATCTTGAAAAGTCACAAATTTGCTAGAAAAAAAACCTTAGAAATTTAGAAATGAATTTTTTTCAGAAAAAATTTCTGACTTTGACAAGTCAAAATGTGAAAGTTTCCAAGTTTTTTCTTGAAAAATTCTGAGATTAATCACAACATTTTTTTTTGTTTTGTTTCTTTCTTTGCTTCTTCTTTCTAAGATAATTATTAGTTTTATGTTTTAAAAATCGGCCAACTGTAGATATTCCTGTTGTGTCTACAGTTTTCTCTCCATGCCATTCTTGTTTTGTTTTTTTTACCATTTATGAGGTAAAACCTTTACCAACTGCTGTGCCAGTTACTCATCAGGTGGTTGCTAGGTAACCAAAGAGTGAGAGAGTTGCTAGGTAACCAAAGAGTGAGAGAGTGAGTGAATTCCACCAACATTTCTTCTAGCTGTTAGTGCTGAGTGAATGCTCTATATATTTAATATTCTTTCAGACATATTTATTGATTTTGATCACGTCTATATATATATATATATATATATATATATATATATATATATATGTATATATATATATATATATATATATATATATATAATTGATTCATTGTCCAGCCTGTAAAACACTTTGAACTTCCTTGTTGCTGAAATGTGTTACGAAAAACCTTGATATATTCTATTAATTTACTCTATTCATTATTGCTCAATGGGTCTTGCTCATTGCTTGGTTCTCATCTGCCTTATGAATAAGAGATGTAGTAATTATTAAGGACGAACACTGAATGTTAAAATCGTCTAAATTCACCTCAGACTCGGCCGTGAAGCCTGGATGAAACATTGAACCTCCAAGTTTCCTGGCGGTCCTTGACCTCCGTCAGGAAGACCGCTCCCCCTCCCCGTTCCTCTCGTGCGTTTAATTTGCTTATTTTATTTTATTTTTCTTCGTGTGTTTCTTCCTCTCTCTGTCGATCTGTTTCTCCATCACCCCTTCGTCACGCTTCGTTCCAGTTCCCTCTGTAATTACGCCCGAAAATAAACACCAGTTGGACGGGCCACATCAGTCACAGGACGGGACGCACACATGCAAATTTACACATGTAATCACACTTTCTCGTACAAACACACGCAGTCAGGAGGATTTTGGGGAAACTTTTCAACCGGTTACTCCAGCTCGGAGTATTTCTAGAAGAGAAATCCGTTTTTTAAAACAAAAAAGTGTTTATTTTTCCCTCTCTGGTCTTTGATGGCCAACTGGATCCATATGCGTCTGAACCCAGTAAACTGTTTTCCACATGGACCGATGGGTCCGCCGGTCCAGCTCTCAATTTGAACTTGTTTACAAGCGAAGGATTTACATGTTTAATCTTGCGTCCTTTAGATCCGGAGTGCCCAAAGCTTCAAAACTTGGGTTTCTATTTACTTTATTGGTGTGTGTTTCTGTGTTTTCCTGGGTCTCTTTCTTTTAATTTGACTTTCCATGCTTTTGCCAAATGTTAAGATCAAAAGCTTCCAGCAGGTCACAAGTTAAAATCTCTTATTTAACTCGTTGGGGAAAGATGACTCTGGTTTGTTTTTGATCCTACGGTACATCTCTTCACCAAAGGTCTGGATGTAATTTTCTGTCTCGTTCCCATTTATTTTCAAATCTGTTGAAAGAGCACAAACACACACCGAGTTTGTGTCTCCGTTCCGTCTTTGCAGGCTGAGTAAGAGATCACAAACGTTGTTTTGAAAGCTGGAAAGAAAAATCATTTGGGTCGGGTTCTGGTGTTTCATCCGGTCCTCTTCATCTGTCTGGGTGTTACGCCAACGCAGACACATGCAAACCCTGCAGGATCTCCGGCCGACACTTTCTGCTGAAGCTGTCCAACTCATTGACAACAAAAGTAAAGAGGACACAACGAAAGACTAACTCACTAATTTATAGTTTTCATAAAACTGTCCTCTGGTTTTTGGGAAGTTTTTGCAATAAAACCTCAATTCTTCATACCACCATCTGAGGATGAGACTGCAAGACAAATAAAACTTTGTTTTCATCAACCTGGAACATTTTTCTGGAAACAGTTGAGGCTTTTATGTTAATGTCAATAGTCCGGTAGACTCGGCTCGATTTGGTTGCAACATTTGCTACATTTTCAGCTGCTGCGATTCGCTTTTACACCGTGAACCAAACTTTCTGAAAAACGTCTTCACCTCCTTGCCTGTGGGGGCGCTGCAACACAAACCAGTGAAGGAAACAACATGAAAACTCCTGAAGAAGACACAGAGTGCAACTTCCTTCTTCAAAACAAAAATGGAGTGGCATCAGATTTGAGTGGTTTTGTGTTTGATAAACCATTGGTAAGCCATTTCTCATGCTAGCGCTAGTACTGGGCTAGCATGTTTCATTTGGTTGTATTTACCCAGAATGCAAAGGATGCGTCTGCAGCTAAAAAATACTTCTCACATCAACATGTGAAAAGTTCATCCTTTCTGCTGGACTTAACATCAATACAGATTTGATCTGTAGATAAATATTTGGACTAAACTGATTAAGAATTGCATAAAGAAAAGGTGCTTAATTGGAGATTTTTTCACTGAATTTGAACCAGATGAAACGAAAACTGCCACTTGAGGAATTTTGGTTTGATCTTTAATTCAAAATGTATTTATTTATTGTACATTGTTGGGTTAATTTTATCTTTGAGGATGTCGTTCTTTCTTTTTTGAGTCTGTATACTCCAGTTAATGATTAATCGATTATTAAATTAGCTGATGATTATTACAATAATCGAATTTTCGTGATTAATTTGATTAATCAAATCTGCCCATTGAAAACAGCTCCAATATCCTCCAATGAAAATGCAGCAACAGTTGACGATTAATCAATTTCTAAATTAGTTGATTATTTCAATGCTTAATTAAAGTTTAAAATAATCGCTTCAGCCCTACAAAAAACCTAGATGTCCAACAGCATCCAATGAGAATGTGACAGTAAACGATGAATCGATTACTAAATTAGTTGACGATTATTGCAAAAATTGATCACGATTAATCTGATTAATCGTTTCAGCTGTATGGAAAACAGATATCCTCAGCAGCCAG
Source organism: Xiphophorus maculatus (assembly GCF_002775205.1). Classification (NCBI taxonomy): domain Eukaryota; kingdom Metazoa; phylum Chordata; class Actinopteri; order Cyprinodontiformes; family Poeciliidae; genus Xiphophorus; species Xiphophorus maculatus. The sequence goes on from NC_036456.1 coordinate 26,128,836, forward strand.
TGGGAACGCAGCAACATAAACATGTGCCTTTTTGTTCACTACAGCAAATAATCATCAACAAATGAGCAGAGCAAGAGAGAAACATAAAATCAACTAAATCAGGCTCTCACAGAGACGTTTTGCAAGACACCTAAAAGGCTGTGATGACCTGAATATCTCAAACAAACATAAAAGTTTTATCGAAGCCAATCAGAGAAAGGATTGTTTAAGTCAGTAATGAAAACTGGCCCATATGTCCCCCCAGGTCCACCCTCCAATCCAAACAAGAATCACCAACACTAAACGCAGGAAATTTAAAAAAGGCGAGGGCAAAAGGACGCGATGTGATGCAGGAAATGCCGCCTCCCTCTAACAAGTGCTGTTCATGCATTAAAGATGACACGGCTCCTAACTCTGCACAGCAGCTATGAAACGCAGCAGATTGACGGCTGGAGCAGGACGAAGCCGTCGCTGATCCTCCGCCTCCTCCGCCTTTTCATGACGAACAGAAACCCGGAGAACAGATTGGACATGAGAAGCATCAAACTCGGCCTCCGGATTGGAATTCTGTCCACATGTTCCCATTTGATCCCTGTTATTGCAGCCACTGGAACACAAATCCCAGCGACATTCCCACAACCACATGACGGAGGCAGCCTCGGGGGTCAGGGAGCGCCTGCCAGCCTGCATGCATGCATCACAATGTTTCTGTGTTGTTTGTTCTGCGGTTCTCTGCTCGTGATTCGCTGGGCTAGCTGGAGCTAACGCGTCGTCCCGTCTGAACGTTGGCGGCCGCGCCGGGCCCTTTGGATGAGACGGGCCTCCTGGATGAGATCTGGATGTTTCTTTCAATTCGTTAGAAAGAAATTGTACAAACATCTCGCCAGTTACAAGTTGGTTCAGTGGTTAGCCAGGAATGTAGCTTTGAGGCAACCCACAAAAAGAAGAGACTCTCCAACAAATCCAAGTTAAATGGATAGAGACCCAACCAATGTTTAAATTTGTACCACGGCGTATTAGAGCCATTGTAGGTAAGAAAGGAAAAGGAGTAGGACATTTCTGTCAAAAACTCAGGAAAAAACATAGACATTTTTGAGCCCCAAATGTTTTAAATTTGCTAAATAATAATAATAATAATAATAATAAAAAGTTCTCAAAGAAATTTTGAGAAATGTTCAATAAAAAACAGGACATTTTCTGAATTTGAAAAGTTTAGCATTTTCAAATTTTGAAACACATAATTTCTGAGATGTTTGTAAAATCTTTTACTTTTTGCAAAAGTCAAAAATGTTCCACTTTTTAAACTCAGAAATTCCCATGTTTTTTCTAGAAAATGTCTAAGATTAATTTCAAATTGTGTGTGTTTTCTGGTTTTTGACATTTCAAACTCTGAAACTTCCTTGCTTTTTCTTGAAAATATTTCCCGATGGAGCATGCATGAAGTCTCATGCACAAGATCTTCCTGCTCATGACTACCACTGGCTTTTTAGCTGTCAAGTGTCAATTTAACGTGCAAAATCTTACATATACACATTATTTGTGCTTTAATACCAATGATCAACTCGATAACAACTAGATAACAAGGTCAGGAAAAAGGTTTAATTTAAAACAAATAAGTAGCACAGGCGAAGGAAGTAGGTCAGCTATGCTGCCAGCTTGACTTTGACAATCTTAACATGTAGATGTGCTGCAGAATTCGATGTGATGAATTAGCTAATCAATCACTGCTGCGTTCAGACGATCACTTATTAATTATTGCAAAATAAACATCAAGCCTGAAAACATTCAACTGCAACAAACCAAATGTTCTGTTCTTTGACCAGGAAACGTTTGTGTGTTTTTTGGCGTGGAATCCTGAAACACACAGTGGAGCTGTTGCCAGTCAGTTGCTATAGGAACAGGGCATGGTGTAGTGTAGGCTAACACAGAGTGAGGAAAAAAAGAATACGAGTGGTTTTGAGTCGTTCTTTCTCTGTGTTATTTTCCCGTTTTGCTGTGGTGCACTGCACTGAATTAATAATGCCAACATCTAAAGGTTTCGTTTTGTCAGCGGCTACCAGTAAATGAAGAATTGTCGTTTTGCCCTCCAACGTTGAGTGGATGTGCAAAATTACAAGATTTAAACAATAATATGCAACATGTGAAACAACTCCTACTCCTGAACTTTATTGATTTGCTAACAGTAAATGTAGCAACAACAGCTACCTCCGAGCGACCTTCAGTAAAACTTCATTTACGTGATTGTTTGCTTCTTGTAACACGACACAGTTAATCGCGTTAATCTGGGTCCGTCTGAATTCTCCGTCTCTGATTTCTGGTCTCTGACGTCGAGGCGAACGTTGATCCTTCGGAAAGCCGAGACTGACACGGTCGACTGAAAGAACACAATCACTCTCATCAACTCATCTCCCTCTGCTCCGCGTCCCAGCCCGCTCCCTCAATGATGTGATAAACGTCCACAGATGTGGACGGTGCTGAGACGCTCCCACAGACGACTGACTGGTAGCTGCCTGCTAATGTGTTGTGAAGCTTCATAATTGGTCCATTTATCTTCATGCTAATGCTCTGTGGTAGAGTCCATCGGACCTTCACTGGGAGATTATTGGATTCTTATGTGAAGCAGGAGCATCCAGAACTCTTTCCCACACACACACACACACGCACACACACACACACACACACACACACACACACACACACACACACACACACACACACACACACACACACACACACCCACCCACACACACACACACACACCTTGGCATGCCGCCGGGTCTCCAATGGGACGCTCTGATAGTTGCGCAGCATTTCATCACTCTGTCTTCACCCTCCTCTCCATGTCTGATGGTGTTTGTCCTTTGGATGATCTCTTCATCACTGAATATGCGTTCCTCTCTAAAAGAGTCTGTGTACATTTTAATTTATGGTATTTTATCCCAACGTAACAGATCGTCGAATCTGTTCTTTCAGTTTATCTTGAAGTTAAAAAGACATGGAATATGTTTGACTGTGCATATTGTACATTTACTTGAGTAACGTTGGCAAAAATTAACTTTGAGGATAATTTTTTATTGTGCTGTACTTTTCATTTTTACTTGAGTAATTTTATTATGAAGTATTTCTACTCTTACTTGAGTAAAATTACCCACTGAATGAAAATCAAACACGTTTTAACCAAAAAAATCACCAGACACAGACACACACCTGCAGGTTTTGTTAAAGTTTATAAGTTTTATACTGAAAGATACTGATTTGGAAACATTTTTCTTTTAGCTGATTTTGTTATTTTTTGTCACTTTGGTCCTTAAAATACTAAAATTTCCACTTAAATTTATATTTTGGTTCGTCTGATGATGTATTTTTAAATATTAAATAATTGATAATTTGATCATTTACTCAGTATTTGAGTAGACTTTTTACCAAATACTTTTTTTACTTGAGTAAAAGTTTTGAGTACTCTGCTCAACTCTGTTATATATAAAGTATGTAGGAGCTAATAAATTTCCCCCGGACTGCAGAGCTGGGTTGGACTCTGTGCTAAAGTACTCAGTTGGTATGAATCTTACCTAGAGTACAGGGACTTCTTTAATTATACAGGTAGTTTTTCACCACCATGGACAAAAATCATATATGGAGTACCGCAAGGCTCAATCCTGGGGTCCCTCTTATTTAAAATCTAGATTCTCCCAGTAGCCCAGGTTAAGCAGTATTAGCTACCATAGCTATGCAGATGATACACCGCTTAATTAATTGGATTAATTTTACTTTTAAAAAACAGAATATTTACCTGTTTTCAGCTCACACTTGATTTTTTTAAAACCTATATATTCAAACCTTCATTTCCATCAATATTACTCAGTTAAATGTATGTGTAACATTATTTTTTTCTCAATTGACTCGGATAAAATCATATTTTTCCATCTCGATTTCACCCCAACTTGAAGTTTAGCTCCAAACAGAATCATCAAAAAAGTCAAGACTTTAACTAAATGATTAAAAAAGGATGATTTTCAATAATACATGAAGACAGCAAATGAAACTTTAGCACAAATCCAAAGTTTCCACACTGTTAGTCTCCTCCTCTTGTCTTGCTGTTTCTTCACTAAGCCTCTTCAGTATTAAATAGTTTTTTTCTGTGTAGTTTGGCAAATAAAATCTTCCCTGTTGTGTAAATCTGCACAAGAGAGTACATCTTCACCCTCGGGTGCCATCCCCTCAGATTCAATATTCCACAACCAAACTATAAAAAAACCCCCAGAATTTACGAGCCCTTCACACACTCCTCCTGTTAGGTCTTGATTTGCCTCCAGATCTGTTTTGCAACAGTAGATGTCCCCCAAGTTGTCCATCTGTCTTGTTTGGACGAAATTCTTGTTTTGTATTCACACCAAATTTTAACAAAGCTGCCAAAACGTTCAAGTCTGCAGTTCCAAAGCAATCAAAAATGTTCTGCACTTCGAAGGAATGACTGGATTGAGACGTTGCAGACCAGATGTGCAGCTTTCAATGAGCTGCAACATCCAGAGTGGCCACTAGAGGGCGTCTGGTGGGCGTCACCTCGGCACTGGGAGGCTGCAAGAGCCTCCAACAGGCTGGAAAAGCAAGTTTCAAACTAAATAGTTGGCAAGCTAGACTTCCAAAACAAGTACTTATCTCTAAGCTACACATTTAGTTAGCGGGCTAAATATTTAACTTCAAACAAAATATTTAGTTAGCAAGCTAACTTTAGCTTGCTAACTAAATATTTAGTTTGGAGCTAAATATTTAGCTTAAAAGGACATTTAATAAGCAATCTAACTAATTAACTTTAGCTTCGAACTAAGGTAGCAAAGCATTTGTAGCTCCAAACTACATATTTAGTAAGAAAGCTTAATATTTATCTTTGAACTAAATATTTAATTATCAATATTAAATATGGCAAATTTAATTAGCTGAATTAGATTAAATATATAGCTCCAAACTTAAAGTAAGCAAGCTAAATATTTAGCTTTAACGTATATGGGCAACACTTTATTTGACGGGTTGTTAATAAGACTGTCATAACATCGTCATGAACATGAGTTAGTCTTCATGAATATTTATGACTGTTGTCATAAAGTGTCATTCGGTAAATCATGACACTTTTAATACAAAGTTGACATTATTCAAAATGTCTTTGTTATGAAAACTTGACATTAACCAAGAAATCATGATCTGACATAAATTTGTTATAAAAGTATTACTGATTAAACTTTAACTTTAATAACATAAAGCTACATAATTTTTAAAGTTATGTTTAGCCAACAGAGCGTATATGTTTAGTTTGCAGCAAAATACTTTAGATATTTAGTTAACAAGCTAATGTTTATTTCCAACCTAAATATAAAGTTTGATTAGGCAAATATTTAGTTTGAAACTGACATTTATAAACATAGAAACAGCGTTCCAGAAAAATCAACCATTGTTTTATTGTCCTATGAAAAGCTAAGAAGCAGAAATAATTGCTGTTAATCTTTGACTTTAGCCACACGTCTTGACTGCCAGAAACAAACTTCAGTTTGTTTACCAGCTCAGTGTCTCATAATTGTGAGGAGAAAGAAAATCAAAATGTTTTTTTATCAATAACACCTGAACTTATAGAGACTAAAGTGTTTATATTTAGTCTGTGATGTCTCACCAGGTTTACACTTCTAGATATTTGCTCTTCTTATCAACTTCATAACAGTTGGAGAGTATTGGCTAACATAGCATCTCCTATTTTGACACAGATTCTGCATTAGAACTTTGACTAGGCCAAACACAAACAAGGTCTGTTTTATATTTTGGGACCACCGAAACACAAACAAATCACGGCGCTACCTGTCTGTCCTGTGCGACTCCTTCCATGTCTCCATCTGGACGCGGAGACCCTCCCCATCTTCCCTCCGTTACACAACTCCCCCAACTCCGCATCAGTCTGAGTCGAGGCCGAAAAGCTCTTGGCCTGTCGACTCGGTGTTGGACGAGGCAGAGCAAATGTTGAAACAAACGCGCCAATTCGCTGCTGGAGCAAAAATCTGACTCTGGTCCGCATCACGCTCACACGTTTGGAGAAACGCTCCGTTTCAAAGAGACAAACCTACAAACGGGTGTTTATGTCGTTGACTGGACGTAATCGGCGGCGCTCTGCGGCCCACGGCTTTGCAGGACACGTCCACACACACAGTTCCACTTTACTCATGACAAAACATGTTCTCGGAATCATCAGGTCGCGAAGAAAAACCAGTTCTCAAGATGATCACACACTTCAGAGATTTATAGTTTATTTCGTATTGCAAACTGATGGTTTGCATAACTGTACGTAAACCCTGTCTTAAAGACGTCATTTTACATTTTTTTATTCAACTCTTGCCGATCGTATGAGGTTTAGGTTGAGTTCTTGTCTTTATAGCAACAGGAAGTGTAATTTGACAGATTGAAGAGCAAAAAAGGAGCTTTGAAGGAATAGAAACGTAAATTTCAGGGCTGAAACAATTAATGGGACTAAACACGATTAATTGTGATTATGATTAATCCGATTTATTGTGATTAATCTGTTATTGAAATACTCGTCAACTAATTTGGTAATCAATTAATTAACTGCAGAAAAGGATGTTTGTTGAAAGAACAACACACTTTAAGCCAAAGCTGTTCAAAAATATACACATTTAAGATAAATAAGACTTTCTTTGTATGTAAATTTCTTCCATCCATAACTCCTCAAATTTTGTAAAAAATAAAATCTTTAAGCACCTTTTGCTACCCATCTACTAAATAATTAATCCATTAATAATTGTTGATGTTAGTATTTTTTTAGCTACAGATGCGTCCTTTGCTAGAAATGATCAGTCGTACATTTTAGTCAATAAAACGTTTTTCTTATTTATAAAAGAATTTAATGTGGTTTTTGATCTTTTAATGTATTTCTAATATATATATATGTATATATGTATATATATATATACATATATATATATTAAAAACGTAAATGAAAAATGAGCAGAATGTGCCATTTTTAAAATCTGATTAATCAAATAATTGATGAATTAATAGATAACTAAAATATTTGTTAGTTGTAACTCTAATAAATCTAGTTTATTGTTTGAGGCTACATGAACTACAGTATGTAACTTTTGTTAAAATGTAAGATGAAAACATTCTGATCCAGTCAGTAAACTTGTCGCAGAACCACCATTCAGAAACATAATTTATGTAATATTGCTGTTTTTGTTGCCAATATGTTGCAGCAACACAGATACTAATGTCAGTGTCCACAGCCCACATTTCTAAAGAAGTAAAAACAGTAAATAGATTTGTTGAGCTAATATGTCTATGTATTCATGACCATGATGGCTGCGCGTGAACAATGCGAGGCTCAGCGTCTCTCCAGAATCTGCTCTTTAGTGGTTTTTTATAGTCTTGTACATCTGTAAATAAATATTTATATCTCGTAGAGCACTTCTGGATATATGCAAACTACATCTCGTTGCTTGTACTTGTGACAGTGCAATGACAATAAAGTTGAATTCTATTCTATTCAATGATTTAGCAGCAATAATGGTTTTCTAATTAAAAATGTTGCTTATTTTGTTGTTTAAAATGGAATTAACTGGAATCAGTTTATTACAGATCCTGAGAAAACACCAGTTATTGTCAAACAACAACAACTGAATAACATTTTTAGAAAATGGTATCTTCTGTTGAGTATTCATTACCCAATTGATGTAAACATGATCACAATACTTAGACCTTTATGAATTTTGCACCTAAAACTGAACCAAAGTATGAAAAAATTAAAACTACTACTGCAACTAAACAATATTTAACAATTAATAAAAACTAACAAACACACTAACTGAACTAGACAAATAAAAACAAAATTAAACTAAAATATAATGAAAAACCCAAAAGCTAATATAATCCTGACCGGCACCACGTCCAGAGAAATTACCAGAATCTCCTGTTCTCCGACCGTGGCAGCCTGGCCTCTTCTGGAAATCGGCCAGTGCTCAGAAGTTTGCAGCCATTTTCCAGGTTCTGGTGTTCTGTATCAGCTCAAATGTTGGGTTTGACAGTAACTCCTGTTCTCTGGTGTGACAGCCTGGAGGCACGGCGGAGACGGGCAGGGCTGCGGTGCTCCAGCGTCTGGCTCAGAGACCTCTAGTCTGGGTCTCGCTTCCACTCCAGAACCTCCTTCCTCCCCCGCCCTTCTTCTTCTTCTTCTTCTTTGGGTTTCACCCTCACCTAAATGCACACATACATACCGAACACTCTTCCCCTGCAGCAATGGGCCCCAAATAACACACATGGACCTCAGAGCTTGTTGGGGCCCAGCCTGTGTGGAGAGCCAGAGTCAGTCTGGACCAACTTCTCCATGTTGCTTAGTATTGTTTTAATTAAAGCTTCTGCTTTATTTTACATTTATCCTCCTGTATAGGTCAGCCATTTTGCTCTTAGGTAATAAATCAATAAGATATATAAAGATAAACACATGATTAATATCGATAGATAACAAATCCAATGTAACTTTACATTTTTTTTAGCTAAAGTAGGTTGGTGGAATCAACTAACTCTCAATCTTTGGTTACCTAGCAACGACCTGCTGAGTAACTGCAGTAGCAGTTTGTTTGTTACACCACTGTGCCTGATAACTGCTTAAAAAACAACAAAGTGGAGTGAAAACTGTGGATAAAACAAAAAAGGTACAAAAAAAATCAAAAATTATTGATATTGACTGATATGAAATGCTTATGTCATAATATGTTTATGATATAAGCAGTAGGCTACCCAAAAAACATGTTTACAGCTGCAAATGTTGAGACATTTACAAATAAAAACAACTTATGAATTTAGATAAGTGTCTACTTTTGGAAATGTGTTGTCATAAAAAAACATTTTATTTCTATTCTTAGGATTTAAAGTAGAGATAAATATAATGTTTTGCAAAGAGAGGATGGATATTTTTTTCTGTGTGATTCAAAATAAAGTACATTTAAGGAAAGCAAATAGATTCCAACCTAATGACAAGAAAAACATTTCTAAGAGCATGCTAATAGTACTTCTAGTGTACTTTTTTGTGGAAGTTAAATGAAGGAAACCTTAGAAATGGTTAAAATCCTGCTTTTGTTATTACATCTATATTTAAACCATGGGCTGGTTCTTTTTATTTTGTTAGCCAAAGTTATTAAGAGCCATTCTGGAAGGTCCAAAGAGTGACTTGTGGCTCCAGAGGCACAGGTTGCAAACCTCCTAGTCAATTGAGCGTGATTTCTGAAAGGTCTGAGAGAAAATATGATCCCAATTATCTGAAGAAAATAAACCTCGCACCAAAGTGTAACTGAATCCAATTGTTGGCTGTATGTCCTTCCAGTTTCTTGGACTAAATGATGCACTTGAAGCCCAAAATAGCGATTTGTTTTGCCAAAATGTCAAAATAAAACTAGTGTAACTAAATTCAAATACTATTTGTTTTCCCTCTTCTGGGGATTTTAAAATTTTTTTAGACTAATATATCAGCCTTTTATCTTCAGAATCCCTAACATTTTGTAACATGACATCAATAAATATGTATTTTAGCCTCTTTTACTGTGATATCCTTAAAATAAAGCGTACTTGCCTGCAGAAGTCACTTGATGAGTAAACAGAGTCCAACTGTGTAATTTAATGTCAATAAATCCAAATGGTCTGTGAAGTCCTTGGAGGTTTATTAGTGAACATGCAGCTTCATGAGGAGTGATTAGCACAGCAGACAGATCAGGGAGGCAGCAATGGGAAGTTCGGCTCCCAGGCGGCTCTTAATTTATTATCATCTGTTGCCTCATATTTTAGTTTATGTTGGCAAATATTATTTTTTATATTAATAAATCCTTTTACATTGAGTGTTTTTATGAGAAGCCTTATGCTTGTCTGTTTGTTCTGTTACAGAAGCAGGCATTCTTATTTTTAATATTTTAATCAAGCTATTGCAAAAACAAATTAACAAAACACAGCAAGCAAATCTACTGAACATATAATATAATAATTTATCATTATGTGTTACATTATATCTTTGTGATTCCCCTCCTCGCCACTGTGAGGGGACAGACATGTTCTCCAAATGGCTGTCATGTTGCTCCCCCTCTCTTCTTTCCCGTAATGGTATGATCCCAAATCCTCACTTGTGATTGGCCACTCGGCCGCCGTGCTGCCAATCAAAACAAAGTTCTATCGTGAGCGGTACCGTTAGCTGCTAACAGAAAGAAAGTGGGGATCTGCTCTCCTGACTCACTATAAACACGACCCACCGTTATGTATCAGGCTATTAAACATCGCTGTACGCTAGTTTGAACAGCTAACAGAGCTCCGTTCAATCAACAGATAGTTCTCCAATGACGTCACACCTACATCCGGGTGCTCTGGCGCCATCTCGATACTATCGATGCAGCTTTCCACGTCATTGATCACACACAAGAGAACCGCGATAGTTGGATATATTTGGATTGAAAAGCAGTAAAACTCTAAAAGCAAAGGCTCTGAAACACTTTAGACTTTTTCATTACGTCCCGTTGCTACTTAAACGCACCGAGTGACATCCAGCAGCCGCGGCTAATATTCAGAGGAAACATTTGGCATGGATTTGTGCCGATCACTTTATTAGCGGTAAGGACATTTTGAAGTGTTTCTAAAAAATAACCAAAACTGTGAGGCTGTCAGTCAATAGTGTATTGAACTGATTGCTGTGAAAAATGTACGTTTTAGGCAAACCCTGCGAATTTATATGACCGATACATTTGCACAGAGTAGAAAATGTAAACATAAAACGTAGATATGCAAATATGTATTTATTCTTGCTGCCATACTAGCGTTTGAACAGAAAAACACATTTAAATTACATTCAGAGTAGTCATGTTACAATACGCAATACCTCAGTTAATCAAATAATAAAATAAAACAAACTCAATAATTTCCTTTTCCATGATTTATTGTTTCTCTTTTCTCTCTTTCTACCAAAGACAGGATGATAAAAATCTTCAGTGTGTTGCTTTGGCTTCTATTTGCCCTTTTTCTTGCAGGACAATTTTGCTTACAGAGATCTCATAATTCATTTTATTTGTTGTTTCTGTTGTTTTGTTTATTTACTTTTGATTTTTTAAAAATGTTTTTCAGCTTCAGTGTTAAATGTTCATTAGAATTCAATGTTTATTAATGTTTGAGAATGTATTCTTGAATTATTCTACCGTTGCCATTATGTAACTTGGAAATCTGAATTTCCGTTTGTCAACAGGACGTCCTGGAACGCCTCAGCAGGAAACATCCACTACATGCATCGAAGTTCTTCGTGGTTGCTAACAGGTGACGTTTTTGTTCCCTTTGCAAAACACTATTTTATGTTATTGTTAGCACATAATTTAGAAAAACAATACATCTTGGCTAACATTACATTTACCTACTGATGAGGAAGAATAATGATAGATTAATAAATAAATAAATGTCTGTTTTACAAAAAATCTCTTTCATACTTACATAAACGAGTCTGAAAGTGAAGTCTGATGTAAAGGCCAGTGTTTTCTGAAATCTCAGTTTAAGTTTGCTTTGTAATTTTTTAAAGTTAATGTGAAATATTTTAATTCTCATCTGTTTTTTTTTTAAGACCAAAACATTTAAGACCAAAAATGACATTTGCATTTAAAACAATTGCTTTCTTAAAATAATAAAAAGAACTGAATTGTTTTATTTTGCAAGCATTTTCTCTTTTTCATATTTCTTTTGCTAGCTTAAGTAGCTACTCTGGGACATTTTTTTTTTCTGGTTACTTAATTAATCCTCAGAATAATTGATTTATTGATTACTAAAACAATAGTTTACAACAGCAAACATGTATGTATTAGTCACTATGAAGCAGTTCTGTAATGTATTGATCCATGACGGCTGATTATAGATGCAAGCCACACTTTTCAGACGTTAATCCATAAACAATAACCTTGGAAACTGTTTCACTTTCCAATTCCACACCATAAATATGGTTAAGTACTGTATTACTTTTGACATTTATAAGACTTGTATTGTGTTTTTAATACAAAGAGGAAAGTTTATATTATTTTTTTCCCACCTCAAGCCATGAAAACTCAGATAATCTGGAGCTTTAATGCGTCACTACCCGACTGTAATCGCAAGTTGCTGCCCGATATTTACATTTCACGTGAAGCGCTTTTGATTTGTTTTTCTTTACGATGCATGCATGCTGGCCTGTACCATATCTTAACTGTGTATAAATATACTGTAACTGCTGCCATAAAATATCAGTTAGCATGCAGCGCAGTGTTGATCTGCTTTTAAATGCACTATAAAACATTAAATACTCAAACACTTGCACATACTTAATGATAAATCAGTCTTTTAAACACTACACTGTTTTATAGGAGTTACGATGTATGCGTGTGTGTGTGTGTGTGTGTGTGTTTTGACACAGTAGCTGCCTTGTCCTTGCACTGTAATGTTTACAACTCCACTATAATCACAGAGAATTATGTTAATTACACACCATTAAGCTCATAAAGTAACACAACACACACAGGCTCTCTACTTGTTCAGTGGTGAAAAAAATGTCTGGAGAGCCTAAAAACTGTTTAACGCAGCCAAATGAGAAGCCTGTATATGTATTTGTTTGGAAACATTTGGACTTGGGGTGGGTGGCGAGCTCTGCAGGTCCAACACCTGGAACTCAGGTCACCTTTGTTCAGGTTTTGTCCACAAGAGGGCTCTGGACACCATTCAAGGATGGACAGAAAAAAAAGCTCTAGTGACTAACAGCAGTAGAGAAAACATGTATTCAAAAACTGAAATCTAAATTGGAGAGTTTCAAGTCAATCCAACTATAATCTAACGCAACTTTTACCATCCATTCAATATTTAAATCTTGTCCAGTTCAATTACAATGTAATTCATTCTAATTAATCTCACTCAATCAAATTTACTCGTCTGAGTTACAGAACAAACCAGTTTTTCTAATAATATACACCTTAACAAAATTAAGGTCTTTTCAGTAACAAAGATTACATCAATCCCATTCCAATTATTAACAGAACAATTCTGTCAAATTCATTCCAATGATTTACAGACTAACTTTTCCTTTTTGATACAGGAAATGTTTGTTATTGATGCTTTGCAACTACATCACCAAATCACGTTGAGGCGCCATGCTGGTGATCGGAAGCGAGTGTGATTGTTTTCCAAATTTGTTTTTGCCTGTAACGGTAATAACTTCTAGTTGTTAAACTCAATCTAATTTGTATGTAGAAATAACACATCTAGTTGGGCGTCATACGTGGAGGTATTTACAAAAGTTGGAAACGGCTCACTTGGAAACCGATCCAAGCTAGCTGGATGAAATTAATTTAATTTGATCAAATTATCGTAATTTGATCAAAGTGCCAACTTTGCCTGAATTTTCACCACATGATCTATACCACTGTCATAAATGGTGTTTCCTTTTAGTCAGAGCAGACTTAAAAGCATGCAAAACTCTAGATGCTAATTATTTGTTTTTGTAGATGGTAGGCTACACGATGGAGCATTTTCTCCATGGTTACTAATGGTTTGTTGCTTACATAATGAAAATTGTGATTTCATCTTACTAAATAAATCATAAAATGATGAGTTTGGTTTGCACCCTATGACCGTTCATTCACATTTAGCCATGCCCCTGTGTCTGTTGGCTCTGCCCCTTTAGTGGAATTATTCAAAATGTGAGGGATTATGCTTTCACATGGGGTTTAGTTTCATTTTGGGTGTTTTCATGCCTGATAGTTCGGTAGTCTTGAAAATTTGCAACATTTTCAGCTGGTGTGGTTCGCTTTCACACTGCACTGTGTCAAATGAACCAAACTAAATGAAAACCTGTTCACACCCTCAACTGTGGTGGCGCTGCACCAAGAACCAACAACACAAAAACCTTTGCAGAAGACATTAGCACAACGTCTTTCTTCATTAAGTGAAAACAAAAAAGGAGTGGCGTCAGATTTTAGTTGGTGTAGGATTTCTCTTTAGTCTTTGTTAAAAAACCATGAGACATTTCTCCTGTCAGCGTTAGACTCTCACGTTTGTTTTGGTTGTATTTACCCAGAATGCCTTGTGTTATAGTCCGTTTCCTACTTTTGAAGCGGTCTCTGGTCTGTTGGCGTTCACATATGCATTCGAACCAAACCAGAGTTCACTTCGATGGAACTGAGATCTCCATTTTTAGACGGACCAGAGTTCGATTGTCCATTCACACCTCCCGAAACAAACCGGACTTTCTAGAAAACTTTCTAGAAACAAACTAACGGACTAAACCGGGCTGATATGAATGAACCCTTACAGTACTTTGTAGTCTTTGTACTTGATGAAACAAGTACAGACCATTTAGCATGAGAGAGTTAAGAAGACCTGAAAAATGATTGTTGTTCCACCTTAAATTACGTTTTTTTGAAGTAAAATGTCACTTGAACTTGGGGGAAAGTGTGACAAACTCTCACATCCCTTTTAATTATTAAGGATTCTCCAACAGGACAAGGTTTTCTATCTGACTGAAACATAAAACGACAAAAGTAGACGACTGCAAAATATTTGTAAAAATGTTCAAATATTTGTAGAACTTCCAAAATGAATATAAGCCTTGAGGCATGCATAATTTGACCTTAGATCTTTGCCCTCCTCTATCTGCTGTTAAAATCTGCAATGGCAAGATACCCCACATGAGTGTTTTAACCCAAAAGAAATAAATTCACATGTTAAACGGCTTCCATCTGTCAGTTTTCAGCAGTGGTAAATAGAGACGGTCAGACCTGGGGGACAGGAGCCTGAGCTGTAGAGGAGCCAGCGTTACAGGATTACAACCTGATAAGGTCTACAGAGAGCCAGAATGTAATGACGGGGCATTACACTCTGCAGATAGCATTGACAAGTGTGAACAGAGACGAAGAGGAGGAGGAGGAGGAGGAGGAGGAGGGAAGGAGCGGCTGAAATATAAGAGGACAAGGAAGGGTCATTCACTGGTGAACTGGGGAGAAAGTGCAGATGGTCAGCAAGCTTTTGTCAAATGGGTTCAAGTGAGTCAAATCTGACAGGAATATTCTATAAACATTCATACAATGAATGTTTATAGAATATTTCTTCGTTTGGCTTTTCCACAGTGAACTTTACAGTTAAGCCTGAAGTAGATATAAACTTTTAAAACTCAAAATTTTACCGATATGTTTCTTCTACCTGGAAGCGATTATAATACCCGAATGCACTCCAATCGCAACAATAAAAAAACAACAATAAAAAAACAACAACAACAAAACCCCAGTGGCGAAAAGCAGGTCAGCAATTTTCTAGGTCTGCTCGCATAGAAATCTAGATTACCATAAAAAAGGTTTCATACACTGAAACGTGGAGAGCAATTAGAGCTTGGCAATAACCAATAATATATAGCTACAGACAGGTGATCAATATCAATGGGTAATATGTCTGATTGGATATTCAATATATTTTCACTGAAATCTGATCCAGAATCACACAGCACAGAACCTCTCAAGGCTAGCTAAGCTAAGTTGGTGGGATAAACTGACTCACTCACATGAGCTGTGTCCGAATTCAAGGTCTGCATCCTTGGAAGGATCGGTCTACGTAGACCGGGTCCTACGTGATCCGGTCCAGCCTCCACCAACTGTCCCCGCCCCCACCTCAGCGTAACTCATGTTGCCTAGCAACCGTGACAGCGTGAAGTAGAGAGCGGCGAAGAAGAAAAAACAACGGAGCTCAAGTTTGTTTATTTGTCGTGCATTACTCCTGATTTCTGTATTATTCTTCACCTTTTATTGTAAAGGCTGTTCCGTAGTAAAAAATAAATCTGTTAGTTTGATTCTAAAATGTTCAAACATGTGTTGCACATTTCTACCAGGAATAAATATAAGCAAATTATTCATTTTCAAATACTCTCCAAATCTTGGATAAGCCGTTACAGTTAAATAAAACTAGTATGTTTGAAGGCTTAACTTTAATCAATCAAACCGATTTGCTCAGGAATAAATTAAATACTTTAGTAAACCAAACATTTTATAACTAGATATTACCTGTCTGGATAATATCGGTGTTTAACTTCCACTCATTGGGGAAAGCTAGCGGGAGTTTTTATAACAATGTATCAGGAGTCAGGCGTTCTCCTCCGGTTTACCGAACCTGAAGCTCCCGGCCAGCTGGCAGCTGGCGAGGGGAGCTGGCTGTTAACGCAGGGGGAGCAGACATGTCCGAAAATATCAGAGCAGGTTACGTTTTGGTGAACCGAGCAGATATTTGAGACTTACACACTGACATTCTCGCCTAAAAACATTGTACAAAATCACAACGTTTTTAGTTGTGTCATTTAAAGTGTAATATAACAAAATTATTTGCCGCTCTTCACCGCTATTGTCGCTCTGCCTGAACGCCCGGTTGGGACCCCCAATGAATTGTGGGATATGTTGGGCCGTGAAGGATACACCGGACCCATCTGCGGAAAAGAAGGACGCATTTGGAGGCCGCATGTGAAGGAGTCTTTGAATTCAGACAGGCCTTGTCGCCACGCTATGATGTAATCGGATTCTGAATTCGGACACAGCTATGATAAGTGATTCAGTTGGTTACCTAGCAACAACTTGTTGAGTAACTAACACAGTAGATGTTTAAGGTTCTGCCGCTTAACTGCTTAATTATAAAAAACAATTGTGTGGAGAGAAAACTGGATTAAACAGAAAATGTCACCAATTTTACATCATTTCTGATATTTAGAACAAAAATAAAAACTGATCAGTAACTATCAATATCAACCGATGTGAAACCGTTATATGGTTTTATATCCATATGTCTGAATATGTTTTTCAGCCATATTGCCCAGCCCTCAGAGCAAGTGAACACGTGTTTTGAAAGCAATTTTTGTTCTTATCTGTGCTCATGTTGTGAAAAACTAACATGCTTTATTTAATTTCTGTTTAATTAGTTAAAAGCATCATAGCTTGACTCACTGAGATTAGCTTAACTGTTACAAAAATGTTAAACTTCAGCAGAAGAGGTAGCTAATGCTACAGCTAAACAATGTTTAATGGTAAAATATTTGCTTGTCAGCTTTGGTTTAATGTTAGAGTCATAAATCTGTCATTTTTTTATTTTCACACTATTTGCTCTGTCTCCATATTGCAATGGCATAGGGAAATAACACAAACACAATTCCTTGCTAGTGCTAATTGTAGCCAAATAGCTAAAGCTCCCTACGTTAGCTGAGTATAATTAGTGCAAATTATACAACTTTAGACTTTCTGACATTTTGTTTAATTTTTTTAGTATTTTGATACTCTAGTGTTAAGTAAAGTGGAGGGCAGCAGACAGACAGACCGACCATCTGTCTTTCTATTCTGGTTTCTGTTTCTTTGTCACTTTCAGGCCGTCAAGTCTAAAACTGTAAAGGAAGACATCCAAGACCAACACATAATCATTCCAGCTTACACATAAACAGAGAAAAACCCATGATGAACAGTGATCTGCTCACATAGAAGTCTGCAGTGAGGATTTTTTCTGAATATGAGGAAACAAAAGTTGCTATTTTAACAGGCATTCACTGAGTGTAAACACATTCAGAAATACCTGCTCTTTTGTCTTAATTGAAGGCAATATCACAGTTCTGAAACTTTTATAACAAGTACCAGTTTTTATTTTCAAATAGGGAAATTTAGCCCATCTAATTTCAGATATGAGAATGTCTGAGGATTCTTAAGAACATTTGACTTTGAAATCCAATATGGCTGCCCTTCTAAAGAACATGATGACTGCATTAGCTTCTCAAGCAATTTTTACATCTACACAACTTACTTACTCATCCTTCTTTACTTACATCATTACTCCTGGTAAAAAAAAATTATATAAATCAACATATAGCCAAAAAAGTACAAATATTTAGGTATAGATGGATATTTTAGAAAGTAGAGGGTTCTTCACACCTGATTGTCCGGTAAACTCGGTTCGATTGGGGACCAAAGTTGCAGCATTTTGTTACATTTTCAGTTGATTTCGTTTGCTTTCACTTCACTGTATCAAATGAACCAAACCCTTTGAAAAATGTGTTCCCCTCCTCACCTGTGGTGGCGCTGCACCAAGAAACACTGAAGGAAACGATTTGAAAAACACTGAGCGCAACTTCATTCTACATGAAGTGTAAACAAAAATGGAGATTTTAGCGGTTGTAGGATTTCTCTGCTTTCCTTGGCAAAAAAAACCACGAGCTACTGCTCCTGCTAGCGCTAGCTTGTTTTGGTTGTATTTACCCAGAATACCTTGCGCTTTAGTTCACTTCCTGTTTTTGGAGCAATCTCCAGTCCACTTGGCGTTCACATTTACATTTGAACTGCGCCAGAGTTCACTTTAATCCAGGGGTGGGCACTCCTGGTCCTCGAGGGCCGGTGTCCTGCAACTCTTAGATGTCTCCCTGGTCCAACACACCTGAATCCAACAGCTGAATCACCTCCTAAGTGCAGTCAAGTTCTCCAGAGTCCTGTTAACGACCTCATTATTTGACTCAGGTGTGTTGAAGTAGAGATGCATCTAAAAGTTGCAGGACACCGGCCCTCGAGGACCAGGAGTGCCCACCCCTGCTTTAATCGAATCGAGACTAAGGTTTTTAGGCAGACCAGAGTTTGATTGCGCGGTCACGCCTCCTCAAACAAACCAGACTTTCCAGACAAACAAACTAGAGTTTGATTAAAGAAGGTTGGTGCAAATGCAGCCTCATTTTTACTGACACTCATCCTCTACTTTCTCTTGGAGAAAACACAAACAACCTACTTGTCCCTTTATCTGAGAAAGTTCAACCTCCCTGGAGACAAACACGGTGAATGAACCAAGAGAAAAAGGATGAGACAAATGAAGCTGTGTCATTCCTTTACTTCTCTCTTCTTCAACTATGCGTATATTTTTGTAAATTAATGTTTATGCTCCCATCAGTGTTTGCAGATATGTACTTTATATACACTTTCTGTCCATTGATTTATACTCAACATATACATTCAAACAAACCAGATCCGTGTTTTAGAGGGACGGAGAGGCCCGGTCCCCAGCCTGGCGTGTCCCTGGAGAGGTTCTCTGACCGGGGCAAGGCAGCACAGGAACAGAGCTCTGTGTGTTGGGGGGGTGCAGGTTAACTTGGAGTTTCCCACTCCTCAGAAAGAAAGGGACAGGAAGGTGAAGAAGAGGACAGTGTTGTAAAGGAGATCCTTATTTACAGCTACAACAACACCTTTGTTTGATTTATTATCAAATCAACAAGTAGAAACCTCAGTTTTACCTCTGGATTATTCCAGATATTCTAACAGTTTGCCCGACTTTTTGAGTTCATGTTTACTTTCTGGTCGGTTATAATTATTTATTCACTTTCATCTGGTAATCTATTTACTGTTGCGTAGCAGTTTGATCACCAGTTAGACTAGGTTGCCCAGATTACTTTCAAGCTTGCATGTTGTGCATTTTACACAACTGTTATGACAAATGCCTTGTCTGTGCAAATGTAGATCAACTCACATCAGGATGCTAAATGCTTGAAAATTCAATCAAGTTGACGGCATGATTTTCGGATTAGTTTGACTGATAATTATCTAACTAAATGGTGAAATTCAAAGCCTTCCTATGAAATTACATTCGATTCTCATCTCCCTTGGCTGCTCCATCTAGGACTTATCTCATTTAGCTGGATTTCTCTGGTAGAATTTCAACTGGGCCAATCAGAGAAGTTGATTATCTGCTGTGTTTTGCAATTGTAGTCTGCCTGTAGTTGTAGCTTGGCAATGGCAGTGTAGGAAGTGGCATTTAGTCATTTGTCTAATTAAAAAAGGAAGAAGAGGACATGTTATTGCTGGCAAAGATGTCGTTCCGTTGGGCACATGTCTCTTTGCAGTGGGGGATGGGATAGTAGTTTATAGCGGTATTCTTCATAGGCTAGCCGGAGCATTACATTAATCACGGCCAAATAGTACACAGGTTCATAACATTTGACCAAACAGCATCTAAGCTCTGGAAAAGGAACCTTGTAAGTTTGGACAACTTACATGTAGGTTCAGGGAACGCAACTTGTTGGTCTGGGCAAATGGAATATAAGATCTGGTAAAGGAACCTCTAAGTTTGGTCAAATAATCTGCAGCTTCAGGAAACCTGTAACTTAAATAGAATAGAATAGAATTACTTTATTCATCCCAGCAGGGAAATTATTATTATTATTATTTTTTTTTTGACACACAGTGTTTCCTGGAACCAGCAAACACCATGTATGTTCATATAAAGTTGTCCATAAGTTTCTATTAATGTATCCTGTAAGTCTGGTTAATTAACATATTGGTTTTAGGAATGTGACTTGAATGTTTGGGTCTGAAAGACAGAGTACATAAGTTATTTATATAATGTAAGATCTAGTAAAGTCCACAAACGTATCGTATGAACTGCATAAAAAACCTCCAAGATTCATTGTTTGTAGCCATTGATCATGAAACTTTCATAGAGGCGTATAAAACAAACACTTTAAGGTTTTTTTTAACAGGTTAAGGTGCGTTTTTCTAGTCTTTTCTTATTCTATACCAAAGGTCCTTGTTACATCAGGCAGTTCAACCTTTCACTGAACTCTAAGAAGTCTGTTTCCCATACACTAACCACCACCTGAGGGGACGACCCTGTGTGTGGGGGTGCACGTGCGTGGGCGTGTGTGTGTGGATGCCATGCAAAAAGAGCTAAAGAGCCTTACTGACCCCGTCTTGTGAAACCGCGAGTGAATGGATGGGCGGAAGACAAAGCAGAAGAAGAAGATGGGATGATTGGCGTCAGCGGTCTGAGAAACTTGTCTTTCTCTGACAAACACGCACACACACTTGGTCTCCGGACTCAATTGAGCAACAGATAAACCTGCTCTTTCCCTTATCTGGTAAAAAGCGGAGTTAAAAGAAGAAGGGATTCTCTTACAACGAGGAGACAGTTTTTATCTCCTAACCGCCGCTCTCTAAGCCCCTCTCCTCCTTATGTCTCCGCCTATCTCCCTCTATCTGCCTTTCTTTCTGCCGGCATTGTTCTTGGGCTCTCTGGTTACTGTTAAAAGGGCAAAAGAAAGGACGGGTAGAAAAGGAGGGAAGGGAACCATGAAGGGGGACAAAGAGACCACTTAAAATGCCCAAAAGGAGTCTCTGTGTGGAAGCGTGTTAAACTCCCCTCTTGTCCACCTGTCTCTCTTTCTTCCCCTCATAATGCTTGTCTCTCTAACTACACTACCTTTGTTCTACCTTTGCACCTATCTCTTATCTCAGGTTCTTTCAACAATGCTAGCTTATTGATTTAAAATCCGATTGAGGCAAAATCACAGTCATAAAGGCGAGAAATTGAAGAGGAAAAGCTGATGCATGTTATTGTTTACGTTTGGAAATTTTGTGCAACATGCTGAAAGTCAGAAAGACGATTCTTTTTCTTGCCTTTTGTAGCTGCAGAAGAACAACTCAGTCAACAAAATGAAACCTGCAGCTGTGGGTATTATTAATTTAGTGCAATGCGCAATAGAAAAAGGGAAAATAGCATAGAAAAACTTTTCGAAGCATAACTCAAAACCACCCTTATTATTATATTTTCTCACCTGTGTGTCTATTATGGTGCATTCACACCGAACGCGTTAGGTGCCTCAAAAATACGTCTGATGCTTCAAGTTGGACGTGTGCAATTTGGATGTGTTTTGCGCTACACCTTGAGTTTTGCGTGCCTGGTTTACATTCAAAGTCTACGTGGAGGCGCATCTGACGTGTCAAAATCGCTCTAGCCGTTGTTTTCCGTTGCTGGTCTATGTGTCAGACGTGTTGGACGCTCTTGATGCATCAAACACTCCAAACGATTCAAATCGCACTGTGCTAGATGCGTGAAACGCGCCCCCGACGAGCCTCCATGTAGACTTTGAATGTAAAACAGACGGGCCATATGCTCAAAACACAGTTGGTGTGAACGCACCATTATACTACAAACAGACCCATTGTCATGGCAACTGATTGACAACAACTCCACTAGCATATCAGGAGTCAACCCCAAAAAACATGCAAACATTTCCCACACAAAGAGCAGAACATTCAGTATGTTGCAGTTTCATATTTTCAGGTCTGATGTTTTATTTATTTTGCAATTATTCATAAATAATCATCTGAACACAGCAATGGTTGATTATCTAATTTAAAAACCTGCTCTACGGATGATCCGTCAGAGATGGTGTGTGGGTTGCCTTTTCTTTTTAACTGAACGAAACACAACAAATTCTGCTGCACAACTACATGTTAAGATTGTCAAAGTCAAGCTGTCTTAACTGACCTACTTTCCTCTCCCTCGCTAAATTTCTTCAAATTCATACTTTTTCCTGAACTTTTTATCTAGTTGTCCTAGTGTTGACAATTAGCAGCAAAGCACTGCGTTCTTTTTTCTCTTATACATCGTCATACATTTGAGATTTAGCATGTTATGTTAACTTGACAGCTAAAACCAATGGTAGTCATTGTTGTTGATGAGCAGTTTTTCTGACGAACGTGTATGACGTTACGTTGCAACGTTTTTATAGCCACAATATAACTTTGAACTTAACAAGATAGCATTGCTGTGTGATTTCACGGTTATGCAGATTTGGTGTCTATTTACGTCTTATTACTAATATTTATCTGTTTAGTGTTGAAACTGGCCCTCCATCTTGATATATACTACATCTGTGACTGTCCATATCTGCCATATTTTACCTATTGTTTCTAATTTAGAACCAGGTACGTTGTATGTGTTTGTAAATCTATTAATGCTAGCTTTTGTGTACGCTAAATGTTTCCCTGCCATGTACAGTAACGGCGGCTCCCCACAACCCACTAATGATCCCCTCAAGGCTCTGTGGTGCCAGTTAACACGAACACATGTCTGAGGTCACACCACCACAAACACACACAGCCTCTAAACGCCTTAAGGCCACCGGAACAACAATCCTGCTAATACACATTCCAACATACAGCAACGTCGAAAGCGGGTCAAAGGTTGAAGTCGTAGGCACCTTGTATAGACTTTTACAGCCATACACCTTTTTGCTTTGTTGATCTTACTTTTCTGCTCCGTCCTATCTAGTTCTACGCTGCTGTGTGGACACACACACATACCTGTTTAATAGGAGTGTGTGTATTGTCAGTAGTGTGTCCAGGCCGGTGTTTTACAGTTCTGTTCCCATGACTTTATAGTCGCAGAGCAAACCTGCAGGCCAAATGTAGTGGCTGCTGTGCCACTGTGCAGAAGCCATGGAAAATCATTACACCTCCGAGCTCGAGGACATGGAAACCTGGTGGAAACTGGAGGAGCCTGGGACGATGCTCCACGATAAGATCAAAGCTGCTAACGAAAACTAACAGAACAACAAAGACCGAGAAAACGGAAATAAATAAAAACGGTAATTAAAAGGGAGAAACTACAACTAACTGGAACTATATTGCGCGTTCATAAAACTAAAACATATTGAAATTATATATATAAAGTCCTTCACTTTCATGTTGATCAATCTATTGACCTTTGGAACTCATCTGAAATTGATTTATTGTTATTTTTCCCCCCATACAAGTAGTTTATGTCAGCTGTCAACAAATTACGGCACTCCACTTACACTTGTCCACAAAATGGCGACAACAAATGTCTGTTGTTTAACAATAATTGAATCCATTTTTTGAAAATGGTTTCGGTTGATGATTCATAGTCACAACACAATATTTTGACCTTTTTGATTTCTACTAATATAACTAAATATAACAGATAAACTAAACAATATTTAATTAATGCAAACTAAAGCTAAAGCTAACTGAATTAGTCAAAAAGTCAGTTTTTTTAGCCCTAAATATCTGAAATACTGACTATCTGGTGGCTCCGCCGGTAACTCCACTGGTCGTTGCTAGGTAACCAAAGAGTGAGTGAGTTGCTAGGTAACCAAAGAGTGAGTGAGTTAGTTGATTCCACCAACATTTCTTAGCTAGCTGATAAAGATGGCTAAAATCTTGCCACATTTAAAAAAGAATTTTAACTGAAAAGATTAATTTCTTTACATTAGTCCTTATCCCTTCAGTAATGTACTATTTAGACAATATTTTTAATAAAGCAAAGTACTTTTGTTGAAAAAGAATTTGTAAATCCTATATAAACAGAGTCTTGCATAGTTCCTGTATTGTTTTCCAAAACGTTTTTGGGGTTTATTATTTATCCTTGTTTTCCTTCTCTTTTGCTGCTGGTTTTAGCAAAGTGTAATCAATGAAAACAGAAACACTGTTAATAAAAGAAAACATACTTTGTCTTGTATCTAAACAAGTAATGAAGATTTACTTTGTAAAAATCTCAAAGTAGACGAAAATTTGCTTCAGTCTTGAATTGTGGAACAAACCAAATCATCCAGAGGGCTGCAAATGGCCCTCAGGCCACACTTTGGGCATCCCTGACTCAACCTTTCAGTGAACTAAAACTGAATGAAACTTGGTGCTGGAGGATCTAAGCCCTGAAAGATGATGTAACATCCCCAATGTGATCAATAAAATGATTCATAACTCTGCTCTTTAAACGCACTTTTATGACTCATTCTTCTCATTTTCTTGGAATTATACACACTTTTTTTTTTGCTTTATAAATCTGTTTACCCCAAAAAGCGGCTGCACGTGTCCACAAATACGCAGACTGTTGACATCGCTTAAACATTTTAATCTGATTATTAGCAACACTGCTGGCAGTAGTTTGTCCCTATAAAAATGTTCATGTTTGCAGATGTGCTTGCAAGTTAACCTATTATTATCTCCTGCAGCTAAAGCCGAAGATGTTTTTGTTTATCAGGGAATCAAGACAGAATTACGCAATGCTCCAAGGTTAAATGACTATAAAATAGATGATTATTACAACTTGAACACTTCTGGGAAACATCAAGATGAGTTTTGATTTAAAAAAAAAACAACTTTTGGAGATAATTTCTTTATATAAAACATTTTCTCAAATATTCCTCAGAAGTAAGCAAAGATTTAAAAAATGGTATGAGGACACAGTTCTTTTACAACTGCATGAAACATGTTGATATTTTGCAAACATTTGTCTGAATTTTCACACGTCATCTTGAATATTTGATAAAACTGAGGAAAATCTGGAAAAATGTTTTGGCAGCTAAACATTTTTAGCATTAGCATTAACATTAGCATAAGGTTCCTGATAAAAATTATCAGGTTAATGGTTCCTGATAAAAATGTCAGCATGTTAACCCTCAAGTGTGATGGGATGCCATATCTCAACGGATCTGTATTTAGTGTATTGTTTCCTAATATTAGCAATAGTTTTGTTTTAAAAAATGAAAACATGCTTCACAGCTTGCTACATATTTACTTTTGGTTAAATGTTAGCATGTGCAGCTTTGTGAACTAAAACTGCGGAAGGGAAGGGAAGCTGAAAATCACGCTATTTCTCACAACGCTGGTATTTTAGTTTGACATATGTAATGTTTTCCACTATTAGTTATTTTGTTTGCAAGTGTTAATTGGATAATTAGCTCTAAATTGTAGCAGATGCTAATTTTATCACAAATACAGCGAAGTATGTTTGATGTTCCTTGTATGGTTTTATGTATGAATTAAACTTTTCTAATTAGCTACTTTGTACTCAATCTAATACTATCTACATGTGTGGCTTTGGTTCAGCTTCTTTTAATTGACTAATTAGCTGCAATTGTAACTGAAATCGCTGCTCGTTTTAGGTACTGCT
This sequence comes from Xiphophorus maculatus, assembly GCF_002775205.1. NCBI lineage: Eukaryota > Metazoa > Chordata > Actinopteri > Cyprinodontiformes > Poeciliidae > Xiphophorus > Xiphophorus maculatus. The sequence continues at coordinate 26,154,585 of NC_036456.1, forward strand.
ATTACATTTAGCAGTAATTTAATACTGCTAACATTTGCGTTAGCAAACTGCTAATGTTTACTTTGTAAATTTGTGCATTAAAGTGTATCTTTGATGATTATCACCAAAGTAGAGCTGAGGATAATGTTGTTTTACAGGTTATATTTTTAACATGTCATTTAATCTTAGTTGCATAGTTTTGTGTTAACATATGTAAATAAGCTAATTTAAATATGAATAATACTAATTAGAATAATACAGTTGGTATGTTTAGATCCAGGCTTCCCCAATGTTCAAGCTACATTAATTAGAACTGAATTGCTCCTAATGCTACTTTGGGGACTGCTGGTATGTTTAACATACATCCATTCCTCTTTATTTAGACATAATTAGCTATATTTAAGTCCATTTTGTACCATCAGTGCTCTGTTAGCTAAAATCAACTTAAACCTAAAGTGGAGCTAACCCAGATGAAAATTACTGCTTACTTTGTAAAGCAAAGTATTTTTATAAATAGTAGTTATGATCTTGGGTGTCCATATTTAAGGCATTTACCAGCTGACAATACATCTGCATTTATTGTACGTAATATTTTCAAACCAGAATAAAACTTTATTACAGTTGTAGAGAGTTTAGATGTTTGCAATCGTTCATCTTTCATGCGTTTCTAAAACCCACAGAGACTTTTAATTTGCTGCAAGTGTTTCAGGATGAAACTCTCAACGCTCAGAGATGGAAAGGTCCAGACTAGATGTTTCAAGCAGATGTGGTGACTCTGGTTTCTACATATTTAATATCCCAAACGATGACCTGCACAAAGCGGGAGATAAAAAGCTCCTGACGACAATGTAGCTGGCTGCTTTTCAGCCCAGAAACTTAAAAACATATCACTCCTTTGCGGCAGTAAACCGCATCTTTAATGTAATTTTTTTTTATAGCCATATCATTATTTCCTTTCAGATACCACAAATATTACCTCTGTTATTTTTATAGATGTTGGCTGTTTCACCATCAAGGTGGAAACTCTTTTAATATCCAATGGTTGGAGCTTGGATCAAACGCTGCAGGTCTATTACGGAGGCCTGCCACGTGCTTTTAAAATGATCAATGACAAAATTTATTGGAATCATTTCAATCCACTTTGCCAAACCTCTGATCTTCTTTTAGTGGAGGAAATAAAATATATCACAAGCTGCAGACTACTGTTGGACGTCTGGTTCTGAGAGTAAAAGTTCATGATCGCCAGTCTGTCAGGAAAACTCTTTGCTTTAATACCGACTTCAAAAAATGTAAACGTTTCCAACAATGCCGAAGTAGATTTGAGTAATTAAAGATTTCCAGTTGAAAACAGCTTTGCTAATGAAGGCAGAAAATATGTTCCAGTTCAGTTTTCATTTTCACTTATCGTATCGTTTATCATTTATCATGATACAGTTATCATGATAAGAATTCTGATTTATCATTGTCCCAGTAATTTCCAATTATTTATATTTAAAACTTCCAAAAGCTGTCCCTAGTGTCTGGATTGATGGTTTTGCTGTTTTCTCCAATGTTTGCTCCAATTAACAATAATTTATTATTAATTATTGTTGTTGACAACAATAATTAACAATAAATTCGAAAATACGGTATGCAGTTTAGTAATTTAAATTACATTTGTTTATATGACTGGTGTCCCAAAAAAGCACATTACGAATGGGAAGGTTTTTGTGTTTGGGAGGATATAATTACTGTGACACACAATCATTGCAGTAGTTACCTTACAAAAAGAAATAAATAGTTCTTATTGCCACTTTTATTGTTACCACAGTATTATGGCAAAAATATCGTGATAAAATTTTAAGTCCATGTTGCAGTTTTATGGTCAAAACTGCCGTCTGTGCAACATATGCACAGGATGTAAATGGTGTTTTCTTCATTTCCCCTCGCATCTGATTGGGAAAATGCAATCTAACATTCTAAAAATCAAAAAAGTTGTTTTTTTACAGTTTACATTTGCCTAGGGTGATCATATTTTATATTTTACTTTGGGAATTCCAGGACAACCTGGAACGGGCGGGGGGCTCTGAAGGCGGGGAAACTCCATACATTTGCGCTTTGGCATGTTGTTGGCGTACTGACTATCTTCTGATTAAGAACAGGGCTGCCCGCACTGACGCGGCTCAGGGATTACGTGACACGCAGCGCCGTGCGCAGTGTCCTAGTGCCTGTAAATGTAATGGTTCAATGAAGGAAATTAAAAAAAACAGGACATTTCCTCACTTTCTAAAAAGAACCCGGGACGCCCGGGACAGGACGTGAAATACAGACATGTCCCGGGAAATACGGAAGTTTGGTCACCCTAACAATGTTAAATCCCGTCCAAAATCCCGGACGATTTTTAAATTCCCCCCCGGACATCTTTTTAGGTCTGAAAAGTAGGACATGTCCGGGAAAAAGAGGACGTCTGGTCACCCTACATTTGCCTAAATAATCAATACATTGATACATAGAGACTAAAAAGACAGGATCATTCAGTTTTCCATACTTGAAAATCTTAATTGAGCATCAAACACTTTTCTGTTTTCATCCAGTCCTAATCTAAAATTGAGACAAACCTTCTGATAGTTAAATAATACCAAATTAGGACTTTTAATGATTAATTTGAGCCATTTCTAGGGTTACAATAGTAAGACAACACATTTTTATTGTACATTTTTCATAAAATAGCCACATTCCATCAATGTTTTTTTTTTTTTTGCAAATTTGTTTTGCACACATTCTAACATAAGAAAAGGTTGATAGAAACGTCAACATTTGAAATAACCTCAATTTTGCAAAACAAATTTTATGCTCACTTGACACTGTGAGTACCAGAGAAGGATCCTATTTTAACATTTCTACCTTTGGAGCCCAGAGACGGGTCGACTGACCTGAAGGATTTTAGCTAGCATCCTATAAGCAGTTTTGCATGATTTTCCACTCCTCCTTTCTGGCCTGACGGTCAATGGCCACGTTTACAATTGAAGAAGGGATGCTAATTTGAGCCATCAGAATCGTCAGTTTGGACTCAGGTCTTTTGACCCTCTTTCGGGACTTCAGGGGAGAGGTCGAAACCCTGGTACTCCCAGTGTTGAGGCAGTTTTGGTTTTCTTTCTATAAAAGAGTTAAATTGCTAACTCTAAAATCTCCCATTCACTGGTGGGTCTGTGCCTTACCAGAGGCACAGAACTCTGAAAAATGTCAAATTGTGGTTCTCCATCTTAGAGGGAAGAACTCTCTCCATTTTCCTGAGATGTTTGTGACGTGCTAGTTATGTTACAGTCGTAACATTAATGCCTGATGAAATTACTCTCTGCGTAGCCTGGTTTATTCACTCCAAACCAGGTCATGGAAACACCTCATTCCCCTGTTTTTGTTGCGAAATTTTGACAAATTTACTCAAGATTCACATGACAATTTGATAGGAACATCATGATTACTGTCCCTTAGCAAGTTGGGACTGTTGATACTTCTCCCAATATGTCGACCATGTTAGTTGATGCTAGCTTGTTCACCAGGCTAGGTGACAAGCAGCTGCTAAAAAATGAAAACCATTGCCCTAAAGCATACATAATTTACTGTACACATGTAGTTAATATTTGTAGCTAATATTGATTACATCTCTTTGTGTGAGGGCCAGGTAAAGAATTTTGGTACAGAGGCGGGATGCTAACATTAGCTAGCTGCTAACATCAATTGCCTTTCTGGGCTTCAGGTTTGACTTGCTCCCCACCATCTTTGAAAGAGAAGCACTACAAAACTTACAAGTAGTCATGTGCTTTCTTTTAGATGTTGTTTTACAAGTATTTTTTTACATTTATGAAGCTGAACTGACCACTGCTCATTTTCTTGGAGTGGGGATGGGTTACTGCGGAACCAAAAATACATAATTAGCAATGAGTCACATTATTGCTTGGTTTTGAATCTGTGCGTTTTGCGTCCAACGAAAGCAAGGATGTTGCCATATAAACCGTACAATGTTCTGGCAATTTTAGTGATATTTCCACAGTTGTGGTCTTGACTTGTCTTCCAATAAAATGCAGAGTCGTCAGTGTTCAAGACCGAGACAAGACTGAATAAAAATGTGGTCGACTCCAAGACTAGACCATGAAAAAGTGGTGTCGAGAACTACAACACTAGCTTATGGACCAGAGGTGATGCTGGTGCAACTTGCTGAAGGCAATTGGACAATTTTTTAAGGAAATGCGCTAACGATGGTTCCATAATTAAAGAAACTTTTAAGGAATCATATTTAAATCATCTGCTTGTGATGTATATAGAAAATGAGCTTTAACGTTTCAATATTTGAGGTTTTTAAAGGAATATATGTGGCTGCTGCCCCAAATAATGGCGGTGTGTCATCACCTTTAAGTCAACTTTGTTTTTAACACAGAGTTGGTGGTCCACGCTTCATGTTGGGATTTTTTTCTTTCTTTATATGTGATTTTCAAAATCCAGAACAAAAATAACGAGTGTAGTCTACATTTCATGCTAACAGAGAAATACGAGGCTGAGGAAACGGATTCTTGGCACCTCAAACTGCATCTAAAACATGATAAACACCATTTGTGCTGCACTGCCTCATTTTTACAGCATTACACTTGAATTAACCCTACGGTTCGGAGTCACGAGAGAAACCCAAGTCAACTTGCATTGGGCGCAACTGTCCTCCACCTCTGATGGACTGGTTTTAACAACAAAACGTTGCATGTGTGCGTCTATAGGGTGGGGAGAGAAGGAAAAGGAAAAATGTCAGCGTAGCTCCAGAGAAACTGATACAGAGCTGCAGCGGAGGCCTGAACATGTGCTGAAAGGTTATTGTGAGTTCTCAGACTGACTGGCCACTGCAGTAATAACGTGCTGATACACTTCTGTCTTTCATTTCTTTCTCCTCAATGTTTCTGAACAAACAAAAAAAAATTGGCACGCTTTGTTGTAATAACAACAATAATAAAAATAATAATAATAAAACAAACAACCTCTTTCCAAACTGTTTAAAGCCAATCTGAAAGGTTTGAGTTCATTTTAGAAATCTCAAAAAGGCTAAATAATATTTGAGGAAGCGTCTGTTCCACTCAATATCTGCTAAGGGTCTTCGGGTCTCTCCTTTAAAACTTTTCTTGGTCTCTCTATCATCTCTGTGAAATAGATTTTGAGAGGCCACTGGCTCAAGATTAAAAGGTAAACGCTGGCTGGGAAAAAAAGGCTCTTTAAGAAAGTCCCACAGAGGAGTTGATGACAGAGTGGCCTGAGTTATGAAATGAAAGATGAAATGCTTTGGACAGAGTCTGTGAGAAGAGAAGAAGAAAGTGGACAGGGATAATGGGGTAAATATGAGTATAGGTGCGCAGAAATCTGAGGAATTAAATAGTTTTCCATGCGATAGAGAAGAGAATCCCATAAACCAGTAATTATTTTTGTGATTGTGTCTAAAAAAAGAAACTTTCTTTAACAGCTTTCTGTCGTAAAGTCTACCGCTAAACAAACTTTTAACTTGGGGTTCATTCACACTATTCCTGTTTAGTTCGCTTTAATCGAACTCCAGTCCATTTGTCTGGAAGGTTTGGTTCGTTTTGGGAGATGTGAACACATGATTGAATTCTAATGCGGACCAACAACGTGAAAAATTTTCAGTTCGGTTTAAGTGAACTCTGATGCGGTTTGAATACATTTGTGAACAGCAAACAGACCAAAGACCACTCCGAAAGCAGAAAGTGGACTACAGTACAGGGCATTCTGAAGACAAACATGATAATCTAACGCTAGTTTTGTTCCAAAGACAAAAGAGAAATCCTACAACCTCTAAAATCTTGATGTTACTCCATTTTTTTTCATTTCATGAAGAATGAAGTTGTATTTTGTGAAGAAGGAAGACCTCTAAAGTGTCTTCTTTAGAGGTTTTTGTGTTGTTTCTTTCAGTGATTCATTGTGCTGCGCCCCCACAGGCGAGGACAGGAACAGGTTTTCAAGTAGTTTGGCTCATTTGAATAGGACTGGATAATAAATCAGCATTAACATATATCATAATAGACACATGATCAATATCAGTAGATAATAATAGACACATGATCAATATCAGCAGATAGTATGTCCAATCAAGGTTCAATGTTCGACTCTGATCTAGAACCGCACAGCATTCTGGGAGATTTAGGCAGAGGAAAGACTTTAGCCGTTCAACCTCTCACTGCTAGCTAAGCTACATTGGTGGAATCAACTAGCTCACTCTCTCTTTGGTTACCTAGCAACTCACTCACTCATTCTTTGGTTACCTAGCAACAATCTGCTGAGTAACTGCCACAGCAGCAGCTTAAAGTTTCACCCCAGAACTGCTTAAAATAAATAAAAACAACGTCGTGGGGTGAAAACTGAGGATACAACAGGAAAGGTCACACCACCAGCTTGGCAGCATTTCAGAAATTTAAAACAAACAAAAAAACCCTAATCAATAACTATCAATATTGACTGAAATAAAATGCTTATCTTGTGATACTTTTTTCAGCCATGTCATCTGACACTCTGCAGTGTAAAAAAATAACTGAACCAGCTGAAAATGTAACAAATGTTGCAATTTTGTTCCTCAATTGAACTGATTTTACAGCGGTTGCTTACAAAATACCTCTAACTTTTGGTGGTTTTGTTGACCTCTAAACTGGAATTTCTTTCTGTGATTCTTCATCTGACAGCCATTCGGCGTTAACATTTGTTAGCAGTGTTCGTCCAGGCCAGCTGAGGGACTCAACCAGTTCTCTGAAAGCTGCACAAAAGCCGTTTTATTTGGCTCTTTACGCTGCAGCGTGACTTTAGGAGTTGGAATCAGTAACAGAGCAGTTTAGACAGATTCGTGTTTCATTTTAACAGAAAAGGTATGTTCTTTTGAAAGCTGCTGCCAGTTCCTCTAATACGGCAACAAAGAAATTTCTGATTAAGATGAAAGTTTTCTCATCTGCAGGTCGAGTCTGAGGCTGGTGCCGTTTTATCAACACGGGACTGGAGCTCTTGGACAAACATTCGTGTATTTTTCGGGTTCAAACTCTGTTCTCGGTGTGGGTTTTCATTCTTTTCCCTTTTTTTTGATTTGGGGTTTCCAGGACTTAAAGGTTAGAGAGCTGTCTGATTAGACGTGACTGCTGATTACAGATTACAGCATATGGATTCACTGAAACTTTATGTCGCTCTGCTTTTATCATCGGTGAGGCCTAATCAGTTTTATTCAGAGCACATGGTCACTTTATTTCATGTTTCCACTTGAAGCTGTTCACGTTTTGTTTATTAAGCTTTAAAAGCATTGAATGCTGTTGATTAAATCTTTTAGATGCACCATAAAACGGGTAGCAGAGTCAGGCTTAGAGGGCAGTTTGGGGTACGAACATTTTTATTGTCACTACAAGACATTCTTCAGTTCTGTGGGTTTTTTTAATACACACTTAAGGCTAAATTAATTAAATTAACCTGTTTCTCCTGATAAGTTTTGAATTACGATCTGTTGATTACTGTTTAACTCAAACTGACAATTCTTCTTGATTCTCATATCCCTCCAGTTGGATTTCTCCCATTGAGCTTGATTTCTCCAGTTGAATTTCAACTGGAACAGTCATTCTTTGAAGAATTTCAATTATAATAATATTAAATTTCTCTTTGGGATCAATAAAGTGTTTTGAATTGAATTTGAATCAGCGAACAGAACAAGTTGTGAACAATGACAGATTTTCTGCGCTGTTTTAAAATTGTACTTTGCTTGTAGTTTTAGCAACAGCGAATAAATTGAACAAAGCCGTTAACTCTGTGTTGGCTACACTTCAAAATAGAACACCGTGAAAACTTAGAAAAATACAACAAAACATCTATAAGGATAAACTTCAGTAAAGAACATTCCATATTGAGTTCTTTTTTATTTTTTTACACTGTATTGTATGCAAAGTTAAGTTATGTTTGTGTTTACATTTATTAACAACAATGTAATCAGATTACTAATTTTAAACAAAAATGAGAAAGAACCCTCATCTAGTTTAGTGGGGAAAAAAAGCCAAATATTAAAATATATACATTTTTACCCATAATTTTGTTCCTTACTTTTTGGAGTAATAAAATCAAAGTTGAAATCAGAGTTTGGAATTACCGTCGCCATGGCAACCCAAATGAAAACATTACTGGAGGAGTCGTATTAACGTTTTGGTAAAACATCCAGCGTGAACGGTGACATTTTGATTATTAAAGGACCGGACACACACACACACGCACACACACGCACACACACACACACACACACACACACACACACACACACACACACACACACACACACACACACACACACACACACACACACACACACACACCCCTACATACATGGAAGCAGATCCGACAAAACCCCCCAAAAAACCTTCTGTCTGGCTTCCAGCGGACAAATATGGAGTCCCAAACCACCTAGCGGTTGGCGTAGCGCGTGGGGATCATGTTCTGAGCTTGTTTACCTTCGTTTGGCGCACGCTTGGATGAAACGTCCGCAGTGACAGATGGCTTGTTTGGTGTCCCACATGCAGCCAAATAAACAGTGCAGCGGGGAGGAATAAACGCTCTCGTCCAGTTGTGACTCTCTTGTTTGAACAAACACACACAAAAAAAGTCTGCTCTGGTTTTCTACTTTTAATTTAAATTCATTTTGGGGTTGAAAGTTGCCCTACCTGTCAGGATACCATGTAAACATTCACATCAAAGGACTTTTTTTAAAATCAGATTTTATAAATGCTTCATGCGTGTGATGGTTCACAATTATATTGTTTACACTGCAAAAACACAAAATCTCAGTACTTTTGGAATAGGTTCAAGAGAAAATATCTTCGTTCACTTGTAGTAAGACAAAAATAACTTACAAGTAACTTTTCAGCAAGAAATAGGAGCTTGTTTTAAGTAAATAATTCCTTAATACTTCCTTCCTACTTTCTCATTCCTTAATGAGAAAGTACTCATAAATACTCAAAAAAGTTTAATTGAAAGTACTCAATTTATTGGCAGATTATTTCATAAATGAAGTGGGAAAAATGTTAAAACTGAAATATTCTGCCAATAATCTGCCAATAAATTGCTACTTTTAAAACTTGTCTTGTTTCTTGGCTTTTAACACGTTGAGACTTTTGCTGTTGCCTCTCTTCATGGGTTTTATTGTTTCTATTGTTATTTTCGTCCCTTCTACATTTTGAATGTTTGTTGATTATTATCTGAACAGCACTTTGTTTCAGCTACAGTTGTTTTAAAGTGCTTTATAGATAAAGCAGTAGTAGTCAGTCCAACAAATCACAAATGGAAAGACATTTGCCATTGACGTCACAAATGACAGCACAATATACCGCTTCACTGAAACTTGCCGAAACCACCTGCATACTAAGCTAAATCCAAATAGTATAAACATCCTTGTTTTCCAAGTCAAACAATTTCTAAGCGTTATCCAGACGAAATAACATTTTTAAATTTTTTTTCTACTTGATAGTTTTTGAACGTTTTCGTCATCTATTTATCGTGAATGCGCCAAATTGCTCCAAAAGACTTAAAACTAAAGTTACTCACGCTCCACTTGGGTTGCTAGTGAACGGGGCTGGACCTGGCCTGGGTTGCTAGGTAACGGGGCTGGGCCTGGCCTGGGTTGCTAGGTAACGGGGCTGGGCCTGGCCTGGGTTGCTAGGTAACGGGGCTGGGCCTGGCCTGGGTTGCTAGGTAACGGGGCTGGGCCTGGCCTGGGTTGCTAGGTAACGGGGCTGGGCCTGGCCTGGGTTGCTAGGTAACGGCGCAGCGCCCCTCCGCTGTGACTCAACATTTGGGAGGTTTTTGAAATGACTCACTTTCCAAACACTAAAAACCATTAACTTGTTTCCAAAAAAGCAGCGGGGTGTTTTTTTTTTCTTTTTAAATGTTTGGATTGTTTTTAGAAGCAGTTGACGCCCAAATGGAATTATATTATAAAAACGTGCGAAAAGTGAATTTTACATAATATGTCCCCTTTAAAACTGGGTGATTTATTTACTATTAGATCAATCTGTGTTCCTCTGAATTCAGATTAAGCTGTTCTGTTGTAATTTACTTTGTGAAACCTGTTTGTTGTTGCCGATATTTCATTATAATTTATCCCTGGAAAACACAAAGAAGAGTAACGGAAACAACTAGTCTTCAACTCAAAACTTTTATTTTAATCTGTTTAATGTGTTAATGTTTTCCTTTCTGAGTCATTTCCTGGATGTCTTCCTGGGATAAAGCACCTTTGTTTCAATCAGGATAAGATGTTGTAAGGCCCCAACGTTGAGAAATAGAGGAAAACAGAATTTCGTAATATTCTTTAATTGCATCACTTCTGAAGAACATTGTACAAGAGGGCCAAGTTAAAGCGTTGAGCTGTCCAGATCTCATTGAGTCTACTTTTCTATTGTTTTCTATGGTGTCATCGTTTTGAATTTAAAATCACTTCCACAAAATAATATTTAAATTATAATTTGTCTGAAAAAGTAGCAGAATAATCCACAAAACAGATGCAGCACAGAAATGACTATTAAGGTCACATCGTTAAGTTTCAATATCAAAGACAGCCTTATTTACTATTTTTAACTGAGCTAATTGTAATTTTAATCACATTTTAATTAAATACTGTCAACAAAATACGCGACATTTTTAATACAAAAACCACTTTTTGCTGCTAAATGATTGAATAACAGGCTTGTTTAACCTCAGCAATAAAAATATTTATTGTTTTTATTCTGTTAATTTATGTTATTCAATCATCGGATTGGTGCAAAGATGATGTTACGCCCAATCAGCTTCCATATATTTCAGGAACTAATGATCATTCATGAAGCTTATTTAGAAATGTGGACTGTAGATGCTGACATTAGCATTAGCTTGTTGCTACATGCGTAGCATTTACATGCTATCTTCGCCTCGAATAGCTTCACTAATAGGCTAACTCTTTTTAGCACAGCTTGAAACAATAGTCTATTCCAGCGTCCAATCAAATTGTCTTTTATTTTTAGAACTTTATTATTTTTTACAGAGCAATTACACAGCCATACATCAGCAATAATTAACACAAGTGTTATCAAACTGTTGTGCTTCAGAATTACAGATGTACTGGAAACACAAGAATGCAAAGGTTCCAACCAGAACCTATGGTAAAAAAAATAAACAAAATTTTAGTGCATTAAAATCTATGTAGTTTTTAAATCACAATTAATTAACCAATTAAAAATCCTGGCCTTAGTGTAAATACAAACGATTTAGTTAAAACCTGAACCAATCTGAAAAACTAAATATTTTTGGTCCAATTTCACAAGCAACAAAAGCCTGATTGCTTCTAGATAGGATCCTCCACCCCCCCCCCCCCCCCCACCACACACACACACATGAAATCAATTGTAGTGAAAACTAGAAATATTTACTTTATATTAAAACATTCAAACAATAATTTAGGTTTTTTTGTTTTTATATCCACCATAGGACATTTAAAAATCTATTTTTCCCTTTTTCCATGATAAATGACTGTTGGAATCAACAAATGATTCCAACATTTGTTGAAATGTCATCCAGAGAGTGATGGATGACTCTGGATCCACTCTCTGGAGTGTTACTCTCTGGATGACACTCAGGAACAACTAATTGTAATCATTGGTGTCGTTCAGAGCTCTGGCCTTGGATCTCATGACGGATCAGTTTACCTTTAAACTTCTGAACGATTTTGATAGCTTTATTGTTTGCCTGCAAACAGAAGCAGGCAGATGTTACTTTCCTCACACATGTGACTTTTTCTCGTCATTTTGCCCTAATTTCCAGAGGACCTGACCTCTCACCACTCAGAATTTGCTGGAATTAAAAAAACAACAACAAAGGAATAAATCTTTAACTTCATAGTTGTGGGGAGCCAGCTTACAATAAGTCATCACTACTCAGCGTTACCATCACCGACACCAAACCATAAAAGTATAAAAAAATGTGTGTAAATATGTGGACAGACGCCACCAACGTGTGGAAGCGGAAGCAGTGACTGGTTCGGACTCATCTGAGCATCCTTGTTTCTGTGCTGGAAAAACACGGCTCACACGCTGAAGAGATTTCCCAAACTTTCAGCATGCATGTTGGGAAATTTTAGAGAAAAAAAAAAGAGCAACATCTGCCAAGCAGATTTCCATAGTTTCTTTACAGAACTTGTCTTTCATCCTTTGCTTGTTCTTTCCTCTGTTCGTCGGAGGAACATCCAGATCTGGTTCATGGAAATGTCAGGGGGAGAAATGCCAACATTGGGAAACGTACTACTGCAGATGACTGTACTGTAGTTTTAATTCACTCCCACGATTTACGGGGATCACATTCAAAGGTATTCGGCACAAAATCAATCACTAGTTAGCTGAAAACAAATATAACAATAATTCAGCTTAGGAGAAAATATCTATTTTGAGTTTATGACAGTAAACAACAAACCGGTATACTTGGTAATTTAGATGACAAAAATTTGGCATTAAAGCCACTGTTACAAAATGTTTTTAATAATTTACCGCAGGAACGAACTTGCTCACATGATTTTGTTTCTTTTTTTTTACATTTAAACCCCCCAGTTACACAATTGTTTTGTTTTACATTAGCAGTCAGCATTAGTGTTTCTATTAAAAATATGCTCAAAGCTTTGTCAATAAATACAGCTGGAGAAGTAAAGAAGTTTCTCAGAAATGAGCTGATTGCTAAGTCGAATCAAGCTAAAACAGAAACTAATGACGGTTAATATTAAGCTAACATCACATCAGCAAAGCTAACTGCTAATTTGAGTCAAGTTAACATCAAAACAGTCAAGCTAACAGCTAGTCATAGGTCTTAAAAAGTCTTAAATTTGAGTTGGTGAAAGCTGCTGAATCCCTGAACAGGACAGCACTTTCTCTTGTGTCTCACTGAATCCTGAATAGGAATAAAATGGTGGAAATAATCTGCTGTGACCAAGGCCTTCGCCCACTTTCTGAACACTCTTGATGAACCATAACAGGAAGAAGAACGGTGCTGTTTTTCTGCAAAGGCAAAATGACAATAAACCCCTTTCATCTCCTTTCTTTCTTCATAACTTTAATCAAAATGTCAACATCAGTTTTACTCTCTCCACAATTGCTCCATCACATGATGCTCATATTTGTTTCTGATGTCGAACACAGTACTTTTTTTTTTCAAAGTAGTGCTCGTCTCTTACCGGAATCGGTCTGTGCTTTGTGGTCCTTTTGTGGTTTCTTGTTTGTACATTTGTACAAAGTGAGAAAAAAACTAAACAAAACATTAAAATCAAAGTCTATGCATACTAATGAACCCGATCCAGCTGCTGCGTTTTCTCTCTCATCTGTTTAACATAAATACGGGCTTTTCTCGACTCTCGCTCTCTAATTTTGGGATTACTTCCTTCACCTTTTACACAATAATTTTGGCTCAAAGTCGGAAGCATTGCAAAACATTTAATAACTCTGAATTAACCGTAGATGAAAGAACATAAACGATGAAGATTTATTTCTTGAAATGACTGCAGTGAGACCATGAAAGACGTTCCTGAATGTAAACGTAAATGCGGACAAGCGAAGCGTCTTCCGGGGTGGGAAGCGGAACATCTGGCCGAACAATAGACTGAATTCCAGCTCGTCTTTTCCTTGTTTACTGGTGGGTGTGGACACACTCAGACACAGTTATTCTGATAATTTACTGGTAAGGCTTGGCGAAATGTTTGCGAGCGAGCAGAAAAGTGTTTCATCTACAAAGACAGGCCTCCAGCAGCCTGTGTGTTCTGCCTTTGTTCTGATGTTGCGAAAACACTGTGGAGAAATTAAACTCGTTTAGTTTGCATAATTCGCCTTCCAAAAACTCAGTGAAATGCAAGTTTCTCATCGTTTTTGTTTTCTAGTCTATGAAGCAGTGAAGTGGACACATACTGAATGTTTATGTTTCAAGTTTTTCACTTTGTTTTTGATATTTTGCTTTACAATTGATGGCTTCTACCTGAGTGAAGTTGGCCCCCCCACCTTCTTCAAATTAGACAAAATTGGTGTCAATCAACTCGGCTACGTTTGTGCTGGTTTGTGCAGCAAAAATTTTTGTTTGTGCTGCTATCATTTTAAAGATATTAAGAAATGTTTTTAGAGGTCATCAAAGGTCAACCAGCCCCCCACCTTCTTCAAATCAGACGAAATGGGTGTCAATCAATTCGGCTACGTTTGTGCTGGTTTGTGCAGCAAAGATTTTTGTTTGTGCTGCTATCATTTTAAAGATATTAAGAAATGTTTTAGAGGTCATCAAAGGTCAACCAGCCCTCTTAATATCTTTAAAATGATAGCTGCACAAATGAAAGTCTTTGCTGCACAAACCAGCACAAATGTAGCCGAGTTGATTGACACCCATTTCGTCTGATTTGAAGAAGGTGGGGGGGCTGGTTGACCTTTTGACCTTTACCCTTTCCTTAATATCTTCAAAACCGATGCAGCACAAACAAAAATCTTTGCTGCACAAACCAGCACAAACGTAGCCGAGTTGATTGACACCCATTTCGTCTGATTTGAAGAAGGTGGGGGGCTGGTTGACCTTTGATGACCTCTAAAAACATTTCTTTATATCTTTAAAATGATAGCGGCACAAACGAAAATTTTTGCTGCACAAACCAGCACAAACGTAGCCGAGTTGATTGACACCAATTTTGTCTAATTTGAAGAAGGTGGGGGGGCCAACTTCACTCAGGTATGGCTTCTTCGTCTCTGAGTGGCCTTTCAGCTCATGTTTGCTCAGGACTTTCTACTGTGGAGAACGAAACTTTATTTTGTTCTTGACCAAATTTATCAACATCGAGATAAATTATATTCATGAGATTTTATCTTTCTCAACAAGATCCAGAGAAACTCATCCATTCATTTATCTGTAGTCGCATTAATTACTGCGAATGTGTCTTCTTAGGTAGATAGAAAAAATAAGTTATTCTCCACCAAAAAGCTCAAAAGAAATTTGAGGTTAATCTTAGAAGTTTTCTAGAAAAAAAAACAAAAGTTTGTTAGGAAAATTCTGATATTAATATCAGAGATTTTGTAGACAAATCTTGGAAATTTCTGAGTTTGAAATGATGAAAATTTGAACAGATGTTTAGATTAGTCTAATAAATATTCTTTAATAGTTTTTTTCTATTAAAGTAAAAAAAAAAAAAGCTGAATTTCAAGGGATTTTTTTCTATAAAATTTTTTAGATTAATCTCAGAATTTCTTTGTAGAAACTTATTACTCCTCATTCTGGAGCAATCGGTCCTTCAGAACCTTCATGATCCTGATCCGACCCAAAATTAAAAAGATCTGACACCTCAAAGTTACAATTGTTTTTAATTTTATTTCTTGCTTAATTTAGTTAGATCAATTTTTAGAGCATTTTTATTTATTATTAGTTATTTATTGTTTAGTTTTATTAGGTATGATAGTAGTTTTGCCGATTTATCCCAACTTTTGCTGTTGCTATTTTTTAATTAATGTAGACTGCGTAAATATGAATATTTAAGTATAACTATTTTATATTTATCAGTCTAATAAATAGAATCATAAACACAAAAACAAACATTATATCTGTAATCTTAGTTTGTTTTAGTTTTATAAACACACAGTATAATTTCCAGTTACCGTTTTTATTTATTTCAGTTGTTTAAAATGTTTTCTTAATTTCAGTTTTTGTTATTTCGCTTGTTTTTCAAACTATAATAATGTTGCGACCAGGGTGATGAAGGGTGGGGGCAGTTGGAGCGGGAACAGGGGCAATTAGTGAACTTGAACTCTTGAGGTCACAGAAAGGGAGAGTTCATCACCTCTTAGAAAGGTCGCGACCTCTGCGTTTACTCAGCCAGGAACACACAAACAGGCCTGAACTCAAACACGCACACGCAGACCGCAGCTTGGAGGTCAGAGTTCACGAGTTAACTAAGGGAACTAACAACAACTGCAGGGAGGGAGGCGGAGAGCCGTTCTCTAACCTGCATCTGGCCTCCAGATGGTTTGTGAGTCATCCCCGGGTTACACACACACCCACACACACGCACGCACACACACTTTGGCTTCCCCCGCTGAGACCAGATCATTCCCAGGTTGGGTCGATCAGGGGCTAAACTTGACACCTGACTCCTTCTCGCTTGCTCCCGCTTACACACACACGCACACCCCCCTTCACACACACACACACACACACACAGATAGAAAATACCTGAGCCATGGCAGAGAAGAGTAAAAGTTCACACGATGGTTTCTGTCTTTAACACAGGAGATCAAGTGATATACGAGAAGCATATTTAGGTATTTATATAGAAAAAGTGTAAAAAAAATTACCCCCAATAATGGGCTTCAATCTCATTGAGCTTTTAAACTGATGATAGAGGATTTTTTTTTTTTAGTGTTATTTGGGGACACTAGATGGTTGTAAGAAATCTGACTGAGCTTTTCTTCCAGTTCATGAACTGCTGCTGGTTATGATTAGGTTACAAAGATTCCCATTAACAAAGTAGGTCATCTTATCTCAGCTGGTAGCTCTGAAATCAGATCCGCAGGAAAGGAGAAAACAATGCTTGTTAAACAAATTTATTTAAAATCCTATAACATTTTTACATCACAAAAAAAGATAGTGAAGAGCCAAAACCCCTAAGTCAGCGTTTCTCAATTCCGGTCCTCAGGCCTCCCTGCCCTGCATGTTTTAGGTGTTTCCCTTCTGCTACACACCTGGATTGAATCTATGGGTGATCAACAGGTTTCTGCAGCACTTGATGGTCATGCAATCATTTGAATCAGCTGTTCTGGAATAGAGGCACATCTAAAACATGCAGAGCAGGGAGGCCTGAGGACCAGAATTGAGAAGCACTGCTCTAAGTCAACTTCTTTTAATAGACTGTTGAAGTAGGTTGTTTGGGGTTCTGTCTTTATGTTTCTGTGCGAATTCTGACAATTTCATAATTTTTTTCCACACTTGGTCTCACCCCTCGGTGTCTCTTGGCTCCGCCCACTTTGGGATTTTTCTAGATTCCAAAGTGGGCGGAGTTACGTTTTCAGAGTGGTGTTAGCTACTCTTTAAAATGAGTACTTTAAAAGTTGTATTTCTAAGCTGGGATCTAAAAAACACTCAAACCGTAGAGTGTTGAAAAGGTTTTTTCTTCTTACGGATTTATTTTGACTTTTTTTTTAAACATTTAAATGTTGCAGTTTATCCAAAATAAATGTACATATAATAGGCAAAGACATCTGGGGAAATTCAAAAATTACTCTTAAGGCAATGGTTTAATTTATTAAGGTGGGAAAAGGTGATATTTTGAACATAAACGACCAGCTTAAGGTCATTCCACAAGTTCTAAATCTGACTTAAACTTTGAGTAGGCCACTTCAAAACATTCGTGTTGTTGCCTTAAGAAATCTAGTACATTCATCAAATTTCATTTTCAAATTCATCAATATTTTTATTTTTATAAAAATCCCAAAATATTAACAAAGCTCATCTGTGAGGTTTATGTAAAGTAAAATGTTTGCAAAACATGGATTTGTTAAAAAAATAAAAATAAAGAAAAATGATTCACTTCTCCACAAAAATTGGTGCCCTGGGCTACAACCCCTGGATCCTCTTCGTAAAGTTTATAATATTGGCTGGCATTTGTGTCTAAAGGTTTTCAAAATTCAATTCAAAATTACGCAAACTGGGATTTTTCTAATACAAAATAAATAAATAGTTGAAAGGCTAGTTCTATTTAAAGCTGGAGTTGAACTTTTATAAAGAATGTTTTTACACATATTTGTTAAAACTGTTGCCATGTTGTGACAATTTATCTGTGAAAAGATTGCTCTCCCCCAGCGCCTCCCTGAGCTACTATTACCTTCTGAAGCGATGCACCAAAAACAACCAATCAGAGCCAGGAGGAGGGGCTTAGCGCTGTCAATCATCCTTGTGAACGCGCTGCACTGGTAAATGTGCCACTGGTGGAGAAACAACTTACTGTTACAGAAAAACTGTTTCTGTTTTTACCATTTACTGATAAATGGTAGCAGCGCCACACAGAGGATGATTGGCAGCGCTAAGGCCCGCCTCCTGGCTCTGATTGGTTGTTTCTAGTTGGCAATAGGAAAAGGCAGAGGAGCTAAATTTTTTCACAGATTATGTCTTATAATAAACTGTTAGGACTTGGTGACGGTTTCAACAGATATGTTAAAAACATATTTTTAATAGCAGTCAAATACTGCAGTTTGAATTGATTTATTGATTATAAAGTCTCCATTATTTTACTTTGCAATGGCATCAACTTTCAGACACTTTTCCTTCTTTTTCTTGTTCATTTTTATTGTAGTTTTCTAACTAAAACAGTTCTCTGTTAAATGTCAAAATCATGTTCTATGGCTAAAAACCACTGAACTGTCTTTGCAGAAATTATTTTTTGTCAATAAAGTCCTATGCTTTGTAATGATGAGCTTCTTTTTGAAGGAAGCTTTTAATAAATCTAGTGAAGAATAATCTCTTGCATCAGCTTTGTGCAGATTAATGGATTCATTTTGGTGGGAAAAATCCCAAACAAAAACAGAATTATATTCAGGTTTTGGATCCAAGGAGATGAACTAAGGCTCAGCGAAGTCTAAGTTTTAACTTCCAGCGTATATAGAAGCAGTAAATGTGTAGAAAACCACCTCTAACATTGTCTACAGAAGAAACAGTCTCAGCTACTTAAATACACAGACAGATACCTCCAAGTTTACAATTTCAAACTCTTCCTTTTCTGATCTACATCAAACAACAAACTTCCTCGTCGTAAACTCAGCTACGATTACGAGTACCCAGGTCTCACATCAACAAATCTCTGAGCAGCCGCAGTCTGGTAGACTAAATAATGGGATGTTTATTGTGTATGAGGCGGATTTTTGCCATAGAAACCTGTGGCATTCAGGCAGATGGAATCACAAAGCGGTGTTGAAATCCCTGCAGACTCTTTATTTGTGTCTGGAACACTAGAAACCAAACATAAACAATTGGTTTGTGAGCACACAAAAGATGAAGCAGGTCGCAGCTTCAAATAGTTTTGCTTTTATGATGTCAAAGTGACCTCATAATAAATCAGATCGATGTTGGAATCAAAGTGATTATAAATATGTTGAAACAAGGCAACTAAATTTTTGTCATTTATTAAAGGCTTAAAAATGACAGCAGCTGCAGAGCGCCACGGCAAAGGGAAAATAAAATGATAAACAGGTGCAAAACAACCTTAAACCATTTATATTCTGCTTTTCCTGGCTTTCTGTGTCGGCACTTAGACCCGTTGACATGACAACCGACACAACATCTCCGTCAACCTGCACAGCAGAGAAGTATATTGACCAGAATGTCCTGCACTGTTGCTAACTTTCTGGTCTGGGGCGGTTTCCAGTCCAGTTGCATTCACACTGCCTTCCAACCGTTTCAGAGTTCACTTCAGCTGGACCGGGACCGAGGCTCTGAGGCTCATCAGAGTTCGCTTCTTTAGTCCGTTCTGGAATTCAAATTTGCACTCACACTTCCCAAACAAATCGGACTTTCCAAAAAACCTAACTAGAGTCTGATTAAAGCGGGTTACTGGTTTAGTTACCCAGATTCTAACTTTCAGGTTGTATGAACTCTGGTAGCTGCTGGCTCCAAAATGAGGATTTATCTGTTTCTCCTTCAAGCTGAGATCAATCCACCGTTTACTCTAGCTTAAGAGCAAGCTACAGACTGGAAATATTCAGAAAACCAAATTTCACCCACCTGGGGAGGGTGAAGCAAAGGCCAGGAGTGTGTCTCTCAGACGAACGTGTTGTTTGGCAGGTGAATCAGCAGGCGCTAACAATAAAACGGGAATGATAAAAAGATGACAGATAAGATACGACTCCTCCGCGTTCACACAAACACTCTGCAGAGATCCAGGGAAGTGATGGAGGTCGCAACCTCTCTTATCTGCCTGGAAGCGTTATGAAAACCGGAATGTTTTTGTTAGTTTGTTGTTGCTGCAGAAAACAAGCAGACGCATGCATCCACTAGATTATGTTTTTTTCCTGCTGGGAAATGTGTGTTTTTCTTTACGTTGCGTTTGCAAGGTGGGTGGCTTTAAAGCGGAGAAAGTGTGTGTTTTATTCCGTATATTCTGATTTAGGTACCGACAAGTGTGCTAGATGAATAAATAGTGAAAAAAGTCTGTGCATCAAAGTATGAGTATTTAGTGTTTGGTTAAGGCCCTCTGCGTTTTGCTCGATTGCTTTTCCATATGTCTGATAATGTGTGTTTCGGGTGTTGGTTCAAAACCAAAAAAAAAAACTCATTAGAAAAATATTTGACTTGAGCAGAGAAAACATTCTGTAGATTTATTCACACTGCAGGCTGTCTAATGTGGTATATAAGATTTACCATCATCAAGGGGAATCAAGAAGAAGAAACTTTTCACGTTTGGAAAGAAAACCTCAGTTTTTACTCCGCCATTAAATCTCCCCTCTGTCTTCCTCCGCCTTGATCTCGTTTTTCTTCCTCTGTTCCTGTAAATTCTGCTGTTTTCTCTCCTCTCAACATCTGTTTTATGGGCTGTACTCGCCGTTAAATTCTGAGTTTAATTCCAGCCGGGTTCGTGATCAGAACCGTTTGTTTGTCTGCAAGATTAAATGCAAATAAATAAATAAATAAATAAAAAATACCAAAACCGAATTTATTGGAACGCCGTTGGAAAGTTGGAGCGCGGGCAAAGGAAGATCTCGTAAAATGTTTTTATTTTCATTTATTTATTTTTTTGCTCTGGCTCTCCACCGCCTTCATTAAAATCAATAATCGGGGCGCTGGCCGGACCCGGAGGTTACGTTTCCCCGTTTCTCACCTTTTCTGTTTGCAGTTGGTGTTCCAAACCAATTCATGGTGTTTTACAGTTTTTATTGCCGTTCCAGCTTTAACAGAGTCTACGTGTTCTTGTTTGTCACGTAATAGTTTGTGTTTCAATCTGTGATTTAGGAAAATTGTGTTTTTATTATTTGTAATAGAATATTAAAACACCAACAATGAATTTTTGTATAGGAATAATAAAATAAAGTGTTACTTTTGTACTTGATTATCAAGGTTTGTGGTATTAAAAATGGTTTTACACGTTAAAAAGCTGATAAACTTATGTAAGTTATGCGAGCTGGCTAAACTGTGAACAACTTTTGATAAAAAAAAACCCCAAACATTTACAAAAAGAGGATTGGTACATTTTCTCCTGTTCACAAAAACACATTAGAAAAATAAAAGTATTCCTGATACTTGTGTCAAAAACATAAACTTAAAGCTCTTCTTGGCCCAAACTGGCCTATTTTGTTCACACCTGAACTATTGCTAAAACGGGTCACACATTTAGCAGAAACAGAGAACAAATTACCGAGCGGTCCAGTCTTTCATTCCGTGCTTCTTGGCAGTAACAACTCGTGCCACTGGACTGTTTCTCCTTCGAGAACAATGCTTTCCTATTGCATGAAAGTTAAAGTTGGTCAGCTCCTTTCCAACCTTACAGCCCTGCAGCTTCATATCAGCAGCAGTTGACATGGCACAGGACGATGTCTTAGGGCTTTTGGAGACTTCTTTTAGCCTCTTCATTGAGCGAGATGTAAACACTGGTTGGTTCGCTTAATAAATCTTACAGAAACTGGGAAAGTTGAAGAAAATACAAAGTTGAAGGCACCATCAGTTATTTTAAGGCCAGTTTAAGTGACATTATTTTCTGTTTTTAGCTACTTATGTCAGTTTCACATTATTTCAGTACTGAAACATGATTTTGTTTTTTAAAGAGGGAGTTTTCCAGACAAATGGTGGTATTTAATAGCATAATCAAGTAACTGTTAACTTAAGTATAAAAATCAAATATGACTTAAAGGAAAATATAATTGTATTTAAAATTGGGTTTCTGTCTCTTTAAGAAGCTCCTGCTCTTTCTGAAACTCCGCCTTCAGGAAGTCATTACAACAGCACTCCTCTGTTAACCCTTTAATGTTTTTACCATCGTTACATTAATAAGTGCCTCCTATAATGAGCTCAGCAGATCCTCTGTTCCTCCAGGGGTTCGCTAATTGCTGCTGGCTAGTCTGAAGGAACTGAACTGTCAGGCGGAAGATCAGAGTCTCGGTTGATAATTTGATCAGTTACTCAGGACCTCAGTAGACCTTTTACCAAATACTCTTTTTTAGTTAAATATTGTTTATTTTTTTATTAGACATACTAACAGTTTTAGTTTTTCTCCTGTTGACAAACAGGTGTCTTAATTGAAGACACCATTTTCAGAAAATGTATTCAGTTATTGTTGAACAACAAAGTGACTCCGGCTTTTTCCCCCAACATTTGTAGCGACTAGCGACGGTTATTTGTCGATAGTTGACGTGAACAGCTTGTGTGGAGAAAACAAATCAATGTCACATCAGATCAAAAACACAAAAATGATTTATATCATGTCTACACTTTCAATATGTTTCAGTTTGTTTTATAAATGCACAAACCAACCAGGTAGTTACAGTTTTTCCCCATTAATTATATTTTGGTCTAAATCATTTATTGAAAACGTTTTCTCATTTTCTGTTTTTACTTTGTTAGTTTCAGTTAACTTTAATAACCTTAATTTTTCTTAGACGTCAATGCTAGTTTGGAACATCTACTTCCTGTTTATTACAGCCATCTGTATAAAATTACATTTTGTGAGAAGGAAACCCGCCTAATTTGCTTTTTTACTTCTTTTTTTTTGCAACTTTATTAAAAGTTCTCTCAAAATTCGCTTTACAATTGGGATGGAAACATTGTTTATATGTTGCTTATGTTGGAAAATTACAGACTGATTTGTTGCATTCAGCTTTTTGCAAGGATTTGCATCCAGAAAAAAAATCCCTGTTCTCTGTTTCATTACACTGGGAATAAATATTTCTCAGTAAAAATCTCCATCTTTTCCCCAATTTGCGTGTGAGGAGACTTGTTACTCGACGCCTGAGCTGTTTCGATGAACCTCGTTAAAGAGTAAAAACGCATTCCTCCAGCTTTTATTGCGCCGTTTCATATTTACTAAAGGCATGAACACACATACAATCATTTCTGGTATTTACGGCCTAATTCCGTCTCTTATTTACCCATCAGTGATCATGTCCATGTGCTTGTAAAACCGAGCTGTTGATAAAACAAGCGTTCATATTAGCACATCGTGCTCAGACGTTCAGCTGCCAGCCTGCGGTTTGCATGAAGTTTTCAGGTTTTCCAAAAGCCGCTTCGCTTCGCCAAGACGTGTCTGATCAGAAGACACAGGTGGGCGAAATTTTCCCAAATGCCTTCCCTGAAAATGCGAGCGGCGAGTTTTGCCAGACGGGGAGGAATAGCGGAGGTTAGAGAACGATCAGAGCCGTTTGATTTCAGCTGGACGCCACATTGACCCGCTGGACCGAGCAGAGCGGCTCTTCATCATCAAAGGAAAACATCTGACGTCTTCCTCACAGTCAGTTATGTTATTTTTGAGGAACTGTAGTTGGTGTTTGCTCTCAGAGCTTATTATGAAGCGTGTCAGGAATAAAAGCTTAATATCCTGCATTTATAGTTTCCATCTGAAATTTTGGAGTCAGTTTCAGTTTTAGAAGATTTCTGGGCAACACATCTGGACAGACTTAGATTTTTTTACTGCTAAGCTTAAATAAGAATATAATTAGACCTGTCACAATAACAAATTCTGCTAGATGGTAAATTGTCCCACAAGTTATTGTGATACAGGGTTTCCCTCAGAAAACTTGGTAAGCCTGGTGGTAGAAGACCTGAATGTTTTCGAGTTAAAAATGTTTAAAGTTGACAGGAAATTTTAAAATATCACTTCGTAATTATGTGTTATTGGAAGACTGGAAGATTAATACCTACACACCAACTATAAAGTCTTAAAAAAAATAAAAAAATAAACAATGCTTAGCCTGGTGAGTGCTAACCATTGTTAGCTTAGCCCCCAAGCTAACAATGGGGGCTAAGCCCTCTGTACAATAAGCGCCTCGTGGCTTATTGTACAGTGGGCGAAATAAAAACGATAATGTTTTGACACCATTTTCAAGTAACAAAATGGAAATAATGGCATAATAATGCAAGAATATATTCTCAAAGATCAATAAACTTTAAATTCTAATAAAGATTTAACACTTTAAGTGGAAGACATTTTAAATATACAGAATAAACAAACAAAACAACAAAGGAAATGAATTATAAAGGCTCTGTATTCAAAACTGTCCTTCAAAAAAATGGACTAGTTGAGACCAAAACACCAAACTGAAGACGTTTGTTATCCAGTCTTTTTTCTGTAAAAGAGAGAGAAAAGAGAAAAACAATAAGTAATCCAAATGGAAATTATTCAGTTAATTTAATTTATCATGTGATAGATTTCTTTTATTGGGACAGTCGTAGAGGTAGTAAGTTTGCAGCAGGTTTTCAGTCCTAAATCTCTAATTTAGCAAATTGAAACCATTTTAATAATCACTACTGGCACAAAACAAGGACATTTAGTCAGATTTTATGGTAGACAGTGGGGAAAAAAATCTAATTTATTTTATAGAGTACACGTAACTATTTGGTTTAAACGTAGCTGTTTGATGACGCTAAGTGAAGCATTTTGAAAAGAGCCACATTTGAGAGGACTGACGGCATTTCCAAAACCTGTAGTCTGTTTTGCCTTTTCCGAATCTTTGTAAATTCGCTCAAATTGGTTTTAAATAAGCAAATTGAGACTTTGATGCAAATCCTGGCTTTAAAATTGGATAAAGGCATAATGTGCTTTTTCCTGCCCAGTCCTTGTGAGAAACTTAACAAAAATGTTTTCTTAAATATCAGCCGTCTCACACTCAGTTTCTGCTAACTCTGGACTTTTTCATTCCTTTATTAGATAAATTGCAAGGCTGTCCTTTTTTTAACATTACAGGTAATTATTGCATGTTAACTTTGATTCTGTAAAAATATGACAAACATTTCGAATTCCTGGAGGCCAAGAGTTTAGTTTCACCTTCATTTGCTGGGATATTAAAGCAGCTCCATCTGTCTTTTCACCTTTTGAGCAAATGTTTCACAAACCAGATGGGATATTCCAAGAAATTTTCCAATTTATTAGCAAGCTGTGTGTTCCAGAGTAAAACTGGAGCCAACATGCGATGAGTTTAAGGTCTTAAGTGCGCTCATCGTGTGCGAAAGGCTGTCTGCTTTTTACCAAGAGAAAGAGAAGATGACACTATGGGTTCATCTGAAAAACATCCATGGTCACACCAAATTAGAAATGTTCCAGATACTTTACACACCCACACCCACACACACACACACACACACACACACCAAAATACGCATCACTTTGTGCTGTATGGTCATCGCTGCATGGAAGAAAATAGATTTTAGTGGATAAAAAGGGGAAAGGAAGCAGAAAACACATGCTGATATTGTATGTAAAGGTAATATAACATCGGATATCTGTGAAATCTCTGCGGTCGGACCGTCTTTCATTAAACTGCATCTGAGGCCAAAAAGACACCAGTGTGAAGACAATAACGTTAACCACTGGCGCTGAAGAACTGCACTCAAGGTTGAGTTTGGTATCTGGTAAAACTATCACTAAAAGAAACTCTTTTTAGTCCCGAAAAGATGAGAAAACAATAGCTGGCATGGCCAACATCTTATGGTGCTGCACTTACAGATGTTATTGGTTTTCATGGGGTTTTTTAACCAAATTTTCCCAAATAGTTTGACTTATTTTCCACCTTGAACACAACATCCATGACTCCATGTTGGTTAGGGAGTCACGCTAAACACAGCACTTTAAAAATTGAATATTTGTTTGGGTAAAATGGTTTAATCTGTTTAAAAGTCAACATATAATGTATATCGACTCTGGTAGATTGTGTCATTACCTATTGAAATATCGGTCAATACATCAACAAGTTTTGTTCATTTTAAAACATAATGAATAAAATAAATAAAAATAAATAATGAACAGTTGCTGTTTGTGTAAAATCGCTTTGAGTCCAATGTTGGTAAATAATGAATCCATATTGACCTCATTGATGAAACCCCCCCAAAAAGTCTGATTTTAAAAGTTTAATTAAATTCCAAATTGATTGCTACTACTGAACAAAGTTAACCCAGGTAAATATTAACTACTAGCTAAACTCATTTAGCATAAATATAGTTTGAAACCCTCCAAAAACCTTTGATATATCAAAAATTCAAATACTTAACAATCAAAAGCCTGTTTTTGCTACGTTGGTAAATTAAAATATACACTTTCCATAAAAATAACTTTAATTTTTCCCTCTTAAATTTCCTGGAAGTTCCCAACGGTTAGCATTTGGAAACCTAGCTGAACCTAGCCTGGCAAAGTTTGAAACCCCCAGAGAGCACTGAGAAATTAAAAATTTAAATAATTAACAATAAAACATCTGTTCTCACTGTGTTGGTTACGGTGGCCGACAGGTGCAAATGCGCAGCAAAAGAGAAAACATGCAAACAAAAAAGAAGACACCCCCGAATGAAATGCAGCAAACAAAAAGAGAGACGCAAACACCCCCGAATGAAATGCAGCAAATAAAAAGAGAGACGCAAACACCCCCGAATGAAATGCAGCAAACAAAAAGAGAGACGCAAACACCCCCGAATGAAATGCAGCAAACAAAAAGTGTTGAAAACGGAAGTGCTCCAGACCACTAGGGGGAGTCAAAGAAAATAGTATTCATTTCTATGGGACCAGATGCAAGATTCTTCTTCTTCTTCTTCTTCTTGGTATTTATTGGCGGTTGGCAACAAACTTACAGTAGCATTACCGCCACTTACCAGTATGGAGTGTGGTTCGAGATGGTCTATAAACTTTCACTTTCTACCTTTTCCCTCCATTAACTCCTGATTAAACATACCCCCACACATACACACCTGCTTATATTATCCAACTTGCTTATAACTTTATATACCCCTCTTTGATATTTTTTACACATTCACACCCAACTTGCTCTACTCATATCCTATGAAATAGCTTTGTTTTTTTAAGATACCGAATAATTATTTGAATATGTCTACTCCCGAAATCTCTCCTCAAAAATTCTATTAAATTAAACCTTTCTTTAATACCTACACACTCTCTCAGCATGCATCTTCTCTCTTCTTCATACTTACAACACTCTAAAATAACATGCTCTATTGTTTCAGACTTCTCACAATAATCACACTTTCCAGATGCAAGATTCAGAGAGATACCTTTACTTTCTTTCAAATTTCTTTCTCTGAATCTTGCATCTGGTCCCATAGAAATGAATACTATTTTCTTTGACTCCCCCTAGTGGTCTGGAGCACTTCCGTTTTCAACACTTTTTGTTTGCTGCATTTCATTCGGGGGTGTTTGCGTCTCTCTTTTTGTTTGCTGCATTTCATTCGGGGGTGTTTGCGTCTCTCTTTTTGTTTGCTGCATTTCATTCGGGGGTGTTTGCGTCTCTCTTTTTATTTGCTGCATTTCATTCGGGGGTGTTTGCGTCTCTCTTTTTGTTTGCTGCATTTCATTCGGGGGTGTTTGCGTCTCTCTTTTTGTTTGCTGCATTTCATTCGGGGGTGTCTTCTTTTTTGTTTGCATGTTTTCTCTTTTGCTGCGCATTTGCACCTGTCGGCCACCGTAGTTGGTAAACTAAAACACGGCACACACCTTCCGTAAGTTTATCTTTCGTTCCTTAAGGGTAGCATTTGGAAACCTAGCACACCTAGCGTAGCACAGTTTGAAACCCCCTAGAGATCCCTGATAAATGAAAAATTTAAATAATTAACAACAAACCAACACTTCCCTCAAATATAACTTTAATTTTTTCTCTCTTAAATTTTCTTGAAGTTCCCTGAGGTTAGCATTTGAAAACCTAGCCTAGTGTAGCCTAGCGTAGTTTGAAACCCTCCAGAGATCACTGATCAGTCATAAATTTCAATAATTCAATAATTTGACTGATTTGGAAGTAAAAACATTTTGTAGAAGTTATAAAGTTAAATGTTTGGTTCTGCTTTCACAGCATTCAATGATGCTAGCCAGCTTTTTCTAACATTAGACTTCTGCTGCATTAGCAGTCAACAATAAAAACTTTCTTTACCCACAATGAAACACCAACTATGTTGGCAGAAATGTAAATCTATTCATCCTGACCTGCTTTGCTCGTGTCCTAACTGGCATTTTGGACGTGGCTGTAATGCAGTAAAGTTAAAGATGTCCACTTTAAATCAGTAATAAAGATTGATCTCCTCTGGACACATTTATTTACCCTAAAGTATCCTATTTAAGCTACTTTCACATCCAAACTGTGGCCATAAAACGTTTGCTACCTAAAAAATTACAGTCATGGCTCCCAGTTTAGAGAATGTTCTAGTGTTTGATGAGGTGTACCAGATGATCTATGAGGCACACCTGCATGATTTGGGTGTCTCTGTTCTCTCGCGTCATCTGCAGATGATTAATGTGCAAATACTTTCAAAATCTCAGAATGGTCCTTTGAGGTATGGAGTGAAAAATACGACCATTACGATGCTTTATATTGTGAAAGAGGGTTTTTATTGATAGGTCAGGGTTGGGATTAGGTGAGAAGTAACTATAATCCTGATGTGGTGTCCTTACATAAAAGCATTCACACAGAGATTGTAAAGAAAGTGAGTCTAGAGTCTGTGAGTTAAAGAGGTGATAACTGTCAGCCTTTACACTGCGCTCATGTGTGCAGAGGTCAGGCTGAGGTAAGGATGACATTGTTAGCACAATGTTCGCACACACAGAGCACGTCTCCCCAGTCTGAGTCAAGGGTCACGCCGAGGTAAAAGGTAAAGAAGATTCGGTTTTTAGTGGGAGCCCAGAGACCCGTAAATCCACACACAGCAGGCGGAGAAGGACTTCTCTCTCAGGCACACGCTACCAGATACAGAAAAACAAAACAAAACCGAGTCCTGGGTCCGAACCAGAGGATATTACACAATTTCTACATATTTATGCCTCATCATAAAGTTCTGGAGAAAGGAGCGCGGATCTCAGTGTGAGTGCAAAAATATCTCTGAAAAACAAAACAACGTTGGATATAAAGCTTAAGTCTGGTGCAAGGAGGCCAAAAAATGGAAAAAAAACCCCACAATTTTGGGAGGTTAAAACATTTTAGAAGTTACAAAAATTCAGAGGTGAACTGCAAAAACACAAAATTTACCAAGTATTTCTGGTCTGGTTTGAAATATCTTATAAATAAGACAAAACTAACTTACAAGTAAATTTTAAGCATTAAGATTTAAGAACTTATTTTAATTATGTAAGTACTTAATATTAATGAAAAGTACTAGGCAGATTATTTTATATAAGAAGACATTTTTCCTGTGTTGTAACTGAAATAATCTGCCAATGGAACTAGCACTTTTTCATAAATATAAAAGAACAATTTATTTAAAACAAGCTCTTAAATTTTGCATAAGAGTTACTTATGAGTTAGTTTTGTCTTATTTTAAGTGTATTGTGATATTTGAACCTGAAACTAGACTAAAATACTTGGTAGGATTTAGTTTTTGCAGTGCCGTAACCAAACCGCGTCTCTGGCTGGGTTTGCATTGTACAGGTGAAAAAATGGCGACCTTCGTTGGTGAAAAATAAAACAAAGATTTGCCTTTTTTGAGATAATTGAGTTTTTACGCATAACAACGGAGAACATTTAGGTTAGTAGGTAAGTTACAACATTTTTTTTTTTTACCCCTCCATAGGGTCTTTTGTGGGCTCTAGTGTCCCTTATATGACAGTAGGCTGACAGGAAACAGGGAAGGAGAGGGGGGAAGACATGCGGCAAATGTCGTCGGGTCCGGGAGTCGAACCCGCGACGGCCGCGTCGAGGACTCAAGGCCTCCAAATACGGGTCGCGCTAACCGCTACGCCACCACGGCACGCCCAAGTTACGACATATTTAGGGCAGCAACTTCAACTTGAACAAATAACACTGTTGGTTGAAGTCAGATTTCAACATTTTCCTCGTTTTCCAGTTGTAATCAAGATGTTTCCTAAAGTTATACAGTTGGTTTAAGATGCTTTCCTTCCTGTTTGATGGTGTTTGTGTGTCAGCTTGCTTGGCTGACTGGTAATCTGATCGAAAATTACTGGGAAAACAGAGTCTGAACCTGCAGAGGGCAACGTTGGCGGCCCTGTGAGGTGGTGAGGTCTTACCGCATTTAGAAGGCTGTAAACACAAAATACCGTGCTGCACTGAGTGTGTGTGTGTTGGTTCTGCTCAATAAGAGGTTAACCAAACAAACCACTGCAATGTCGACTTGCGTTCCAACAATTCCTCTGCGCTTTATTGGCGGACTTCAGGGAGGTGGTCGCAGGTCAGCCTACTCTGGGACGGTGCTGAAGTGTGTGTGAGAGAGAAAAAGAAAGGGGAACGGTTAAAAGTGTGTTACTTAGGGAAGTAACCATGTTTGCCTGCATTCATGCTGTGCAAAAACAAACACGAAGTCGCTCGGTGAGAGCGTGGAGGAAGAGGGAAACGGGGCCAGCCGGAGAGCCGGGGCGGTGGGAGTTTGTGTGTACGATGCTGGAGTATTCCCAGAATCCATAAGACCTTTTGCTCTCCAACATCTGAGAAGGTGATAACTGCTCAGAATGTGAGAATATATTGGAGAGGGGAGGGTTGTGAACTGAGAGAAACCCAACGGATGTTTCCTGGCTGTTCTGAACGACCTTCCAACGACCGCAGAGGCTACAGTCCAACACGAAAGTGGGATGAAGTGTTAATATGGACCAAAAAATGCATTTTACTGTTTCCAATGGTTTCTGTAAGCAGTTTGGTGAACTATTTTATTGTCTCTGCCGCAATAGCTTTAGGAGTTGATGTAAAACAACAATACTTTATCTTTTAACACAAAAGCATCAAATAATTACCAGTAGCAGGACTTTAAAACCGTTGTTCAAATAACTGAGTCTATTTGTAAGAAAGACCCGATGAACTGATCACCTCTGATCCTGACAATTCTGTCAAAACAACTTGTTCCTAGTAACTTTACGTCTTAATTCTGCTAATATTCGGCGTTTATTCTGCTAATATTCTGCGTTTATTCTCATAATTAAAAGGTTTATTTTCTCAGTCAGGCCCTAGTACTCTGTCGTCGTGTTGGTGCTGACGTACCTCATCATTTTTACGAACATGACTTGAACGAAGGCCTGCGGTTCAACTCTGTGTGAAGTTATTGGAGAGTTAAAACATGGAGGGCGAGGTCGGGTCGCCGGGCCGGTTCAGGGCGAGCCGAGCCGTGCAGACGGAGGGAAGTTTTGGGTTGCAGCGGGCGGCGTGCGCCTTGGTGGGAGGCGGGCGACAAATCCGGGCTGAGGGAGCCCTTCAGTTTTAACGGGATGTGGAGAGTCTGGGTGAGAAGTTACTGGAAAACTAAAAAAAAAGAAGCTAAAACCAAGAAGTCTTGGTGCCAAGATACTGAAAATATGATATTGTTTCCTGCAGATCAGTTTTGGTTGGTGGAGAGGAAGCGTAAGACAGCCTGTTCCTGATTGTTGCATCGCAGTAAAACCCGATCTGGGTTGAGATTTGTCGCCAGCAGCTTTTTTATTCAGATGACCAGCGAAGCCACGTTTTTATAGCAGGTTACAAATAAAAGCTTTACACCAAGAAATAATGCTAACAAACACTTAATTAAACAATTACAACATTTTAAAATACAAATGTTGTAATTTTACAACACAGTATAAGGGCCACGCTAAGAAATTGAAGATAATAATAAGAGAATAAAGTCATAAAATTACAAGAATAGTCATAATGTGAGAAAAAGTCATGAAAGCAAAAATTCAAGAATAAAATTGAAATAATACAAGAATGAATTCATAATATGTTTTTTTTTATTGTTACGCATTTATGAGGCCTGGCGGCAAAACTTAACTTCTGCTGCACAAGTTACTTAATAGGTTGTTGCTAGGTAACCAAAGAGTGAATGAGTTGCTAGGTAACCAAAGAATGAGAGAGTAAGTTGATTCTATCATAACACTGACTTTATTCTCAAAACATTATAACTTTACTCCCAAATTATTTTGACTTTATTCTGGTATTATTATGACTTATTGGAGTTTTGACTTTATTCTTGGACTTTTATTTTGTAATTTATCATAGCCTGGCCCTTGTACCCGTTGAATAATTTATACTTTAAATGAATTGAAAACAAAATGTAGGAAGGGAATCCTCAACCATCTTTGTCTTTAAAGCTCATCTTGTGGCAGAATTTTGCTTGGTTCAAGAAACTCCATAATAAGCAGCTTTTCATATCAATTATAAATTGGTTAATGGAGAAAATGGTCAGTAGATTAAACCTACACTCTACTAATTTCACAGTTTGATGTGAGAAGTCATTATTTTAGCATCCTAAAGGATTACTAAAGGGATTCTGTGTGTTTGCATTTTAGTAATAAAATGTTTTTCTTGTTTAAAAAAACAGGAATTTATGTGAATTTATTTACATATTTATCTAGGCATGGACAGTAAATCAAAAACAATGCAATATACTGTATATCATAATAGTTGTGTTATCAATATCAATACATACATAGTACATCTGATAAAATTTTCTAACTAATCTAGTTTGGTGGAATCAATTAGCTCACTCACTCTTTGGTTGCATAGCAACGACCTCAGGAGTAACTGCCACACTTTAAGGCTTCGATTCATTCTGCTTAAAAGTAAAGAAACACCGGTGTAGAGTGGAAACTGTGGATAAAACAGGAAAGGTCAGTCCATCAGTTTGGCTGTATTTCTGATATTTAAAACAAAAACTAATCAATAGCTATCAATATCAAATGATATGAAACGCTGTTATTGTAATATGTTTTTCAGCCATATTGTTCAGTCCTAGAAGAATATATTTTTTAATTTGATTGATTAATTTTGAGAACAGCCAACCATTTGTACCTCTTTGTAAAGACTGTTTTCTATCTGATACAATATTTAAAGTGAAAATATACAATATTTGTTGTTTTTCCTCATTTTCAGGAGGTTTTTCTTGTTTTAGTGGATCTGAAAAACCCTCACTGGTTGATTCTTGACCCTCAGTGGGATCCTGACCTCTAACTCCGTCCTTTAGTCGTGTTTTTCCCTTCCTCGTCTGCTAACTCTGGCCACCTTTTCCTCATTCTTTCTCTGTTTATCCTTCGGTCAGTGTTCTCTCTCCGTGTTGTTCACCCTCGCTGCGCTTCCAGAGGGTTAAGTAGACTGCTGACATTTTTGTGGCCGTCCTCGTATTATTTTGGGACCGTTGGATTTATACTGACGCGGTTCATCAGTGTTACGCCGGCTACCCTTTTCTCTGTGCACGTGTGCGTTTTACGGCCCTGACCTTGCAGACGGTGAATGAAGCCTGGAAGCAAACCGAGGAATTTCAGCCTCTAAGATTTTTATAATTCTGGCTTGCACACATAAACAGCAAACTCACACGAGGAGCGCCGAGTAGCAGGATGCTACCACGTACGTTTATACAAGCATTCAGACATCCATCACACACACGATTTGAACCACGCAGCGCTTGCAGGCTGAGCGACGCTTGGCAGCGGACGCCCTCCTGGAACGCCGTCCGCCTGTTCTCAGGCTTTCCCAAGTTTCTGATGACATTGTTATGATCATGCTGGAACAATTTAAGCACCGTTATGCACACGCCGGGTCACCAGGGAGCGATTGTACCAAAACTGAGCTAGCTTAGCCTCTTGCGCTTTGATATAAAGTTCTCCCCTACTGCCTGACCTCCTCTGTGAGCGCACGCACTTCTGGGGCAATTTGGGGGAAAAAAAGAACTAAAATAGAAACTTTATTGTAACTTTAATTTTTGTTAATTGAGTCAACACTGTAGACAACAACATGGCTAACTCTGCCATATTATGTTATGTGCATTGTCCCTTTTGGAATAAATAAACAGCAAAAACACTGAACCAAAAGAAAACTGGAGGGATTTTGTCCTAAGATCTGCAAGACTAAAAACCTGCAAGCAAAAGTGCTGAAAATTTATTCAGTTCACATTTTATTAAATCATTTAAATACCTCTGTGTAGTGGTTGGACTTGTTAAAAATGTTAAGCAAGTTGATTGCATTGAATCCCATTTTGATTGTAACATTAACAAATAAGCAACATTTTCAATTCAAAGCTCCTTTTTGCTGCCAAATCATTGAATAAATAGATATATTGTATGTAATTTTGGTTTTATATTTTAAAAAGACTGAATTAACTTTTCATTCCCTAAAGATAGATGATTTAGAGATTGTGATTTATTGATATACTTTCACTGTAAAAACACAAAATCTTACCAAGTATTTCTGGTCAAGTTTCTGGTGTAAATATCTTAGTACACTTAAAAAAAGACAAAAATAACTTACAAAAAACTTTAAACAAAATATAGAGGCTTGTTTTAAGTAAATACTTCATTAATATTGATGAAATATTAATACATTTCCTTAATATTTCACTTATAACATGTCATTTTTCCCATAAGTGAAGTAATCTGCCAGTGGAACTAGTCCTTTTTCATCAATATTAATAAATTATTGATTAAAGCAAGCTCCTATCGCTTGCTGAAAAGTAACTTGTAAGTTAGTTTTGTCTTATTTCAGGTGTAATTCAATATTTTTACTAGAAACTAGTCACAAATACTTGGTAAGATTTTATTTTCTTGCGTTGTTCCTAAACCTCGCCCATAAATCTGCAGAACTTTAAAATTTTTATTTGATTAATCGAATGATCACCAGAACAATCGATTAATAAATTGATTGCTAGCTGCAGCTCTAGTGATTATAGATGTGCATGGAATGTGTTAAAATTCCTGCATTTTAAAAAACATCAGATTTCTGTGGCTTTAATTGCGATGATTTTGGCGTTTTTGGCAGAAGGATGGAATCATTTCGTCTTTGTTTAAAGCTAATGAGAATTAATGAAGCTTTGGTTCTTCCTGCCCTCTGAACCGAGAATATAATCTGTTATTCTTCTTTCACCCGTCGGTGCTTTGCCCTCTGGAACGCCTCGGCGGGTCTCCACCTCCATCCATCCGTCTCTCCTTCTCCAACCCGTCCAGTTTTCATACATCTCTCGGTGCGTCTGGGCCGTCCCGCGTTGGTGTTGTTGTTGGCAACAGCGGCTTTCCGAGTGGCACGGACGGGAGAGTTTCCTTCCCACATGATGGAGGGAGGGAAAAAAGAGACAAAGAACGAATTAATGAGGCAGAAAATGTCAGTGAGATGGGTAGACGCAGTAACCGAGGCGTTTCAGTTTTGTTTCTTCCTCTGGCTTCCTCGTTGCCTCCACCTCTCATATAATCTGCGATGATAGATGGGCGTTAAACTTGTAAAAAGCCTTTTGTCTCCAACAGTGGAACAATGGGGCTTTAACGTTAATCTTCACTGTTACATGAAAATATGGGATCCTGCATTTCAGATGCTCCATTATATTTATTTACTGCCAGATGTTGAAAACGGCATGTGTTTGGGATGATTATATGACTTTCTGACTGTCCTAGCTGCAGAAATGCCAAAGTGGGCCATTAATATCTGTAATTACTATAATTTTAAAGCTTTTATTGGTGTATTTGTTGAGAACATCCAGTTCCTTAACTTTCCGTTACCGAGTCTGCCTTCCTCAGTTTTTACTTTCATCTTGTTTCAGTTTTTTGCTCTACAAATTGAGAAATTATTGATTTTATTTGACCGAAATCTTTATGGCGGTGGAGCAGCTGGTAGCACTGCCGCCTTGCTGTGAGAATATCTTCCTGCATGGAGTGACTGTACCTGTGCATACGAGGGGTTTCTCCAGGTACTCGACTTCCTATCATAGTGAAAAAAAAAAAAAGTCACCACTTATGAAACATTCTGTCAAATACCATCATGGAAATCATCAAGAAGCATCACATATATTGGTCAATGTTTCATTTATTATGTTTGCAAAAGCAACTCTAAACAGGTGGAGTTTTAGTCTAGATTTAAAGAAACTCAGTGTTTCGGCTGTTTTGCAGTTTTCTGGCAGTTTGTTCCAGATTTGAGGTGCATAGAAGCTGAATGCTGCTTCTCCATGTTTGACCTGAGAGGTCTGGAAGGTTGCTATGACAACAGCAGATCCTCGGTGTATTGTGGTGCTAAGCCGTTCAGCAGTGATTTATAAACTAACAGCAGTATTTTAATGTCTCTTCTCTGAGCTACAGGGAGCCGGTGTAGGGACTGTAGAACTGGTCTGATGTGAAAACCAGTAGCTGTGTTTCCATTACAAAGGTACGCACAACTTTGTCGATATTCCGTTAATGTCAATAAAAACATAATTTTGCAGTTATGGTGTTTCCATTACATAAGAAACGCAGCCAAAACCACACATAAATAAGTTTGTTCACTTTGATAAGTTATTTAAAAACACAGCCGCCATCATCTTCCTACCACTTCCTGTTGTTTTCTTTGTTGTTTCTGTCAGTAGTAACATCCAGTTATTGATTATTTGACTCGTGTGATGCGAAAAATGTGTTTTTATTGTACAATAGTTTTGCAAATGAAAAAATTTTTGATACAGCCAATAAAACCCCCCACCTCATTTACTAAATTTTTTTTTTTTCGAAATTGCTGTTAAGCAAAATTATTTTCAAAATGTCAAAATTTGAAAATAATGGAATGGAAAACACAGAGCAGCAATCAATCCAACAAAAGATATCAATCAATCAATCAATCAAGTCTATTTGTGTAACACATTTTAGCAACAAGGTAGTTCAAAGTGTTTTACATCATAAAATTTCAACAACACAATGTCACAGAACACAGTCAACAATTGAAGCAATACGTTGTGCCATTGTTACACATCAGAATATTGATTCAGATTTCATTTATAATGTTTCAAAAGCAAATCTAAACAGAGCGATGGATGAGTTTTCTAGACTTTACATTAGACTTAGACTGACTTTATTGTCATTTTGCATGCACAGGGTGTATACAGAACGAAATTTCGTTGCATACGGCTCAGGACAATGTTTTGAGGTTCCAATGTTATGAGGTTACTCCAGAATAAAATAAAATACAGTATAAAATATGAATATAAATCTAAATATAGAATATAAAGTGCAGGACTGACAGTAAAATGGAAGTTATTTAGCTCTGTACATGTGGAAGGTATGAAGTGGAGACCAGTTTTTGAGTGCAGTCCAGTTAAGAGTTCAGCAGTCTGATGGCAAGTGGGAAAAAGCTGTTTCGGAACCAGGTGGACCTGCACCAGATGCTGCGGAACCTCTTTCCAGAGGGCAGCAGGGAGAACAGTCCATGGTGGGGGTGTGAGGGGTCACTGATGATGTTTTGGCCTCGGGACACGCAGCGCTGGGATGAAATGTCCTGAATGGAGGGCAGGGGGCCCCGATGATCCTCTCTGCTGTCCGCACCACTCTCCTCACGTTCTTCCAGTCGGAGGCGCTGCAGCCTCCACACCACACAGAGAGGCAGCTGGTCAGAATGCTCTCTATGGTGCTTCTGTAGAACGTCTTGAGGATTGGCGGGGGCAGGTGTGCTCTTCTCATCCTCCGCAGGAAATACAAGCGTTTCTGTGCCCTCTTGTCTAGTCCTCTAAACCTAGAAATGTTCTTCAGGTGATAGAAGGCCGACTTTGTGACTGTCTTTATGTGTCTCTGAATGTTCAGGCCTGATTCCTGAACTCTGCTGGTTTCCAGCTGTAATAATTGGATTGTTCCTCTTTACGTCCAAAGATAATAACTTCAGTTTTGTTTCTGTTCAGCTGGAGAAAGCTTTGTCTCATCCACACATTTATCTGTTTAGATACGAGCAACATTATCTCAGATAATGCTTGTGGTTTCTCTAGCCAGAGAAACTAGAAAGACATCAACAGATTCACAAAATAACGGTGAAATAATTAGTAAGTATGGCTCTCTGCATTGAGAACCATTCAAAAAACCCTCTGGAAACTCAGATTCTCTCGACATTTAATCCGCCTTTCATAGAACCGTCAGGCTTAAAGGCTTCAGCTCACTAATATATAGCACCTGGCCGGTTGCAGCTCCGCAGCGGTTCCTCTAAAAAATAAAAAAATACGAAGGCAGAGTCGGCCAAACTATAAAGCACAGAGCAGAGCAGCAGATCTGTTTCTGTCTTTAGTCGACTCATTAGCGGAGACATGCCTTTATGATCTGTTTACGACTGAAGCAGAGCGATGAGACGAGATCCAGACTGGACACGAGACGGGCGAAAGGTGGAGGGTTTGGACCTTAAAACTGCAGCATTTAACTTTTATTAAAAATAGGTATTTTTTTTACATATTTGTTGAAACTGTCACCATGTCAATAGAGGATAACATGAGACAGATCATCTGTGAGAAAAAACTCCTCTGTGATAACCAGAAACAACCAATCAGAGCCAGGAGGCGGGTCTTAGCGCTGTCAATCATCCTCACAAATGTGCTAATGGCGGACAAACAACTTACTGTGGTGTCTATTCGCTGGATGATGAATTTTCAGAAGTTATTGTGATAAACGATTATATTATTATTTTGAGACAATTTTCACGTTATAGAAGAGTAATGGCTTCCCCCGTTTGTTCACTGCTATGCTGCTGCTAGCATAGCATGTTGTGAATGCTAATGCTAGTTACCATACCTAGGTCTGTGTGATTAATTATTAACTAAATTAATTAATCACATAATAAACTCAGTAATTTGTTGTTTTTCTTTTTTCTTTCTTTCTGCCAAAAGTCTTCAATCCAATTTTGAGACTTGATTATTGATTTTCTTTGGTTGTTTCTGTTGTTTTATTTAGTTATTTTGGATATTTAAAATGTCTCCCAGTTCCAGTGTTAAATGTTTGTTAAAATTTAACATTTATTGATCTTATACCACTATATTACTAGAAAACGGTATCAAAACAACAATATTATTGTTTATCTCCACAACTTCTGGAACATTTCATCGTCCAGCCTAAGCATAGGCACCAATGACGACGGAAAAACGTTTTTTGTGTAATAGTAAGTTGTTTCTCCGCCATTAACACATTTGTGAGGTTGATTGACAGCGCCAAGTCCCGCCTCCTGGCTCAGATTGGTTGTTTTTGGTTGGGTACTGCAGCTTTAAGTGGTCATCAGTAAAGACAGACTTTAACTACACCATTAACTGGCTCTTTACAGAAAATATTGGCCATTTATCCCCAATTCTGCTTCCCTTCAATAAGTTTGATCCAGCTGGCTGTCAGGAAGGAGCAGCAGAGTAAAGCGCAGATAATTACACATAAAGAATTAAACCGAATGAAAGTATGTGACCTCCTCATTCAGACTCCTGTCTGCTTTTTATTTGTGTCTGTGCAAAACTTTTCATGTTCAACTTGGTTTCATTTCCCGTAACTCCCTCCCTGCCTCAAGCCTCTGGCTCGAAGCTCATCGCCCTGCTGCAGAACACACACATGCACACACACACCCACATGAGGAAGGAACACCTCCACACATTCAGCAGCGGGATCCGCTGGCCTCCATTCAGCTTTCAGGATGTCTTCAACACCTAAAACTGGCAAGATTTCGGTCAGAAATCAGCAAAACGAAACAATAAAGCAGGAGAGGAAAAGCCAAGACTCGGATTTGGCTCAATGACCGGAGGAGAGAAAATTAAAAAGAGGCTGAGCGATAAAGACACAAGACAGAGATTTGGAGTTAAGCGATAAAAAGAAAAAAAATGGACGAGTCGGAAAGCAGGAAATAAAGACGACATTTCAAATGGGAAATAAGTCAAGTTAGTTGTCTAGAGTGCAGCTGAAGGAATAAATCAACTGCAACACAAGGGTAAAGAAACAAAACAATAAAACACAAACAAAGTAAGAAGATGAACAGATTTTTATCAATAATGAATGTCATAAAATGTGTCATAAAAGCGTTTTGAGTTTTAGGGCAGAAAGCAACAATTATTCTGATGATTTATGGGATTAAAATTTGTCACATCCTGCAGGTTTTTTACTTAAGCAACATTAGAAATTCATTAAAAATGCAAATAAACAAGTAATTCAATTACTTCTTTAAATAAAAAATGTATTTATTGCCTAAAATGCAATAACACAGCATTCATTTTGTCTACGCTTCATTATTTGTAGCAAAGGATGAATTTCCAGTTAAGAAATATTTCCAACATAAACATGAGGAAAAACTCGGCTTTTCAATACAGTGTTGATTTTTTTTAATGAAACCTAGCAAACAGTGTTTGCTAGAAAGTTAAAACTCCCAAACCAAAGATTTTTTTATCCAAATGCAAAGTTTATATACATTTAGTTTATTTTTGTCTTAATTACTGC
The DNA here is from genome assembly GCF_002775205.1 of Xiphophorus maculatus. Taxonomy (NCBI): domain Eukaryota; kingdom Metazoa; phylum Chordata; class Actinopteri; order Cyprinodontiformes; family Poeciliidae; genus Xiphophorus; species Xiphophorus maculatus. The sequence goes on from NC_036456.1 coordinate 26,194,879, forward strand.
TGTAATTATGTTGTTCTTTCAGCAGATATAATTATTTTATTTTATTTTTTTAACCCCTCCAAGGGGTCTTTTTGTGGGCTCTAGTGTCCCTTATATGACAGTAGGCTGACAGGAAACAGGGAAGGAGAGGGGGGAAGACATGCGGCAAATGTCGTCGGGTCCGGGAGTCGAACCCGCGACGGCCGCGTCGAGGACTCAAGGCCTCCAAATACGGGTTGCGCTAACCACTACTCCAGTTAGTGATTAATTGATTGCTAAATTTGTTGCCGATTATTTCAATCATCGATTAATTACGATTGATCGTTTGAAACCAAGTCATTGACTGACCGTTTTTTTTCCAGGCTTTATTTCTGAACACAGCGAATCTCACAGCCAGAAAAATAAACATATTTGTTACAACAATACTTTTTTCTTTCCTATAACAAACAAGACTGCAGATACACATATTGTTCCTTTACCTTTAATATATCTCTTTTACAGTTTATGTATTTATAATTTATCTGTACGCTGTGAGCGCTTAAAACCCAAGTCAAATTGATTATTTGTGCACTGCAAACAATTTTATCCAGTAAATTCTGGTTCTATTTAGATCAAAATAAACAGTCGACCTGACTATCAGGGCTGAAAACAACCCTAAACTCTGATTTCTCAGGTACAGCACAAACATGGAGCCTTCTCAAATCTCCATTTTGGTCTGAGTTTAATATCGCTAAAGTGTTTTTATTGATATTAAACAGAGTTTTTGTGTGAATGAAGCCAAACTGTATAAAAATAGATTTGTTTTACCAGATATCCGGCTACATTTGGACTTATAGAAGATCTGCAACATGTTGACCTTAAAGGATCTTAGCTTCCTCCAGTCTGCTCTCTTTTCTGTTGAGTCTCCAGTCCAGTCTGTTGTCCAGATGAACACAGAAATATTTAAATTCCTCAACCACCTCCACTTCTTCTCGCATGATGGAAATAGAGTTTGATTTAACCCTGTTTCTGTTAAAATCTACAATCGTCTCCTTTTTGTCCACATTCAAAGCGGTCCACCTGATCTCTATACTCTCCCTCTCTGATAAATCCAATTATTCGAGAGTAATCTGAGTATTTCTGTAGATGACAGAGAGTCCATTTAGTGCTGAAAGTCAGAAGTGTTTGGAGTGAAAAGTAAAGGTGAGAGTACAGTGCCCTGTGGTGCTCCTGTGCTGCTTATCATTCACGTTTTGGACTATAGGGAGAACCATTGCGTCCATTGGGAGAAAAACCAGAGCTAGCCTTTAAATACATAATAAACAGTCAATATTAAACATGAATCATCAGATATTTTTTGTTTTTGCTTCCAAACACATTTGGCCCGAGCCGTAGAATCGGTGCTGAGGTCACAGTTGGTGTTTCGCGACGCTTAATTCTGCCTTTTTCTTCTTGTTGAATTGGTCCACATCCCTTTCTTCTCCTCGGCTTTTGCCAGGTTTTCTAGCAGAGTTGACTTTGGTGAGCCTTGGCCCGTGTTGGACTGAGTGAGCCGGGCCAGATTGGACCGACCAAATCAAACACCTTTCAGTAAAGGAGGGGGAAAATCCCGCTGCAGGGCTCCGTCAGGTCTGGAACGGCCGTTCCAGTTTCTTCCTCGTCTGGACCACAGGATTATTTCTGAGTGACCGTCTGGCCAACTCAACGGTGGTCCAGCTGGAGGTGAAAGATTGTTTTAATGGGCCTCAAATTGATCAAACTGAATAGGTTTTTACTCAAAATCTATTATGAAACCAAACAGAAACGAAATTATGGTTTGACGACTAAATGAGAGATAATTTTTGTTACTCATGTCTCACCACCTACTGGAACGAGGGAAAGGCTGAAATAGAAACATGAAAGGATGAGTTGATGCTTCTTTTGCAAATTATATGCTGACTTATGCAGATCGCTATGTCTACAGAAAATCTGTAGAAATGATCAGAAATTCACAGAAACGTCCTGGATTCAGCTCTCAGAAAGAGAGCCTTGTTATTGTCCTTTGGTAAAAGGTTTAATATAAACTATTCTGCAGAAGTTTCCCTTAAATATTAGAAGATTTTAAAAGGAAAAATGTTTTTTTTTCAAAGTGTTAAAAAGCTAAAGCTGAATTTAAATCTGTTTTCACACCTAATAGTCTGGTAGAATTGGTTTGCAGCATTTGTTAAACTTTCAGGTTCACTTAAACAATTTGAAAAACCTGTCCCCCTCCTCACCTGTGGTGGCGCTGCAGTAAGAGCCACCAAGAAGGAAATGACACAAAAACCTCTGAAGAAGACACTAAGCACCATTTCCTTCTTCATGAAATATAAACAAAAACGGAGTAATGTCTGATTTTAGAGGTTGTAGGATTTCTCTTCTCTCTTTGGTAAAAACCACGAGTCGTTTTTCCTTCTAGTGCTAGCCTAGCATGTTTGTTTTGATAGTCTTTACCCAGAATGCCCTGCGTTGTAGTCCACTTCTTTGGAGCGGTCTCTGGTCTGCTTGGCGTTCACAAATCTATTCGAACCGCTCCAGAGTTCACTTCAAGCAAACTGAAACGTAGGTTTGTCGGATTTTACCAGAATTAGATTTTTTTGGTCAAAGTTTGATTGAATCAAATGAACCGAACTTTCTAGCCAAACAAATTAGAGTTCAGTTAAAGTTAAGTTATATCCACTTAATAAAACCAAGGCACGCAGAATCTCTGACTGCCAAACCCGACGAGACTAAAGGTCAGACAGTTGTAACAAAACTGTACAATAACAGATTGGAAAAACTTTGGAAGGTACATTACTAAATTGACGTTTTAATAATGTATTTATTTAATTTTGACTCTTTTAACTCTCCGTAACCTGGAGGAGTGGCTGAGCAGAGATAACATTTAAAGCAGCTCCGGTGATTGGACCTCAGATGTTGAATCCTGTCCTAAAAGTTCATCTGATTCCACCTCGACATGACGGAAAAGCCTCTGATTTAAAACCGCCACCATGCATTGGCCGGGTAACTGCTGGTTACCATGGAAACCAAACACAGACCACATATCGCTAACGAGGGAGTTACAATGACTTCTTTAGCAAGACCCAGATGTTTGGACTTCACCAAAACACTCTGGGAGGAAATATACACACATTTATTCCAAAGTTCATTGTTGACACACATGAAATGTTGTTTTTTTTATTGTTAAGCCTGAATAAAATCTTTTATTTTAGCTTAAGATCAAGTCCTATTAACCAGTAGGAATAAATAATCAAGATTTTGATCTATTTGTATATCTATTTGTAGTTTTCTGAGGCTTGTACGCTTCAGAAAACAGAAAACCTCTTTTCTCTTGTTGCCGTCTGCCCTCCAGTTGACTCGTCTTTCATTAAATCTGTTTAGAAACCAGTAAACTAGCTTGGCATTCACTAACCTCCGAGTATCCGCATTTAAACTACAGACAAACATCAGAACATCGAGTGCAAAAGAGACATAAAAAACAAAAATAAGAATATTCATGAGCAAAACACCCGCAAATGAATGGGTGCCCAAAAAAATGCACATTCTTTAGAAATCTGTGCCCACTGACATTGTGTAATATCCACTTAAAAACAACTTTATAGCTGTAGCAGTTTAAAATATCGTATTGTGCTTGGTTTAAATATTTCATCTTTTCTCCAACATAACAGATCGTGTGGTTGAGCTCATTTTCATAAATGTCCTGGCATGAAATGTTTTGCAGTTTTAATGGTTTCAAGATTTCAAAAGTAAAAATTTTCAGGCATTAATGAAGTTGAATTTATAAGAGATTTAAAAAATGGACCAAAACAAAGGTATTTCTGTATTGAAAATAAGGGGTAAAGAGGTGAATTATTGCATAAACTATGAGTTTGTGTTTCTTAGATGTTTTGCCTTTTAGTTTTTTCTTTCTGTTGTGATAAATATTTTGTTTGCTTTTCTATTTTCTTGTGTTCATATTTTGTATTTGTTTCATTAGATTAGTATTTATCTCTGTTCACAGTTCAGGTTCCTTCTGTTCTCTGTTTCTATTTGTTTTTTTCACCTTAGCCAACCTTTCTGCTCCCAGCTGTTGATTAACTCCTCATTTATTGTCTTATTAACTTGTGGTCAACTACATGCTTTCTGAGGTGTATGTGAACATGTCATCGGCGCCCTCCCACATTTATTGTTATTTATAAATAACAATAAATGTACATATATGTGAATAAATTGCTGCCTACAGGGCAATTAAAAAAAGAATGAAACTAAAAACAGGGCAATATTTCATAATTTAATATATAAAGAGCCACTTCTGTTAGCCTATGAGCTTCAGGTCTGAGGCTTTTTCTATCGTTCTTATAGCTTGATAGGAAACCTGATCCAAACTGGCAACCCACATTAATAAAATGGTGAAATAATATTGACCACAAAACACTGTATTTATTAAAGATATCAACATTTTCCCTACACAATCCTAACAGACGTTTTTAATGTTGAAAAAATAAACGGTTTCTCATCACAATATTTATTACTTCATTTATTACTCTATTCTAGTTGTATGATTTGTTCTTTAAATTGCCATTCATATTATTTTTTGGTCTCAGGAAATGATTGAGGGATGAAGAGACTGATGTCTGGTTCTTTAGGGTCTTTAGGTTCTTTAGGTTCTGCGGTTCCTGTCCTGATCCGTTCTGTCTGATATCAAACAACCCACTGAATATCGCCGTCTCATTTTTTAATGTCCCTATTAAACTTCACTGTGATTGTTTAGCCTGTTTCTTCTCACTACTGTCTGTATTTTTGCCAGAGGTTTTACTTTAAGGACGGTGTTTTATCGGGTGGACATTTTAAAATGACACCGGTTGATAGCAGCTCACTGCGCCTGCGTAGCAACCATCTCTAGGCAACGGGGAACGCCACAATACATCGGGCGGTACGATGGCTGGTTGCCATGGAGACATATCGCAGACATTATTGCCTCTTCAGTAAAGACTGTGCTGCTTGGACTTCATCGTTTTCTTTTGAAGGATTGCAGTTCAGCCTTGAAAATGATCGACGTTTGGTACTCATTCCTTAAAATGCTTACAGAAGAAGTCAAGTGTGCTTATATAAAGGTAAATACACATGTAGAGGCTAATTATGCCATTACATAATTTTTGTTGAATTTTGAGACAATTCCAGATAATTCTCTTCGCCTATGGACCTCAACAGACTCCGGACCTCTTGTTTTATGATCTTTTGTTTCTTTAAAGGGCCTGGCTCGACACAAAATACTGAATAATTTCCATATTTTGGCAGAAAACATTTCAGTTTCGGAGCTTGTCTGTGAGATGAGTGCCTGTTTCTTGCCTGTTTCTTGCCTCCTACTGTACCTCTGTGGTCGTGTTGCACAGAAACTCACATCTGACTTGAATGAAAACTTCTCTGTGGAAACGTTAAAGCAGCATAGTCCTCCTAGCAGAGAATGGCAAGAAACAAACAGAAAATAATAAAATGACATGTTGTTTTTTTACATTTATTTATACTTTTTTCTCTCCTTTTTGTCATCAGAATATTTATTCCAGCTCCTGTCAAGCCACAAAATGTTTGAAAACAAATCACCTCAACGTTTGCGCGCCCAGAACAAATGAGAACTGGACAGCCGTCATAACACCCATCCATCCAGTGTCTTTCGCTCTCCCTGGTTACAGCACAATGTTCTGAAACGTTACCGACTCGCATGCGTTGGCCAGCGCCTGCATCTGTTTCATGTTCAGCCTCTCAGCATGTGTTCGTGTCCCTGCAGCGACCCGGCACTTGGACTCGTCGCTCTCCAGCACTTTGTCCCCGCGTACCGAGCCGTCTTTGGATTCTTGCTGCACACAAATGCAGAGAAGATGAAGAGATTGAGCAGATTGCGTTTGCGTTTGCCAGCTAATTGAGCCAGAGTTAGTTTGCTCTTCTGATTTCAGATGTTTAAGTGCATTTCACTCATTCTGTTGTCGATTTGAGACCTTTTTCTATCACTTGTGTCCAAAACAGGATTTTTGTCAGTGGCAAAAACAACCACTATGAAAGTTTTATTACTATTTATACACATCATCACTTCCCTCATCCCAGGAGTTTGATGTCTGATTTTTATATCTGAATTTGATAGATTTGTATAATTTTACTTTTATATAAATCATAAAACACAGAATATCACTAAACGTCGATGTTTTATACGTCTAATCATGTAGAGAACCTAAACAAAAAAAAAACAGAATAATTTCCGTTTGGAGAACCTGTGAAAATTTCTCAAGCTAGCGATATCTTAGGCTACGTTCAAACAGCAGCTCTTGGTGCTTAGTTCCTATTTTTTGCTTAAATTCAATATTTTTGTGTGGTTGTTCATACCGCTAATTAAATGCAACCCTAGTCAGACTTCAGATCCCAAAGAGACTCGCAATTGCCTTTTTTGGAGAATAAACTGCAACTTGCAATGGCAACCCAGTGGCAACAACAGCAGGTTGGATTGGTATTAATGTTGATGACAAGTAGAGGCAACACTGACACAATTGAGCTACCGACAACTCAGTAGAACTAATGGTAACTGAGTCATGCTAACACCAACAAAATCAAGCTAACAGCAACCAAAGTGAGCTAAGAGCATCTCCGTGCATAACTAGGAATTAAGCTCAAAGCAATTTATTTAAGCAACTCAGTCAAGCAATCATTGACTAAAGCTGAGCAAATAGCATCTCAGTCCAATTTACCTCAAATAGGTTAAGCTAATGGCAACACAGAGTGGCGCTAACAGGAACTCAGTGGCAACAATAACAAATTGACTGAATTTACTAAAACCCAGCAGCAATAAGATCAGATTAGACAGATTAGAAGTAAAGTTGTAGAGCAGAGCGAACACCAACTCAAAGTTGAAGTAATGGTAACTGAGTCATGCTAAAAGCAACAAAATAAAGCTTACGGCAACTAATGGTGAGCTAAGGGCAACTTGGCTGTTGAGCTTGTAGCAATTTGTTCAAGCAACTCAGTTGTCTAATGGAGCCAAAAGCAATTCACAGTAGATCTAACAGCAAGTCAGTGTTGATCAAATTTCAACTAACATTGACTAAATTAAGTTTAGGGCAACTTACAGTTGAGCTAATGGCAACTTCGTTCAATTTACCTCAACTATGTTGAGCTAACGACAACTGATAGTGGAGCCACTAGGGGCAAACTCAGGGGAAACTCAGGGGCAATAATGCGAAATATATTAAGAAGCTGATTTTTTTATTTTTTTTAGCAATAAAAGGATCCAAGACACTGTAAAAATTATTAAATTTTAGTCCGAAAATGTTTGAAGTTGCAGTACAAATAATTCTTACCAAGCAGACAGTAATCTCATACACCATGGTATAATTTTAGGTAGGGTTTAGAGTATCAATAATCCCCAATCGTCCCCGTCGGTTTTTCCTCAGACGTCGTTTATTCAGGCTAATTTAACTTCTTCATTGATTTTCCAAAGCAAAGAAACAGAAAGATGAGTTGGAATTGAAGCCAGCTACAGATAGGACAAATGTGTGATCACTTTCCTGTCTTCTGTGGTCAGACAGAAGGTTCTGGAAAAGTGGATCATATAAAGTATTTAATGGCTCATTATCTTCTGCTGTCTCCAACTCTGAGATCACTGGGTTGGAAAGTCGTGCAGTGTAACTCATACCGTCAATACTGCAGTGAAAAGAATACACTAAATACCTTGTTTTAACTTCTGACACATGTATCAAGGAAAAAACAAGTTCTCTTCAAATATTTTTGTCAAATCAAATAAAATTACCAATTAACGGTGTAATAAACTGAAGCAGACGGAGAAAGAAGGTTAAAAGAGAGAGAGAGAGAGAGAGAGAGAGAGAGAGAGAGAGAGAAAGAAAACAGACTAATAAAAGTAAAAAAGAAAATAAAAATCAAATTTTGAGTGTGGCGTTCTTGTCAACACCTTCTGAGAGGTTTGGACTTCCAGAAATACACCCACACTCACACGGGAGACAGAAAAGCCTTTAGTAAGCACTAAATTTGCCTTAACTCGAATATGATTGAAGGGTGCAGAGAGACGGAGAAGGAAAAGAAAAAAACGAGGTGAAACAGTTTAGACAGACATCATAATGAGCAAAAATGAGACAAAACAAGCAAATTCACAACCGTATTATTAAGGTGCTATGAGTTTCTACTTAACCGGATCAACAGCAGGACAGAAAATGGAAACCCAACTGGAAAGTCCAAATGTTTCTACAGATACTCAGAAGAAAAACGTTCAGTAATCTTATAGGGTTTCCTGGGATCTGTGGGTTTTATGGTCATGTACAGTTGCCATCTGAAGGATAATGTTTGATTTTGAATACGCCGTCTGTGTAGAAGCCTGTAATTTGAGAACAAGAGGAGAGCAAGGAGTGATCCCTGAGGTACACCCAACCACAAAAGTGGCATGGAACCATTTGTTTGTGATGTAATGGTGGAATAAATTAGAGTTAAATGCTGTAATTAGGTTTAAGCTGATTAAAATGCAGCTGGCCGCTAACTGCACTCAGTAATTGGTCATTTGTCACTTTTAATAAGTGTGGTTGCCATCAAATCTCCATTATCATTCAAACACACTTCACTTCATCCAAACCTTCAGGAAGGTCAACTTTGAGGTCATGTGTGAAACTGGAGGACGGGGGGCCGAATCTGGGCCGCCGTAGCTTTTTATGTGGCCCTCTAAACTCCAGATGCCAAATTATATCGATTAATTCTTCCGACTTTTCACAAATTCCCAGATCAAAGAAATTCCCGCAATATCAACAGATACACACGTTTTTTGTGCTACTTCATAACTGAGTTTACTGAATATTTTCTGCAAAAACATTGAATTTAAGGGAGGTGGAGATGGCAGCCTTACCTGATGTCAAGTTATTATCCGTGATCAATATCCAATCTCAGACCTTCGACCTTTTTTCTCAGAATTCTGAGTAAAATCATTCTTTTTAAAAAATATTTTCAGTTGGCTTAATCCTCTTCCATATACCTCAGTTCAAATATTGCGAAAGTTCTTACAAGTTTTTCTAAACTAGCACCACAAATCCTGTGATTTCAATTGCCCAAAAATCGCAAAGCCGATTACGGAATCCTGGAGGGTCTGATCGATGTGAAAATTGTTCATTATTTAATTTTAAGAAGTTCTAAAGGAATACAGAGACAGACATTTATTAATATTTTAACAGTCTAATTGGTTTTATCTCTACATTCTGGCCCTTTAAGTAGATTCATGATCTTTATGTGGCTGAAAGTGAAGCTGAGTTTGACGCCTCTGGTCTAAAGTATCCAAATTAGCTTCAACACTGATTGACTCACCATTACAAAAATCCTACTTGTATCGGTGGAAACTTGGAGATCCTGTGCCAGGAAACGATGGTTGCAAACCGGTTTTGTCTGTACTAGATTTTGTGGGAATGCATCTAATAGTTTGGGATAAACGAACAAACCCACATTTGATAGCATAACTAGAAACATACTCATCTTTCATTTATGAAACTCGTAGGCTCCATGAGTGATGGCATTTCTTCCTTGGATTGTCTCTGTTTCCAATAAATGTTGGACCGAAACGGCCGTCTGTGGCAGCATTTTGCAAATAAGAAAAAGACCTTGCAAATGCTTGGATGCTATGAAATTAAATTGTTGGGTAAATAATTGCTGGGAAACTATATATAAACATTTAAACAGAAAGTTGAGAGGAACCAAGGGGGAAAAATAGAAAGAGTAAAGAATGTCAAGAGTCATGGTTATTTGAGGAATGCTTGATAGTGTGAAAGAAAAATCTAAATTGTTTCAGTTACGGGAATCCTACTGACAATGACTGCTGACCAGCTAATTTGCGAATCCCGACCACCAAGAAAAAGCTTGTGTGTGGGACTGAAAGTGTTTGGCAGCCATGGAAAGAACATATTTTTCTTCTCATCTTCTCTTTGGAAGTTATGATGGATTTTTCTTTGTGTGTGTAGAGCGAAAGAAAACGACTCCTTGGATGTTGCCCCATCTAAAAATAAGTGAACCGGTCAAAGATATCAAAGTGCTTTCCAAATATGATGGGTGGTGTCCTGTAGTTTCAGCATGCACGAAGGTAAACCAGGAAGCCAAATTATACCAGCACTTACTGGAACTGGGGCCACCTAAATAGCCGGTCAACCATTCGCTCCCAGAGAGAAGGAAACATTTAAGACAGACAATGCTGTTATCACAGGTTTGGTCTCAGATTAAACACAAAACTTTGAGTTAAAGATCCTGACAGACATGAATTTAAACAACAAAGAAATTATGGGAAACAAGTGAGTGAAAGAACACAAATAAGAATTATTTCTAACTGTAAAGTCTTTTTATTCTACGAATATTAATGGCCAGACTTAGACAAGTCACCAAAATAATTAATTTGCTTCACATTTTTAAAATAAGTATTCTGCGCCGGTTTGTATAGTCATGTTACATGTTATTGTTTACATCTGGAGAGCGAAAAGTCGATTCTTTTCCTTGCCATCTGTAGCCGCGCTGCTGCCAGCAGAACGACTCCGTCAACAAAATGAAACCTTGAGATGTGGCTGTTATTAATTTAGCGTGGTGCGCCACGCAACAGAAAGGGGGAAAAACAATGCAGAAAAACCGGTAAACAACTCAAAACCACGCTATGTACCCAGACCCGTTGCCATAGCAACACCAAAAGAACATTTCCCACACAAAGAACGGAATATGCACAGAATTCTGCAGCACACCTGCATGTTCAAATTGTCAAAGTCAAGCTAGCATAGCTAAGCTAATTCCTTCTCCCTTGCTAATTTTTTTTTAATTAAAACCTTTTTGATATCAGACTTCTGACTTTTATTCAATATTCTGACTTAAATCTAAAACTTCTGAGAAAAATAGCAGGTTTTATATGCTATTTTTTTCCAGTAGCACTAATCCTCTTCCATATGCCAGATTGAATTAGCAACACAGTTTCTGTGATTTTGATTGTCAAACATCACGTGAGCAATTACGAAATCCTGGAGGAAAACGGTTTTAATTTTCAGAAGGTCTAATGGGACACAGACAAATATTTTTTAAATATTTTAACTATTTTTTAAATTGGTTTTATCACTACATTTTTTTCAGTTGAACTGAAACACACCAGATTCCACAGTACATGTACATGCTCAGATTCTCAAAGTCAATCTAGCATTGCTAAGCTTCTTCCTCATAAAGTAAAACTTTTTCCTGACCTTGTTATCTAGTTTTTGCAGTGTTGACAATTAGTTGCAAAGCCCTGCATAAATTTTTCTTTTATATATGCCGCATATATTTAACATTTAGCTCGTTTTGTTGAAAACTTGATAGCTAGTCGTTTTTTTCCTGTCAGCTAGCAGTTTTTCTAGCGCGTGATGTCACATTGCACCGTGTTTCTATCAGGATGAGTTCTGTTTGTTTAACTCTCCATCAGGAAGTCCCAGTAGTAATCCTATAACATTTAGGTGCATTTACCGTTTTCTCATTTTTCCTGCTATCTGACCCTAAGTTTACTCAGAAACTGAGCTCAAACGGCTGAGTCAGATCCGGTTCTCCGGTATAGTTCAGATCCAAGTTGATGTTTTTTTTTCTAAGGGGAACCTCCCTGAATGAACTTAGAGTTTACACGTGTCTCCTGTTGCCTTTGGATGTGATATTTTGACTCCACGCACATCCTTTGCTGTTCCGGTAAAGTCTAACTACTATGTATGCTATTCTCCGTCCATATGTGGGTTTCTGTTTCTGTTTCTGTTTCTGAAAGAAAAAAACATAAATCTGGACGCGCTTTGGATCTCCCACATCATTATTCATAATGTGAGTCTTAAGCTGAACATTTCTTTATTTATCAGTCAGATCATCTTAGCTTCTTGTCCAATCCAAAACATGAAGTGAAAACATTTTGATCTGCATCTCAACTAAAAAAAAAAGAGCTAACCAAATCTGCGTCTCCGATATGACTCCTGTTCATAGTTTTCTATTTATTTCATCTGGTTGTAATTTCATTTTAACCATGAGACTTCGACTTGCCATGAAACGCTCAGTTCTTCATGAACTGTTTGCAGCCGATTTCAAATAAATTTATGCTGTCACCTTGTAACTCCAGCTGTCATCCTTCCAGATTGTGGTTTTGGAAAATTATCATATATTTATTTGACTGGAAAGCTCACGTAATAAAAAGAACTTTAATAAATAACTTTTAGCGTTCCCCCGCCCCACTTTTTGGTGAAATGTATCCAAAAGATTGTTGTAGTTTACTGTGCAATTTTTAGAATAGCCTGTCAGCATTCTCACAGGGAGCAATCTTGAGAAATGGCTGAAATTTTCACATCATGTTACCATTAACAGCTTTACGACTTGCATGTAACTTCTGTGCATCATTTTGGTAATGTGGGATTTTCAGTTTCCATGAAGGGAATTCAGTTTGTAGGCAAGAAAAAAAAGTTATTCTCTCCTCAGTGCCTTAATAAATCTCTCTATACGTTTGCTAATAATGCTAGGATTTAACTCTTAAGATGTTTTACAATGTTAAGTAGGACCTATTATTCAAAATTCACATTTTGTACAGCTTTTTATGCGTCCATTTGGGTCTGAACTGCTTCTAAAAAAAAGCCTGAGTGCTTAAAAAAAAAGACCCAGCCAGAAGATTTTCTGGCAATAAGTTCATGTTTTTTAGTGTCTGGGAAATGAGCCGTTTCGGAAACCTTTAGAATGTAACGTCACAAACTAGCAGGCGCTTCACCGTTACCTAGCAACAGCAGTAAAGACCAGCCCGTTACCTAGCAACCCAAGCAGAGTTCCAGCACATTTGGTCAGCAGGTTTTACCACTGTATGCGCTGTACAATGGCTGCTGGAAAAGACAAATGTTTTGTTGTTGACTTACTATTCTGCCTGTTGCTCAAAATAATCAGAACTGAGCAGAATGAAATCTCAATATCTAAGAATGATTTATTAAAAAACAAAATGCTAGCATGTTTTGTATAGGCCTATCCTAACCTGTTCAACGAAGCATAATAGGCCATCTTTAACTGATCGATGTGTCGATCATAATTAATAGATCTCTCTTTGAACTACAGTAATATTACCTCGTAATGCATTCTCTGTTACTGAACAGTTTTAAATTGAAGGTTAAACCTTTTTTGGCAAAATAATGTGCAATGGTCTCATATTTTAGTCCTCCATAAAATAAATTTTAATATCATCTCACACAGGTTTGACTAATAGTTTAACAGAGTTGTTCATCTTTTTTTCTGTTTTTCTGTAGAGTAGTTCAAATTCAAATTCCAAAATACTTCACTGGTCCCAAAGGAAAATTAATGCTGTTGTATCTCATGTTTATTCAAATCCTTAAAAGAGTTATTATAGCCAGAAAATGCAGTTGGCAGGAAAGATTACTTGTAGCAGTCTGTATTTCAGCGAATTTGAATAACCCTCTGACTGAAGACACTCTGATTTTGTGAAATAAACTAATTTTGATACGTCTGAAAAACCACCTCATAGAAGTGCCAAAACTTTTTCTTGAAAAAAATTTCCCCCCCCAGAAATTGGCATTTTTGATACTCAAATTCTGAAAATTGTTCAATTTAACATTTTGAAAAGAAATGTGCTTAATGGAAACACACCAATTAAAAAAAAACATTAAATTGTTGATAAAAGTTTTCCTGTTGAGTTGAGTTTTTTTTTTACTGTATTGAAATTAGTTTATTTTGCAAAACTGCAATGGAAACACTTTTATCGCATCATATGATCAACAACTGGATGTTACTACAGGCAGAAACGAAAAAGAAGAAACAGGAGGTAGGTATAGGATGATTTTTAACAACGTATCGCATGAATAAACTTTTTCAAGTGTGATTTTAAGTATGTTTCTTATTTAATATAAACACTGTAATTACAAAATTGTGAATTTTTCTCCCGACATAATCAGATATCGACAAAGTTTTCCTGACATTTGTAAAGAAAACAAGCTAGCGATGCGTTCAGGCTCCAGTGGGAATGTCCGTTCTACTCTAATTGTTAGAGTGGGTCAAAGGTCAAACGGTCAAGTTGACAACACGATCACAGACTGCTGGATGAGAAGTTCCACTGAACACACACACCGTTCTCTCTGTTCCTCGCTAACGCGCGCATTGCTAACACACACACACACACACACACATTGAGCTGGTAGTGATAAATTTGTGGTTTTCTATGAATAGCGAGCCGAATAACAGAGCCGACCAAAAGCATGCAGCTTCCTTGGCACCGGCCGAAACAGAAAGTGTGTGTTTTCCTTCAGCGCGGTGAGGCAGACGCCGGCCAAAAAAATCACCTCCAGCAAACGGAGACGAGCCGCCACGTGTGTGTTTCCATGTGTGAGTCCTTTTTGTCATGTCGGGGCGTGTGCGGGTGTGTGTGTGTGTGTGTGTGTGTGTGTGTGTGTGTGTGTGTGCGTGTGTGTGTGCGTGTGTGTGTGTGTGTCGCAGTAACAGTAGCCAGGAGCGTGTCCCGTAGAGTTCATGAACAAAGACATCATCATTATAATCATGTTGTTTGTCAGCGTTCCTCCATGGGTGTGTATGTACTTACGCTGTCATGGGATTGGCCCGGGTCGGAGTGTTTTCCTTGAACTCAGTGATACGACTGCTGGCCAAAAGTCGCTCGTTTACCTCTGTCACAAATAAAGAGCTCCAAGTGTGTGTGTGTGTGTGTGTGTGTCTGCTAGAGTTCAATGAGTGGGATCAAATTAATCTGAGCGCGTACAGGTGTTTAGCAAAGACGACGCAAATAAGGCAGCGAGGAGGGGGTAAAATATGACTACTGGAAAGATCATGTGTATTAATGACAAAAGAAATGTGGAAAAAAGGAAGACAGAGGAATGGAAAATTAGCTTTGAGTAACGGTTAGACACCGACGACTGCAGAGCTGAAGGAGCTGCTTACTCAAAGCGTTCACTTTCGTATTCAGTGGACTTCAAAAAGAGTTCAGGCCGGATTATTAGGGACAAAAAAAGGAAGAGTAAAACTCATAAATTTGAGATTATCTCAGAAATCTTCTAGAAAAAAAACTTACAAAAATATACAAGTTTCTCCTGGGAAAATTCTGAGCTGAGACTCGGAAAATTAAACATTTCTGAGTTTTATCAAGCTGGTATTTGACTTTTTTGTTTTGTTTTTTTTCTTACAAATTAAATTTTTTGAAACTCAGGAATTTCCAAGTTTTAGTTTTTTATTTGCAAATTTCTGAGACTAGTCATAAAATTTGATTTTTTTTCCTAGCAAATTTTCAACCTTTTAATTAAAGGAATATTAAAGTTTTTTCTAGAAAATTTTGCATAATTTGAAGGTAAATTTACTTCTTTCTATCCAAGATGGGTTTCAAAAGCCATTTTTTAACTTCTCATTAGAAAAATTTAATTTCTTTTTCTTATTACAAGATAAGTAACCCAAATTATTGGAGTAAATGTTTGACTGTGACTTTACTAACATATATTTCCGTATTAAAATGCTTTCTTATTGATTTGATTTAATATTCTAATCATGGTGTTTTTATTAGCTTTAAGGGGAAAATCATCATGTTTCACAGAAATAACAACTTAAAAACATTAATCTGTGTAGATAATCAACATGGGTTTCACTTAGTGTGTATATTTGAGCATTTGTCTTTTAATTATTGTTATAAAATTATGAATATACTACCAAACAAGCTAAATTAACAAGCAATAGTTTGACAAAGTGGGCAAAAATAATTGGTTTATGGGTTTAAAATCAGGGAACAAACTAAATTCATTGAATTTCTGTTTGCTCCAACATTGTTCTTTGTCAGTCGTTTTGTTGCGTTAGCATCTCTGCGTAGCATCTGGTGACCTTTGGCTGACGACTGAATCAGCTGGAGGGTCCAAGTCATTTAGAAGAAAAACAGAAACATCTTCGCTTTCTGTCCAAAACCTCTTTCTGAGCCGGCCAACTTTCGCTCCGTGTAAACATTGTCCAGCGTTACGCTGTTCCTGCTCTTGGCTGCTATTTCCATCATAATGAATCAAAGCTGGTGTTAAAAATGTCGCTCTGCTCATTTTAAATACGTGCTAATCCCAGTCTCAGTCGGGGTTTTTGAGCTTTTTAAGCCTCATAAGCAAACCGGACCTGGTCAGCCGCTGACCTCCATGCTAAAAAGGATAATAAAGAATTATGGCTACACTTGGCTTTTCTCTCAGTGCTGTTTTTTAAAGGAGTTGAATTTATGTAATCACAGTGATGAGCATCGAGACGTGACGAGAGAGCAGTTGCTTTGCTCCTTCCAAAAGTATTATGACATAAATCTTTATCCACACTTCAGAAAAATCAGTCAGAGCTAAAAAAATAAAAATGCCTGAAATTGTCTGAGTTTCTGCTGTTTGGTAAAAGGAGGTCAGCATTGTAGACACACATTATACAGATTAAACTGATCTGTAAAGGTGATAAAGGGTTGATTTAATGTTGCTTTTGTCAACTTTTCTTCTTTATTTTCTTTTTTTCCTGTCAGTTTTTGATACCTCCATCTATGATAGTGTGTTAGGTCAAGCCTAAGAATGTTTTTATTTTTTAAAATAAATCCTGAATATTATGGTAATAGTAATATTTGACGACAAAGTTGAAATAATATGAGAATAAAGTCGTAATAATAAGAAAAAGTAGCAATGATGCAAGAATAGTTTTAGAAATGCAAGAAGTCATCATCAGAATAAAGCCATAATAATAGAAAAATTAACATAGAAATATTCCGAGAATAGTTGTAATACTGTGACAATAAAGTGATGTTAGTACGAGAAAAGTTTTAATTGTTCGAGAAATTTGGAATAATGAACGAAAGTCGAAATAATAAAGTTGTACTAACATAAGAATGACATCTATATTATGACATTAAAGTGATTTAACAATAATTGAAATAATACCAGAATAAACTTCTTATATTGCAAGAATAAGAAAGTTGTAACGATACGAGAAGAAAGTCGTAACAATGCGAGGACAAAGTTGTTACAATACGAGTCTAAAGTCGTTATAATATGAGAAAAAGTTGTAATAATGCAAGAATAAATTCGTAAAAACTCGGGAACAAAGTTGCATTTTCTTTTTCTCGACATTCTAAAAGTTTGCTCAAAGTTTGGATGACAGTTGGATGGAAGTTGCGTTCAGTGTCTTCCTCAAAGGTTTTCATACTGTTTCCTTCAATGTTCCTGGTGCAGCGCCCCCACAGGCGAGGAGAGGAACAGATTTTTAAAATTTGTCTGGTTCTTTTAACTCAGTTCAGTGTGAAAGGGAACCACACCAACTGAAAGTGAAGCAAATGTTGCAACTTTGGTCCCCATTTGAACCAAATCTTCTGGGTTAGTAGGCATTAAAACTCCCTGAAACTGCCACAAATGTCCCCACTTTGGATTTGCATGGTGTGAAAACTGGTGGAACAGTTGAGCTAAATGTAATCTCAGTCAATTAGTAAAGCAATAGTTCTTTCATTGTTAAAAATGAAAACCACTGTTGATCCTCACAGTAACATAATTAAGCTACTTTTACCTCACAGATCCTCCAGTATCGGAGCTCTCAGTGTTTTTTGTTGTGTTTTTTGGTGCAGAATGAAAGATAGAAAGCAGCTCTGACCCTTCAGTGTCCTTCGCTCACACATGGACAAATCATTAGAGCGAGTTCATTGCTGTGGCTCAGCCTGCCAATAGTTCACTTTCAACTGAAGCCAGTGGTTTAAACTTTCAAATGTACAAATGTAACGGTATGTTGCATTTGTATTTGTCAATGAAACGAATAATAAGTCAAACGGCAGTGAAGCCAGAAGGTGACATGTCATTACTGTGACATTTATTTGTGCTTTTAGGTCATATTTCACTCTAACTCTCGCTTGGCCACGGCCTCGCTGGGACAAATCACAGGAGACGAGGAAACATCTTCATATCTGTCTTTTATAGCCGTCCGCGGCGCTGCCAGGACTATTCAGCTCAACTTGAGCCGGTGTCCCAGAGCGTCGTCTGGATTTCCCCCAACAGCATGGTTTCCACCGCGGGGCCAAATCAGTCCTAACCAGGAGCTTAGCTTACCATTTATCACCAGCTGCTTCCTTCACACCAACATTTCAGGGATTCTCTTCACTCCTGTTGGCCAAATCAAACATGTTTGCCAGTTTGATTGCAGAGTTCAGGGACTGGAAGAAAACAATATGCTTCACAGTTTTGCTTCTGCCAGGGATTCATGTCTCTGAGCTGTTTGGCCCTGACTTGATGGATTTTTGTCAGATCTCATGGTTGTTGCTCTAATTTTTAAATGTGAGTTGGCTGATGTTGTTTTATGCTGTTTTATTGATGCATTAAAGAATCAAGTGCAGAAAAAAACAAGGTACAAAAGTGAACTTGAGGTAGTTTTTTGTAACTTTATATTGACAAAAAACTTTAAAAATGTGGGAAAAGTTCAATATTCAATATAGCTAGTTCTAAGCTTGTGGCTTGTTTATTGTTGTCATAGCAACTACCTACCAAAATGGCTGTCAATTAGAAAGTTCCCTAAAGTGTGACGTCATATGAGAACTATGTATTCCAGAACATGCACAAATTAGTTGTTGATACGGATCATGCTACTGTGCAGTGACAAACATGGACTAACTCTCTCACTCTTTGGTTACCTAGCAACCCGCTCACTCTTTGGTTACCTAGCAACAACCTGCTGAGTAACCAGCAGTTTAACGTTTCGCCAAAGAAGCACCTCTTAACTGCTTAAAAATAAGTTCAAAAAAAGCAACGGCAAAGAGGAAAGGTCACGCCACCAGTTTGTTTGTATTTCACTTATTTAAGACAAAATTCAAATCATTAATTATGATTGACAATACGGTTGTATAAGTTTTCAGTCGTATCGTTCAGATTTTTGTGTTTTAATTCCTTCTGCACTCTTGTGAACCAGGCTGGCCTCGTTCGTTTCACCCACTGTCGGAAAATCCTTCCGGTCTGCCGCCGCCTGCTTTGACCGCAGCAGGATGAATGACACTGTTACGCTTTAAAATAACTGCCTGCGTCGCAGGGCCAGCCAAAAGTCAGATGTCTTTGTTTACTCAGTGTTTACACAGTCGGAGCGCCTCGCAGCCAATCCGTAGCAGACCTGTAATCTGCCGCCTGTCGCCCTGTTTCACACACGAAAACCTGCAGCAGCAAAAAACGCAACAGCAAAAGGTCGGAGAAGTCACACACACACGCAGACTAGCATGTGGTTTAACCTCACGTTCACCCCGTTTCCATCCCATAATAGATCTGACACTGTAACATTTGTGCTGCCATGGTGACAAAACTCACCAGGATGTTCAGCTGCGGTTCAAATTACCGCAGGAGTGCAAGGGTGTGTTTGTCGGTGCGCGTTGACGAGTTCGAACGGAAATCAGGCGTAGTAGACGGAGCTGAGGTTTACGTGTTCGTGTTTGTGTTTGACAGAGTCACGGCTTGTTCATTTCTCCGCTGGAATACACAGAAACACAATGAAAAAATAAACACGTCCAGGGGAACAAGAAATGAGCCCGTCCCGTGCAAGGATTAATCATCCCGCTGTTAATTCAGCAGTACTAAACACAGGAGGAGGACTGCGCAGCACGTCTTTGAAGTCCGGACGGGCCTGAAGCTCCCAACTGGCCCGATCCGCATCAGGAGTCTTATTTCCAGAATGATTTATCCAAGCTGTCCATCGGAAACATTTTTACTTTTCATTTCAGTGGGAGATCTGCCATAAAAGCTCGGCTGTTTATAAAATTCAGTTTTTGAGGACCTGTGTTTTTCCGTATCGCATTCCAGCACTTCCATTTGCAGGAGCTCGAATCAGTCAGAAAACACATCTACCGTGAGGAATCTCTGGGAAAAGACACAACAAATGGATTTTGAGCACAAACATGATTTAATCAAACCAATAAGTCTCTCATTCAAGCAAAAAAAAAAAAATGACAACAGCGGACACAACTGAGAAATGAACTCTCTAACGGTGCATCATGTTCTGGCGTCCCGCAACGTGTTTTGATTGCTTTCTGGCCCAACAGAAACCAACCCAGTATGAACCAGTAACAACCAGTAACAACCCCTTCAGCTCTTTAGTTTCACCTCACAAAAACTCAGCTGTTGACGTTTCACTTCGAACTTTAACTTAGCTCGCTAAGTCGCTATTAGCTTGGCTGCGTTTCTAATAAAAACTTGATTAATCACAATCAATCATGATCACAGTCAATTATGAATAATCGTGATTAATCATGACTAATTGTGATTAATCCTAATGAATTGTGATTAATTACAGTTAATCATGATCACAATCAATTATGAATAATCATGATTAATTGTGATTAATCATGATTAATCGTTTCAGCCGTACTCCCTTTAGGATTTATAATCACAGGATTTCTTTGCACATATTTTACTAACTGTAAATAAATGTACCATCTGAACAAAATGTAATGGTTTGAATCCATGTTATCTGAGCTGCAGGTAGAACCAATGCTTGTCTCTGTTTAAAACAAAACAGAAAAATAAAAACGCAAAGTGGAAATAGTTCATCTCTGCAGACATTTTGGTCACTGTCCATCCCTTATTTTCAGCCCAACTCTTGAAAAGTACTTCCAGTCTTTTTCCCTCATTTTCCCATTTCTTTGTTTTGTTGCTCTGTCTTTTTACTTTCTTTCACCCGTGAATCTCCCCGTCCTGCTGTGGCTCTCCGTGTCTCTCTCTCTCCCTGTTCCTTGCCTGTTTCCATCCTCTAACCTCGCTCCCCTCGCTCTCTCCATCGCTCTGATTATTCCTAAAATCCCTGACCATCCCAACCTCAGATCCACCACAGGCGATCATTAGCGACATTCGTGGAAATCCATCCTGGAAAAGTAGCATTTAGGAGTTCCCAGCGTTCCTGGTTAATCGTGAATAATTCTCAGATTTTCTTCTCCCTGGAGTTCCCTCAGTCAACAACATGTTTCCTGACAGGTTTTCTTTCCCAAAGCAGGTTAGAGATTTCTGTGGTTGGTTGGAGCGTCGGAGGGCGTAAGCGCTGCCCGGTGCAGCGGGTCAGTGTGTCACTTAGTCCAGACTGGAAAAATCGATGCGGTCACTCTGCGGATTATTGCACAAGCGGAGGAATGCCGAGCAGTCGTCAAAAACAAACACCAAAACCTGCAGCTGTGAAGCTCTTTACGTAACACGGCTCTCTGATTTAGGTAACTAGCTGAATGAAAGGAAGGATTCAAAATGTTTTGCAGCTTCAGTTTTTATGGGAACAGATCACAGTTGGATCAGATTCATTACAACAAGATTTATTACGTTGCCTCACAACTAAATCCTATTTTTCCCCCAATATATTTTACCGTAACGAGGCCTGTGGCAATAAATCAATTAATTCAAATGAGCTCAATACTTTACATTTGCATGATTTATTGTTTTTCTCTTTTTCTACCAAAAGCTGGATGATAAAGTCTTCAGTCTGTTGTTTTGGTCTCAACCAGCCATTTGTTTTTTTAAAATTTTGTTTACATTTGCGGTGTCCAAACTTTTTGCCGTTGGGCCCCTGAGAGCACCCGAGGGCCACATTCTGTTTTGTAAGTTAAAAGTAAAACATTTATTTGTTGTTTTCATCTCTTCAGTAATATACTAAATAGATACTTTTATAAAGCAAAATAGTTTAATTTGGAATCTACAGTATAAATAAACACATGGTCTTGAACAGTTGCTGTATTAAATGACGAGTAAATATATTCCAAAACTTTCTTTTTGGGTTTATTGTCCTCGTTGTTTTCTTTCTTTTATTCCTTTTTTTCTTAAAATAAAAACAAATATTAGCTCCATTCTTGAATTATGGACAGAGGGTCCAAACAAAACGATCCAGATGGCCACGAATGGTTCCCAGGCCACACTTTGAGCATCCCTAGCTTACAGAAACTTTGTAATTAATTTCATTTGTTTCTATCGTTTGTATTGCTTATTTATTTTGGGATTTTTAAAACGTCTTCCAGCGGTGTTAAATCTTCATTATATTTTAAAGTTTATTGATCTTTGAGATGCCCTGCGACAGACTGGCGACCTGTCCAGGGTGACCCCGCCTCTCGCCCGGAACGTAGCTGGAGAAGCACCAGCACCTCCCGACCCCATTAGGGACAAACTGTGAACAGAAAATGGATGGATGATCTTTGAGAATGTGTTTCTTGCATTATTCTGCCATTATTACCATTAAAATACTTGAAAATGGTATCAAAACAACACTGTAGTTTATCGCGATAACTTCTGGGACAGTTGATCAATTTATCAATTGATGGGGATATTTTTTTCAATGCCTTCACCATTAAAAGCTTTTCTACATTATGCTACAGTATTTTATTTATTAAACTATATGGACTTATTTTTCTTATTCCTTTGTTTTGTATGTGGCTTGAAGTGAATTTAATCCCAATAGTCCCATTAGAAATATATCATCAGAGAAAAATATGTGTTAGTTTTTATTATTATTATTATTGTAAACCCAAAACCTAAAAATTATTTTTCATGTTTGTTGTATTAAACGAAAGGATTTAGTTTAATCTTTAGTTCAGTTTAATAAGTTAATTCTGTTATGGTTCATTTTTTTCAAAACTCTTGTTATACATGTTTATTACAATAAATAAAAGCTGATTTGGGTTCAGCAAAGTCAGCTTTTCAGTGAAAGTATTTGGATAAACATTGTTCAACTATTTTATAAAAAGACAAATACTTTGTGTTGTACTTGATATTTTCCATTGCAACAAAATTAAAACGGTTAACAAATAAATTTGTATCATTCTTGAGTTTGGGGGCCAAAAATAAAATCAGTCCAAGTACCACAAATGGCCCCATGCGCCTCAGTTTGGACACCCCAATAATTCATCCCAGCAGTATTTTCTTCTTTCTCTCAGAGCAACCTGAGGTAAAGTGACACGTCCGTAACGGCGTAGCAGAGTGGATGATGGATGCTCCCTGTGTCTGTGTCGAGCTCCCGTAGCAGCCGAGGAGTTTCTCCACGGTTGCCATGGAGACGGAGCGGGGCTTTAAACATTTAATACTCCGGCGGTATGAGGGGACGGCTGCCGCGCCCCAAGGATAATAAACGTGGGTCGGAGCTACTGATTCATCATCCCTTCCTCTCCTGCTGGTTCAGCCGCTGTCAGTCATCTTTAGCCTTTCGGTTCTGAAACCGGTCCAGAACCAGCATGTGGAAGACATTTTGTCTTTTCTTTGCTAACGGTTCACCTTTCCCCAAACGGCAGCCATGATTCAGGGTTCACTTAGACAGATTTTTGACTTTTTTAGATCAGCCGCTAACAAACGTTTTCCTTTCAGCCTTTTTGTGACCTCTGACCTTTTGGAAAGTTCTGTCCTTTCTGCTTGACTTCAACACTTATGGCAGTAATTGCTGTTGAAATATTTGTTGCCTGTTTTTGCTTCTTTGCCATTTCATCAGCGGTTCGGGGCGGATTCTGTTATAAACAGAAAATATTGTCTAGAAAAAAACTTCCTAAAATTTCCAAGTTTTTTCCTGAAAATTTCCGAGTTTAATCGTAACATTTCAAAGTTTTTTCTAGCAAATGTTAAATTTTGAAATCTCAGAAATTTAAAAAACATTTTTTGAGAACATTTCAGAAATGTTATTTTTTGGCAAAAATCCTTGGCATACATTCAGAAAAAACTCCTCTTTTTTTCTATATACAATTGTGCAGTAGGGCCATCGTAATAAAAAGAAAACAACTAATTTTGAGATTAATCTCAGAAATCTTCGAGAAAAAAACCCTAAAAATTTCTGAGATTAATTGCAAAATTTCACAATTTTTTCTAGCAAATGTTCAACTTTTCAATCTCAGAAATGTAAAAAATGTTTTATAGAAAATGTTCTTGGCATTTACTCCTTTTTGTCTATCTACAATATGACAAGTCCCCAAAAATAATTCATTTCCTTCACATTTTCTTCATTTCAAAAAAATTTCAGCTTGATTTTTTTTAAAAAAATTCTGGAAAAAAAAGCCAAACTTTTTCCCCCCAAGTTTAGAACTCAAGAATGTTTGTGTTTTTTCTAGAGAATTTCAGAGTTTGCCAGAAATGTTCTTCTTTTCTTTAATCTGCAGTCTCAGGCGCTAATTCGCCGTCATAATTTGCTCAGTTTCTGGAAACATTTGTTTGGTGACCAAAGTTCAAACTAGACTCTTTTCTTCTTTGTCATTTTGTCTGCCGCACAAAAACGGGAGTAAATTTCCGCCAAAGAAACTCTAAAAGTTTGAGTATTTACGTATTATTTTACTCACAAGAAGATATTTTCCCCTGTTATTAGTAAATTGATCTGCCAGTAGTCATTTTTCACATAATAAGGAATTATATACTTAAAACAAGTTTCTATATCTTGGTGAAAAGTTACTTGTAAGTTAGTTATTCCAAGTGTAATAAGATATTTTTACTAGAAATTAGAGCAAAAATATTTGGTAAGATTTTGTATTTTTGCAGTGTGCTACGTTAGTGAGATTCAGTAGAGTAATAAATATGTGTTTTGGTGAGTTGCATTGGCAAAGTGTGAAAGATTGCTGTTATTTATGTTACTTTTGAGACATTTGAGTGTAAAACTAGGTAATACACAGCGGCAAAAAATTTTAACATACATTTTCATTATGCAGTAGAAAATAAAAAATCAGCACCTAAATGTTGCCTTCAAATCTAGTGAATATCAAGTTATGAGTGATAAAGACATCGAATCCTTTTACTTTCTTAAATGTAAGGAATAATTTCACCGTTCATAAAAACTTACAGTATATCAAAGTTTTTCTTCCTCTTCCCAGGAAAGAGCTGATGTCATGTACCAACAAATCACCACCGATTATTCATGACGAACTCAAAACGCTCCCGCAAACCAGATATTCACAAACACAAACGAACACCGTTGAAACCACCGCATTCTTGATTCCCAGTCAGGGCTTCCTCTGGTGAGAACGCACAAGGACTTTGGTCATATCCCGCTCTGGACTTGTGTTTGTGTATGCGCCATGTGTCCCCAAAGTGCATGTTTGCGGTATAAACCGCTGCATGTCCAGAGGACGGCGTCATTTGTATCTCAGAAGCAGCTCAGTGAATGTGAAAGTTTAACAAATGGTCTGCATTCAGTCCAACTAAAATGTACCGTCGGACAGCTGGCATTTTTCAGTGGATATCACACAAAGAGATTGTTTTTCTTATTACAAGAATAAAAGAATGATATTAACAGCACAAAGTCATAACATTATGAAAATGTATTAGTAGACTAATAGAATAAACATGCAATTTTACCAGAAGGAAGTCGCAAAATTATGAGAAAAAGTTGTTTCAATGCGCAAGAAAAGGTCTAAACGAGCACAATCATTTCAAAGTACTGCTGCTAATAATAATCGCTGTTCATGTTAATTAAATGCGAGCCGAACACCTTCGTTCACTTCCTCAGCTGGCGTTGTTAAAACTACAATTCTAAAGCTGCGCATAAATTCAACATCATCACTCAAATCTTTTTCTTGCGTTTGCTGGATGGCCTGGTTGAAAATCTACCGTAAGAATCCAAGTGAATGGGAGAAAGCCCAAACTGTGCTGTAAGCGATAGTGCAGAAGAATAGCGACTCGTATCTGACTTTTACATGTCAGTCTGAAAGGCCCAATTCTGATTTTGTTTTCCCGCAAAAATCCAATTTAACCCTAATTCCATATGTGGTACCAAATTAGATACGCGTCGGATTGTTTTCAAAGCTTCTGTTGCATTTCATCCGAATTTTATATCATTAAAGTGAGAAATTGTATCATGATTCTGCACCACAAGAAGCCAGAACGAACATAAACAATGCCTGAAAATAATCATATCTATAAAATTGTGACGAATGTTTTTGTCAGTGAAGCTTATCACATCTCAATCCCAATCCCACCATCCTTGGTCTGAATATGAATTAAAACTGAGTTTCCTACAGAAGTAGCTCTTTAGATTATTCTGATTTTCTAACAGACCGCAGTCGGAATCTGCACGGCACCAGAAAACATCAATGTGTATTTAATTTAACTCTGTTGGAGAAGGAGAATATTTCCGCCTCGATCTATAGCCGTTAGCCACTATCACAATCTCCCCTGACCCAAACCGTACCACAGTCGCTTTGCTCCGATACCTTAGAAGGTGAAAACACGGTGAGTGAACATTAAAACATGTTTTTGAACGTAGCGCTTTCCAATATTAATATCCCTGCCTGACCATAACGTTGTTCTTTCAGCCACATCACAGACACGTGTTGTTACTCCACGTTAATATTCCCTATGTTACGTTTCTTTAACCTTACTATTATTATTCTGCATCGTATTCACTCTGTTTTTGTCTCTCTGTCTGTTCCCCTCACTAAAATGCCACCCAAGTCGACTTGTAAAGTAAAAAAGCAGCAGAAGAACCTGGAGATTTTTTTTCTCCCGTGAAAAAATTTATAGACGACTCTGGGTTGCATATATCACACTCTGAGTGTGTGTTCTGGTGTGTATATCACAGTGTGAGTGTGTGTTCTGGTGTGTATATCACAGTGTGTGTGTGTGTTCTGGTGTGTATATCACAGTGTGTGTGTGTGTGTGAGTGTGTGTTCTGGGTGTGTATGTCACAGTGTGAGTGTGTGTTCTGGGTGTGTATATCACAGTGTGAGTGTGTGTTCTGGGTGTGTATATCACAGTGTGTGTGTGTGTTCTGGGTGTGTATATCACAGTGTGAGTGTGTGTTCTGGGAGTGTGTATCACAGTGTGAGTGTGTGTGTGTGAGTGCGTGTTCTGGGTGTGTATATCACAGTCTGAGTGTGTGTTCTGGGAGTGTATATCACAGTGTGAGTGTGTGTTCTGGGAGTGTATATCACAGTGTGAGTGTGTGTTCTGGGAGTGTGTATCACAGTGTGAGTGTGTGTTCTGGTGTGTATATCACAGTGTGAGTGTGTGTGTGAGTGTGTGTTCTGGGTGTGTATATCACAGTGTGAGTGTGTGTTCTGGGTGTGTATATCACAGTGTGAGTGTGTGTTCTGGGAGTGTGTATCACAGTGTGAGTGTGTGTTCTGGTGTGTATATCACAGTGTGAGTGTGTGTGTGAGTGTGTGTTCTGGGTGTGTATATCACAGTGTGAGTGTGTGTTCTGGGTGTGTATATCACAGTGTGAGTGTGTGTTCTGGGTGTGTATATCACAGTGTGAGTGTGTGTGTGTGAGTGTGTGTTCTGGGAGTGTATATCACAGTGTGAGTGTGTGTTCTGGGTGTGTATATCACAGTGTGAGTGTGTGTTCTGGAAGCCGAGGGAGGAGTGAGGTAGCGTGTTGGGTGTCACTGACCCTGAAAAACTGCTGGACTATAAATATAACACACTGTTTATTGTTTCTTTTATTATTCAACTTTTAAGGCTCTTTCTACTTTTTTCTTTATCAGAATCTTTTAATAATTTTTGTCCAGCTCTTAAAAAAACTATATATTTTGCCCAATGCTAAATGGATGTGACCCATTTTTTGTGTATTTTACTTTGAATTTATGTTTTTCTTAAGACTAAAAGAACAATTGAGAGAAAAATGTATTTAATTGTCAAAAAGGAGCCTTAAAACCAATGGATTGAACTTCACACAACATTTTATGACATTACGTGACAATGCAGATTTTTTTAATAACTTTTTTCCTCATCTTAAAAAAAACAATCTTTAATTTTCTAAATTAACCTGCTTTTAATTTGTGGGATTACAAGTCAAGAAATTGCTAGAAAAAGAAAGGAAATTGTTGGAAAAAACATGGAAATTTTTTGAGTTTCAAGCATCAGTGAACTTTGACTTTTGGAAATTTTCTGAGTTCCAAAAATTTAAATTTTTTGACTTTTCAAACTTTGAATTTTCTTAGTTTTCCTAGAAGTTTTTGGGTGGAAATTTACTCCTTTTTTTCTATCTACAATAAATCAATAACAATAAACATCTCTATACGTGATCAATATCAATAGATAATATGTCTGATAGAATATTCACTGACCTGACAAGCTCTCTGGTTACCTAGCAACCCACTCATTCTTTGGTTACCTAGCAACAACGTGCGCAGCAGCAGTTTAATGTTTCACTTCATAACTGCTAAGAAGTTAAAAACCACCAGTTTGGCATTATTTCACATATTTAAAACAAAAAACTAATCAATAATTATTGATATTGACTGATATGAAACGGTTATATAGTAATTTTCAGCCATTACCTACAGAGGCCCCGATACGCCATCGTAGATTCATCTAAACCAGGGGTGGGCACTCCTGGTCCTCGAGGGCCGGTGTCCTGCAACTTTTAGATGCATCTCTACTTCAACACACCTGAGTCAAATAATGAGGTCGTTAACAGGACTCTGGAGAACTTGACTGCACTTAGGAGGAGATTCAGCTGTTGGATTCAGGTGTGTTGGACCAGGGAGACATCTAAGAGTTGCAGGACACCGGCCCTCGAGGACCAGGAGTGCCCACCCCTGATCTAAACTATGTGGTCGGTGTTTTGCTGGACAGAGTGTACTGGACTAACTGGGACCGGAGTCGTCTTCTCCTGGTCTGCTTCTGTTCAGAGCGCTGAGGTCAGGCAGGGAGCGAACGGAGATCTCAGCCTGCGATACGCGCCGAGAACCAGCACAGCAGATCTGAAACACGTGGAGGAACTGAGAGCGTTTGATAACAGAGAACAAGCTGCAAGTCCTCTAAAAAGAGAAAGAGGTTAGCGGAGCAGGATGTTCTTACCAGATATTTTTAAACTCATCCATTAGAAATCTGGACTGAATCCAGTTTCTGAACTGACATATGTGGATGTATTAGATTTGGGCTCTTTACCAATTGAGTCCGTTTAATCCGCTGACCTTATCAAAAATGTCTAATCTAGTTAAAAATCTCATAATTCTTTTTTAGCAGCTTGTCCATCAAGACCAGAGAATAAGTTGTGAACGTTTAGTCTGTGTTTTTGTATTATTTCCCTTGAAAGGAGCCAAACATGCCTGATGTCCTTTAAACTGGTCTTGATCAACAGTTCTCCTGTCTTTTTTGTTTTATTTTTTTATAAGCGCCTACATTCAGGGAAAAACCCGTTCAAAGTTTCAGAAATGATGATTTCATCGTGTGCACCTGATATAATTCACCTGTGTGATTACAACCATTTTAAGTAGGGAATTTATTACTCAAATTTTTTAATGTTTAGCAAATTCTCAGAACTGAAAAAAATTACCTTAAATATTTGTATGTCCAAATTTTTTTATTAAAAAGGAAACAATTTGACAACGGCGGTTTGGTTTGTTTTCTCACCACTGTACATTTATGTAAAGTTGTGACTGATAGAAAACTCAATTTTTATTAAGTTTTACAAAAAGTTTTCTTCTGTTGTAATCATGTGAAAGTAGTACTTCAATTTCTCTATTTTGTTAAATTTCATACTATTTACCAGTATGTCTAAATATATCGGTAGGCACACTTCTGCTTATCCACCTTTAGCATTTTGCTAACTTTGCTAACATTTAGCGAACTTAGCTTCTCCTAAATCAGGGTGTCAAACTCAATCTGCTTTAGGCCAGAATCAAAAGTTAAAAGGGTCTGTAAAGGGTCAGTTGTGGCCGAATGTGTTGATAAAATTACCCGTTAATAAACTGTTAAAATATTAATAAACAGTTATATCTGAGTCTGATGGGAACTTCCTGAAATTAAATAATGTTAAACACCTTTTTACCTTAATGTAACTTAGCACAGTAGAGATAAAACTACCGATTTGACTAATGAAATAATATTTAAAAACACAACCACAGTTGTGAAGATTTTATTTCTAGAGTCCAGAGGGCCACATGAAAACTTCTAGCAGGCCGGATTTGGCCCGAGGGCCTTGACTTCCACATGTGTGCCCCAAATGAAACTTTCTGGAAAAATGCTAAAGTGCTAATTTACTAGTTTTGTAAACTTTCAGTTGAATAAAGTTCAACATATGTGTTGAACGTTTAATTATTGACTCCAAGAATTCTTCAAGTAGTTAGACGTTTATGCTTTTATTTTGAAATGTGCGCAGCAGTTCCAATTCCTCTCCTCACATTCTCTACTGTTGTCCAAGAAACTTTATTGAGCAAATGGACTCACGTTGCACATGATCTGTCATGTTGGACGGACATGGTTGAATTTAGCAACTTATTGTTAGCATTTGCTTTAGCATTAGCGGAACTAAAGTTTATGATTAGCACTTTGTGGTTAGCACAGCTAGTTTTTCAGTTAGCGTTTGCCACCATTGTGTGTCCTAATTGCATTTTCACAGGCAGTAAAAAATTGATGATTGGTGAGTTTCAAGAACTTTAATACCAATAATTTTGAAGCAGCTTGCTACTTTAGAAAATTTGCATAAAAATACTATACATTTTGTACAATAAAAATAAAGTAGTGCTAAAAGATTCCCGAATTTTCATAGCTTTTATATATTTATGTACTTTTGATTTGAGAGAAAGTTGTTCCTGTTGTAGAGAGAGATGGCAATTAGCTAAAAAAAATTTTGGTAACTGAAAAATCAGCCCATAAAAGAGTGAAATGATTTCAGAAAACATAAAATCTAATTAATTCAAAGATTTATACAGTAGTAGCTATATATTTGTGGAGCTTCAAAAGAGAAAATCAATTGAAATTTGAATCTTCCAACTTGTTAGGATGTGTTGGATAATATAAGCTGAGACCAGAGGTTTGTTAATTTATTTGACGATCTTAAAGGTTTTCTGGTTGGGTTCCATAAAAATAAGCTCCAGTGTATTTTTCTGTTGTTAGGTCATGTTTTTCCGCGGCTCCGTTCTGCCTCGCAGGCCCTCCTACTGAATACTTGTAATTTTGTGGCAGGCTCTGGCACGAAAAGCATTGAAGTGGAAGTTTAAACAGAGAAAGACACAGTATTAGATATCTGCAGCAGAAGGCATCTGCCCAAAAACATCAGCGTCGGCCTTCAGGATCCCACAAGAGATGTGTCCAGACAGGCAGGGAACCGAGCCGCGTCCCTTTCCAGGTATTAGCCAAGCCAGAGGTCAAAGGGAATCCTCAGCCAGATGCTGTGGTTTTGAACGAAGCTACATCCTGGAATTAAATCCGGTGATTCTTGCTGTGACGAAGCTCAGATTTACATTGAGGGTAGAAAAAGTATTTCTTCTGTAAACCACCTGCGTTCAGCCACAAGTTTGACCAACATTTTGTGAATTTTTATTTTTTTTTTACTTCTTCATCCCCCACAGGCGAAGTTTCACTGTGATGCGTTTGGTGGCTGGTGGTAATTTCCTCTGCCTTCTCACTCTGACCTGGAAACAGACATCTTTTGTGCACGTTGTCTTCACTGGAAACCAAGAAGGACAAAAATATCTGGAAAGGAAGCAGAAAAGAGGTGGTTTTTGGATCAGGCTATATCCTGAAACACTATATTGCTATATTAGCTGTTAAGGGAACCCAGAGAGCCCCATATCTCCAGGTCAGGAAACATAAACTTTAACGCGTTGACTAGTTGTTGGACGCTGCTTCCTAACTGCCACTTTGATTTGTCCACGAGACAAGATTTTGATAATAATTACTGCTGGAGATAAGGCATCAAGATTTCACAGCTGATTGCCGATTGTAATTTCCTCCCTAGTGCTTTGGTTGGCCGCTTGCTTGTTGACAAAAGGAGAAACCTTGGAGGACTGGTGAACCAATATGCCTGAGTTGTGCCTTTCTTCCAGGAATTAAGCTTTAAAACTCCCACTGACCTGTTGACAAGTTCAGATCTTGACTGGGTTTATTTTGGAGTTCAGAAAACCGCTCCCATTAAGGCATCTGTTCAAACCCCAAACTGCACTGGAAGACAAAGACTGGGGATGTTCTAATCTAAATTAATGGATTGGACCATTTCAAGTGATTGGTGTTGACGGAACTCGGCTCTCAATCAAAAGTCACATGGTTTTTAAATCAAAGCTTACTCTCGTCAGCCATTTTAACAGGTAAATCCTGGTTTGCATGGGAAGATTTTCCCCTTCCAAAAATCTTAAGGACGCAGAGATTATCATGATGGCTCTAAAGATAATCTTAGGAGATATTCCTGCCGTGTGTTAAGGGTGATCTCGTCCGATTGGAAAGGCGTCTGGACTGCTACGATCTAAAAATTGTGAATATTCAACATGGATTTTGGACATGTTGGCCATACAAACGAGATAGCCTGTTGAATCTGACGGATAGCTAGTCAGAAAATGAGGTGACGGAAACTTGTAAGACAGCTGTCATGGTGGGCCAGAAAGTTTTTTTCCTCGGTTAAAAATAGGCTACAAATCGTCATCATTGCTTCAAAGCCGACGAGTATTTTACACACGTATGTTAAGGACTATGGATTCAACAGTTTTTATTAACTCTGTGAAGCTGTGAGAGCTCTGGTGGAACCAGCTGCACATTTTGTATTGAGTTGACCCAGAATGGACAGAATGGATCAGTGATAGTAATGGACTGTGGTCACATGGTGATACACATATATTAAGTTGTATGTCATCAGCTTAGAGTTTGTGGTACTTCATAATCTGAGTTTGTGGGATCATGTAGCTTTTGAATAAACATGGCTCGAGGACACAGACTTGAGGTACCCCACATCTGATTTTT
The DNA here is from genome assembly GCF_002775205.1 of Xiphophorus maculatus. Taxonomy (NCBI): domain Eukaryota; kingdom Metazoa; phylum Chordata; class Actinopteri; order Cyprinodontiformes; family Poeciliidae; genus Xiphophorus; species Xiphophorus maculatus. The sequence continues at coordinate 26,227,455 of NC_036456.1, forward strand.
CTTGTTTATGTCAGAGATTAGAGGCTACTTGTGACAACAAAAACTGGCAGAACACGTCAAACCGGATTATAGAAGTATAAAACCAGATCAAGTGACACTTTGTTAGCTATGAACTGGAAACTGAGACAAAAATTTAACATAAACATTACGTTGTTCTTTGAGTCAATCTTTCAGCTGCAGTATTCAGATAGAATGGTCAAAATTAGGTGTAAATTGCATGAAAGCAGGCATTATATAATCTAATCTAATCTTAATAAGATTACTGATTAGAATAACGGGATATGTAATTCTTATAGGATCTACAAATGACGTTTCCCTAGCCGTATGTTTCATCAGGGTCAACGATGTTCAGCAAAGATCATCTGAAATCGAACCAGTGAAAATTTCAAAGATGGATTTGTGGTCTGGTCCGCTCCCGGACAAGCAGAGAGTCCGCCGTTACAGATGTGTGTTGGATTCCAGGTATTAGCCCTGCAGTACACCGAAGGGAGCAGTGCGGGTTTGGATCGGGTGAAATCAGAACACGATCCATCAACACCAGCCACAAAGAAGCCCAGAGAGCTGCATGGTTGAAGCAGAAGGTAATTTGAGGTGACCGCCGTTTCCACCATGAGGAAGCTGAATGGCCGCCAACATCTGTCATTTACTGAATTCATAAAATTCTGTATTAGCAAAACATAATCCCTCTGAAAATCCCCAAAGCACAAAGCAGAACTGAAGCATTTGAGAGTAGAAACAACGAGTAAAGTTGTTTACTACTGTAAAGCTGTGCAGTAAACACACAAAACAACACTGAGCATTTAGAAGACTCCCAGATTTATTAATGTACAGTTGTTTAAATTGTTTTTAGATGTTTTTATATTCAGTGGGGTATATTTTGTTACAGAATTACTGTAACAAGTTAATTTCTCCACTAAGTTTTTTTCATGAGGCAGCTTTTAAAACTGCAAGAAAACTGTTACGGGACTGAAGGACACCGTTTAAATGTAGAAGATTAGGGAGCTAAATTTTGTTCAAAATGTTTTTGACACTAAAATTAATAATTGCAAACAAAAACTGTATTTGAAACTGCAAAACAATTTTATTACTGGAAATAAAAAGATTTAAAACTGAAAAAGGTTCAAAACTACTTTTTAGATTTGATGTTTTTAATTGTTTCAAATTTGATCTTTTCCCCTTTTAATTTCAAAATATTTTTGTCCTCAATGGAGGACAAAGTTGTCAACCTCAGCAGAAAAGCTATAAATGAAGGAAGATCATGTATCTAAAATGAGAGGCAAACCTGGGTATCATCAGCATATGGCAGTTATAAGATAACTCATTACTACAACTAAAGCGTTTAAGGAAAAACAAACACTGTTTATGTAAATTTGATGGGTTTCCTTAAAACAAAATTCAAAAGATGTTAATGGATCTTAATCAGGACTGCATACGTTTTAAAATCTTTTTTCATTATTGTATATTCAACCAGTGATGCACCAATAAACTGGTCTGTGATCCAAATCAGACAATTTTTGAGGTTTCTTATTGACACCTTTTGGCTTGTAGTTTACAAAACAAACCTACAGAAAAGTTTATAACAATTATCGAAAGGGCAATCCAACAGAAACTGTGATTTATTTTAAAGTTTTGTTTTTGCTGCTCCAACTCGTTGACTTGGCTTGGTGTGAATGTGAAATCTGCTGCTGCTCGTTGTTGTTCCTGTGTTTTATGATTTATGATCTGTATTGTCATCGTTGTATCATTAAATCCAACAACGCTGATGTCTACACACATCTGTTAATGAAATGACTGCATGCGTCAGCGGATGGACGTGGGCCCTCCTTTGTTATCATAGAGAGTAATATTTGTCCTATAGGATGACCTCAGTTTGTTTTGGACGTTGTTGTGTCGGTAAACCCGGTGATTGTTGCTAACCATGTCTGCTTTGTCTGCCGGTTTGTCATTATGAACCAGACAGAGGTATGAAGAGGAGAGCACACGCGTTTGTTAAATTCTGCACATGAATCTGTTATTGTTCTGTATCAGGATGCACAACAATAACTTACACCTAACAGTGAAAAGTAAACAATTTCCATTCGTGGTGATGTGCTAAGTTTTGCCAACTGCTTGCTACTCATTCTGCAGTCTAAAAAACTTTAGTTACAATTTTAAAAGTACGTCTTTATTGTCATATTTTACATCAAATCACTTTTACTCAAACTCTGGTTCGTTTGCGAAGAGCATTCGGTTCTTTGGGTTTTCACACCTGAAGCTCTGGTAGATTTGGGAACAAAATTCAATATTTGTTACATTTTCAGCTGCTGTGGTTCTCTTTCACTGCACTATGTGAAATGATCCAAACCTTTTGAAAAATCTGTTCCCCCTCCTCACCTTTGGGGGCGCTACACCAAGAACCACTGAAGGAAACAACATGAAAACCTCTGAAGAGACACTTGTCGTCTTCCCACCACAATTGCAAAGTCTGGTCCGCCTACAAATCTCAGTTTCAGTTCGCTTAAAGTGAACTCTGGTGTGGTTTGAATTTACATGTGAACGCCAAGTGAACTGGAGGCTGTTCCAGAAGAAGGAAGTGGACTATGGCGCAGGGCATTCTGGGTAATACAACTAAGATAAACGTGCTAGGCTAGCGCTAGCTTGAGAAATCACTTTTGGTTTTTTACAAACTACAAAACAGTAATTTTACAACCGCTAAAATCTGATTCCACTCCAGTTTTGTTTGCATTTCGCAAAGAAGGAAATTGCGTTCATGTCTCCTCCAGAAGTTTTTGTATCGAATCCTTCAGTGGTTCTTGGTGCAGCACCCCCACAGGCGAGGAGGGGAACAGGTTTTTCAAAGGGTTTGGACCATTTGACACAATGCAGTACGAAAGCGAACCGCACCAGCAGAACATGTAGCAAATGTTGCAATTTTGTTCCCAAATGAAACCAAATCTACCAGAACTTCAGGTGTGGAAACAACCTTAGATTTACTGAAATGAAATAATAATTACCAAGCAGGGAAGCCCAAATTTTCAGCCTATATCTGACTTTTTTATTACAGTCTGAATGATCCAGTTACAATATGTTCAGCCCCCCTTAATAAAATACAATTTGTCCCTCTTTCATATATGTTGCTAAATCAGATATCTGATAATTTACTGATTGATAACGTCAGACTTTTATGTCATTGACATGAGACATGCGTCATAATTCTGCCATATCTCATACAAATCTGATGATTTAAGTCTGATTTTAATGAAATGTGTGAACAATATTCACACTATTCTTGTTTTTCTTTTTTTTTCATAAAATTTTTGCAGCATTTCTAAAGTTAGTTTGAAATTCATCTGTTAATTGGATGGAAACAAAGCTAAACATAGTCACTGACTCGAAGCAATCTGATTGGTCTCCTTAAATACAAAACTTTTGAAACTAATTTAAATAATAAGTTGACTTAATGCACTGATTGGATTAATTGGAACGGATGTGTGATTGGACAGAAATTAGTTTTTTTATAAAGTGACTACAGTCAACATGTGAATTGGCGCTTTATGAACAAACTAAATTAAAAAATAGTTGCTGGTTTTGCTGTAACATCTTTAAACTAAGTCTCAAATTTCTTGTTTTAACAAAGCTCAGCAGCTTTAGCAGCTTTTGTTCCAGGTCCAAAACGGAATTGAGGAATAAAGTAAAAATGAAGTTAAAGGGCTTTTAGCACCTCATAACTTCTGATTTTCAAATCTGGCATTGGTGTGTGTGTGTGTGTGTTGTGTCTGTATGGGATGTGGGTCGTCTTTGCTAAATATCATAGCAGAGTGTGAGTGTGATAAAACATCTCTTAGCAGAGCTATGAGATTTCTAACACAAACTCAACATCCCTAATCCATCTGTTACACACAGATATCGACACACACATACCCAGGTTTGACTTTCTCATGTTTCTTTTCCCCAAACGGTGGCACAAATGTATTCACACACATGGCCAGAGTCAGACGCACACACAGCTGGCCCTTTGTCACTTAAGCACAAATTGTATTATGCAGAATCCACTTCCAAAAATTAAATACTCACATGTGCACATGCACCCACAAGCAAACCACAGGATGATAATTTGAAAAATACAAAACCAGAAAAATCTTCTCTGCAAGGGATTGATTTTTTTTCATCTTTAATCCTCTTTGTTTCATTTTTCTTTTTGTTGCTTTTTTTCCTCAGCAGTGGTAATTAAAAACACCTGAATCGACTTCTCTTCTCTCCTCTGTGTCTCCTAAATCACATCGTCACAAGGCCTGGATCCGTACGCGCTCTGAAACAATGCTGAAGCTCTCTGCGCAGCAGCAGTTTTTCATTTGGAGAAGATGATGAGAAAAGTGTTTAATTCTGGGTTGTGTCCTTGGTTTCGGGCCTGTTTTGTGTAGCAGGCTTTGGGGCTCAGTGAGGTAACTTCAGGTTTAACTCTGGGTTTATATTAGCCTTTTATCAGATCTTACTTGGAAATGTACAAAGTAAGTGTATTTGTATGCTTAACTACATAACTACGGGTGGGCTGTGGTGGCGCAGGGGTTAAGCACATCACTTCCCACATATGGAGGCCTTAGTCCTCAACGCGGCCGTCGCAGGTTCAATTCCCGGCCTGCTAACCTTTGCTGCATGTCTTCCCCTTCTCTCATTACCCACTTTCCTGTCAATTAACTATCAAATAAAGGCCAATACAACCTTTTAAATAACTACAAATAGAACAAGTGTACTGTGTTCTATAGTTTTTATTTTTCTTAAATTTGACAGTTTTGTTTTATTTATGTCACTTCCTGGAGTATTTTGACTTGTTGGTTGTTATTTGTTTGTTTTCATCTAGGAAATACAGTGATTGGATGAAAACAATCTGCTGTCATCCGTGGCTCATTTACATATGCTTTAAGTTATGAGCAAAATAACTTAAGAGATATAATTTCTTTGGCCTTCTTGGTGTTCCGTACATAAACAAACAAATGCTCAACACCATCAATTATTGTTTGTTTACATAGATACAACATACTTTGCCCTGGCTACTTCTCAATGAGGCATAACTGTTAGTCAGTGTCGCACTAACTGCTTCACAATGTCAACCTCACAGTTACTCAGAGCCAAGCTAACCACCACAAAAAGAAGCTAACAGGCTAACCTGTGAGAACAGCTAACTACTCAAAATAAAACACATTCGTTACTCAGAAACAAGCTAAAATCAGTTGAAAACGAAGCTAAGCGTTTGAGAGTCAAACTGGAGCTGCTTGTTGTCAAACTAGCAACTTTTTAAAGTTTCAGCTTGCAGCTACTCAACTCTTGTCCTTTTGGCCAAATTGCATACCAGCATTCTGAGTCACCATAAGTCATTTATTAGTTGAGCTGTTTCAGGTGAGAGATATGCTAGATCTGATGGTGGAAAATAATACTGTGCTGAAAAAGTTACATCCTGTGAAACGTTTGATTCTAGAATGATCCAGGTAGCTATGGCAACCGCTAACGCTTAGCACGCTAATAGTTAATATGGTACTGCTCTGATTAGCTTAGCTTCTAACTCATTCTGCAAACTAAAATCACTCTGCTTAATGCAAGAGACTGACTGCAAATTCATAAACTCTACTAAAAAAACAATAATTTTTGCTGAAATTACCTACAGCAATAATCTTTAACAAAAAAAAAATAAATTTGTAATTAGTTAGCTTCCTATTTGCTTCATGTTTATGTCTGCTGTGTAGATTCCAGTTCAGTGATGGAAGGATTTATTCAAATTGAATCTAAAGAACCAGATAAAAAGAAATTAAGTTCAGAAATCTCCATTTGGATAGAAATAAGCCGCCTTCAGAAACCTTTAGACATGTGCAGTAAAACAAAGCTGCAGAATGTAAATAATCATATATATTCTCCCATGGCTTAATGAATACAATCTGCTGACTTCTTTCCCAATATAAATTCATACTATGTTGATATTTGCTGACTCAAATTTCGTAAATGGTTATATAACTGCATATTGTGTTGTTTAGCATCTGCAAACCTTTGGCTGTCCTTCTGAGTCACGCTGGGGAATCCAAGTCACCGGAGGCAGCGATGGAAAGTGTGTTATATCACAACTACTCAGAAACAACCTTGTTTACTTCTGCGTCTCCTTGAAAAGTTGACGTTTCAGCTCTGTGACGAAGGGTTTTCTCAGGACGCACCAAAAAGATGCCGAGGCCCGCTTTTGGCACGCGTTGCCGCTCTGGATGCTTTGACCCCCAGAGAGCTCCAGTCAGGCAGTGACAAACGAGGTTTTGATTGAATTCATCAACAATGTGGGATCTGGATGAAAGATGGTGAGATGGAAGTATGAGAACAGCGGCGGGGAAAGTGAAAAGTGAACGGGGGGGAGCTCAATCTTTGAGGTAACTGGAAACCGAAAGTCGGTAAGCAGAGTAGGAACGTTAAATTCGCCGCTAAAGGGGAAAAAATTTTAAAAACAAATTTTCCGACTTATCTAGTTCATGTTAATTTATGATCCCAACATGACTCACTGATGTCTTATCCCTTAATCATTCACATCTGTGGAATCAACAGTCGTGTGATCATGTCTCTGACCTCTTCGTGACCGTTCCCGTGTGTTGGTGATGCCTTTTGTTTCCAACTGTTCCTGCTTTCATTTCACCATGTTGCGACTGTTCTCCAGCCAACGTCAGGATTGATTCAGTTCAGGAAAGTTTTACTCTATCATATGGATATGAGTGCAGTGTTTTCGTCAGTGATTTAGTGCCGAGTTTAATTTAGATTGGTGTCATCAGCCACCTAAATAAGAAGCAGGTTTTACAGCGCAGAAAATTTGGGTCAAACAAAACTCATCTTTAGTTACTAGATTACTAAACAGACTAGTAATCTGCCTAGTCACAATGCTGTGAAATGTGTTTGACTTGACTGGAATCAATGTCATGGGCTACTTTTTCTCCACCTTGAGAAGGAAGCTTATTTTATCTATAATCTTGCTCTTCCAGTTTTGATCCAGACCATATAGGCCAGGGGTGTCAAACTCCAGTCCTCGAGGGCCGGTGTCCTGCAACTTTTAGATGTGCCTCTGCTGCACCACACCTGAACAGAATAATTAGGTCATTAGCAAGGCTCTGGAGAACTGATCTACACAAGGAGGAGGCAATTAAGTCATTTCATTCCAGTGTTTTGTACCTGTGGCACATCTAAAAACTGCAGGACACCGGCCCTTGAGGACTGGAGTTTGACACCCCTGATATAGGCCAAGGTTGGAACATAGACAAACTGATAATCCAAGGGCTTTTCTTTTTGACCCAACAATTTTCAAAGTTCCTCCAGTTTTTCTGCTCTCGCGAGGATTCACGCTAAATTAGCAGATCCACACATTTGTTCAAGTTAATGTGTAATTATGAGTTTAATGCAAATTTTTTTGTTGCAAAAATTGTGAAAAACATTGGGTTCAAGTGACTGATTGAATTACGTCATTTCACCAACTGCCTGGTGTTTGTGGGGACCAACTTTTCGCTACTGCGGTTTGCAAAAACAGACAACGTAATGATTCGGCTCATAAAGACCAAAATATCAAAACACACTGACCTCCGGCGGCATGTTGCCACTAACAGTTGTGGGTTTTTTTTTTTACCTATAAACACATGGTGTACCCTTGCCATAGGTGTTTTACACTGCCCCCTACAGTCTAGAAGGATATAGGCTACAGCAGGGACTAGCCACAGAGTGAAAATGCTTCAAATGTTGTTGGTCTGATTACGTTCGTCTATTTACATGCACCAAGCATAAGCCAAGTTCAACTCCCACCTGCAGGGTTAGGGGTTAGGGTTAACCACAAAATCTGTGAAGAAGAAAGGAAATGAGGCCTTAAAGTTACACAAGACACCCTCCTCTTCATTACTACACTTTTAGACACCATCTAAGAAGATAACCTTATTGGAAACAAGCTTGACTTTGTGTGGAGAATGTGGGAAGCTGTTGCTTTGGTTACACAAGGACCAGATAGCCCCTAAAAGCATTCCTGGCAACCCCAACAAAACGCCTCGGGGGACACTAAGCCTTCTCCAGACCAACAAACACATGTGGACTAAACAATCACACTCCCATGACCCCATCAGCAGTTTGCAGATTTGCCGTTCCACAGTCAAAATGAAAGCCTTTTTGCACCTAATCAGTTTGAAATGTAAGAGTCGGGGAGTCCTTTCCAACAATTGAGGTGTGATCCTTCAATAGTTATAAGAAACTTTGAAGTCTATTTGTCAAGTAGAACCCGGAGAGTTCATTTGGTTGGCTCCACTTCTCTTCTTGCAATTACAAATGGAGTACCACAGGGCTTAGTTCTCTGTCCACTTTTATTTTCTATTTACATAAATAATTTGTGTGATGATTTGTTAAATACTTATCATTTTTACTCAGATGACTTAGTAATCTACTCCTTTACTTCTTCTCTTTACAGTTTGCTGTAAAGAAAAACTCTCTTTACAAGTTTAACCTTCAATGTAGGTCAAACTTGTTTGCATACTCTGAAGTTGGCTCTGAATAAGACGAAACCAGTGGATTTCTTGCACTCTTGAAGACTATCAGAGATATTGCTTACCACTTCTCTAGGTGTACAAATTGAGTTTGTCACTAATTATCAATACCTTGGTTGTATTTTGGATAAAGAGCTTTCTTTTTAAAAAGCACATAGTAAATTTGTTATGAACACAGAATGAAGATTGAGTTTTATCAATGGATCCTAGAAGAACCTCGATATCACTGCTAGACTATGGAGATGTTATATATGAATGCGTCATCCAAACGTCTTCAATCCTTGAATACTGTCTATCATTATGCCTTAAGGTTTGTAACAGCCACATCTGTCTGCCACTCCACAGGTGTCGCCCCAACCCTCCATGCACCATTAAGGAAACATGTCAACCACAACCACATGCTGCCTCCCCTACCACTATATCCACCTCATTACCAGGTGGTGATCCATTGGTAGCTCTGGCCGACTCTTCAACAAAACGCCGCAGGCTTTCTTCAGGTCATTGACCCGTTAGTCCAAGGTGGCCTGGTACACTAATGAGCCACCTTGTGCCTGAACATGATGTCCGTTGTGGAAAAAAGTCAAACCTGCTGGAACAAGATAGTTGTTTAAACTCCTATATGGGTAAGTAATTTTGTATTTAAAGTAAAATATTTTAGTAAGTATTTTCCCTCAAAGCAGATGCATTTTACTTTCCCATCGTGTCTCACTTCCTGCCTCACTCATGACATTCCCATCAAATTGCTGCATAGATCCAAATGGGCTAGAGGAATGATCTAGAGTCAACACACAGGTTCAGTCAATACAAAACTAGTGATCAGGTCTGAAATCTGGGTGATGAACTCTTTAATTTAGTTCTGTACATCTTCTGGTCAAGATTTCCCAACGCCATGTGTTTCGGACTCTGTGCTATTCCTACATGGAATCCATATTTTCTGGATTAGTTTCTCTTGTTTACTCTAACGCTGTTAGCTAGCATGACAAATCTTGGTTGTTTATTTCTCTCCAATCCAGTGCCTAACATGTACAAACGTGTCCCATCACCGTTCTGTTTTAGTTCCAGTGCGACCAGACGTTTGAAGTTATTCTCCCAACATGCTCTTCTAGCTGTTCAGCCACGCAAATAAAGAGGCTTTGTGTTCGCTGTTAGAAAATAAAAGTTTCCTGCAGCTAAAATGGAAACCTTTAAAGTGGGAATATACATGTTGGCTGGAAGTCCTGCTTTCATCTACACATGAAAGCAAAGAAACGAGGATCTGGCACTTCTGGGAGGTAGCTGAAACCATGTTTTACTGATCTTTTGAACATTTCCAAATCCTAGTACAATTTGTCTCGCAGTAGACCATTTGATGAGTCAATCATAGCATAACCACAAATGGATTTCCATCTCTTTTAAGGGTGTAATTTCTTCCCCATTCCTTAGAAAGCATCGACGAAGATGTCAAGAACGTCCATCCCTGTTAGAAACACTGACCACAAGAGGTCTGTGTCTGGATGGCAAGCAGGAGATATTTTTGTTTTTTTCCCCTTCTTATTATGAGATGGGAATTAAAAATTCTGTTTGAAGAATAATCTGTCATTTCTTTGTGAGATTTTGAGACATTAGAAGATTTGTTTGCTGGAGTTTGGTCTGTTGACAGACAGACGGCTATTTTAAAAATAACACTTCAGAGGACACAAAGCTTTCATCGTCATCTTTCTGTCTTCAATAGAGCCACATGCTTTCTAATGCAGGCAAGTATTTCAGGATGACCCTCAATCCTGGAAGTACAACTTCACTTATGTAGGCCAAAAATGTTGGGGTTTTGCTCAGTTTTGGCTTCTTTTTCACCAGAAAAGCTCCTTTAAATTAGTTGGCCAGTGGCACAAGTATGACTTTTTTTGGGGATAGCCCATGAACTTTCATTAAAGCTGTAATATTATCCTGCTTTATCCATCACAGAACCAGTTTTGATGTGTTTGGCATCATTGTCTTGCTGGAACACCCAACGGTAATGAAGTTTGACTCAAAGAAGATGCCGTCCAAAGACAAGAACCTTGCACCAAAATTTTTTGGATGAAATGAACAGATTAGAGAACACAAGAAATAATTTTAGAAACTCAAGAAAAAGAACGACCTAATGACAATACTGGACAACAGTGAACGGAAATAATGAATAATTTAAATGGAAATAATAAAGAAACAAACACAAAACAGCTACACAACATGCTGATTCAGCTCTAACTTTGGAAACCATCAACTCTTCTTTAATATTTTATATTCTGCCTTGGCCATTTATGCTTAAATGGAGCGAATCACGTTAAGATAGTTCTATGTGCTACACAAAAATGCTCACACCATTTTTGCACAAAATCATTCTTAGTTGATTAAATGTTAAACTGGTCAGTTCTTCCTATACTGAGCTCTTTTCAATATTAGCTGTTTTTAGACGCCTTGTCACTTTAAATCCAAATAAGCTGCTAGCCACGCCCCCCAACTCACGTTTACACTCACACAAGAAAACAGATGCACAACTCTACTTGTGCACAATTTCATAAAACTGCAGTAAGTGGTTTCTGGATGAGAAGTCTACAACAAAACACTTGTCTTGTCCAGCAGCCATTGCACAGCGTATACAGCGGTAAAACCAGCTGACCAAACGTGATGGAACTCAGCGTGGGTTGCTGGGTAACGGGGTTGGTCTTCACTGCTGTTGCTAGGTAACGCTACAGTGCCTGTCAAGTGTGACTCAACATATGGCTGGATGTTTTTTAAGCAGTTGAGGCTTAAATGGAAGTACTAAAATGTTCAAAAATGAAACTAAAAGACCTGCTAGATCTCCAATGGTTGCTAGGTGATGGGTGGAACTCTGCTGGGGTTGCTAGGTGACGGGCAAAACTCTGCTGGGGTTGCTTGGTAACGGCGCAGCGCCCGTTGAATGATTCAATTATTGGGAGGTTTTTGAAACGACTCACTTTCCAGATAACAAAAAGCATTGAATTATAGCCAAACAACACCCTGGAGGTTTTGTTAAGCCCTTTGGTATTTTTAGAAGCACTTGAGACTAAAGTAAATTTGTAACAATTTACAAACAAAATGTAAATTTAAATTTTGCAGACTAGAGAAGCAGAAACGTTTTCCCCACAAAGTTTGGGCTTTTTGGATTCATCTTTTTTTCAGAAAGTAAAAGAGCGATTTCTATCTTGTCCTGTTTCCTAAAGCCTTCAGACTAAATATGATTGAACTCTTTTTTTTAAATAATTGCATGAATACGAAAATGAAAATGGAACAGAAAAGGTTCCCAGATTCCAGTGATACTTGTGCTGTGCCATTAGTCCTACTCAGCCGTGTCTGTTTTCTTGTTTTCTCAGCTTCTTGTTGGTGGGACTCTTGGCAAGCCGCTTCCTGCGCATCAAATGTGTTTCAGGTCGTCTCCAAACTCTCCGCATTATGTCACATCATTCATAGGGATGCGCGGAGGCTCAAAGGAAACTGGAAACGGGCCACTGGATCTGGTCGGCAACGAGTTGGCGCCTGTTAAAAGCAGCATGTCTGAAGGCACCTTAAGAGTGACGAATCATGCTGGCGTCTCGTCTCTGCAGCGCTGCAGCTACAGAAATGCTGGGTTTAAACTCTGGGGGCTACAATGATGAAACACTGAGATGTTTCAAGTCTAAAACAGGAGACATACAAGAAAATACGACCGTCTTTAATGATCTCTCAAGTGGGTCTATAAAAATGTATCTACTGCTGATAAAAAGCCAGATGTTTCTGATGCAGAAAATAGAGCAGGAACAGTTATTTCCATCTTTAATGTAGCGTATTTACTGCACAATTCAACTGAAAAACAAACAAGAATCCACTGGATGGCACATTTCCTCTAATGCGCTAACAGTGGAGAAAATCCTTAGCACTTTAGCTAACTTTGAAAACATTTAGCTTCAACTTACCTTCCTCCTCAGAGCCGCAGTTTCCTCTGTTAAACTGCCCCTCTATTAACCCTTCAATGTTGTTAAAGGGTTAATAGAGGAGCCATGTTGTGATGAAGCTCCGCCTCCAGAAAGAGCAGGAGTTCTTAAAGAAGCAGAGGCCCAATTTCAAGATGTTAAGTCAGGAAGTATTTAACATCACTTTTGAGGCATATTTGATATATATATCTATATATCTATATCTATATATCTATAGATATAGATATATATATAGGTTAACTTCACCACAGACTCAGGTTTGCTGTATTTATTCTAACAAAAGAGGAAATCAAGTTAACATCAGTCCAGCAGATTTTACTCCTTATTTATTGAACATTAAAACAGTAGCAATAAACAAACTACAAAGCAATATCTCCCAATGAGCAGTTGATGGCAGTTAGCAGTTTTAAAATTAAACAGTTAATAAGCACAATATTAATAATGATAACAGTTAAAAACATTCACAAAGCTTGGCAGAATTACACGCGAAACACTGTACATGGTTAAATTTGTCTAGATAGAATATAATATTTGTAAATAAAACCAATATTATATGACTGTTGCTGACGGCAACAGAAAAAAAGGGGAGGGGCTGTCAGTTATGGGTTGCTATGGCAACCACCAACTGCCAGGAGCGGCGTAACTGATACACCAATAAATGTCTGGAGAGGCAACGTCTTCACTAACAGAAGAATAAATAAACAGATTTAGCCAACCTCACATCTTTAATATTGTTAAAATACAACATTATTAGCTCTTTAGCTAACAAGTAATTTTCCTGCTGGGATGAATAAAGTACTTCTATTCTATTAGCCTATATGTTGCATTTTTATAACAATTGAAGACAACATTGTTACTTGATTTTGCTATAAAATGGTTCCAGGTGCCTGGAAAACACACATTACTGTCCATTTAAAACCCTAATCTTAACCCCAGGAACAAAATAACATGTAAATTATAATATCAAAATTAAAGTGGCAGATATAATTTGAACTTAAGTTAAAGCTTTAGCATGCTTTTGCTAAATAGTGTTGGTGTAGCGGTAAACTAATGTTTATGATTAGTTTTTTATATTTCTTTTACATAAAGTTGGGTTTTGTTGGACGTTTACCTCTAAAAGGTTTCCCTTCAGCTGCAGTCTGAACAAACAGCCCGTCGTCCTCCTCCAGATGCCTTTTCTCCTCGTTCAGCCTTTAATTTCATCTCTGATTGCTGTGGAAAAACTCTGAACAGCTCAAAGACGCTGCGACTCTTTGAAACGAACCGCAGTCATGTCTGTCTCTGCGCCGGGACTCAGAAACAAATGGAACGTACATTGTTTTCAAACCGGCCGCTTCCCACAAACATGGCCCCCTCTGAGCGCATGTGTGTGTGTGTGTGTGTGTGTGTGTGTGTGTGTGTGTGTGTGTGTCTGTGTGTGTGTGTGTGTGCGTGCACGCGCTCAGATCTGTTGATGTTTACTTGTTTCCCATCAAAATACAGGCATGGCATGAAACTGGGTTCGTTGGGGAAGCTGATTGAAGTGTTCACTGTAAAAAAAAAAAAGCAAAACAACAATTGCTTAGTCAACTTGAGTTTAGTTGCCTTGTTGCTTCAACTTTAACTGTCAACTTCAAAACACTTAATACCTGTTGCTTCAACTTCAGTTAAGTTGATTTAACTGTCTTTACCAAATACATTAAACTTAAAATGATTAGTTAAGAGAATTTTGTATAATTAAGTTTTTACATACATCAAGTTGACTTCAAATCAAATCATTTCTAAATTAAGTAAACTTTAACTTTTAGTATAAATTATTATTATTTAAATTTTCAAAATTCCCACACAAAAACTTTCCCCAAATAAAAACAAAAATTCCTTTCTAACCTTTGAAAATGCCTCCCTTCAAACAAATGTTAGGAAAAAATAACAAAAAGAAGTTTAATTGTATTAGTTTTTTATTAGAATTTAGTTTTATTTCATTGTGACTTTTTGTTTATCTAATTCAGTCTGTTTTAATTAGTTTAATTAGTATATATTTATTTTAGTTTTTATGAATTATGGAAGCATTTTTCTTTCTGTGATTACTTGTAGTTGCAGAATTTAAAGTAATTAAAGTATTGTACTATGGTTATACATCAGTTGCGTAAAAAATATTCAACAGTTGCTGCCATTTTGTGGACTAGCGTAAATGGATTATTGTTTATTGACAATAATATAAAATAAATAATATATTTCGGCTGCTGACCACAAGTCAAGAAAGCTAGAAATTTGGCCAACAAAATAGAAAACAACTGTTGACTTAAAACATTCAAAAAAATGTCTGTTTTTCTTTTAGTAAGGCGACAGTCTGAAGCCCTTTTTATGTTTTGGATCTTTAATGATAAACAGATTTTATAAAAAATTTTATTTTTGAGCTGGTTAAATAAATAAAAAAATGATTTTCATTTTTAATTTAGTGAATCTTCTGGCCTGTCAGCACCTTAAATCTACCAGTTTTGGCCCCCGGGGTGAAAGTTTTCCCTAAATTCTCTGATTCTCTTTAAGTTTTTATGTTTTTTGTTTCTGCTTCAGTCTGAAGAAGCAGCCATTTTCCCTCCGCCGGTTCACTGACTGCTGAAGCAACAGTTTAATCGTTTTTTTGGCTCATTTTGTGTTTTAAAACCTGGAGCCAGTCTCTCTCTTCCTGCATCCAATATGTTTACGTTATTATTGTTTATTTGAGTTCATAAGTCAAAGCTCAGAGTATTTATTTGTTGATTTGGCTCAGAGCTGGTGATGCTAATGTGGTTTTGGTTTAAATGTTTATCTAGTAGGAAAAATGTGAGCCAACATCAACTTCAGCGCTGACATACCAAAGGAAACCGAGCGGCTCCGTTTCTGAACGGATACAAAAACATGGAAACTGAAATAATGAAGCAGCAGATGAGGATAATTATTCCCGTTATCCTTTGCTGAGGGATTTCTGCCCGGTGGCGTGAAGTTGGTGTTCAGCACCCTGGACAGCGGCTCACACTGCCTGAAAGTTTCTCAGTTTTTACCTTCAGATTTAAACATCTGACCTAAAATCACAAAACTGTTCAATTAACCATCTGGAAACTCAATTTCTACATTCTGGCCAGTTCATTTTGAGTTTCCACACGGTTTGGGCCAAAAGCTCAAAATGAATCGCAAGCCAGAAACTCAACTCAGAACCGCACAGCATTCTGGGAGATGTAGGCAGAAGAAACATTTTAGCCGCTTAACTAAGCCTGTTGCAATTAATCAATTAATTGCATCATAAATAAAAATGAGATTAGTAATTTCTATTCTGTCGTTTAATATTTTTTTGAAGGGCAATTTTGTTTACAAGAACATGATCATCCATTTTATTTATGGCTTTGGTTGTGTTTTCTTGTGGATATTTGAAATGTCTTCCAGTTCCAGTTTAACGTGTTCTGTCCAAAATTATTGCTCAAATATAGGAATGAACCATAAACCATTTATGAAAAATGATTCATTTCTAATATATTACTTAAGTGTTAAGTAATATATTAGAGATTAATCATTTTTAATATGTGGTTCATTTTTAATATCTTACTAAATAAGTAAGATATTACTGAAAAACAACAGTATTATTGATTATTCTGATAATTTCTAGTAAAATTTATCGTCCAGCAAAATTAGTTTTTATGACATGCTCCACCTCTCACTGCTAGCTAATCTATAGATTGGTGGAATCAACTAACTAACTCACTCTTAGGTTACCTAGCAACTCACTCATTCTTTGGTTACCTAGCAACGACCTGCTAAATAACTGCCACAGCTGCAGTTTAAGGTTCCACCACTGTCCCTCATAACTGCTTAAAAATAATCAGTTATGCATTTTGTGGCCTCTGACCTTTTACTGTGTGACCTTTTACTTGTAAATGTTAAACTTTTGTTTATGAAAGAAAGCCTAAAAACGTTTTGGTATTTTGATGATTTACTGACGATTATCTCTCAACAATGACTATTTGCTTAACTAATATGTTGTTTATTGCAAAGCAGTGGGAAAAAATACAAAAAATGTTAGATATTTCAACAACAAAAAAAAATTAAAATGATATGGTCCCCAAAGCAGAATTTATCCTTTAATTTTTATAACAAACATGAGCACAAATATCCAGCAACATGAACAGTGTGCATTTTTTTAAAGAAAAGACTTTTTTGTGTTAGTTCTGTAATAATTTACATTCAAAAGTTCCTGTTTGTTTACCTAGAATGCTGCATGTATTTATTGTTAAGAATGTAAAAAAAAAAACCAAAAAAAAACACGAATTTTAGTTTTTTTATTTAAATAAAATTATGTGGCCCACAAGCAGAATTTAAATAATTAGTGTTAGGAAAAGTACAGTGTTTACACTTCAATAACAATGGTTTTTTTTTAACTTTCATTTTAATTTTTATAGCAAACATGAACTCAAATATCCAGCAAGGTAATATATCTATATATATATATATAAGAGCCTACAATGATTTACAGATAATTTTCCCTTAAAATGTCTATTTGTTTAACTAAAATGCTGCATACATTCATGGTTGAGCATGTTAAAAAAATCCCCCTCATCTTTTACCATCAATATTTTTTTGCTTTTGTTGTTTAAAGTCCCAATATGGCCTCAAAGCCAAAGTCTGTCTGTGTTTCTGCGTCGTGCTGGGATATGGCCCATCGGCTCCCCGGCTCTTTAGAGCACATTGTGACTTTCGTCTTTCTTCTGGTAATAAACAACAGCCCCGCTCTTTGTTGTTGCTTCTTTACTTCATTTCTCTCTCCCCCTATCACTTCTTCCCTCTCTTTTCCATCGTAATTAGCTCCCCTCCAGACCGACTTCAAACCCTGCGGTCGGAGCAGCGCATACCGCAGCGAGGAAGACGAGTGGAGAGGGAAAGAAAGACGGCATTGTTTCTCCGTAAAGGCAGATAAGGGCCCAATAACCGGAGGGCAAGTGGAGTCAAAATAGTCCCTGTGAGTGCGTGATGGCGGCGATAAAGAAACAGTTTTCCCTCAACAATTTAGATGCTAATGGGTTGATAGGGGAGGCTGAATGGCAGAGCCAAGACTCAAACCTTTTGGATTTCTGTTGGTTTTATTCCAATTTTTTCTTCCCAGATATTTACCATTGTATTCAAACTGTTTTAACCCGTTTGGATTTAACTCTTTAGATCGAATTCGTGTAGAAATTCACCCCAAAACCAGCTACGAAGTTCCTCAACAAGCTTCTGGAAGGTGGATGGAAAGGGCTTGGTGAAAATGTTCACGCTTGATGGTCCATTGGACTCAGTTCAGCTGGGGATTAAAGTTGCAACATTTGTTACATTTTCATCTGGTGTGGTTTTGTTTTCACACTGCACTGTGTCAAATAAACCAAATCTGGCTTATGGGCTCCATAAAAACCTCTGAAGTAGACACTAAACACAACTTCTTTCTTCACGGAAAGTGGAGAAGCCTCAGATTTTAATGGATGTAAAATTTCTTTTTTGTCTTTGCTAAAAGAAACTGAACCATTTCTCCTGCTAGCGCTAGACAAGCATGTTGTATTTACCCAGAATGCCCTGCACTATAGTCCACTTCCTGCTTTTGGAGCGGTCTCTGGTCCACTTGCGTTCACATATGCATTTTAGTTCACAGATCAAGGCACTAAAATGAAAAGATTGATCTCCATCTTCTTCCTGAGCTAATATTGCCATCTGAAGAAATGCACCAAAAACAACCAATCAGAGCCAGGAGGCGGGTCTTAGGGCTGTCAATCATCCTCATGAACTAAAAAATTAGCTAAACAACAGCTAAATTAGAAACAACCATTTATCTACAGTCATCATTGGCCATGCTATCTAGCCTTAGCACAACAAGCTATGCTAGCTGCAGCATAGCAGAGAACAAATTGAGAAGGATGATTGGCAGCGCTAAGACCCGCCTCTTGGCTCTGACTTGTTTCTAATCGCACTAGAAAACAGCAGAGGAGTTAAATTTTCACAGATTTCTGTCTCATAACAAACTGTCACAACATGGTGACAGTTTCAACAAATATGTCAAATATTTTTTGCGTACTGCGATTTTAAGGCTGTGATTTTAACGTGTTAATTTCGATTAATTAACTAAAGTAATGGCATTAATTTCATTTCTTTCTTTTCTCATACTGTTTATCATTCCATGACAAAGTCCTCACTTCTCAGAAGAAAACAACCAATGCTGCGGAAATTATGGAAAGCACATTATTACCATATTTTTGGGGAGAATCATGTTCTCCAAACATACTGGGATGATATAAACAATGTGGTTAACCATATCTTTCACATCTATATTTCAGATCTATGTTTCTGGGCTTCAAACCCATAAAGTGCAGTAAATAGACGGTTACCTTTGGGATATATTTGTAGCAGCTGGAAAAAAGGCAGATAGAAAAAATGGATTTTACAGAAAGAACCTTATTTTTCAAAACTGGAATAAATGGGAAAATATGTCAAACAATATCTGCTGGAAATAATTTAGAATGTTAATACAAAAGGAACAAAGATAAAACATTTAATTCTATTTTGCACTTTCTTACAAAGATTCATTGGCTCAATCTGCTGTGATGTTGATTTATAGTTTCACATAATGCCACACTTATTGTTCATCTTTCCAAGTTTTATTTGTTTGAGGGGAATTTAAAAAAAAAAAAATTAAAACAGGAGGGGAGAAAAAAAGAGGAAATATAAGAAGAATCAATGAGTGGTAAAGTTTTTTAACAATAAACAAAAGAAATATATAATTAGGAAATAATTAATACATTATTAAAAATTAGGAAATAGATACTAAAATAAAATGTGACAGTAAATTAAAAAATTGTGATAAATAATACAGAATATTTAAAAATGAGCCAAAAATAAGTAAAATGAGAGTAAATTAAAAATGGCATTAAATAATATACAATGTATAAAATGAAGAAATAAAGAATAAACTAACAATAACATTTGTAAATAAATTAAATAATAACATTGACTTAATACTGTTGTAACATATTAACTTGTGTTACCCTCTGCAATCAAAAAACTTATGAAAATTCTTACTTTTCAATGTTTCGATACATTTTTTTGCATATTAATTACTTTATTTTGGCATTTATTTTAATACATATTTATTGCCAACTTTGGCAGGATCAGTCCTCCGTAGGCAATGAATCAAGCTCAAAGAACACCGCAACCAATTTACAACAACATAATCCAACACCAAGTCACGTAGAGTTCGGTTTCCCTTTTTATTAAGAATATTTTAGAAATGAAAAAAAAAAAAATCCAGAAATAATTTGAAGGAGAAAAACAGAAAATCATCCAATCATCCCACTAAGATACCATGAATAAAAAAGTTTTTATAATAAATACCGTCCTTTATGTCTTTCTTTCTGGCGACTCCATTTTGTTTTTAATGTCTCTCTGCTTCATAATAACAATAATTTATAACCGCCTCTATCTTCTTTCTGCTTCAAGCTAACAACCTCCAGCAGGACATTTACATTTACTATCCACTTCCTGGTATTGATCAGTGTCTCTGACCTCCCGGTTCATCAATACCTGGCTTCAGTTTCCACTAATCGATCAGCCTCATTGATTATTAACGATGTTCCTGTGGATCAGATTCTCAGTGAGACACAAGAAAGACTGAAAAGTATTTGTGAGAAAGATTAAATTTCTTCTAATGGGACAAAATGAATCTGCTGCATCTGTTAGCTCAAGCAGGGAGTCCAAAGTGAGGCTCGGGGGCCATTTGTGGCCCCAGAAGTGATTTTCTGTGGCCCTCATAAAGAACTGAAGACCTTTTTATTTCTTTACTGAAAATGTTAGGGACAATACAAAGTGTTGACACTTTAATAGCATGTTGGGTTTTTTTTAAGTTAATAGTAAACTTTAACGTAAACGTTGCATTTCTTTTAATAAAACCCTTTTTTGGTTTTGGTTCTACATAATTTATGGATAATTTTCTCCCAAAAATGACTATATTTGTTTAGCTAATAAAATGTTTTATATGTTTATTGTTGAGCAAGTTGGTTAAGTCATTATATTATTATTTTATTTTCATATATTATGACTGTATTCTTGTATTATTTCAACAATATTCAGGTACAAATTTACTCTTGTAATATAACTTTATTCTAGTAATTTTATTTTTGTATATTTTCTTAATGTGGCCCTAATATTTCATCATATTCAACTTGATGTTACTAAATATTTGAAAACCACTGATGTAAAGTATTTTTAATCAGTATCTTTCAGAATATGTATTAATTAGTGGCAATAATTGTAATTTTGCCCTTTTTTAAAATTAAAAAACAACAATTTGGTGCAGTTGTCACGACTTCAGAGTTAGATGGCGCTGTTGGACACTTGGAGGATAAAATACCTGCTGGATTTCTTTTCATTCAAGCCGAACGACCTGTTGGCTTTCATGTTGGGTCGTGTCTGTTTCACATGAAAGCTGGATTTTCTTCAAAGAGCCGCTTGATATATATAATTTATACGTTTCCCAGCTGCCATGTTGTACACCAGCGTGTGTTCTGCTGGTTCTGTGGATCGGTTTGATTTCTAATGAGCCTTTTTTGCTCTCAGACACTCAGAGTCCAGGTTTGGGTTTTGGTTTGGGAACTTGGACTCAGTGAAGTTTAGCGACTCGGTTTTGAGGCGTTCAGGTCCTCATAAGTATAGAAATCGAATCTGAAATCTGTGTCTGTGCTTGTTCTCTGAACTCGGCGTGACTCCTGCACCTGCTGCGCCTAAACGCATCATCCGAGTTCACCTGAAGTTCATGAACTTGCACTATCAAACGCACACCTGCGGTGATTCCCACAGTTGATTTATGATTCTTATCTCTGCTGCGTCGCTCTTTCACGTTTCCTCTCCGCCCGTCTTCCTCCTCTCTGCTTCCTTCTTCTTCTTCTCTAGTTTTTGTTTATTTTTGACAGTCGGGTTGTGAGGCGGTTTCTGCTGATGTCGCTTCCCTGTGAGTCACGCTGCTTTTCTTTTCTCGCTCTTGAATAAAATTCTAGTGAACATCGGTGATTTTTGTGAAATGAAACTTGAGTCAGAGTGAAAGTAGCAGATTAATGTGATTTCTGTCCCAACGGACGGGTATTTCCTCCTCGAATTGCTCTTTCACCTCAAACTATTCATCATTCAGCACTCAAATATGCTTTCTCTGGAGTTTAATGCAACTGTTTATGCAGTCGAAAGGTTTCCTAGGGGAAAACCAGGAACCAGTATAAAACAGAACTCTATTTCTACCACAAATTTCATTGTAATTTATTAGAATTTTACGGCTCAGAGTGAATTATTTGTGAGCTGGAAGGAAAAATATTCATTGTTCTGTCACTTTTAACAAATAAAATGGTGAAAATATCTGAAAAGTGTGGCATGCATTTGTCTTCAGCCGCGCCCCCATCAGCCAGGTTTTCTACATTTTTTTAAATAACATTTCTGCTTTTATTGCACATTTTTTCTAAACTGTTTTTTAATGTTTATTAATACACATTATGTCTCAGCTGCACAACTCTTGGAACAATTACTGCGCAATAGTTTTATATTAAAATCTTTAACAAAATATTAGTTAATCCTGTATTTTTATTTATATGTGTATATTTATATTAACACTTTAATCTGCTGTGAAAGTCAAATTTCACATCATGCCACAGATTTTTGCTTTCAGAGCAGTTTCTGGTCCGCTTGGTGTTCACATGTGCATTTGAACTGTGACTCCCCTCCAATCAGCTCCTTCAGACTAGCCAGCAGCAATTAGCAAACAGATGGTGGAACATCTGCTGAGCTCGTTATATCAGGTACTTCTCAGTGTAATGACAGTAAAAACCCTGATAAAGGGCAAAAAGAGGAGCTTCAGAAAGAGAAGGAGTTTTTTTTAAAGAGACAGAGGTCCAATTTCAAGGCATTAAAGTACAAAGTTTAATTTCTTTTAAGTCACATTTTATATAAACAACTTTTATGTAACAAATGAAAGTAACGTAGGTGTTTTATATATAAAATATGAAATGACACTATGTGCCTGGAAAATACATAATACTACTACTTTAAAAGGTTTTTTGAGTCACATGTGACTGCGCTGTTACCTAGCAACCCAAGCTGAGCCCAGCAATGTTACCTAGCAACAAAAGCAAAGTGCCAGCATGTTTGGTCAGCTGGTTTTACAGCTGGATGTGTTATATAATGGCTGCTGGAAGACACCAGTGTTTTGTTGTTGACTTACCATCCAGAAACCACCTGCTGAATTCTTTTTGGTTGTGCAGCAGGCTCCACTTCTGCTTTTCAAAGTTCTAAAATAGAACTGACCAGACTAAAATCTCATTATATAAGAATTATTTTACTTTTATTAAATATTTTAATAAAAGTAGACAACATGTTTTGTGTAGACCACAGACCTATCCCAACCCATTGAAGGAAGTACAATAGTTCACCTTTAAGGAGAATCTTCGATTGAAACAGAAAATGCGCAGAAGTGGGAGAAATGACGGATCAACCGGTTGCAGCTTTCACTCTTGGGAATTTCCTCAGCAAAATGTCGCAGGAATAAAACTGAAACGGCAAATCAGGATGACTGGAAACAGTTTGACGGGGTTAAGAGGGCAGCCATCCAAGCGATCTCAGTTCACTTCCTCGACAATCAGCTCCGCCACTGCATCAGCAGGTAAATGTTTACTTTGGACGTTTGTTCGCCTGCAGGGTTTGTAGATGTTTGCTGCCAGTCAGAGCTGCTGGCTCGCCGTTTGACAGCTCGTCTTTGCGGGGAAATCCCATGGAAATGCCACGCCTCGCGCATACCACAATATCTGCCAGTTTGCCAACAGACTCGACGGCCGAGCCTGGAAATATTTCTACAAGCTCAAGCATGAAGCACAGGCCAACGGTAGCGATCAGAAATTAAAATTTAATCTATTTCTGCAGAATATTTTCCTACTGATTTTAGTTCAATCATTTATGCTTTTCCTTCTACAGACTCGTGGCTCAAACCAGTATTTAAGGCGACAGGAAAAAAAGGTTTCCTCTTCTTTAAATCAACCATTTTCAGCTGGTTCCAGTCGAAGCTGCGCAGAAAGCGAAACGTATTGATTTTCACCTTCCTTTTGTGTCACTCCTTCAGCCCTTACACCTGAGGCGTTTTGTTCGCAGGTGAAACTCCACATTGCAGCGATTCCACGTCTTCGAAGGCGATGAGCGACGCGTACCTAAAGCTACTAACTGTTTGCAGGGTCAAAACGAGGTTAGGTCACGGAGCAATCTGCCATTTTCACATCCATCAATCATTCCGGTTGCTTAATATGAGCCAATAGCTCCAAAAAAACAACTTTTAAGCCAACAAATTGGCATGATGAGAGGAGAGCTGTGATAAATCCTGGGATGTTTTTATTAAACCACAACTATGTTTTATTCTGGATGTTATTTTTACTAGTTAAAACTATAAATTGTGTTTTTTTTATTTAAATTCTTGTGTATTGCCATCACATTTGCTATTAAGATCTGGTAAAAATGGCTGCATTTACATTCATTAATAAAGTGACACATAAGGATCCTTTTATATATTTTATATTAAAAAAGTCGTTTTACATATTTATTAAAATCGTATAAGACAAAATAAATCAAGCTCATCTGCTTTTTCATATTGCTAACTAGAAACAGCCAATCAGAGCAAGGAGGAGGGTCTTAGCGCTGTCAATCACTCTTGTGTTCATTCCTTGCCCCTTGCTACGCTTCACCACAACATAGCATGCTGCGAATGCTAATGCTAGTTAGCGTAACAATCGATGACAGCAGATAAATGGTTTTCCTGGAACAGTAAGTTGTTTCTCTGCCATTAGCACATTTAGCAGCATATTCATGAGGATGACTGACAACGCTAAGACCCTCCTCCTGGCTCTGATTGGTTATTTTTAGACGGAAGCGATGCATTCCTTCGGTCTTTCAACAATTGTGTCTCATAGCGTCATGACATAGTGACAGTTTTAATAAATATGAAAAAATATATATATTTTTCTAAAAGTTACATATTGCAAATTTATAGAATAAAAACTTTAAAAGATGAATAAAAGAACAAGACAATTACAGAAGTAATTACTAAATAAAATGTTGAATATAATTTATTTTAATTGCTATTTCTGGTCTTTTACCAAACAGTAAGGTCAAAATGTTTTAATTTGAATCCTCTGCTGATTTTTACAGTGATTGTTGAACAGATTTATACCTGTCGGTAAAAACACAGATTTAGGCAAAAATATCTCTAACAGAGTGTAAATAAATACACAGAGTCAGAATGTATGGTTGGGTAAAATGTAAACAACGGCCAAAGAGTGGCTAACGGCAGAGCATTCCTCCTTCCAAGGAAACCGCCTAATAACCGCAGACTGCCGGTTCCCTTGAAGTGGTTGGTGCCGGAGCGCTCGGTGTGGCAAACAGAACCTCCTGGCTGCAAACATGCAAACAAACAAACAGGCGAACGTGTTCCTGCGGGCGTGTGGGTCTGGACCGGGCCCAGACGTCTGCTTCCAATCAGCTTCCTGATCATAATCTCTGTCTCTCCGTTGTATCGCTCCACATGTCAAACAATTGGGACAACATCCAGAGTTTGGCAGAAACTAGATACATTTACTCTATTACATTTACTTGAGTAACTTTTTTGAAAAAAATAGTGTTTTTACTATGTTGTAGTTTTTTCTTTTATTTGAGTAATTTTATTATGAAGTATTTCGACTCTCGCTTGAGTAAAATTTCTGGATTTTCTACCCACTGAGTGAAAAACAAACATGGTTTAACCAAAAATTTACCAGACACAGACCTGCAGTTTTTGTTAAAGTTTCTTAAGTTTTTTATTAAAGGAAACTGATGTGGAAAAATGCTCTTTTCTGATTTTCTTATTTTTTGTTTCTTATATAAATGTTTGTCATTTTAACATAACAAAATTTCCACTTAACTTTATATTTTGGTCCATTTGATTGTGTAATTTTTAAATATGAAATGATTGATAATTTGATCAGTTGCTCAGTTTTTAAGTACGCTTTTTACCAAATACTTTTTTTTACTCTTCAATAATTTCTTGGATGGCTTCTTATGGTTGACTATTCTGACATTACAGCTTACGATTAAAATTAACGTGTCAATATAATGTAATTAATAAATTAAAATTAACACGTTAACGTTCCCGGCCTTGTTTGCACTTATACGGTGTCCAGACAATCGTGGTTATACATACACACGAGACAAACAGAATTTGTGGGAAGAAATAGTTTTGTAAGTTAATAAAGACAGTATTTTATGTGGCAAAACTAATTATTTTTATCACTGACTTTATTGTTTTTTTATTGTTTCATAAACGTGCTTCTCTGAGCCACAAATCGTAATTCAGGGTGATCACGAATTGTGGCGAAGTGCAAACCGAGCCACATACAGTGTAACTTTTGAATCGTACCACCTGTTGTCTTGTTCTCTAATATTTTAAGAGGTATTTGTAAAATACCTCTTAAAATTATATTTGTGGAATAGGTAACATTTAACAGCTTTAAATGTTTAGCTAGTTACAAGGATGAAACATTTCGTGGTCACAAAACATGCTCTTTAGTTCTCTTTAATTTATGTACTTATTTATTCTTTGGTCTTACTTGGTTTTTCTCCAACTTTGCCCAAAATATTTATCTTTAGATTTACTAAAACAAGGAATATTCGAAAAAAACATTTTGTGTGTTGAAACATAACATTTTGTTGTGACACTACTTATGTATATACATTTTGTTTTCTTTTTATACACGCCTTTGTCGTCGCCTTTATGTTTGTTGTCTTTGCTTCACTAATTGAGTAATTTATAGATCAATACTTGCCAGTCTGCAATATTAATTTTGTTGCACTAATTGGTGAATACACAATAAAAACCAAAATAAGAAACATCTCACCAGTCAGATATTTTTTCTTTGTGGTTTATTACAGGAGTACACATAGCAGTCTTGGTAACAAAAAAAGAAAATGGAAAAACTATTACGACACATTCATAATTAAACTAAATGAACATTTCTTCCTGTAAAAAGAATTGCAAATTATGTACAGAAGGACATAAGACAGACTCAGAAACCAACAGGTTGAAAGGAAGATTGAACTGTAGTCACATGGCACTTAAAAAATAAACATATCTGGCAAGTGCTTTCTGTTTCCATAATTAATGTAAAATAAAATGCAGTGATAATAAGTCTGGATAACAAAAATAATAATTATTACAGTAATCAAATCAACAATATCAACATTTTAAACACTGTTTACAATATAAACTGAAATTCATAACATTCTAAATACATCCAATATTTACCAAAGACATTCATGTAGGCTAAAAACTAAATCTGCAATAGAATAAAAAATAACATTTCAAATATCTTATACCAACAATATTATTCATACAATAACATTAATAATAGGTTATTAGTTGACGTAAATAGCTATTTCCCCATAGTCTGATAAAGAATAATGTACAAATTAATACACACCTATTAATAACCCTATTAATGCTCCTTATGCTTTAAATTTTTAATTTTTTTAAAAAGAATTGACATAACACAAATCTCACTCAGTACAAACTATTGCAATCTATAACTTTCAACTTGAAAACGTATACAAGAAAAAGCAGCAAAACAAACCTTTTCAGTTTTTATATTTCTCTGTTGTGAAAAATAAAAAATAAAAAAAATCAGTGGTGTGGTTGGGAGAAATGAAAAGGGCGTGGCATTGGCAGAGTCCATCACGACCGTCCAACAGGTGAAAGCCTTGTAGGCATAAGCCCCGCCCCCTGCCTGATATCTCATTGGTCCTTTTCTCTTTAGAACTCTCCGGAATGTCTGAAAGTTCCGCTAGCGAGATCCAGAATTCCATGGAGGAAGCCCCGCCCCCTGTCCGATACCCCATTGGTCCATTTCTCAGGCGCTTTAGAATGTCAAAATTCCGGAATTGTAGCAAGTTCCGGATCTCCGCTGCAGAAGCTCCGCCCCCCCAAAATCTATGGGGTAACCGAACACGCAAATTCCCAAAGTTCTGATTGTGCAATCACCTCAAGCCTTCTGGGACTGAATTTGCTTTGCAGTCTTATTGTTGAACGGAGGAGCAACGAGAGAGTAAACGCCGTTGGCCTCCATGATGGTGGAACAATAAAAGAAGTGCACAAAAAAAAAGACAAAGATAAGGCAGCACTTAAGCAGCATGTATGTAGGTCTCTTCCTATATATTTTCACCACATCCCCTGATCGTTTAACCCGGTTCCAGCCTAAGAAGGTGCACTGCTTTATGAGAACAAGCATACTATCAAATACGTTCATTATCCATGACGTTTTAATCTCATAATGTAAGTTGGTAGCTTTGTTAATTTAATAACTAGAAAAACTGAAAGTTGTGCCTTCTGAACTGTAAAAGATAAGATAGGAATACATTAGCTAAAAAATAAAATCTTAATTTGCCAGGTAGTTGTTTCACCTAAAAAATTAAAGCTATTAGTAAGAGATTTTATTTTGCAGTCAGAAAAATATCAACAAGCAGATAATCTAAGTTTTACATTGTCTTCTTTACACCTGAGTTTAACGTCAGCATCACTAGGTTAAGCAAAATTTAGGAAGCGTTCAAGTCTGTATTTTTTATTGTTAGGAATACTCAACCTGTGTTTTGTTGTTTTGTTTTGTTTTTCAAAAAGAGTTTTGTTTGTTTTTTGTTTTTTACTGGTTTTTAATACCATAACAGCCGTAGATTTTGTGGTGTTAGTTGTGTCATTGATGGTAAGCAGAACCTTTTTGGGAATAATTTCAGGTAAATTTGGTTCAAACCTTTTTTGACCAAAAAGGTTTGGAAACTTACTGAGTAAATTGGATATGAAAATAAAGTAAGTTTGGTCAACATTTAAGCTCAACTTCTAAAGCTAATTCTAATTTGTTCGGCTAAACATGACCAAGTCAGTTTGGTCCCGAAAGCTAACCAAGTAGGTTTTTCAACGCGACCAAGTGGGACTGACAACAAAGAAGGATTTCTTTCCAAAAATCCTATTGAGTATAATTGTTTCCTAAACCCAATGACGTATAATTTCTTCCTAAATTCAATCAAGTAGGGTTGGTTTCTAAACCTGGCCAAGAAAGACTGGTTCCTAAACCCAATGAAGTAGGACTACTCTCTAAACACAACCAAACAGAATTGGGAACCAAGTAGGACTGGTACATAAACCAATCCAACCAAGAAGGTCTGGTTCCTAAATCCAATCAAGTAGGGTTGGTTTCTAAAAACAACCAAGTAGGATTGACAACAAAGAAGGATTTCTTTCCAAAATCCGATCAAGTAGAATTGGTTCCTAAACACAATCAAGTAAGGTGGGTTCTTAAACCTGACCAAGTGGGAATGGTTTCTAAACCTAATCAAGTCAGTGTAGTCCCTAAACCAGTCAAGTAGGATTGGTCCTTAACCAAGTTTCTGTTTCAACATAAGTAAGTTGGTTTGTTTCCCGAATCTTATCATGTAGATCTGGTTCCTGAACCTAATCAAGTATGAAAAACTGGGTTTCCTAACCAAGCAGAATTAGTTCTTAAGCCAAACTAAGTAGGTTTGGTTCATTAACCCTATCCAGGTTCCTAAAGCTTAACAATTGTATTTCCAATAAAGAAGATTTTGTTATTAAGATTAATGAAGAAAGCTTTTCATAAACCTAACAATAGATTTGATGATCAAATAAAAGGCAAACCAAACAGGATATAAATAAAACAAACCAGTTTTTAAATCAAGCTGTTATTAGAATATCTGGTTATTCTTTAGACCTTCCTGTTTGCTTTTAAAGAACAAGTTACTTTTTTGTTTTTTTTAGGTAATTTTAAAAAAACTAAGTTGTTTCTATTTTAAAATGTATTGTATGCTTAACATATCCATTCAATAAAAGCAATTTTGTCCTTGATATTTTTTTTATTATTAACTTTTTAAATATTCATCCCTGTATCAGATATTACACATTTTAGCACATGGGTGCAAGGTTAAATATTTGCCAATAAGAAAAACTCTGTTTCCATATAATCCATCTCTTTTACCCTGCAAGTCAACTGAAAATGATTTATTGAATTTAAGCACAAGCAAAATGGTTGAAAATTATATTCCTTCTCTCTATACCCTGTTTTATCTCTCGCCTCTCTCTAAAACACCCTTACTGTTCTCATCTCAACTCTTCATTTCACCAAAAGTCTGTTGTGCACCACTCCCATTCAAATTATATTAGATAGCTTTTTGTACATATTTTCTAAGTATACTTCTTCAGAAAATACACAGAATAGAGCATATTTAAAAAGTTTTTGGCAGTTTCCTCCTTTCTTAAAGAAGAGTCCTGATAACCACTTGTTAGAAGAGTCTGAAAGAACGCTCCAATCTGGCAGAACAAAGGTGAAGAAGGAAAAATCTTTCTGAAATTATTGTTTCTTTCCATCAATCTTCTCCCTAAAGACTTAAATCTCTGAACTTCTCCACCCACCCCTCATGAGCAGCCGCCCTTACTACACCGTCGCTCCCAGCAGCTCGTCTGACTTCGCCAAGATCTCGTTCTGATTGGAGTCCAGGCCGTAGAACTTGACCTTTAGCCCGTCGACGGGGTGAACCACGGGGACCGTGACGACACGTGGGAACTGGCGAGTGGCCAGTTCAAAGCGGCTGGTGCTGGCCAACTCGATGGCTAGGATGCGGAGGAAAAGCGTGGCGAGTTGCTTTCCCAGACAGGAGCGAACGCCGCCGCCGAACGGCAGGTAGTGGAAGCGGCCCTCCTTGTCTTCGCTCCGCTCCTGACTGAAGCGGTCGGGGTCGAAGGCTTCTACGTCTTTGAAGACGGCAGCTGTGTCGTGAGTGTCCCGAATGCTGTACATCACGCTCCAGCCTTTGGGAATCTGAACTCCCTGTAGAGAAAAATACCAGAGAATAAGACGATTTGTAAGATTTATCTGATGCAATTGGTCCTAAAAATTAAAGCAGACTCTTCTACAATTTTTGGAAATAATTTCTAAGCTAACTATGAAAAGTATTCATGATTAGTTGTGACTATAAATTTGTGGCAGCGTGTCGTCAGATCCTGGCTCCAAGCTTCCTGTTGGAGGGGAAAAAACTTCTCGCCAACAATGACTGCCACTGGTTTTAGCTGTCTAGTTATCAACATAACTCGCTAAATATTAAATGTACACCATGATATATAAAAGAAAAATGTATGCAGTGCTTTTCTACTAATCGTCAACACTATGACAACTAGATAACAAGGTCAGGAAAAAGCTTTAATAGAAATATCCAACAACAATTTAATAGAAATTTAAAAGCAATAGCAAGGAAGAGGGAACTTGGTAAGTTATGCTAGCTTGACTTTGACAATTTAACAAGTAGATGTGCTGCAGAATTTGATGTGTTTTGGTCCAGTTAAAAATAAAAAAAGACGACCCACACATCAACTCAGTAGAAGATCTTTAAATTAGCTGATTATCCGCCGCCGTGTTCAAATGATCACTTATTAAACAAACATCAAGCCTGAAAACATGCAACTGAGACGGACTGAATGATCTGTTCTTTATGCGCAAAACGTCTGCGTGTTTCTTGGTGTTGAATCCTGATACACTAGTGGAGCTTTTGTCAGTCAGTCGCTATAGCAACGAGTCTGTGTGTAGCACAGCCGACACAGAGCTTGAGAAAAACAGAATGTGAGCGGTTATGAGCTGTTGCCAATGGTTTTTCTGCTGGCGCACAGCACTAAATTAATGGTGCCTACATCTCCAGGTTTCATTTTGATAATGGAGTTGTTCTAAAAGAATTGTCTTTTCCCCTCCAGCTTTGTGCCCATGCACAAAATTAAGACTTGATTTGAGAAACATTTATTTAAGATGTAGAAACGAGACATAAGATTACTGTCGGCTGTTTAATTTATAAATTCTGATAAGATGTCACCATATTATTTATGCACCAATGCCTCTTGTGTAGATGACGTATCCTGGGTGCTACGTACAGCCAGATTATTCATTTTTGGTAATTGTTTAGTAATTTCCGGTCGACTGTTCCGTAACAAAGCCTGATAGGAGCAGGATGAACCCACAACACAACTATCTTCTTGTTTATTGTTACAGTAAGACACTGATTTACTGCTAGGTTATCTTGGTGAGCTGGGAAAGACATATCTAAAAGTCACCAGGAAAACATTTAAAGGTAATACGATTTATTTTTTAATTGACCCCTAAGAACCTGAAGGGAATACGGCCTAACGCAGTGCCTTGAGGTACTCCACTAATAATAAAATGAACAGAATTGCACATAAAGACTTACATCTAGTTCGAAGGTCTGCATTGCTGTTCGGTAGGCCCCGGAGACCGGCGTGTACAGCCTCAGCACCTCCTTGATGACACAGTCCAGGTACTTGAGGCTGATGATGGTGTCCAGCCTCAGCTCTTGTTCAGGACAGAGGCAGCCGTTGTGGAGGAGGCCTCTGCCTCTCAGCTCCTCCCTGAGGCGCTCCAGAACCTGAGGGTGGCGGAGGAGCGCCATGATCAGGGAGGTGCTAGCACTGGCGGTGGTGGCGAAGGCGGCGAAGATCAGCTCAATGGTTGACTCCTATGGAAGTGTGAGAGAAGTTGATGCAGCTTTTATTTCAGCTTGCAGTCATCTTAACGATAAGAGAACTGTGATTGTTTAAAACAGCATTTTTAAAGAGTTTAAATATTGAATGTAAAAAATCTCTGGTGAACTCTTAAGGCGTTTTCACACCTGACAGTCCACAAGACTCGGTTTGATTGTGGACCAAAATTGTTACATTTTCAGCTGCTGCGGTTCTCTTTCACACGGCACTGAGTCAAATGAACCAAATCCTTTATAAAACAGGTTCCCCTCCTCGCCTGTGGTGGCGCTGCACTAAAAACTACTGACAGGAACGACACAAAAACCTGTGAAGGGTTAGCGTTAGACGCTGAACGCAACTTCCTTCTTCAGGAAATAGTGGAGAGGAGTCAAATGTTACCGGTTGTAGGATTTTCTTTTTGTCTTTGGTATAAAATAAAAAACACACTATTTCTCCCACTAGCATGTTTGTTTGGTTTTATTTACCCAGAATGCCCAGCGCTATAGTTGGACTCCTGCTTCTGGAACGCTCTCCGGTTCGCTTGGTGTTCACATATGAATTCGAACTGCACCAGAATTCACTTCAACCAAACATAGACCTTGGTTTGTAGGTGAACCAAAGTTTGATTAGGTATTTAAACAAACCGGACTTTCTCGACAAAACCTAGATTAAAGCGGACTAAACATGGCTGGTGTGAAAGCTCCCCTTACTCTTCCATAAGGCTCCACATGTTGGACACTAACTACCTTGCTCTAGCAACAAAATCTTTTAGCTTTGCTGGACAATTTATGATTAAAGAAAAGAAGTTTTCTCTCCTTGGATTCTTAGTTTTGCTTTGATTTATTATTTTGAAAATGCAGTTGGTAAAAATCTAAACCAAGTAAGGAAACTTGCTTTGGCGACAAATCCTCTGTTTACCTTCACTTTCTTATTGTTGGCAAAGTTGCCCCCCTCTCCAGAAAAAAACCCTGATGGAAATGTTTTTGATTCCTGAAAAGTGGCACATTTGAAAGAAAGTAAGAAGATGTTTTCCAATAATAAAGAATGTGCCACACTGGTTCTGGAATAAATAACAGAGACCGGGCCGTGTGCCTCAGATTGTAAACCTCTCTCCTCTGCCATCACCTGTGTCTGCGCTTTGCGCAGCACGTGTGTTTTAAATGCGTCACAGCAGCGAAGGGGAGCGCCGGGGCCTCCCCAGCTCACTTCTTGAGCACAGTTGAGTGTGTACGTACAGGAGGCCTCATTCAGACCCCTAGCGGGGGCAGTGTTGACTTATTTTTGGTTCTGGACTTCACCCAGAAACCACAAACAGTGAAGCAGAGAGAGAAAAAAGCCTCCACAGAATTCCTCAAATAGGTACATAGAGGCTGTGCCGATCCTTCACCATGTTTCTGTTGACATCAGCTCCGCATTTCAAGAGTTAATGCAGCTCATTCTTGCAATTCCTAATTTTATTCATTCCTTTCTATGGTTTTTAGTGACTTCCTGTATGTCTGGCTTTAGCGCAATTTGAGGGTGGAGTCAAACATTTGAGTCGGTGATGACTTGATGCTTATAGCAGGATATTTAGCCAAACTACATTTTCAAAATGAGGAATGAAAGTGAAAGTGATATCCAAAGAGACAAAATCTGTTAATAATGCTGTAATTTCTAGGTGTAGCAAGCTGCTGTATTTTAGGAATATTAGGGCCAGGCTAAGATATATAGATATTTTTTTAAATTATGAGAATACTCATTATAATACCAGATAAAAAAGTCTAAGTAATACAAGAAATCATTTTATTACCAGAGTAATAGCAATATTATGAGAACAGTCATAATAATATGAGAAAAAAGTGACAATAATACCAGGATAAAGTTGTAATATTAACAAAATAGTTGTAATATCAGAATAAAGTAGGAAGAAGTCATAATAATACAAGAAAAAAGTCTGAATAATACAGAATGTTATTTTATCAGAGTAGTTGTAATATTATGAGAACAGCAATAATAAAAGAATAAAGTCATTATATTACCAGAATAAAGTCGTAGCATTGCGAAAATAGTCGTGATATCTGAAAAATGTTGTGATAATAGCAGAGTAAAGTTGTATGGCAATAAAGTCAAAATAATACAGAAATAATATATTACCTGGATAAAACTGTAGAAATACAAAAATAGTTGTAATATGACAGATAAGTTGTAAAAATACCAGAATAGACGTAACAATAAGAGAAATAAGCCTAGACTAATGGTTGTATCAGAACGTTGCAAATATCGAACCTCTGCTCTCAATAAAACAGCTTTTCTTCTGGTAATTCTGACTTTTTTTCTGCTAATGTTATGACTTTTTCTCATTTTATTTTATTCATGTAACTAAAAAACAAAGTTTTATCATAAAAACTTGGCAAAAAAATCGTCATAATCATAAACGAATGGAGAAATATGTGCAAAATGTGCTTCTTTTTTGAAATTACACAATTAAAAAATGTCTTATTATTGTTCCATATTGTTAAAATACTATATCTTTTTTTCAATACGTGGTTTAAATGTGTTAGCCAAATTCTGCTAGCAGGACGAACGTTTCCCTGGTTCTGGGCCGAGTCCGGGGCGTTTCGTACCTTGAGCTCCTGCATGCTGAGCTCTGCGCCGTTCTCCTTGGCGCTCTCCATCAGGACGTCCAGCGCGTCGCTGTAATCCTTCCCCTGGGAACACAGAGGCTTTTCTCTGATGGCTTTCTCTATGCTTTTCTGAAGCGTGTCTCGTGCTCGGATTCCCTGCAGAAGAAACACATGAAATACATTCAGAAGCTGTTTCCATTACAAATGTAGGTAAATCTTTGTCTATGTTCTGCTAATGTCAACAAACTGAACTTCACAGTAACTGTGTTTCCATTGGGAAAGAAATGAAAATAAAATCACGCAATAAGATATTAAGACTTCTGGCAGCGATGGATGTAAACAGTTACATGAGATTTATTCATAATTTAGTAATCTGCTAGCTGTAGCTAGCGGCAACGTAGGCAGCATTTTGGGGAAATTGTTGGCGATTTTACAGAAAAGCGATTCTGGATTCAACACGTTTGAATGACACACAACTTTTTATGAACTGTGTGATGGAACAAAAACAAATCATTATCCTCCTACCACTTTCTGTCATTTTCACCAACACAACGTCAACTTGCTGTTGATCAAGTGTTTAACACAATACATCTATTTTGATATGGCTGAAAAAATCAGAAACGTGAGTTTTTTTTAAAATTGCCATGTTTCCATTAAGTGAATTTATTTTCGGAATTTCAATTTGTCCAATTTTATGGTCAATGGAAACACAGATAGAGCAGGTATGGCTAATTATCATATTGTTTATCATGATACATTTCTCATCATAAGATTTTTTGATTTATCACGATAAATTCCAGCTAATGTTGAAATCTGTAGGAACCGTCTTACCTTCCTGTAGCCGCTGAACGGCAGGTCGATTGGGAGGCTGAAGAGGTTGTTGACGAAGTCCTGAAAGGTGGAGAACTGGTGCCTCATTTCCTCCTCCGACACCCTGAATCCCAGCAGCACCCTGACCGCCATGGTGAACGACAGCCTCTGGCTCTCCCTGAGGAACCACACGGTTACGTCCAAACACGTGAAACACAGCCTGAGACATCTTCAGTTACAAATCAGAAAAGCTAAAGGAGAAAAATAGCATATTCTTCCACATATAATTCTCTCTTCATTAGCGCAACTTTCTATTTTTACAAAATGTAAACAAAAATAGAGGCGTCAGATATTAGCAGTTGCAGGATTTCTGTTTTGTAAAAGACAACAAACCATTTCTTTAGCATTTGTTTTGGTTTGCATTTACCCAGAATGCCCTGCTCTATAATCCACTTCCTGTTTTTAGAGCGCTTTGCGTTCACATATGCATTCAAACCGCACCAGACTTCGCTTTTTTGGTTTGCATCAGAGTTTGTTCACAGCTCCCCAAACGAACCAAACTCTCTAAACAAACTAGTTGGAACTGGAACTAAACAGAACGGCTGTGAATGAACTCGGTGTGACCGTCCTGGACTGCCGGCGCACCTGTAGACGTTGATGGGCTCGGGGTTGGAGCTCCACACTCGGAGGCTCTCTTGGATGACCTGCTGGATTTTTGGGAGGTAGGACTCCAACGCATCATGGCTGAACACTTTGGCGAACACCTGCAGACAGAAAATCAAAGGACCACTTCAATTAAATTGGACTTAAAACTACACAAAGCAGCTGCCTCCAGTCGCCAGTCAGGGAATAACACGCGCAATTAATGTGAAATTTAGTAGAAAGTTCAGCTGTGGATGAAGGGAGAGAGAGTTACTACTTTTCTTTAGAGAAACTTTTAGAGGTTTTTCCTCTGCAGTCAGCAAAGCGTTTAGTGACAGGCTGAAGAGGAAAAAGCGAGGAGGGGGGCCCACGTAAAGCCCGCTTCAAGCGTTTTTCTGGACGAATCAATCACCAGTCGTCAGCGCTGTTTGAACAAATAACATTCCATCAGATCTGACCTACAAAACTGCCCCTTAAAACTGTCCTGGCTGTGATTTAGAAGTAGAAGAATAAGAAAGAGGCCTTTATAACTATTTTTAAACCGTCTCTAAAACGTATCTTTATCTAAATAAATAATATTTTCATGCATCTGACAGTCAGAGCTGTTGGAGAACAGAACATAAAGGAGCTGCTTGTTGGGAAATCCTTTTCCACGACAAGGTTGGAGTGAATCGGGAATCGCGACGCGGCACATCCCTGAGCAAAACGCACATGGTTTGCATTTTCTGCTCGATGAAACGAGGCTGGAACATCTGAACAAGCTTCTGTGTAATGACTGGTGGCCCGTCATCGGGTTCACTCAAAAGTCACACACGGGTTTCTTTTCCTCGTGAATTAAAGGTTTTCTTTATATGTTGGAGATTACATCATAAGTAGTGATCGTCTCCATACCTCTGTGGTTAGCAGTTTTATTATTTTACAAGGGAAACATATTATGATAGTCACGCAACTCACTCACTCTTTGGTTACCTAGCAAGAACTTGCAGAGTAACTGGCACAGCAGCAGTTTAAGGTTTTGCCTCATAACTGCTAAAAAATAAAAAACAAGGGTGTGGAGAGAAATCTATGGATAAAAGAGGTCAGGCCACCATTTTGGCAATATATCATATAATTAAAACAATAACAGCAAAAAAAAACAAATCAATTATCTATCTAAATGATATGAAACGTTTACATCATAATAAGTTTTTCAGCCATATTGTCCAATCCTAAGATCTGGTAAAGAAGAAACATCGTCACAAAGAATTTGGTCTGTCAAAACAGCAAAGTTTGCTAACTCCAGACGTTATGGCTTTAAACAATAATGTTGTTGTTTTAAGACCATTTTTATGTAATATAATGGCAATGGCAAAACACACGTTTTAGAAATACGGACGCTGACAGGAGTGTTGGGGACGTCTGCGCTGCTGCAACATGTTTAGCAATAAAATGCTGGTTTAGCTTCGGCTAAATCCGTTTAGCATAATTTGAACATAATACTCTTTTCCAGCATCTAATCAGATCATTTTTAAGCAAAAATTAACCTGAAGTGAGTCAAAAGAAGCAACTTTGTCATCCATTGCTGCTGTTGGCTCTGAATGTGATGGACCCCTAGACTCGGTTTGATTGGGGACCAAAACTGAAATATTTGTTTCATTTTCAGCTGGTGTGGTTCACCTCAACAAACAAACCAAATCCTTAGAAAAACCTGTTCCCCTCCTCGCCTGTGGTGGCGCTACACCAAGACCCACTGAAGGAAACAACACAAAACCTCTGAAGCTCAACTTCCTTCTTCATGAAACACAAACAAAAATGGATCAGCATCAGATTTTAACGTTTTTTTTCTTTTGTCTTCGGTAAAAGACCATGAGCCATTTCTCCTGCCAGCGTTAGACTCACACGTTTATTTTTGTTGTATTTACCCAGAGTTCCCTGCTCATTTCCTGCTTTTGGAGCGATCTCCAGTCCACATAAGCATTCAAAACGCAGCAGAGTTCATTCCAACCGAACCAAGACGTAGCTTTTAGGTGGACCAGAGTTCAATTTTTGGTTCGCAACAGTTCATTCACACCTCCCCAATTAATTAATGGATTAAACAGTGTTAAAAAAAAATCAACCAAAGAAAATCTTCTAAACAGCAGCAAAAACCCTGAAGAACCTTTTCATATCGCACGTCCCGGTTATGTAAGGCTGTGAATTAACCTATTTAACCCGTCTGCGCTGAATTGTTTATAATTGCTCCATCTGACTGAACCCTTTGGCTGTTCACACACACTCTGACATAAATAGACCCGGAGCAGCAGGGCTGAGCTACCGTAGGACCGAGTCAGTCCGTCAGTGTGTTGCTCCCTGAAAGGTAACTACAGGTCACCCAAACACACACACACACACACACACCCACGCACACACACACACACACACAGCATCTCTCTGTGGATCCTGGCTGCCAATCAAACTCTGTTTTTATGCAGCGTCATTCTGGTTCCAGTCGGGACGAGGCGGTGTGTGTGTGTGTGTGTGTATGCGTGTGTGTGTGTGTGTGTGGGGGTGTGTATGTGTGTGTGGAAGCTGAAGGGGAATTGTTCTCTACAACAGTCATTCTCCTGCACCACAAAAACGTGACTGTCCTCTGTAGCCTGCAGTGCAAAGACAAAAACACACACTCACACACACAGTTGTCCTAATAACGTCCATATGTCTTAAATTATGTGAAAGTGCTGCGAGCTGCTGGTTCCACAGACATGTAAAGACTCCTTTATTCTTTTCTCTGCCCTCGCTGCTCCCTCCTCTTCCCGTCACTGCCTGCCCCTTCCATCCATCCTCTTTTTCAAAAATACTCCTTCGCTCTCTTTCCTCTCTTGCTCCACGTCAGAGGAGGGCAAGTTCCTGAAAACTTCAGGTACCGGCTCCCAACGTGGTTAAATCGGTTTGGTACGACAAAATATTAAGAAAAAATTAAATTACGAGAATAAAATCGTAATATTACGAGAATAAAGTTGTAATATTGCAAAAATAAAGTCTCAACATAAGAATAAAGTCATAATATTTCGAGAATAAATTATTACGAGAATAAAAACTATGACTTTATTCACATACAACTTTAGTCTTGTACTATTAGGACTTTATTGTCACAAGTTTATATTTTTTATTTTCTTGTTTGGTGAGTATGTGCTTTAAAGAAAAAAGTTGTAGAACTGGTAACTCTTGAGAAAACATCATGTTCTGCTTGAGGCCTCATGTTACTTTGGACCGGCCCTGGTCTGAACGTCCAACCAAAGTTACAATGAAATGGTTTGGATCAAGGTCCAGTTTATGTGTTAAAATGGCCCAGTCAAAGTCCAGACAGTAGCTCTGATATAATTTAAACATTTATCCTCACAGACTTATCCTTACAATGACATCAGAGTAAATAAAAAACAAAAATCATCTTCTTCACGTCACCGTTTTGTGCCACTGCTGGTGTTTGATCATAAAATACTAATAAGGTCATTTAAAGTATCTGACAGTAACATGACAACATGCTGCAAAATGTTGAGTTTAACTTTATATCCCAGTAAATTGACATTTCTACCAACTCCAGGATTTAAAACTGCAGTAATGCTGATTAATCTTTAAAATTGTCCTATTTATATATAATTTATTACTGTATAAATGTCTTAAATGTATGTACATTTTTTGCTTTACTTCTTATTTTACTCTAATTTCGTACAACAATTCAACAATGTGTTGTGTTGTAAATACTTTTGTTCTAATTTCTAATTTATTTCAGAGGCTATGACACCTAATATTTCAGAGATGTTCTCATTTTAAAGCGTAAATTTGTGCAAATACCCCTGATGTGTTATATTTAGGCGTAAAAAGAGGGCAGGCACAGTTAGAAATGGCAGTGCCCTCTACTGGTGATGAAGAAAACCTGAAAAAGATGCAACACCCCTCTGCTGTTTGTAGTATCTAATCACCATCTTTCTGCTTCACAGCTTCAACATTAAACAGACGAGGCTGAAGTTGTTTTAGATAAAAATAAGGCTGTTTGTCGTTTTTGTTGCCTGTCTTGGTGGAAAATGAGGGGAAAATTTGAAATGATAGACGCTCATTCTTTCTGACCTGTTCAGGTTTTTAGCAACAAAACTTCCAGTCAGTTCAGCTCTGATAATCAGGCTTCATATTGATTAGTGCAAACTCATTTGCATTGCTGTGTGTAACAGAAATATTCATGTTTCAGATTTGCTTCAGTTTATTCCTCCTGAATGCTCGGCCCAGGCCGGTCAGTGCTGGAAACCATCTGTGGTTCTCTGGGAGACATTTGGTTTCCCAGCTCAATACTGGGTTATATAGAAACTGGCTGGATCCACTAAAGGCTAATGTGCTGTGTGAAGATTGTTTTTCCGCGTGAAAACCGGAGGGAGGGCAGACGTACACGCTTTGGTCCAGAAGGTCAAGCACCGAGCCGGTTGCTCACTCTTTCTCTGGGTCGCTGTTGTCCGGTTTCAGTCGGCTGATTTGGTTTTATTATCCAGAAAACTGAACCCAACCCTGCCAACACACTGACACACAGAAGACATGGAAACCACCACACTGCACTCACACACTCCTTCTACAACCATTTTTCTGCTTGGTCAATGATGGGACATTGATTTTTAAATAATGCTGTTGTTGGGGACAGGGGGAGTAGTTCTGAGTAGTCAGTGTGTTATCTGAAATATACAGTAATGAAAGAATCAGTGAGAAATTTTCATCTAGAAATCTACTGCAAGTCAAGTTAACAATTCCTCAAACTAGAGCTAAGAGCTTTTCAAATAAGATGTTCTGTTTGTACACAGACGTTTGATTTTCAGAGTTCCTGGTCAGAAGAACAATCCAATATGGCTGCCACACATATTAACTGTTTTTCACCACTTCTCACTATTTGTGTTCAGTTAAAATAAAAACATGAACGATTATGAGCATGTTCCTTTAAAGTTTAACTGATTAAAGTCAGATAAATACATTGTTATTAGCTTATGTTGCTATCAGTAGTTAACATTAGGATATTGGCAAATCCCTTTGGTTTGGTTTTATGACTTGCTACTACAAACCACGTTCAGTGCAAAAAGTTCAGCAAACAGATACATAGAGTTAAGCTAGCAAGCTGACAGTTGCTCAAAGTCAAACTAAAAAGCTAACGGACACCAAAAGCCAAGCTAACTGCTACTCAAATCGAAGCCCACATTTACTCATACTTAGTTTTATTTTTGCAGACCCAAAGTTTATGTTTCAGTTTATGAAATTCAAGTTAATAAATACTAAAATCTACAGCTAACAGCTACTTAGTTGAAACCTAGAAACTAGACTCAAAGTCAAACGAGCATTTCCTGAAAGTTAAAGCTGAAAATCACTCAAAGCCAAGTTAACAAATACAGATATGTAAGTTAACACAACTACTAAAAGTACTAAAAGTAACTAAGAGTACAAACATACAAAAGAAAATCGCAAATAAAAAACAATATAAGTTAGCAAGAGAGTTAGCCAATGGCTAAGATAAACATCGTCCATCTTGGCCAAATAAGATGGACGATGTTTAAAGTGCGATAAAGTTAAAATGCAATAAATTTGCACTTTACCCATAATGGACATAAATAAGCTAGCTAGCTTTACTCTTGCAGGGCATATTAGCAGCTAAATACCGACTCAAAGTTTTGTGTAACAGTAAAGTCTCATGAGAAAAAAGGAAACTACATAGAATACATTAGATGAAACATGTGATTTACATATTTAAGGCCAACTTCTAATTTTTTAATGAATTCAAGACTTTTTATGGATATGGACAGTCTGGATTACAATTTCTCTCATATTCCCCAAAATAAAAAGACTTTGCTGCCTACTGCAGGTAAGAAAGTGAGTTTAAAAATATCCAAACAGAACAAAAATCCCAGCCTACAAACAGATGAGCTAAAAACACAAAGACCCACAAAGTTTGTAGTTTGTGTTCATATTATATCACTGTAGAGAAAGTATAACTTTGTTGTAAACAAAAGGTTATTTCCTGACAGGGATTTTATCTCTTCATCTGTGGATTTGTTTATCTTGTTATCCAGGTGTTACAGACATAGTAGAAGAAGCAGGTGTGGAAAACTGGCTGTCATATCGTTTTGCTTAACAAGACAAGACACGAACTTATCTCTAAAATCAACTTTCCTGACCTCACATCCTTTTTCTCTGCGTGTTTCATTGTGTTAAGAGCCGGGCGATGTTCAGGTGTGTGCGCACACATTGCGGCATGTGTTTGTGTGTCGGGCCCCCACACAGAAAGCCCCTCTTTGTGCCATGTCGGAGGCAGCCTTCCTAATCAGGGGTCATTACATGAGGTTAGTCCCGGGGTCTCCGGGGAGAGGAGAAGGGATCAGAGCTCAGATTAGACCCAGCCGACCCCTCGCCGTCCCCAGGCACCGAAACTGAAGCCTCTCCCTCCCTCCCCCGCAAAATGAGAGAAAATGCGAGACTGATTTACAGGAAAACGCACTTCTTCGAGCTTCTTTGTTGTGAGTTTGTGCGTCAGGTGAGCAGGAGAGGAAAGGCGATTACCGGTAATGATCTGCGTACAGACAGCAGAGAGGAAGGGACGGCAGCGACGGAAAACAGATAATCGAAGACGGTCTCCTGATGGAGGCGTCGTTCTCACGCTTCAGCGGCCAGAACGCCTCAGATAACGCCCAGACAGAGGGATTGATTTACAACAAGAATCGTTCTGAGGCGTCTGAATCCGACGACGTAGGACAAGGGCCAGGCTAAGAAAGAACCGTTCAGTTTAAAAATGCAATAATATAAAAATAACGTCAAAAATCTGAAAAATAAAGTCAATATTTGGAGAATAATGTGGTAATAATCAGAGAATAAAGTCGTACAAGA
Organism: Xiphophorus maculatus; assembly: GCF_002775205.1. Lineage (NCBI taxonomy): Eukaryota > Metazoa > Chordata > Actinopteri > Cyprinodontiformes > Poeciliidae > Xiphophorus > Xiphophorus maculatus. The sequence goes on from NC_036456.1 coordinate 26,270,431, forward strand.
ATAAAGTCTAAATAATATGAATAAAGTCAATATTTCAACAATAAAATCCTAATATTATGAAAATAAAACCGCAGTATTACCAGAATCCAGTCATAATATAACGAGAAACGTGATTTTATACTTCTATCATTTTCAAAATAAAGAGAGCAAAAAAAGAATAAACTAGTATGAGAATGAAATCAAAATAAAATTAATCAATTTATAATACTGTGAGAATAAATTCACAATATTACCAGAATAAAGTAGAACGAATACAAAGTCAAAATTTCAAATTAATATTATGATATTATGATACCATAATGAAATCATAAAACTATGAATAAAATCAATATTTCAACAATAAATTGAGAAATAATGCAAGAATAAAGTCATAAAAATATGAGAATAAAGTTGCAATATTTTGATAATACAGTCATAATACTGCCAGAATAACGTCGCATTATTTCGACTTTATTTTCGTACGACTATTCTCACATTATTGCTTTTTTTTTTTTACAAGGAAGCTGCAGTAAAATGACAATAAAGTCGTAAAATTTCAATAATCATCACTAGAATACAGTCGACCTGTTGAGTAACTTTCACCATCGCCTCATAACTGTTTAAAAATAAAAATATGACTTTCCTGAAAACTATGGATAAAACTGAAAAGGTCACAGTTTGGCAGTATTTCAAATATTTAAAACAAAAACAAACGAGTGGATAATTATCGATATTGACTGATATAATATGCTCACATTGTAATACGTTTTCCAGCCATATTGTCCAGTAATAGTAGAAAACTTGTGATAATGTGATTCGACCCGGATCTGAAAATGTGTCTTTCTTAACAGCCACATTCTGCGTCAATGTCGACATATTTTCCCACCTTTTTGTAAAAATTATTTATAAGACATCTAATATTGTAAGTTTCGCCTCCTTCAATTCACAAGTAAACCACATCTTCGTACTATTTCATTCATTCACGTGAATTGTCATCTGTGAACGAAGAGCTTTGAGCAACGTTTACTGCCAACGTCGTTGAGTTAAATTTCCGTGAAGGTGTTTCTTTCCGTGTCCTGACCTTCCTCCTCTTGCGGTGGATGTCTCCGATGCTGTTGGCCAGAGAGTTGGGTCCCAGCAGCGTTGACGTGCTCTGCGGCCAGTCCACCGTCACCAGCGTGTGCTCGCCCATCAGAACCTTCCGGACGTTTTCGGCCCCCGTCACTCGGATCAGAGGTCGGCCGAGCAGGTGGGTCTTGAACACGTTGCCGTATTTCTGCCTTCTCGATGCGTGGAAGCCTGAACCCTGGGAGAGCAGAAGAACAGACGCCAAAAATGTTTATATTTTATTAGGAGAACATAAGAAACTAAAAGAAATTTAACAATCCAACGTTTAATTGGATTGAAAAATTTTTTTTAACAAAATCTCTGGTGTTACTTTCTATCATATTTAATAGTAAAGGTTTTCAGCTTAAAACCCCCTGAAATAACTTTTAGATAATAATCCGTAAATTTTCTGAGCCACTCTTCAAAATGGGAAAGATGAGCACACTTCAGGAAAGCAGCTGGACATCAGACGTTTTGCTGGATGATAAATTGCCCCAGAAGTTATCGCGATAAACAATAATATTGTTGATTTGAGACTATTTTCATAAAATATGCTGCTGATTGGTATAATAATAATAATAATAAGGCAAGAACACATTTTCAAAGATCAATAAACTTTAAATCTAATGAACATTCAACACTGGAGCTGGAGGACATTTTAATTATCCAAGATAAATAAAACAACAAAAACAGCAAATAAAATGAATTAGTGCCTCTGTTCATTCGTGTAATTTATTTTAAGAAGTGGTTCTATAGAAATGATGACGCTGACATTAGCGTTAGTGTTGTCTGTGCTGCTGCAACATGTTTAGCATTGAGATGCTAGTTTAGCTTTGTTGAGATGCTAACTACTTTTAGCACAACTTGAACACAGTAACAGGCTTCCCCACCATCCAATCAGATCCCATTTTGAAGCAGAAATTAACCCAGTTTGGACCAAGAAAAGTGAATTTGTTGTTGTTTGAGGATGTCGCTTGTGCATCAGATTTACTGCCGTACGGGAAACAAGTTAATACAAACGTTCCACTAAGAAGTTTTGTACGTAAAACTAATTTTATAAATGTAACGTGGTGCCATTAATTAATCAAAAATAAATATAATACCTTTGCCCCCTTTTCTTATTTTATTTTGTTTTACCCTCATTGCGTTTCATCGGAGCGTCTTGGTTAATGGTAAAACCCGCTCAGTCAGTTTTGGGGCTGACCCGACTGCATGTTGACCTCCAAATGGTTGGGGTCGTGGCAGAGCGAGTGGGCGCCGACCCCAGAGCTGTAAACGGACTGTTTGAGCGAGAAGGACATACATCCGCCTGAGAGCAGCCCAACGTGGTGCGCAGGACGCTCGCAGCGTAGCTAACATTCACGTGCAAGTATTCACACGTACCGTAAACGCACACGCTTCCAGCGCTCGCGTGTTCGGTTCCACGAACACACTCTGAATTCATGAATTAACAAAAAAGAAAAACATGCAGAGAAAACAAACATACACAAGCTGTGCTGCAAATCGCAGTGACAACACTAACTAGTTTTTAACCTACTGCTTTCTCAAGGGGATAAAGATAAATGCAACCATAAGAGAGTCAGACTATTCATGTTTAGGTAAGCTTAAAGTTTACCTAAAAATGAATGTTATTTTCTGTAGATTTTTAATGTATCTTCAAACCTAGCAGAAGCTCTGTGTTTAATCTACATTTATATTCTCTGCAACATGAAAATGAACGCAGAAATCAGAGTCTAACTTTAGCTGAGAGTTTATTTGCCTCTGGCAGCAGCAGCAGCAGCGCCTTCAGTTTGTTTTTAAACGCGTGCGCCCGTGCAGCTTCGCCTCAAAGCGATGACTCAGCTTTCTGAACTGGAGCTCAGTTTTGCAGTAGAAGCTACGTGGATCATGATTTTCTGTTTTAAAAATGTAACATGTCAAAAATCAGAAACATTTCATCCTGTACCTGCAGTTTAAACTGGTTGTAGAGCCAAATTAAGACTTTCATAAGGTTTATGGAACATAGTATGTGTATTATCTTAATGTTTCAAGAGATTTCTTTGATATAAATGCTAGTTTGTGTCGTGTGTGAAAGTAATGAGGGTCAGAAAATGTACATGTGTTTGTTACTTAAAGCTTAATAAAGGACTAAGAACTGATCCCTGAGGTTCACCACATACAATTAGCCAATCTGTCACAATTAACTACAGAACCAAACGTGAATATTTTGGATAGAATAAAACTGCTAAATTATTCATGTTAATGCTCTTTAATGTTGAAACAGCCAAGGAGGACGGTATCCAAATATTTATTCATATTTGTGACGTTTTGTTGATATTTCAAGAGCAAAATATTATAGTTTTTATTGGATTACAGCTACAACTTTAGAGAGTTAGTTCAACAACACGTTGTAAAATCAACAAATAAAGACGAACGGTTGTTGCTGTCCCCACTGGGAAATGAACGCTCTTTGGTTTTTGTTTGTTGTTCTTTGTGAAGCTGAGGTTAATGACGGGATAACGATGAATGGGCTTTGATTACACCCAGATAAACATCACCTTTTACACCTTTAGGCCTTTTCAGCTGGGAGAACATAAAACTGATGCCACTGGCTGTCGCCTGAGGACGATTGAGCAACTCCTTCTGGAGACGACACCGGATTTATGGCTTGACGTTTGAAGTTGTTGCGTAGAGTTCGTGTTACGACAAGTGAACGGTTGTGGTTTTACAAAAACCCTGTAAAGCACTGATATGTCTAGGAAATGCTCAGAAATCATAATATTAAATGTTTTGGTGGTAGTATATACATTTTTAAATACATGTAGTATTGATATTCTTTAACACAAAAAAAAATCCAATCTCTTTCTTTACATTTTTTAGTCTAAGTCATCTGAAGAAATTTCTACATGATATCATGAGACATAATTTTCCTCACCTGATGTAAGAGCTGACAACTACAGTCCAATATTTACAATAATCTAATATTTATTTCCTCTGACCAGATTTATTGCCATCTTATCTTTAAGTATTTCCAGTATTTCAATTACCTTTCATCAAAGCTTTTATGCCCATTTTCAAGAAAGGGCTGGACAATAAATCAATAACAATATACATTGCGATAAACATGTGATCAATATCAATAGATTATACATCTGATGGGATAATCAATATGTAGAGTATTCACTGAACTCCAATCCGGAACCACACGGCATTTTCTCATGGCTAGCTAAGCAAGATTGGTGGCATCAACCCATTCATTCTTTGGTTACCTAGCAACTCATTCATTCTTTGGTTACCTAGCAACAACCTGTTGAGTAACTGGCGCAGCAGCAGTTTCAGGTTCCACCACTTTCCTTCATAACTGCTAAAGAATGAAAAACAACGGCGTGGAGTGAAAACTGTGGATAAAACAAGCTGGCAATATAACTGATATTTAAAACAAAAAAACTAATCAATAATATTGATATCGACTGATATGAAACGTTTATATTGTGATGTTTTTCAGCCATGTCGTCAATGGCCAACAAGTAGCGGAAACAGAGAGTTGTAGACTAGAAATTTGAGTTTTCTGGCCTCATTTTTGTCAGTTAAATACTAAACACTTTATGAAACTTTGTTCCCAATATGCCATCCGTCCATTTTCTTACACCCTTGTCCCTTAGAGGGGTCGGGAGGTGCTAGTTAGCATCTCCAGCTAACGTCCCGGGCGAGAGGCGGGTTCACGCTGGACGGGTCGCCAGTCCGTCGCAGGGCTTCCCAATATACAGTTATTCCTGTAAGATATCTTTAATTCCTGTTTTTTGGTAAAAATTAAGATTATTAGATGACAGTATGTAAGTTCATGGTTTGAACGTGGTTTTATGCATCTGATTGGGTTTTTGAGGTTTTACCGTATTTACAGTAAAACGTTTGGTGGCTCAGTTTTGCTTTAAGTGTCAGTGAAAACGCAGAAGCACTGATCAGCCTTCCTGCCCTCCAGCTCTTTCTCACCTTCCTGCGACGCACCTCACATCTTTCTCCACGTTGAGCTAAATTGAGCACAGATGCCTCTCCGTTTCATGTTGCTTAAAAAAAAAAAACTCTGAACACCAGACCTGCTTTTATAGAAGAAAAATGCTGCTAATTAGCTTACCCCCCAGCCCAGCATAATGTCTGCGGGTGCGTTTGTTGTAATTGCGCTTAAGCTTCTTCAGATGTTAAGACCTCATTGTGAGGTGATGACAAAATGTTATTTACGCTGCGTGTTTACGCCAGGGTTTTTCTATAAAACTGTCTTGGATCTGACTTTTACGTCAAACGGCAAATTTGTAAATTTTACGGCCCTTCATTTGTCGTAGATTTATGCTTTGAGTTTGATTTCCCTCCATCTTTCAGGGTACAAACTGTTGACCTGAGCTGTTTTCCCAGCTCCTGTACACTTCCTCCTTCTGTGGCAAACACACACACACACACACACACACATTTTGAGTAACGCAGACACACACCAGGTTGCCGGCTGGCCTCTGGAGCCCTCGGGGGGTGTGTGTGTGTTGGAGTGGGGTTGTTTTCCAAGCTACATTTTGCTGCCACATGGATGTAGAGTGGTTTAGTATGTCTGCCTGGCAGACCGGCCGACACACACACACACACACACACACACACACACACACACACACACACACACACACACACACACACACACACGGTTTAATTCAAAGGGAGTTCCTCAGGCAGCCAGACAAGGCTCCCTTTCACACTCTCAGATACAACGTTAGATTGGAGCGATTGTGGGTGTGCGTATTATGTGCGTTTCTCCGCTCGGTTTGTCTTTCCACCGCCCTCTACCCACATATTTTTGAAACCGAAGGTTTTCATCTGTCATATTCTGCGCTGGGAAGTGGAAAAAAAGCACCAAAAAGTTGCCCTGAAATAATCCGTGCCAGGGGTGTGGTCTGGATGACATTTAGCTCGAAGGTGAGACGTGTCACTTTGCCAAATTTTGGTAAAAAAAATCCCCAAAAAAACACACAACGCTTACATGTTCACACAAATAGAGAAACTCATGGAAAGTCATGACATAACGACTCACAAAACGCGGAAACGTCCAGCGTTTTTTTTTTAAATTTTTTACGCTGATTGCGAAGGCAGCGACACGGTTTCCCTCCAAACGTCAGTGAAGCGAGGGAAGCTCTCCACTGTAAACACTCGATCCGTTTTCATAAAATAAACCTCCAAGAAACCAAAATTGCCGCCGCAACATTACGGCTGATTTTAACCGGCGAGGTCAGAGGCAGAAAACTCTGATGTGAGCTGAAAACCATAAAGAGGTTTTTCCTAATGATGGCAGGCAAAGAAGTGTCAAAGCTTTTTTTTTTTTTTTTGTGGCTTTCTTTGTCGACATGTTGCTTAGCAACGAAGAGAAGTACAGGCCGACGGTGGAGACACAAAACAGGATTTATACAACCTTATGGGGTTTTTTAGCTCCGTAATTTTAAAATATTTCTCCAACTTTTTTGTTCTCTTTTCTTTGCTGTTCTGCCTTTTCAACAATATAAAACAATAAAAGTAGTTTCTCCGTTACGATCGTCTACCAGAGCGAAAACCAGCTGCAATCTCAACAGAACGCCAGCAAATATTATTTAAAACACATTGTTGTATTTCAATTATGTTTATGTAAACATTGCTTTTTTTGTCTTTTTTAAAACATAAATTTAAAGGAGTAGGCTGCATTTTTCTTAGACAAAAGCAAAAACTGAGATTTTAGTTATTTATTGCAATTTTAAAAACATATAATAGATTACAAATAAATAAACATCTATGTAATAACAATACAACGTTGTATGGTTTTAATTATTTAAGTTGGAGTGTATATATGCATATGGTAAAAAGTAGATATGAATTGTCTTTGTATAATTCACTTAAAATTCTTTGGTCAAACATTTTTAATTGTTGCATTTCTTCCCTCCTATTTTATTATCGCCAAAATATTATTAAAAAAAAATAAAACTATATTATTGGGACTGGCAGCCTTTTTGTGTTTTTTATCTATAAAAGTTTTTTATTTTACTATTAAAATAAATTATGTAACTTTAAATAACATTTATTTCACTTCCATTAACAGAAAATGCGGCGAATAAGTTTGATGAATTCACCGTAAAGATTCACAGTTTTAGAAAAAACGCTGCTAAAATAAATTAACTTCAGATTAAAATCAGCATTGTGAACATGTTTCATAAAAAAATTAATGTATTAATTATTGTAGCTTTATGGATACAATGTTTAATGGATATTCCAAAGTTTACCATACGACTAACTTGAAATATTTTGGTAAACGACAATAATTTCCCAACTACATTTACCTTTGATGTAACAATAAACTGAAAAAAACAAAATATTTCCGGAGAAAATGTTTCACGCTTTTCCTCAGGTTCTGATCTCTTCTTTGAATATTCGAACGTCTGCTACCTGAAGTATTTTGACAGAAAAACTCCAATATAATTGATAAATGAATTAAAAGAAAGCGCATATGGTGTTGCACTTCTGTATGAAAAAAAATCAAATATGGGCGCCACTAATTGTGTTTTTAAAGACTGCAAAATACATGCATGTCCTCCTTTGACATATTTTCCTCACAGCAGTGTGCAATAAAAAGAAAGGAATTCCAAATCCAGTTTTTCTTTGTAAAATGAAACACTTTCCCTCCATTTCCCTTGAGCTCCCAGCTAACTTTAAAGTGAGAATAAATCCGGCGCCGGTGGAGTGAAACTGCACCCCAAGGCGTGGTTAAAGCCTGGTTACATCAGGTTTCTGTCCAGGTTAAAGCTTTCGTACTCTCACTAAAAGCCTTTTTTGTTTTTTATCTCTAAAGGCTGTTCTTGCAACCTGTGGCGTCCACCTTCACTGACTTCCTTTGATTTTTTAAAATCTGATTTATTAGGGTGTTTTATAAAACCCTCAACAAACACGAGACAAAGAAATGTCTCTCTGATGAGTCTTTCCGGAGAAATAAAACCGCTTTGTTCCATGTTGGGGTTCTGAAATCAACAGAAACTTCCTGACCAGCTCCATCCCAGATATTCCCATCAAATATCCGAGTTTTCCTTGTTGCACACCAACAGACTCGCTCACGCCGTCCCGGCTCGCTAACCCGCCGGCTGAGCTAAAAATACCCCCGTCTGTACTGTTGGGCTTGGCCTGGGGGCGAACCTGGGCCGGGGCTTATAAATGTGCTCTTTGTAGCGCAGTGGAAATGTCCAACAAATGACTCTTTTATTAGGCCAAGACAAAAAAACACAGCTAATTATGTTTACTCAGATCACACACACACTCGTGTGCGAGGAGAGAGGGAGGAAAAGTTCAAATTTAAGGTACTAGAGAGACTCAGGCTGATAAGAAAACAGCAAAACAGAGTTAAAAACCTTCTGCTGTTTTTATTATATATGCGACTTACATTCGCTGAAATCATAGAGTTAAAAAATTACAACAATGTTAAATCCTAATCTTAAAGTTTCACAGAATCAACTGGTTCTTGCTTACTGTTTAGGATAATGAACTTCCTGGGATCCATCATCCATAAAAATCAACGGATGACAGATTTAACACACATAGCAATAAAAATTAATTATGTTTCATACAAAAAGCTGATAAATCCATAAAATATACAATAATGAAATGTTTCTGGGACTTTTGTTCTGCTTTAATTAGAGTTAACTTTCATGTTCCATGTTTTTATAGTGATATTATTTAAAATAAATGAATCAAATTGTTTTTTTGCAACCTCATCCTCTGTCGTCCTTCTGATTGGTCGTCCTTCATCGCCTGTTAAATCTGCGGTTAGCTGGTTGGCTAGCCAGTTGACGTTGGATTAAAAACGTCCAATCTAAGCCAATCAAAGGGGATGAAGGGCGAACGCCTGCGAGTTACGGTCTCTTCTCAAAATAATCCCACCGCAGGGTCGCTCCGCTCACCTTTTGCTGAAAATATTTGATTTTGACCACAAAAGAAATCGACATTTCTTTAAGTTTAAGGTTTTGAATTTCTTGGTCTCCTTCAAAGAACAAAAAAAAAGTTTATTTATCGAGACGCCTTGCCAGGAACATGTTCACCAGGGTGAAGACCTGCCAAGGAGGCTCTTAAAAAATAAAATAAATAACATCTAAACAACTTCATGACTCAATACCTGGGACACGCATCAACAAAAAACATCTGAAAATGTTCAAATATTCAGCATATATTCTGTCAAATTCAGCAAATAAAATATCAATGTTAACTTGCTTTCTGTTCCAATTTACTGTTTACTGATATTTGCTGAAATACAACTCTACATGTTCTCTTGCCTCACATTCAGATCAACCATATTTTCACTAAACAGTAACGACAATTAAATGCTATTTCACAAATCAAACTGATGGAAACTGATGTTATGAGTTTCAGCTGAACGACGGGTCACCAAACATCACATTTCCCCCAAACCTTGGCAAACAAAATTGACAATAATTGGGTTTTAAAAAAAGCACAACTTATAACGGGAAAAACGTCGTGTTCTGAGTAAAAGAATCTCATTTTTATTTACGTAAAACAAGCTTATATATCTCAATAAAAAGCTACTTTCGCGTTAGTTTTGTCAAATTTCAAGTGTACTAAGATAGAAATTAGACAAAGATACTTGATAAAATTTGGTGTTTTCTAACCGTTTCTAATAATTACTGTGTTGGTGTGAAATTCTACCTGAAAAAATAAAATAAGATCTAACTTTATTTTATGTTTTGTTTGAGAGAACTATTGGAAGAAAACTACCCTTAAATTTAATTTTAATTAATTTGCTGTATAGCTTTTGAAGCTGTCATGTTTGCAATAATTGTAAACGCAAAAAGCCAAAACCAACTTAATACAGGAAATAGTAGCAGCTTCTTAATCTACATTTAAGAATTTACTTAAGATAAGTTGCAATATCTTGCTGAAAATATAATTTTAAGTTCATTTCGCCTAATTTCAAGTGTAGTAAAATAGAAACTAAACAAATATACTTGGTAAAATTTTGTGTTTCTACAATATGTTACTAATCTAGTGTGAAACTCCATCTGAAAGTGAACAAAACCAAGACGGGACTAAACCAGATTTGATTTGATTTTTGTTTGATTTTATGTTTTTGCAGTTTATTTCTCTTTTGGTATGAAAATCCACCTGAAAGTCACAAAAAACACTCATTTAGAAGTCAGACTGCGGCACATTTATTTATTCTTTTGCTATAAAAATCAGATTGTTCTCAAAGATTTGGCGTCAGGTGAACTATTGAGATCGAGATGTTTGTCGGCGACCGAACAGGTGAGTGAAAGTCGAAAAACGTTTTCACAGAAATCGCAGGAACCAAACTCCTCCGAAAGCCACGAGGCTTAACTGGCAGGTAGATCCAAAGCCGGCGATCTCCACGGTAACATCTAAAATAAAGGTTAAAAATGAAAAAGTGAAACGGCAGCGAGAGCGGAGGAGAACAAGAGGGAGGAAACGAGGTCAAAGGCACCGAGGGAATTCCTCGTCTCCTTTCAGCCGTCAATCATTCAGCCGGTGCCAGAGATACCGAGGATCCAGTGTGAGGGCTTTTATGTGTGAGTGATTGTGTGTTTGAATGGTGCGATAGGTCCTCGACTTGACAATGAACCCCGTCCCTTTGCGGTCACGCCACCGCATCAGGGAGACCGGAGGGAGGAAGAGGAGGAGGAACAAGATGAGAGAAAGCGAAGAGGGAAGGAAACCGAAGAGAGGTAGAGGAGGGGGGGAGCGAAGAGCCAAAAACGGAGGCAGAGAAAGCAGGCGCAGAGCGTGGCACTGCAGGCAGAGGAGGGATGGGTTCTCGTTTTTTTCAACAGGACGGATTAAACGGGGGGAGCGGGAGGTTTTAGATGGTTCAGCCAGAAAACACGAAGAATGGCGAAGGAGCGGGAGAGACACGGAGGGGGAGGCAGGGTGGCCCCTGACCCGGGGACATTATAGAAAGGGAGATTATGGTTGTTCAAAACTCTCTAAGCGCTAACCCCAGGACCCCAGCTAATACCCCGACACACACACACACACACACACACACACACACACACAGAGGTATCCCTGCCTCAATACAAACAGAGCGGATCTCAGATATATACACACTGAAAAAACACAACATCTTGTCCCTTTTTGATCCGATTTTTTTTAATATCTTAGTAAGTTTGAAATAAGACAAAACTACTAGATGACCTTTAATCAGTGTTCTAACAAAATGTTTTAAATCGGAAAAATGTCTTGTTATAAGTGAACATAATCTGCCAATGGAACTGGAACTTTTTCACCAATATTAAGGAATAATTATTGATCTACAATAAGCTCCTATTTATTGGAGGAAAGTTACTTGTAAGTTAGTTTTGTCTCATTTCAATTGTACCCAAATATTTGCACTAGAAACTAGACCAGAATACTTGGTAATATTTTGTTTTTTTTACAGTGCAGTAGCTTTATGGTTTTGTTGCACATCCAACTAAAACCAGCTGTCATTAATCTTGTTTTGTTCCTCTCTATCTTTTTCTCACAAGGGCCAATTAAAAAAATAACAATTTTAGGAATTAAAATGTTATTTGTTATGTGTTTTCCAGACATATAGCGCTATTTTATAGCACAAAAACTTGGGCCGCCTTCAGGAAGTCGTCACAAAATCGCTCATCTATTAACACTTTATCAACGTTTTTACCAATGTTTCACTGAGAAGTAGCTGCTACAACGAGCTCAGCAGATGCGTAGTTCAACCAGGTGTTTGCTAATTGCTGCTGGCTAGTCTGAAGGAGCAGCTCTGTGAGGGAGAAGCTTAGAAACTGCAGCTCTGAGGAGGAGCTGTGCCTTGAAGGAGGGGCTACGTCCACCTGCGTTTTGCACAGCTGAATGGTTGCCATGGAGATTAAAAATTTCACAAAGGTGCATGGAAGAACCAAGGGAACAGTCCAGGTACATTATTGATGTAACATTATAACGTGACGTAAAACCAATTTTATCAATTAATTGTATTGAATCAATTATTGAAATATTCTTCAACTAATTTAGTTGTCGATTAATCGTTAACTGGCACATACAGACTCAAAAAGGCCATTTATTTAAAAAAAACATATTGAGAGCAGTAATGAATGGCTGAAGACACAAAACGCCGGGAAGACACTTTGACTTTTGTCTTTCATCTACATTTGTCCACTCATAAAGACACCATCAGATATAGAACCGGTCCTGTTTGGGCCACTTTAATCCAACTCTAGTTTGAGATGCGAACCAAACATGTGAACTCTGGTCCGCCTACAAACCTCGGTCTTGGTTCAGTTGAAATTAACTCTGGTGCGGTTCATATGTATATGTGAACACCAACCGGACTGTAGAATGCTCCAAAACCAGATATTGGACTACAGTGCAATGCATTCTGGGTAAATACAACCAACACAAACGTGAGAATCTTGTGCTAGTGGGATAAATAGTTTGTAGACTTTCTGTTTTTTAACAAAATCAGCTAAAATCTGACGTTTTTGTTCACATTTTGTGAAGAAGAAAATTGCGCTCATGTCTTCTTCAGAGGTTTTTGTGTTGTTTCCTAGAGTGGTTCTTATTGCAGCGCCACCACAGGCGAGGAGGGGAACTGTTTTTTTCACCACATCAGCTAAAAATGTAACAAGCGTTGCAATTTCAGTCCCCAATCGAACCAAGTCTATTGGACTATCGGGCGTGAGAAAACCTTTAGACCAATTATCTACATTTCAGAAACAACTAAATATCTAATTTAATAGCATAAACCCCAGGTAGCTAAAGTCAAAGTGATGGGAAAATTTCAGCATGAGTCTTTTTTTAGGCGTATTTGTGGTCGTTTTGTTGACCGAAGGACCGAAAGACACCCGCTTTATCCTTTAAGCTTTTCACACGCAAAGTTTGTAAGCGATAAAAGTGCAGCCACCTCTCTTTCACACACCTACACACTCACTCGATGAGGGGAGGGGGATTAACACTGGCCTCTATAGCCGGCCAGGACAAGAGTGTTGAAGGAGGGAGCAGTGTGTTCTCGGGGTGAAAGAAGGGGCAGAGGAGACCGCTGCCAGAACCTCACGCTAATCTACTAGAGGAGGACAGCGAGGTCGCATGGACCTAGAGACGGACAGAAGTGGCTTAAACGTATAGATTTAACACTTTCTGTCACAAACCAGCGATCCAGTGGACAAGTTTGGCATTAGGATAACTGATAACGTGGGAAAATGAGGATAAAAACATAGACGGCCGGGGTAAAAAGTCACATTTAGAGAATCGGATTGTGAGGCAACAGGAAAATCTTTTAAAAACACTCACATGTTGGAGAGACTGACAAATTCGTAACGAAAGATCGGAAACAACGCAAAACCAATCGAGCGACGGAAGTAACGGTAAAGCATTGAGAATACGACAGAATTTCAACGTTTACACACGAATGTTGTCTTTTGGATGTGTGTTTTGACAAAAACTACAAAAAAAGTTGGATAGGACGCTTGGGAAGTTTACGTGACGGCTGAAGAAGAGTCCCTGGAGGTTTGGGGATCCTGCCCTGAATGTTAACGCGCGAAGGGACGGCCCTCGATGCCCGTTTCATGAGCTACGTACCTCTACACTAGAAAAACACAAACTAACCAGTTCCCTGATCCGCTCAGATTTAAAACTGTCGTATATTTCCAGACCCAAATGTTTTTAAAATCTTTTAATTAGTCGATTTTTGGTCCAGTTTTGAATAAATATGTAAAAAAATTTACAGCAGATATTTGTGAAATGTCAGACTTTTAATTATTCAGTTCCAAAAAGAACCCAAAGCTAAAGGAAAATGTATAAAATGTGCTGTTCCACCGAGTCAGTGGTTTACAAATTACCTGATTACTCTAAGAAACACTGGAAGTTTAGGCTTCAGATGATGAACTCTGAACCCAAAGCAGTCTTCGTTTTACATAAAAACTGCATAAAACGTAAACTTTTGGGAGCTAATTCAGATGTTTAGCACATCAGCAACAGGACAAGAAATAACGTCTGGGAGTAACTTTTTTTTTAACATTATTATCAAAATGATAAAAACCTTGAATAAAAAAAACCCAGTTTCACTGTATTTACTTTAAAATTTCTAACAGAAATATACATTAATCTTTCTTTGAAACAGAAATGTAGCTGTAAAATAATAAATGTTGATTACTAGTTGTTTTTACTGTACTTATACTTTATTTTTATACATAAAATATAGAACAAATCTCCACTAAAGTAAGCTTCTTCAGGTATTTATTAGGCGTAATATTTTATCTTTTTGTTCTTTGTTTCATAGAGTAACATAATTATAATATTTATATTGGCTGGTTACTTAGTCAGGCTACCTGCTCTGGTAGCTTTACTAACGTTATGTTTTGAATTGTAATAAATAGTTTGTTGTTTTTTTCAGGTGAAATATTTCCAAACAGCCAAGGAATAAGTTTATTTTAGTCAGTTTGGTCTCTAATTAAAATGATTCTAAAGGTTTTATGTACATTTTTTTTTTACTTTTTTGTTTGTTTTGAACAGCAGCTCTGCTAAACATCGGTGCCCTTTAACACCAGTAGATGCTTCAGATTACAAACATATTTCCAAGCTCCATTTTCTCTGTAAATAACGTTCCAGGCCTGGAAGACAAAAACAAATTCTAACTTTTCCAGCCTGTAGAAGTAAATGTGGATTCTGCATCATCATGCATTATGTTTTGTGGATGTTTTATGACTTCATGTGATTCCTGCCTTGGGTTTTTGTGTGCATAACCGCAGTCATACAGCACACAGCGAGCTGCACCGCAGTAATGGAAAATACTATAGATGAAGCCACCGGGCCTCACAATGCTCGCTCTGTCTGAGCCGCTTAAAGGCACAACCCTCTGAAAACCTCTGAACAAGTCAACGCTGGATGGATTTTTGGGGGTTTTGTCATGACTGTCGGTACAGTAGAGACTTTGTGGTTTTTCTGAAGAACAGAAAATATGTTTTAACAGTTTGTTATTTCATGTATTCACTGTCGAACCAAGCTGATTTTCATTTCCACCAGATGAGAGTCAGTATTTGGGTTCAAATATCTAAAAATCCTATAAAAATGCTTTAATGTTAATCTGGTGTTACGTTTTTAATACAATGAGACCTTATAGTGCTATATTACTTCAAATAGGTTCAACAATAATAATTTGAACTGAAATTAAACTTCATTTTGGGACTGAAAAACTCTTTTAATCCTTTTCTGTTTATGTGTTTACATGACTGTAACTCCTGAATGTAGGATAAATATTAATCTGTTCATCAGGAGTTTTAAAATACAATCTAGAGATCAGGAAAACCTTCATGATTTATCTCAGAAAATAAATAAAACGTCTGACATCCACTACTGGTGGAACATTTACTAATAAGTCAAATATGAAGAACTCTAGTTGTCAATATTTTGTCATTTCTTTTAATATTCATGGCATATTTTAATTTGTTGGCCATTTCTGTTTCTTCATAAACTTTTAAATCCCCTGTTAGTTTAGTCCTGGCGTCAGCCAGAGCTGTTTATCCGACCTGTTTATGCAAAAAATCAACAACAACAGATAAAAAAATGGTCTGGGCCGCCCCCGGACTTTAAGCCACCCTGGGCAGTGATCCATATCAGCCATAACTAAAACCACAAAGGGTTATTTAATACATTTTAGCATATGACGTATTTAAAATTTGAATTAAACTTTCAGCTTAGTGACATTTTTTCAATGTTTTTATAATTTATCCTAGAACCAAAATAGTTTCTGATTCTTTATCACTGATCAGCTCAATAATTTAACTTGAAGTGAAATAAAAATTTGACTCCAAACGTATGATTAGGATCATGATTACAATCTTATTTTTACAAGCATTTAGAAAAAGCTTTAAAAAATAACCATGTAAACACAAAAGATGTTTAGATATGACTTTGAACTGTAGCTTGGACTCAATTGATCTTTAAGAAGATTTAAATAGCAAGAAAACATAAAAAAATAAATAAATCAAAAGTGTCTAAAAATAATCCAAGATGCTTGATTTTTAAAAATGATTCCCTGACGTTTGGTGTAGAAATGATGGAGCAGGTGCAGGATACGTTTGGTTTATCCTGCACACTATAATTTACTCTTCATCGCCGTAAATCAGACGGGATTAGAGGCTGGCAGAAAGATGGATGATGGATTAAAAGCTGTCGCTGTTGCAGTTTATGCATAAACATGAGCTATGCGAAAATATTGTGTCTAATGTTGTTCAAAAACATAAACCTGGAATAAACACGTAGTTAATCACGTGTTTCAAAATATATAAATATGTGAGATTTTGTAAAACAAACAAAAGACTAAACAAGAAGTGTTCTTGATTCGCCAAGAACTTTTTTTTAAACTTAGTATAGCGTTTTGTTTTTTTTTAAATGGTAAAAAATACATATCTTTAAAAAATATGGAGCGTTTTTGCACATTAGTGACACCTTGTGGAAGCAGAAAGTATTTACTGTAAAGTTACTTTGAACTGATTAATCAGAAACTGTTTCAGGAAATGATTATACCCTTTAAATGTTTTTATATTGCCATTAGATTCCTAAGTGCGCCCCCTGTTGGTGGGAAAAATTAATTAATGATCAAAATCAGGCATTTTCAAAATCAAAAACAGTTTTTGATTAACGAAACATGAATTTTGAACTTTAATAAATAGGTTTTAATGGGAGCGTGTTTGATATTTATTTATTGAAATACCAGAACAACTAAAAGACATTTTGTCCAAATTAAAGATGGCGATATTAAAGTTTTATCATGATATTTTGCACTATTATTGTGATAACGATAAAAGTGACAATAAGAACGTTTTACTACTTCTCTTCAGAAACATGGCCACTGTAATACTTTTTTCTGACACCAGTCACTAAATAGTCAGATTTGTATCATTAAACTGCAAACACTAACTACATTTAATCATATTTTCAAATCAATCAATATTTGTTGATACTTTCATTAAACAAACAGTAGAAAAATACAGTAAAACTAACAATACGGATATTTGGGGGGTGAGGGTTAAACATTATTAATTGAAATTTACAATAAATCAGAAATTTACAATAAATCAGAAATTTACAATAAATCAATTCTTTTCATGATAAGAAATGTATCACAATACGATAAAAACCCGCCTCTAGTCCTAATGCACTTGTATTATTTTCTTTTTATCTATAATTACAAAAACTGTTGTATTGTTATCTGCTTTATAATCTAAACACACATTATTTTATTTTTCCAGGTTTATTAAATGCCAACAATGCCTGTTAGTAAAATCCGCCGGATGCTTTGGGTCCCTGTTATAAATAAAATAAATTCAATTAAAAGAAAAATCTAGATGAATAGTTTGTGTTGCACCTTACATTTTCCATTTTTGAAAGGAAAAGTAGAAATTTCCGCCTAACATTGTTTGTAAATCTCGATCTGCATGCTAGCCAAACTTAGGCTAGTCTTGGCCGCCCAGAATCATTCCGAGGGCCGAAAATGGCCCCCGGACCGCACTTTGTATTTGATGTAATCACATCTGGAGTGGTCTAAACAGTTATTTCTTCTTGCTGTTTTGTGTGCATAAATCTGCCGGTGTAGGTAAGTGATTCCCTGCTCTGTGTGTGTCCTCCCTCAGTAGCTCTCCTAGCTTGGCACCGTCCATTCAGAAAGCTCCGGCTCCTAATGAGAGCAGACAGATCCTTGGCAGAGCGGCCGCGCCGCTATTTCTAACTGCAGATCGCTTTAAAATGGATCAGCCACAGAAATATGTAGCTGTGTGTGTGTCGGGGCAAAAATATATACACTGTACACACACGTTTAGACACTTAAGTGTTTATGTTGGAGTCCTGAATGAGGTGCCAGGGGACGCCAGGCGAGAGCGCGGCAGAACAAAAGAGGATGTGAGTTGAGAAAAGAAAATAATCTCGAACCGGTCGATTTGTATCGAGAGAAATTTAAAGCCCCCGCTGTTACCTCGGGACGCGCGGCTACAGAGCCGCCACTTGTTCATTGATGTAAACAAACACCCCGCTGTAATTCTTCATAGCGAGTTTCAGCTCAATGTTTTGCCGCCCGGTGCACAAATGGGCTATTTTGGTTCTCCGTTAACCCGCTAGCAGAGCTGGTTTTGGCTGAAAAGCTCAGCAGAAACCAAACAAATGCGGATAGAAAATAACTGCTGGGACATAAGAGTTCGCAAAGAGCAAGAACGGGACCAAAACATGGGAAATCCGGGGCTAAAATGACCCGGTTGGGTCAAAGAATATCACTAAACTCTAACGCAAAAATATGTAATTACTACTTTAAAAACTTGTATCTGCTGCCCCCGTGTGGCCGAAATTAATAGTAGTAACAAAAAAACTCTGTCATTGCTAAAATCAGACATTTATACGTTTTATTCTTAAAAATACATTTGTAATCTTGAGAGAATCACTTATTGTGAACTTAATGGGAGTCTAGCGCCCCCTGCAGGGAGAAACATAGCGAACAACTTAACTGTAGAAAGTATAAAAGCCTTTGTTTTAACAGCACAACCTTGGGACGAACTAGAATCACTGCACTTCCTGTTTTAAACAGTAGGTGTCAGTACTGAGTTACTACCACTTTTAGATACCTTTTCAAATCTTTAAAGATTCTTCAGTTTTGTTCTCATTTTTTGGCTAATCTTGTTCATACTAATGTTTGTAAGCTGCTGCAGTCGAGTTCTACAATCTTACAAACAAAAAATCCACATTTTATACATTATAAATAGATTAAAAGCTGCTGAGTTATATTCACTTTTGAGTATTTCTTACTCTGATTGTATTTCTGCTCTGACTTGGTTAATTGTTTCTACAGCAACACCTGCTGCCCAAGAAGGAAACTGCAGCAACTGTTGCATCTAAATTTTACGATTTACACCAGGATCCAATGTAGCAAAACTACCTCCTGGGACCAAATTTTAGTATTTTCCCAAAGCAAAATCGAAACTTTCAACAATAATTCAAAAACAACCATGTCCAGCAGTTGGACTCCCACAAATGAGCAAACAGACTCTGGTCCATCCACAGTCACAGTCTTTGTTTGTTTTGTCTAACGTTAACGACTAGAGCAGGTTTCTAACAACTCCAAACTCAAAGGACAGCACAGCTGTTTAATAAAACTTTATTTCAAGAACCTTTAACAAAGCTAATTGTTAAATTAGCTTTGGTCGGTTGTTTATATAAAAGTTGCTGATTATTCACACAGGAAATGAAGGTTGGAGGCGGTGCGACACCATTTGTGTTCTTGTGTGAAACAAGTAGTTATATTTTGCATTTTTACACAATTTAACTTTTTTTTTTTTTTAAATAATCTGTTCTCAGTTGCCGTTTCAAACCAGAGACATCGTCTCCTACCTGAATGAGTTGTTATCAGTTTCTGTGTAAATAACGACTGAAAGGTTCCCACAAACCACTTTTACATTTTTGATCTTAGAGTTTTAATACGTTTGGTTTCAGCCTCCAGCTCCATCTAATCTGGATTTATACTAAATAAAGACCCAAAGAAATTAATCGGCTGCAGGTGCTAATAATCTCACTTTACAAAATCCTGACCTTCCGCTGTTGGAGGAAAGCCTCTGAGCTTCACAACAACAACGCGCCACGGAACCGCTCTAAAAAAAAACCCATTTTGAAACAGAATACACTCTTCCAACCATCTTTAGTTGAAAACAAAAATCGGTATTTTGCAGGAACTCAAGGCTGATCGGTGCATCTCTTATTTCACCTCAAGAAAAAAAAAGAAAGAAAAGTCTCCTGCAGAACCAGCGCCGCAGCCAACAATCTGGACTTTTCCACACTTTTCCAGCGCGTTTCGGAGACATTTGGACCTCATAAGCGCAGACACTCTCAGCCTCCTCCATCAGACTGACATACAAGCCCCCCTCTCCCTCCCGTCGCCGCTCCATAAACTTGGCCGTGGTCCTCGGCTGCATTCCGGGAACGCGTCTCCCCTCTCTCTCCCTCTCTCTCTCTTCACTCTCTTTCGGTGTCAGATGTTGCACCGACGGGAGCACCGCGAGTTCAAACCCCGCACGCTGCCGACGTGCCTCCGCGCGTCCCGGCGAACTTCGCTCATCATTATGTCTCCGACTGCTATTATTATAAATGCCCCCCTCCTCCTCCATCTCTCTTTCTGTTCGCTCTGATCGGCTTTGCGGCTGGAGGCAAAGGATGCTCCAGCTCTGTAAAGTTGGGATTTTGGAGGATGGAGCTGCAGAAACTCACCACCTCCATTTAAACACATTCCTGCCCTTTGAATCTGATGCATCTTTTAACATGACTCCAGCTACAAACTTGACAAATTGGAGAAAACTCCAACAACAACAAAAATCCACTTTTTAAGTCAAACTTCGCAACTGATGTGATTATTGCGTTTATCAGCATGAATCCAGCTACAAACTTCAAAACTGGCGGAATCTCCAACAAATATCAACCTTTTAAACCAAACTCGGGATAATTTCAAACTTTAAGAGTAGTTTGAACTTTTCTGACTCGGAAAAACTTAGGGGGGGAAATCAGACTAACTCATCAGTAACTGGATAACTTCACTAATTCTGACCAAATGGAAAAGTGTAAAACGCAAAGTTCCCTCTGACCGGGTCGGATAGTGAATGAAATGATCCCATCCGGGTCCAGGCTTACCTGCAGCAGCCAGTGGCAGGTCTCTCCGATGAAGGGGAAGCCCATGGAGCCTTTGGGCATCGGCAGCTTGCAGTTCTTGTCCCGGGTGGCCGTCCACCGGAGCTGCCAGAGCTGCTGGGAGACGGCGACCAGCAGCGCCATGGACACCAGGCAGGCGGCCAGCGTGGCCAGAGCCGAGATCAAGTCGAAGCTGTCGAACAGCATGATGAGGAGGATGACGAAGATGTTCAAAAAAAAAAAAGTCTGGGTCACAAGTTTTTGTTGATTATTTCCTTGTGCGTAAAAAGCGCAGCGCCGATTTACGCACTCCAAACGCTCCTGGCGCGGGTTGGTTTTCTTTTTTTTTTTTTTTTGCTTTGGGAATGAATGAACTGCGGAGGTGTGATATGGATTATGTTCTCTTTTTCTGTTTGTTTTCTGGCGTCTCCAGAGCGCAAATCGCGGTTGGCTGAGTGGAGGAGACGCAGCAACAGGTGACGCTTTAATCTCAAACCTTCAGAGGAAAAAAAAATGAAATCACCGAAAGTCAGTTTGCTTTAATGATTTAAACATGTGGGGCTGGACGCGCACCTGGCTGGGGACGCTGCTGGTGTTTGAAAGTTCATTTTTGTGAGTTTCTGGGTTAAAAAATTGGAGGTACCAAAAAAATTTTTTTTTTTATGTCTGGAAATTTGAGACAAATATTAATAATGATATTAAAAAACAAGTGGAAAAAGTGAAGCCAAGCCTGGAGCCAAGAAAAATGTAAACTTTTTTCTTTTTAAAACTGCTGGACTGGGATGGAAAAAGTTGCTTTAAATGCGGGGAAACTCTTCCAGGAACCGCGTGATTCAGATCCAAAACTCTCTTTTTGAAAAAAGAAAAATCTGTATATTTTAAAAAGTTTACGCGCCTCAGTGAGTTGCAGTTGGAGATGTTTAAGATCCTTGAAGCTGCAGTGACGCGCAGGAGATGCTCCGTCCTGCTGCTGCTCTCTGTCTGCCGTCCTCTCTCCTTTCTGCGCACCTTTCCGTCTCTCCGAGCGCGTCTCTCTCTCTCTGCTGGCTGCACACACAAGTCACCCTCAGTGCGTGAGTGTGTGTGCGCAAAGAGTGTGTGTGCGTCCAGCCAGAGGCACCAATGAGTGTTTATATAGTGTGGAGGCAACTGGAAGGCGAATAGGCGGCCAAGGGCTCCCGTCGCCCCCCTCCAGCCCCAGACTCCCCTCCCATCTTCCCTCCTCCACCTCTGCTCCACCTCTCTCAGCTCCCGGAGAACCCCCACCCCTCCCCTCAGAAACAGGAGGAGGAGGGGGGCGCTGTAAAGTGAGCAGCAAGCGGCGTAAGAGGAGAGGAGGAGAGGCTCGTGCTGGAGCTGGCGCAGCGCCAGCGGCTGAGGCGGGAGGAGAAGCTGGGCTCCGTGCGGGACGTGCGCTCTCCTCATCCTTCTTGTGCTCCACAGACGGTCACCTGCGGCCGAAAACACGCAGCGCAGACTGGCGCAGAAAGTGGGTTTGCGCTGCTAGAGGGGGCGCCACAAGTTGGTGTGCTAAATCAATTAATCACATGATCAATTAAAATGAACTCAATAATTTATTGTTTTCTTTTTCCTGCTGAAAACTGGATGACAAACGTCTTCAGTCTGGTGTTTTGTCTCTGATCTGTTTTTGAAGCACAATTTGGTTTAAAAAACTTTATTTCTGTTGTTTTGTTTATTTATTTTATATATTTAAAATGTCTTCCAGTTCTGGTGCTAAATGTTCAGTAGACATTAAAGCTTCTTAATATGAGAATGTGTTCATAAATTATTATGCCACTGTTACTAATATATTACTTTAAAATGGTGTAAAACCAATATTATCGTTTATTTAAATCATTTCTGGGACAATTTATCATCCAGCAAAATTCATTATCATGACAGGCTACAGGGGGCGCCAAAACGATGGTGGAGTAACTATTTCTAGTCGTCATTTTCTGTATTTGACAGATGTTTGTGCATCGAAAACCCCCGTTTATGATCTGATTGCATAAACCTAAGAAAGTATTTAGCTGCATGGAGGCGCTACTTATTTTTCTTTTTGCCATGGAGTCGGTCTGAGTGAAACTTTCCTCCTTCAGTAAGTCGCATCCAGTGAACATATTAGGCTACATGGTTTAATAAACAGCTCAATACAGAATAAAGTGGAGCCGTTTATCACTCAGTAATCAGAGATAATTAAAAATAGAGTTTAATTTAGTTCATTTAAAATAGATACAGTCTTATTATTCAGGTGGAACAGCAGCATCGGGTATAAAAAAGTTCTTAGTGTTAGAAATAATACATTAAAAAAGAAAATTAACAATAACAAAAAGGCTTAATTTAGTTTATTTAAAACATATTCACTAGTCAAACAGCATGATATATATCTATAAAACTATTTGAAAAGAAGGTGGGTAAAACTATACATTTATTTATAAACTTTTGTCTTAGTTTGGAGTTAGCATAACTTAAACTCAATGTTTTGACCACTTTTTGCATAAATTTCCATGGGGGAACTGTGACAAACGGAGGGATTGACTGATGTAATTTGGCATCTGGAGTCTAGAGGGCCGCATAAAAAGCTTTGGTGTGCCGGATTTGGCCCCCGGGCCTCCAGTTTGACATGCGCGGCTTTAAAAAATACCTAATAATTACATTTTGTTATTTCCTTAAGGAAATGATTAAATAACTTGGGCTCAAAGCGCCACTCTAGCAAGAACCGCCAACGTCGACCCACACGGCTTTCCAGTGTCAAACTTGAGGTCCACGGGCCAAATTCAGCCCGTCATAGCAAGTTATGTGGTCACAGAAATAGAACTTCAAGATAACAGTTGTATACTTAATTATTATTTTATCAGAATATTGAACATAAGTAAGAACTGCCTGATAGCTACACATTAAGTTTAAGGAGTTAAAAGATGCCTCAGAGAAACTAATTAACCGAACTGTCAGGTTTGTGGACTGTTTGTAGGAGGAAGCTGGAGAACCCAGAGAGAACCCACATATGCACAGGAGACCATGCAGGGAAAAAACAGGCTGGGATTCAAACCCAAAACCTTCTTAGTGCAAAGAAATGGTGCTAAAACTGCTCCAATGTGCAAAATCAAACAATTAAATCCAATGTTTTGCATCGTTACCAATATATATTTGGTGTTTATCTGCTATATTTCCACAACCAAATGGTTTGGATGCCTTAGAAAAAAAAACTCCACCAATAATAAACTGAATCTTAATCCATGACTCCTAATTGATACATTTTCACCTCAAATCTTTCTAGAGAACATTACAATTTAAGGTGAGTGTTTTGGTAAGCTGTCTATGATTGTAACTTTATTAAAGGAATATGTTGGGACTTTGCTAAAATAAATAAATAAAAGTCTGTCCCAGTTGGGTCACTGGGAGCCTTGGGATGGCACACCAAAACCAAAACCAATAAAATAACTTCTACTTTTCTTTGAATATACTGCAAAGGTTAAATATAAAATTTAGATCAAAATTAAAGAAAAAAATATGATTTTTAACAGTAAATTCACATTTCCAAATGTCAAGAATCAGTCGATATATATTAAAATAAAAACCGTGGCTGTTAATTTTTGACCTATAATACTTGAGCTACGTATCTTTTGAGGATAGCAACATAAATAAATAACTAAATAGATAAATAACTAATTAACTTTTCTTGAATTTATGCAGAAAATATTTTGTGGTTATTATAAAAGTTCCAGAAAATGTATAGGATTTATAGGGGTGGGTGATGGGCCCCAGGTTCCCCCCACTTGGAGACAGCACTGAACTTTGGTCAAATTGTTATTAATAAATTCTTATAATTAACAGTTAAACACTGACAGTAGTTAGTTTTAAACACTTCGAACATCTCAGGTTGCTCTTTTCTTTCTCTTCTTCACTTCATCACATCTCAAATCTGTCTGAATGATTTATACCTGCATTATTTCTGCTAAATAAAACGATTTTTACTCTTTTTAATTTTTTTTCCACAAAAAGCTTAATATATCACCAGAAACTTGAACCTGGGTGTTTTGTCTTCCTTTCTGTGAATCTGCTGATGAAGCAGATCTCTGCATCTCTTTTTCCAACAGCCGCTCAGATGATTCGTTTTAAGATTATTTCTTATAAATTAACTTATAACTTGTGTAGAATTGTTTTTTCCCTGCTTTATTCTTCCTGCTTCATTTTTTCCTCCCCAGAAGAAAGGAAGAACCTCACCGGGGTTTCCTCCTTTTCCTCCTTTGCCTCAAGTCTTTTCTTCATTTCGGCGCTCAGTCAGCAGCTCAGCGCTGCCGCCTAGCGGACATTAAGCTCACTGCAGTCACTCTGAAGAGTCATTTTTATCTTATGGAGAGATTATTTAAAGTTTTCCATCAGCTTTATAGTTTATTCTCATTCGTCTCTCTGAGCCTTCAAACAGCTTCTTCTGCATTTTGGTCCCTTAATGAGATCAAATTCTCTTATTTCTGACGTCTGGTTTAAATAAATGAATGAAAGTAGGTCATAGACTCTGCTTTTATTGTGACAAGACACAACAAAGAGGAAGTACAACTTATGTCAGGGGTCACAGAAATGTCTGGTATTGTGCAAAAGTCCAGGGTCTTCCCTTATTTACGTTTAATTTCCACCCAGACGCCATTATGTTTTAAATATATCGTTATCAGTAATTCTCTTTCCGTGGTTTTCTATTATATTTTATATAACACACATGTTATGATACGTGATATAAAAGTATATATGATATATTTGTATAACTGTGTCTATTAAAAGTATTCACCTCCTTGAATGTTTATCGCTTTTAAAAAGCCATAATGATCAACAAAATGTGGCTTTTTTGACAAGAAAATAATAAAAAGAAACATTTTAAAGTCAAAGTGAAAACTGATTTCTACAAAATAATGACAAATAAAACTCTGCCACCTAAATAATTACATAAATATTCATCCCTTTGATCATGTTTCTGACTAAACTGTTATATTTCTGTCAGGTTCAGGTGTGAACAGCCATTTTCTAGTCCTGCCAAGAGTTCACCATCAGATTGAGGTTTGGGCTTTGACTGGGCCACTCCAGAACTGTCTACAAATGCTGCAAAAAACACAAAATCTTAACTTTTCCTCAAGATATGGAACTTGTTTAAGCCAATAATGCCTTAATATTGATTATAGCGAATCGATATTAAGGACTTATTGACTTATAACAAGCTCCTATTGTTCACAGTGTCAGATTTTCTCAAAGTTTCCACAGCAGGGGTCCAAACTTTTTGCCCTTGAGGCCAAACTGGCAAATTTAAACTACTAATGGGCTACAAAATTAATTAAATTAGAAATGCAAAAATTAATTTATTGTAATTTTCTTGTACATTTTCATGAAATCCGTCTGTTATTAAAAATCTAAAACACAAAAATGGCTTTGTATTGTTGCATTAATTCAAGAAAAACAAACAATTCCCAATTTTTTGGGCTCATGAATTGTTTTCTATTTTGGGCAAATTATTTTTCTCTCTCTTGAACCAGGGGCCAAACAAAATCATTTCAAGGTCCACAAATGACCCGCGGGCCACACTTTCACCACCCCAGGTCTACTGTATTTGTAAAAATCAATGCACTAAATACGTTGTTTGCTTGTTTTAGTTTTATGAGTCTTTAAAACTCCATATTTGCCTTTTTTGAGTTAAATTTTATCTAAAGACACAAAGGACGTTCAGAGAAAGTTTAGGAAAAGAACCAAATCTTTTTAGCCATTTCTGTAAAAGAGGTCAGACTTTCTTCTGGATTCTTGAGATTTTCCAAATGCATTTAAAAAATAATTTTCTGCTTTCCTGCTCATTTTCCACCCATTTAACTATTAAAAGTAACGTGTTTATGTTTGTCAGACTTAAACTAGTAATGATTCACATAAACAAAAGAATCTTAAAAACTCAAACATTAAACCAGAAGTTTGTAAACACATACTGGACAAGACGGCAAAGATCCAGTTTTAGATCTTTAGATATGGCTTGTCCTAATTTATTTTATTGACTCTAGAAAAATACGAAACACATCGGATGGACTGGAAATATGATTCCAACTCTTCTTTCGTCGACTTTACTTCTTTTTTAGTTTAATGTATAAAGAAATAAAGTGAAAAAGGAGGCAAAGTCCAAAGAAAACTGCAAACGACCATGAAAGCTTTTCACCAAGATCACAAAAAGATTAGGTTTAATGAGACAGTTAGCATTTTAAATGTGTTGACCTGATGAGTCGAACAGGTCAGCTGTTTTTAAATCCAGTTTACTTCATACAGATTTTATAAATCTGTATGATTCATAAATACTTATATTATGTCAACTGGAATCAATGCTATGACCAACGACACGCCTAGAAATCTGAGTTTCATCTGTTTTAACATCTGACTCAACATCTGTCATCTTTCTACAGAAGTTTAGCTCAAGTTTAAGTTTCAGTATTTAGTCACACCCGACATATTTAGTACGTTTTAAACCGACCAGGGTTTGTTTTTTGGACTTCATGAGCCACCGTTGCTATGCTATTGCTAATACTGCATTTATTGATTGTAAAAAATCATCAGTTTTCTCTTTTCTTTTCTCTCTACTAATGAATAAAATCAACTTTAGCAAAAATAAATAAATACTGGATTTCAATAATTTAGCTTTCCTAGTTACTAAATAAATATATTTAAGGGATTCAACCCAAGAAAAAATACATGCAAACTTTGTGTTTTCAGTAAGTTTACATATGATGTACTGGGGCTGGACAATAACTCAACAAGATTATATGTCCTGATAGACACGTGATCAATATCTATAGATAATGTGTCTCATAG
Organism: Xiphophorus maculatus; assembly: GCF_002775205.1. NCBI lineage: Eukaryota > Metazoa > Chordata > Actinopteri > Cyprinodontiformes > Poeciliidae > Xiphophorus > Xiphophorus maculatus. Next base: position 26,298,007 of record NC_036456.1, read on the forward strand.
AATTTTCAATATTCAGTATGAAGAATATTTACTGAACCCAGACCCAGAACCGCACAGCATTCTGGGATATGTAGGCAGAGGAATGACTTTAGCCGCTCAACCTCTCACAGATAGCTAAGCTGGGTTGGTGGAATCAACTCACTCACTAATTCTGCGGTTACCTAGCAACTCACTAATTCTGCGGTTACCTAGCAACAACCTGTTGAGTAACTGGCACAGCAGCAGTTTCAGGTTTTGCCTCATAACTGCTAATGAATAAAAAACAACAGCGGATTGAAAACTGTGGATAAAACAGGAAAGGCCACGCCACCAGTTTGATAATATTTCAGATATTTAAATAAAAAAAATAATCAATAATTATTGATACCAACTGATATGAAATGTTTTTATTGTGACATGTTTTTCAGCCATCTTGTCCAGTAATATGCTGCACCATCAAAAGTCACTCATTACAACACTGACGTAATTTAAAACCTAAAAATGCTTCAATAGGCTTCAATAAAAAGAAACTCCATCGCTCACTTTTTCCAGAATGTGTAAATATTTTAAGGTCTACAGTACTGTGTCAGTGTTTAAAAGAAATGAATATTAAAATATATTTGACCTCCAGTTTGGTAGATCTGTCTTGAAAACAGAGTATAAGCAGGTTTATTTTTTTGATCCACAATGTGGGGTTCCTCAAGGCGATGTTTTTGGGACGCTTCTTTTGTTGCAGTATAAAAGTATACGCCAATGGAAAGATCATTAATAAACTTCACTTTTATGCAGATGACATTCACCTGTACTGGTGCGTTGTTATTTTTTTAAACAACGTGGCGGGGACATTTCTTTTCATACAACGCCTGAGTCTAAGGGAATAAACTGAAGAATTATGACGAGTCAAACGCAGCTCTGATTCAAAGCTGATTCACGGCCTGCTGCCGGTTTGAGGATGAGATAATGGCAGCTGGTGCCAAACATCTGATTTAAACAGTTCCTGTAAAATCACACGACCAAACAATCCCTGCTCCTGCTCAGAGGTCGTGACCTGTAGCAGCCTGTTAACACGGTTATGTGTGTAACTTAGATAATTACTGCTTTGTGTCGCCATGTAAGCTACAGGCTTATCTTTACATTCCACATCTATGTCCATCTAAGCTTTTAACACCTGCAGCGCATTCGCTCCACTTGGTGGACTGACTGGAGGAGGTGTGCATGTGAAAGATGATGTGGCGCTGCTGCTGCTGCTGAACACATTTTCAATTTCCTCTGACCCGGGAGCAACCTTTCACAGCCAGGGTGTTTAGTTTGGGCTTTAGAGGGCTTAGGGGGACACAGGAAGTGAACAGGGGGCACATCAACAGCGAGGAGGAAGTTGAATGAGGTACAACCCGGTTCGTTTCATCGCTTCAACATGATTCATTTAAATTTTTAGCATTTTTCATAAATATTTTTACATAAAGGGACAGTGAATGTATCTTTAATTATTTAATTTATTGTTTATTTAATATAATTTACATTTATTAACATTTTATTTAGCTTAATTCATTTTAATTTATTGAAGCCTTCGTGTTAAAATACCTTAGAGAAGGACTAACTACTAGTTCAAATTCAATTAAAAAATACTTTACTGATCCCAGAGGGAAATTAAATGTTGTAACTCATTAATTTAAAGTTTTAAAAGATTAATAAAGTGACATCTGAGGGCAAATAATTTATTCTGATACTTTTCAGATTTTTGCTCGTAGTAAAAAAAAAGTGAAGTTTATGCAGGTTTTGGTTAGGGCTGGATGATATAAGCGTTTCACATCAGTATTATTATTATTATTATTATATTATTGGTTAGATTTTTGTTTTAAATATCTGAAATATTGCCAAACCGGTGGCGTGGCCTCTTCTGTTTCATCCACAGTTTTCAGTCCACTGCATTGTTTTTTATTCATTAGCCGTTTTGAGCCAAAACCTGAAACTGCTGCTGCGCCAGTTACTCCACAGGTTGTTCCCAGGTGACCAAAGAGTGAGAGAGTCAGTTGACCTAGGGCAGGGGTGTCAAACTCCAGTCCTCAAGGGCCGGTGTCCTCCAACTTTTAGATGTGCCTCTGCTGCACCACACCTGAATAGAATAATTAGGTCATTAGCAAGGCTGGGAGAACTGATCTACACAAGGAGGAGGTAATTAAGCCATTTCATTCCAGTGTTTTGTACCTGTGGCACATCTAAAAGCTGTAGGACAGCGGCCCTCGAGGACTGGAGTTTGACACCTGTGACCTAGGGTTTTGTTTTTTTGGTTGTTTTTGTTTTTAAGCTTTTCAAACTTCAGTTTTTACCATGACAACACCGGCTTTGTTTTGTTTTGAAAATAAATAAAGTGTTAAACAAACAACAACAAAAACATAAAGGATATAATTCAGTCTGATCTCCAAGATCTACATATTTTCTGAAGGTCGAGAAGATATACCACACATGCAGTTTTACATAAAAATTTTACTCAAATGTTGCAGCAATATTTACTCTCCTGTTATGCTATGCAGACACTCTGTTTGCACTGATGAAAATTTACTCACCTTTGAAAGCTCTAACATATGGCAGCCTAACGTACTTTCAAATTTAAATTCAAATTTAATTTGAATTTTAAATTCAAACTTTAACCAAAAATACTTGATTGATCCCAAAGGAAAAATTAAACACTCCTTTCCAACTCCTCTGGGATTTGGCTTCAGTTGTGGTATTATTTCAGCTTTCCCAATGTTAATCAGCTGTTCCCTGTTGTAAACTACCCCGTTGCTATGGTTACGCACTATAACAAAGTATGAAAAATATTGCCAAAAAATCACAGTATCCAAAACAAGAAGGAACGGTTGTCCAAAAAGAAAAACATATCCATGAAAAATAGAGATAAATAAACATTCTTTAGTTGTGCAAAAACTTAAAACAAGATTGTGATGTCATAGAAAACAATTCACTTTCCCCAAATAAAGAAAATTTGCTTTCGTTCCTCACATTTAGACTTTTACAACACATTTCTGAGCTGCCAAAATACATGGGGGAGATAAGAAAAACCACAAAGTTGGTGTTTTAAACAGTCAGATTTAATAGCTAAACTATTCCAAACAGGTTCTGACTGAGTAAAATATAGATAATAAAAATGTAATGTAACCTCTATTAACAAAATTGTAGCTGCACGGCCCAGCAGGGCGGCTGGGTAAACTGTCAGGATGGAGAAGAGCAGCAAGAAAACAACAGGAAAGCCACCGTGACGAGGAAACAGCTGTTACAGATGTGGCTGATGGCTCATTTTTAACTGCAAGACGAAGGTTTTCAAAGTTGTTTTGGATCTTTTATGATTTCATCTGGTTACGATCTGCGTCCTGCGTTGTTCTCAACAACAGAAAAGGTTTAAAAAGCAGAATATCGAGCGCTGGTGGGTTCAGCTAACCAAAACGTTCACACGAGGTCAAGCAGCAGTCTGGTTTTGATTATCACCATTAATTAAATTGATCTCTAAATTGATGTAATTTATGAAGTCCTTTTCATCTGTGGAAGGTGGAGGCCGAACTCGGGACACATTTCGGGGTTAAATTTGGTGAGAAGAGGAAAACAGTGTGTGGTGTGTGTCGTGTCCTCAGGGCTGCGGGTCAGTGACTAAATGTGGTTAAACAGCTCAAGATTTCATGCAGATTCCTTGAACTAATTAAGAACAAAGCTGCCCAGCTCTCTGCCAAATTTTCTGGATAGGGACTTGTGGGAAGACTTCCGAATGAAACAAGGATGTGGGTTTTTTATCCAATTCCTCAAGGTTACTGTGTGACAATTTAGCTGGTCCTCATCAGACTTTGTATGGTTTTATTTATGGAAGAGTCAGCATTACTTACATCTAAAACAGTTTGCTAGTGTAACTCTTTATTTTTACTACGAGCTGTATAATCTTCAACAGCTGCTCTGCTTCCTCGGTGTTTGTGGTTCAAACTGTAATCCTCATAACTTTGAGGTAAAATGATACTTTCACAGGATATTTGGCTAAACAACAGAAAAATGTAGAAACTGATCAAACTGCTTTTATTTCAAAACAAAATCAACAATCATCTATTCTGTCTAAAGACTCTGACTGTATGTTTCATAGTGCCATCTAAACAACATTGAAATTTATCTACAGAGTAATGCTAACGTTTAGCCTAGCCATCACCTCCCTACACAATCCTGCTTGATTCTCATCGGCCTCTCTTCTCCGGCTGGGATTTCTCCCATTGAGCTTGATTTCTAAAGAACGATGGCTTCGATTTTCTGCTGTTTTAGGTGGTGGAGGAAGTGAACCAAGATATTGCTGTTCAGTTTTAAGAAATAAAATGTTTATTTTCTTATTTTAAAAATTTTTATTAAATTATTAGTTTATTTGCATTTTTTCTGTATTTTTAATATTGTGTAAAATTTAACCATTTAAATGGTTAAATAAAAATCTGACAATTTTTCAAATCTGATTAATCGTCAGAATAATTGATTACTAAAATAAATGTTCGTTTCAGCTACAACAGAGTTTTAGGGCCAGGCTAAAAAATTTATAAAAAAATACAATCCTGAGAATAAAGACTTTCAAGAATAAAATGGAAATTATATGTGAAAAATGTAGAATTTATGAGAATAAAGTCATAATATTACAACCTAATCTGGTGAAATTACAACTTTATTCTTGTGAAATTGACTTTGTTCTTGTAATAATATGACTTTCGTTTCATACTATTTTGACTTTAATCTCATACAACTTTATTCTTGTAATCTTATTTATTTATTTGTTCATATTAATCATATTAATAATTGTTCTCATTGTGTAATCTAAGGGTTTTTAAATATCTGGGTAAGAAAGTGATTTAATTGCATTCAAACAATTAATCCTGTTCTATTCACTAATCAGAATAAATAAAGGGAAATGTGTATTTTTGAGAAGGTTGTGAAACCTTAAACCTTAACAGCTTATATAAACTGTTTTAATATTACAGCTTAAAAACACCTGTCACTTAAATTTGAAATAATTTTCCCATTAATCATTAAACAACACAGCCAATGAAACCAGAACTTGAATCAAACTGAGAGACCAATAAAGAAAACTTTATTTTCAAATTAATTTGTTTTTGCAGAGTTTTGAGCCAACTCATTCATATCAGTGCAGCAAATGTTTTCGGGAAACTTTTATTTTTTTGATTTAAAATAGGGACAACTCGATGCAGCCCAAAGCTAAATACTCATTATTTGTGAGCAACCACTGGCTCCATCTGATTTCTGACTCATTTAACTATTTTCCCCTCGTTTTGGACGGCGTGTGTCACTAAAAACTTCACAGCGAAGCATCATGCTACTGCTGGAACGAAGGATGGTTCAGATTAGGAAAACATCTTTTTGGTAGACGGACTTAATCCCGACTGTCACACGTCTGATGACGCAGCAAAACGGAGGGATTAAAGCAGCGCCTGACAAATAAGGCCTCACACGGAAAAGGAGCCGAGGGAGAAGGGAAGTAAAGGAGACAAAGAGCGCAAAATAAATGATGAGCGACAAAAACGAATGTGGAGGAAACTGTGACGCCATGGACAAGACAGAAACACACCAGGCGTCTCTAACGTTAACTATATGAAAAACAAGACAAAAATGAGGCTAAATAAGTAAAAGTTTTGTCTGTTTTCCTTTAAAAGCATAAATTGTTCCACTTAAACGTTATATTCTCTGTATTTTTTCACTTTTGTGCCACTTTTATTTAAAAAACCAAAAATGTTATTCAAGTCTAATCAGGTACTGAGAAACTGATCAAATTAATCATTTAATATTTAAAAATGACATCACAAGATGAACCAAAATATTAAGTTAGGTGGAAATTTTTGATAAAGATCAAAATGATAATAATTCATATGAGAAACAAAACATAACAAAATAGGGCAAAAGAAAAATTTTCCAAATCAGTTTATTTCAATAAAAAACTTAAACTTTAAACAAAACCTGCAGGTGTGTTTCTGTGTCTGGTGAGTTTTTGGTTAAAACATGTTTGTTTTTAATTCAGTGGGTAGAAAATCTAGAAATTTTACTCAAGTAAAAGTAGAAATACTTTATAATAAAATTATTCAAGTAAAAGTAAAAAGTACAGTATAGTAAAAATACTTCTAAAAGTCAATTTTCCCAAAATATTTACTCAAGTAAATGTAATTGAGTAAATGTAACTAGTTACTTTCCAACTCTGCTTCCATGGTGTTTTATTTTATTCATTAATTATACCTAAGTATTTATAATATTTCATATCTAATAATTTGTCATTATCAATTCAAACAAAAATCCCCAAAGTTTAACACTTTGAATGAAAGACAATATTTTTAAGAGTAAAAAACAAAACATCATATAAAACATCTGGATAACATTTTAAAATGTATACATTTAAAATGTTTTGCTTTAAACTCAACACCGTTTTGCTGACAGCCACAATAATTAAAACTAACAACAGAGTAAGGCATTGAAATATTTTTTTTTCTTTTTCTTACTGAAATAAAAACTATATTTTTGTTTTAAAAACATTACTTTATTAGGTTATATGTCTGGGAACATTTTTTGCATCCCAGCTGACAGAAACTGACTCAATAAAAATTATTTACAGCCACAGAGAGAAGACTCCGACTAGCTAACAGTTAGCTGCTAACATTAGCAACATCTACAGCTTCCTATTCTCAGTAAACAAAACAGAAAATATACTTTTTGGCGTTTTTCAAAATTCTGAACTAAATTTCTAGCTAAAATATTATAAATATAAATTATGTTTGGAGGCATTTTTTGCTTCCTAGATGTCAGAGACTGAAGAAATTGAGCCACTGAGCGAACAGTGCAATTAGCTAACAGTTAGCCGCTAACAGTTAGCCGCTAACAATGCTAACGTTCGCATCCAGTTGGAGCTTCCTGTCTTCACAAAAATAAATGACCTTGTGTATTTAAGAATGCTGGACTGCGTTTGATCCTCTCTAGTTCAAATATGATCATATATATTCTACCTATATGCTGAACAAATAACCAAACAAAACAACTTTGGATGCATTAAACATTTTTTGTAATATTATTAAACATACAGTGCTGTCCCAGTGTCAAAAATTCTTAAAGAAACATCTGTTGTACAAGAGGTGTAGAAAAGACAGTTTTTAGTTCAGCATGTTCCTTTTTGTCTATATTTACTTTTGGTCTTATTTTGTGACTTTGCGGATTTTGGGGGCTTGTTTTGAATTACAAACAACTGCTGGAGCTCTGCTTGATCACCGTCCCAATCAGGTGGCAAACCTGCTGCTAATCAGTGACATATCGTTTAAAAAATCCCAGTTTTCGAGGCGTCCGCTCTCCCGCTGACGTTCACACAGCCCGGTGCCGACGAGACGAAACGCACATCACAAAGCTATTAGTCTGCGCTGCAGGAGAGAGACGGGAGGGGGGCTGCAGCGTAAGTGTGTCTGTTTGTCAAACAACGCGTTTCTCACAACCATCATGAGTTACACATGTACTGCGCTCCTCTGCACAGAGACACACTGTTGTTAATCAGGGCTTTATAGCTAACACATGTAGCACCAGTTGGCCATGATGACATACAGCCTCTGGCTTGAAAACATGGTTCATTAGGTCAGGGTGTGTGTGTGTGTGTGTGTGTGTGTGTTCACACCGTTCATGCTAAAGTGTTTGTGTTTATCTGAATGAATCATTTGTGAGCACCGAGGATATAATAGAGAGTTTGTATGTAACTTTACCATGATTACCTTTGTGAGTAGAGAAACGAACCGGGTTACTAATCTGCGTGAGCGTTTGTTTTTCCCCGCATGTTGTAAGTCATCACCGCGTCCGTCTCTTTTTTTATCGTTTGTTTCCTGAGTCTCGTCATCAGTGGTGGGAAAAGTTCAAGTTCAGAGCTTTAGAGCTGTTGTTCTGACTAAGACAAGATGCTATTCTAGTATAAACTGGGATTAATCTGACTTTTTTTTTTTTTTTTTTAAAGCGATGTTTACAGCAAAAATTCAAATCAGTTTTATTGTGAAAATCCAACCTCCACGGAGCCGTAGATCAGAAATTGTCTGAGTGGTTTTGGTTTGCAGCCAGATGAGACGTTTGAGGTGGAGAATGGGAATAAATCTGTCTGGGGTTTTACTCTAGCATAGATCTGAAGCTACCATGACAACAAGCAGTTGTTATGCTGTCCAAAGTGCGGCGCGGGGGCCGTTTGTGGCACCAGAACTGATTTTCCTTTTGTGGCCCCTAAAACAGAAATCAAATAGGGTTCATATCATTGTTTTAATGGAAAATGTTACAAAGTGTTTATCCTTTAATAACAGTATATATTTTTTCTTTTTAAAAATTTTAATAACTAAATATAAACTATATTTGTTTCTTTTAATAAAACGAGTAAACAACTGTTTTTAAATGTTGGTTCTACATTAATTTACAGATTATTTTGCCACAGAATAATTATTTAATTTACCTAAAATGTTACATGTGTTTATTGTTTATCAGGTAAAAAAAAATGCACACAGTATTTCAGGCTTTTTTATTTTATAAAAATACTAGTGACTCATATTTTTATAATTTTATTGTATTTTGACATTATTCTCATATTATTTGGACCTTTTCTTTTTATTTTCTAACTTTATTTTGTACAATTTCAAATATATTCCAGTATTATTTCTACTTCATTCTGATGTTATTTTGAATTCATTCTCATAATTAAATGTTTTGATTTTCTTAGCGCGGCCCTGGTTGTAATTTTTAACTTTATGAAAACAAAAAGCAAGAGAAAATAATTAAAATCACCTTTAAAACAACTGGAAAATAAAAATACCTGCAAGTTTTATCCTTTACATTCTGCACAAGTCAAAGACTTTGAACTTTTAAAATGTCCCATTAAATCCTAATGCCGGGAACTTTTAAAGTTACAAGACAATAACTGCAGAGGAATTCACCCACTGAGACATAATGGGTTTTACATTCGACGCTCCGCTGAGATATTTCTAAACACAGCTGCTCTACGAACAGAAACGAGCATCGGCGCCGGTTCGCCGCTAAAACAACCAGCAAAATAACGACAGAAAAAAAAAAGAAATTCATTGTGTACACCATCGCTGCTCATTTCCCAGAAGTCATAGCAGTGATCTGTTAGTCAGTTTCCCTGCTGGACGTCTCGTACGTACACACACATTCACAAAAAGAAATTCCCAGAGGTCTGCGTTGAATCAGATCAGAAAACGGGAATTACAGCAACGCCAGCCGACACTTTAATGTTTTTTCTGCTCACCGTGGAGAACTGTGACATAACGCATTCCTCAGCCTTTATCCTAAACCAAATCCCGACCGCACAGTCCAGCCAAAACGGTCCAAAAAAATGTCCTCAAAGACGGACTAACGAGCAAAACGTCGCTAAAACCCGGAGAGATCGGACTCAAACGTGGTCCAAATAAAGAAAAAAAGGAACGAACAGCTGGCAGAGCTTCACACAGAAATAAACGCACAGTAGTCGTCTTTGCTTTACGAATAAAAAAAGCAACAAATTTCTGGTCAGGCCGCAGATCTTTTGGGGGGAGTATTAGTAAAACACATTTTGGATGAAAAGTGAAAGAGATGAACAGAAAAGTCCAGATGATTGGAACCACAGGCATCCAGAGGGAAACAGATGGATAAATTATCCAGTCAAACATGATACGCATGGGACGGGTCCAGCTTTAAATCAACTTACTTTAATAAATATTTTCTGGTGGGTTTGTTTACTGGTTAGCCACAATCCAAGTTGGAGAGAAAAGCGTCTCTCAGTAGCTCAGGATGTAATCTTAATTTACTGTAAACTGCTGGAATAAGTGCTGACCCAGATCATGTCCATTAGGTCAACATGTCCAGAATGGTGATTTTGAAGACATGTTTTTATTTTGTTTATTTTGGAGACATGTTCTTAAGAAAAGTTGTGCTAATATGTTTGAGTTTTAAGTGAAGTTCTTCTTTGTGTTGGTTTATAACAAAAAGGCTTCAGAAAAATTACAGGGAAGGAAACTCAAGCAAAGAGGTGAGTTTGTGTTTATTTAACCTTTGACCCCCTGAGGTTCATCAGTAACCAGGAGACTGGGGAAAGTGTGTGTGCTGTCTCATCTGTCTTCATTAGACTACTGTGTGTGTTATAAAGCGTTTTGTTCTGGAACCCACCTTTCTACCAAAGGTCCACCAAGTCGGGTCTCCTCCTCTGGTGCTGCTGGTCGCACCGAAAGAACATGGCCGCCCTTAAAGAAACAAACACAAAACATTTATTTACTTTAATTAATCTGCGCAACAATCTCAGGCAAAATAATCTGCCTGAGATTATTTTGCCGGGATTTGAACTGGCCCGGTTCAAATCCAGCTGCATTTGCTTCAGTCCCAGTCAGGCTCATGTCCCGTCCCAGGAGATCACTGGGATCCAAACTTCAGAAACTATTAGACTTTAGAAACAGTTTAGAAATCAACCAGAATCCAAACGGAGATCAACTGGAAACAAACTGGTAACCAGTCAGACACCAACTGGTAACCCACTGGTAACCAGTCAGACACCAACTGGAAACCCACTGGTAACCAGTCAGACACCAACTGGAAACCCACTGGTAACCCACTGGTAACCAATAAAACACCAACTGGTAACCAGTCAGAAACCATCCAGTTTGACTGCTGATCCAAATATATTCAGTTTGTTGCTGATTTCATCTGAAACATCAGCAACATCCTTAGTAACCTTAGAAACAAGACAATTTTCATCCATCCATCAGTTTTTGCCTCAAACCTCCTGAGATGAACCTGATCTAGTTGTTGTACATCTATCCACCTGCTCCTCTCTGTTTGAATGAAGCAAAGATAACAGCCTGATATCTGATTGTTTCAGCCTCTCAGCCTGACGGTATGCAAAGGAGAATCAAACCAGGAAGTGATGGAGATGCTTTGAGTTTTGTTGACATGAACAGGTGCAGGATGAGCTGGATGCAGAACAAAGCTTATCTTCTGTTTTGGTACAAAGCTCTGATGTGAAACACCTGAAGTAAAACAGCAGCAAACACCAGGCAACAAACGCTCAGGTCACAGGAGACCAAGATTAAACTTTATCAACAACTTTCAAAACACAATATGGAGCCAAACACCTCTACAAATCACCTGTTCAGAAACCAACCAGAAACCAACTGAACTCTAATCAGGAAACTACCGGAATCCAACCAGAATCCAACCGGAATCCAACCAGAATCCAACCGGAAACCAACCAGAATCCAACCGGAAACCAATACAGAATCCAACCGGAATCCAACCAGAATCCAACCGGAAACCAACCAGAATCCAACCGGAAACCAACCAGAATCCAACCGGAATCCAACCTGAATCCAACCGGAATCCAACCGGAATCCAACCGGAAACCAACCAGAATCCAACCGAAAACCAACCAGAATCCAACCGGAAACCAACCAGAATCCAACCGGAAACCAACCAGAATCCAACCGAAAACCAACCAGAATCCAACCGGAAACCAACCGAAAACCAACCAGAAACCAACCGGAAACCAACCAGAATCCAACCGGAAACCAACCAGAATCCAACCGGAAACCAACCAGAATCCAACCGGAAACCAACCAGAATCCAATCCTGAAACCTACTAAACCACATGATTTAGTTGATGGAACATGGCGGTGGCAGCATCATCCACAGGATGACAGGTAAACAGAACCAGGGACAATTAGCTCAAAGCATTGTGTATTAAAATGGCCTAGTCAAAATCCAAACCCAAATCCAATAGAAAGTCTTGAGAACAGACTGAGCTTGAGGTAGAAAGTTGTGCAAAACATTCAGTCTAGACTCAGATGGTATATTTAATGTACTTCATGATTTTATTCCACTTCACCATCATAGACGACTTCATGTTGGTCTGGCACATAAAATCCCAATAAAACCAGTTAAATTTGTGGTTTAAATGTATAAACTGGATAAGCAGGTCAATGGGTGCAAATACTTCTGCAGGACACAAGAGTTTTTTGGGTTTTTTTGTGGTTGCGTACCAACTTCTTCCCCTTTTGGCCGCAGGATCCAGGTTCACTGGTTCGTGCAGGAAGTCGTCGTCGTTTATCGCGCATCTCTTCCCGTTTCTATATTTAGCTTTCATATCTTCCTGTTTGAATGGCCAATCGAATCGGAGTGCCACATGAAAACAAAGAGATCCGATTAGACAAATCCATAAAGATGAACAGATATGAGTGAGAGAAACACAAGAAGGGTCTGAACTGACTGACCTGGAAGATCAGCATGCATCGGTAAAAGATAACAAAATGGTTCAGCAAGTAAAAATAGACAGAAGATAAAATGTTTTCATCTTTATTCTTAATCTTATCTAGGTTTATTATATATGTTGAAGTGAAACTATCCCTTTAAAAGCTACCAATCCTTCACAGCCTGGTCTTGGTTCTGCTCAGTTCTGAAGGCTCTAACTGAGCAGCAGATGAAACATGAAGATGGCTTTGACATTTGATGGATCTGCTTCAGCCCACATTACTGAGACCCCCGGGTTGTCAGCGCATAAATAACGAGATAACTCACACATGCTGCGGCGCCGTCGTTCTGTTGGACACCTTGGAAAATATGCAGAGGGAAGGTTCACATCAGAGGAGAGCAGGAAAACGCTGTAGGATTGGAGTTGGACACGCTGGATTTACCTGCTTTTATTTCTCTAGACGCCGTCCTTCCTTGGTTTTAGCAAGTGAAACTTACGGAAGCACTTAACTGCCAAATCTTTTAAAAACAAGAAAACTCGTTTTATTGAGATTTAAAAACCTTGCAAAACGAGACACTTGTCCTATTTTCATAACATAAACATTTTCTTAAAACAAGAAAACTTTGTTTTAACAAAATTTATATTTCCTAAAAATCAAAATATCTTTCAAATAATAATGTCATAACGCTAAAACTAGGATTTTTAAATGTGGTTTAGAAAAAATGGGGTGAGAAGAAGGAAACTCAGGATAGTGTATTTTTAAATCTCGTTATAATGTGAAAGTTTCTAATTCTAACAAGATACTGTTCCTGAATTTATTTTGAATTTTGGCAGCTATATGCTTCCATAGAAACTAACCTGCAATGTGAACGTAACGAACATATATATATATATATATTCCTGTCAATCTCTACAAAGTAATTTTGATCCAGTTTCTACTGCAAATATCTTAGTACACTTGGAATAAGACAAAACTAACTTACAAGCATGTTTTCAAATTTTAGCTAGTTTTCAATCAATAATTATTGTGTATTGATTTTTTTTTCACCTATATTTTTCATGTTATAAGTGAAATAATCTGGCTGTGGAACAAGTCCTTCAAAACTGTGAACTGTTGATGCTAACATGTTTAGCAACGAAATGCTAGTTAGCAAATATGCTAACTCCTTTTAGCACAACAATAGTCTTTTCCAACGTCCAATCAGGTCGTTTTTTGAAGCAACAATTGACCTAAAAGCCAAGAGAAGAGGCTTTGATGTTTGTCGATGTTTGCGGATGTCACTTGTGCATCAGATTTATGGTTGTACCAGAAATGTGCGAATACAAAGGTTCCAGTCCCTGAAAAGTCAGGAGCACCTAAAAGTTTGACCTTTTGGTGCCTCTTGTGATTTTTTATTTTATTTTTTAGAGCACGTCAACAAAGCTTTGGAGAAGGAACTAAAAGAAGGAACTAAAATCTGAAGAGTCAGCAGGTTTTCAGAGTGATCATAATGTGACAACGGGCCGACTCACCCTTCTAGAAATCTTTAGCACATGAATGTTTTAAGAAAATTGAACAAAGGTGGTTCAACAAAAGGCCAGTTTACTGGAAACGTCTTGGAGCTTTTGTTTGTTTTGGATTCAGATAAATTCCTAGAAGAAATTCACTTTGTCTCATCACTACTGTCATTTCCTTCAGGTGGTGAATCGTAAAACTGTTCCTAGGAGCCAAAAACAAAGATATTTATGTCTTCAACGCGTTTCCATGTAGGTTTCTTCAGTGAAATTAAGCGCCTCATTTTAAGGGATCTGTATTGAAAATTAAATGCCTGAAATCATTTTTGTAATTTATCACTTTTTCAGTTAGAAAATTCAAAATTTTTCCCAGTAAATGTTATTTTACGAAACATTTTGGTTGTGAAGTTAAGCGGTCTGCCACTGGACATTTTGCATCAAAGTTTTTCCGACAATAAAACTTTGACCATTTGCTTTTACGTAATTTACTTCAATTTTGTTTGAAATTGAGCCAGAAATTAGATTAAATTTCAAAAATATCTTCATATAAACAAAACTCGAAGAAAATATTCAACAGTTTGCACTTTTCTTCCATTTTTAATCTGTTGGCATATCTCATTTATTTGTATTTTCATTAATTAGTGGTTCACTACATCAGAGTGTACAGTGTTTTTAATGTCAACAGTTTTTGCTCCGCACAAACAAACAAAGTAACAACATCTGCAGACAGAAGACTGGAAAAACCAATAGAAAAAGGACCAAATATTATTTTTTAACGCAAAAAATATCCAAAAACCCTCCAAGATGCACTAATGCTGTTAGTCAGAAACAAGTGAAACCAGTTATAAGCTTTACATGTGGGAAAATGTTTTTTTAAATGTAAAACATCAGTAAACTGTCCAAACATGCAGTATTGCTGCTTCATTGACTGAACAACAACGTACAGCAAAGGCACATTCAACACCCCGTTCCCTTTTGGAAAAGTAAAAAAACAAACCCCAAAAAGAAGACAAAATATAACTAAACCTCTCGTAGAAATCCACAAAATGAGCCGCCGCTCAGCAAAATCAGACAGAAAGCAGAACAAAATGTTCTTCATGAAACAGAAAAACTTACATTTAGGTCTGAATCCCTTTAAAAAGCACACACTGTTCGTTAATTCATTAAACGCGCTGCTGCATTTTCCAATAATATTGCACCCAAGTTCAACAACAACAACAAAATTGAAACAAAGAAAAAAAAGATTCTTATTAGTTTGAGAAACAATCTAGTGTGAAACTAAGTAGATGTTGTGCTTTAATTAGTGATTTTGGCGTTATGGAAGACAGGACTGAGTGTGCTTGGCATTAGTTTAATGGTTCTACACAAACAATGTAAAGCGGTTGCCAGATTGGAGCATTAATAAGACCCAGTCATTTATAATCATTTATAAACAAACCCCCTTCTGTTCTGATCAAGTTTCACTGAAAGGATTGGGAGGAAAAAAGTTGCCATGTTTGGACAACATCCCCCATTTTCTTTAGTTTTACATCTCTCACTCTCTGTGTGGAGGTGTAAAGTTCTGGCACCGGTTCAAGTATTTGCAGGTTGTATGTTAGACGGTTTTCTGTTAAGTGGGGTTGTTTGAGAGCCTTTTTTTTAAATAAATATCATCAGTCAAAGCAACCAAACTCTACAAAATCCACCAAATTTAGCAGCAATAAACAGAAACATCTGTGTTTACAGAGAAAGTATTCCTTCATAGAGAGCAAAACATTTATATTTTGTTGTTTCACTGCTGTTCTGTAAAAGGTAAGTTATCTAAAAGTAGTTTTGAACATTTTTTCAGCTTGAGATAAAATTTTTTCAGTCCTCCCCGCAAAAAAAAGGAAGAAGAAATTTTTTGGCTCTAATTGTGTTCCGTAGTTTTGCAGATGGTTTCCCAAATCTATGCTTCCTTCCTGTTGTTCTAAAAAAAAAATCAAAAAACTTTTGCAATTGACATTTTTTAAAACTGAATCTGAATAATAGTTTTGAACTTTTTTCAGCTTTATGTCATTTTTAGTTACAAAGATTTTTATAACTAAAATTATTTTTTTAGCTCCATAAATTTGGTTTCCCATATCCATAAACCAACTCCAGTATTTATACTGAAAACCTAACAAGATAATGAGCCAATCTTCAATTTTAGCTTTTTTTATTTTATTTTTACCTTTAGTTGATATGTAATTGACCTGTTAATGCTAAAGTGACAACAGTGTAAAGATTTTTAATTTTTATTTTAAAATGGTCGAATTCTACTTTGGTATGATACTGACAGCTCGTGACTGCTCCACAGAACCCCGCTTTTGAATAAATCGCCAATATCTCCAAAATAGGATTGTTCTTCAGTCAAGATGAGATGTTGACTGCTTATAACTGCTCCACAGGATCCACACATTTGCTAATATTCCATAAGCTAGAAACTGTTTTCCAAACAACGATAACTGAGACTGAAGCCTGGTAAGATAGTGACTGCTCATACTTAGTCCACAGTACCCAAATATTCCTTAAATTTAGATTTTTTTTCTCTAAACTAATGTTTCTAGGCTTTTCATTCAACCCCACTTTGCAGAATCCAAACTACAGTCATGTTAAAAAGAAAACACACCCAAAGGTGTACTTAGTTTCACAAAACGTTTCCATTTTGGTTCCATTTGTGTGTTTTTTAAACTGATGTTTGTATTTGAATGTTAGACTATTTGTACATTTTGATCCAACAACCAGTGGGTGTCTATCTTTTTAATATGACTGTATCCCTTTAAGAAAATATTGCAGTAACATTCTGTATTTACTTAGTTTTTTTTAGACTTTATTTCAGTGCTTTTCTAAGTTTTCAGCAACCTAACATGACATCACAAACTGCAGAATAATCTCTCAGACATACATTCAGCGTGCTTCATCGTTGTGCTACAAGAAACGAAGACGAGCGAAGTGGAAGACGATAAAAGTCGCTTCTTAAACCAACCTGTTTGGTTGGGAAAAATGGAAGAGTCTCAGGCTAAATTTGGCGTTCATGGATTCCTTATAAACTGTTTCCATGGAAACGTTTTACATCTCAGCGAGCTCATATGGAAGTCCTGAAAGGCCAAATGAGAATTGTTTTTTAAAAAGTTTGACCAAATCTTTGTTTTTTATTGACCTTAAAAGTTGTGAAAGTGCAACCAACCATCTAGAATGAAATTTTGTCAATTAAAAAAACAACAACTTATACTCCAATTTCACAAAAAAAAAAATCCATGATGAAAAAAAAAATCTTTGTTTTACTTTTCTCTTGACTTCCGAAGTTGAGAGAAGTCAAAAATTTGGTCAGACTTTGAAAATGTTTTACTTTCTCATTTGGCCTTTCAGGACTTCCGTACTTCTGGCACCATATAGAGGAATAAGTCAAACCTGACAGCATGGATGAAGTTCAGGAGCAGCACCTTTAGACTCGGCTCATAAATCTGCTGCTTCTCGACCAAAATAAAGGCTCTGTAGCTTCTATGAGGATTTGCTAACTGACGGAAGCTTGGTTAGCAACTAAAGAGCAGGAGATTGGATGGAAACGAAAACCAAAACACGGTGCTAGTTCTGATTTTTGGCTGAAGGAAGGCGCTCCTGACCAATCAGAAGGCTCCGTTTAGGCGTGATGCTGCGCGATGAGGTTGCGTAGCTGCTTGATGACGGCGTCGATGAGCTTCTGTCGGTCTCTGTCTGCCTTCTTGAACTGGGCGAGGACGACATTCTTCCTGCTCGTCTCCTTCATCCTGGAGGCAGAAAAACGAGGACAGGAGATGGTTTGGGGGTGAAAGGTCAAAACGGGGTTAGAGGAGTGTTAGAAATTGCAACTGTAACAACTGTTCAACAGTCTGTAAAAAACTATTTACCTTTTGGGTTCCTAAACACTTTTTTTGTTCAAATTATGGGAACATGATCACGGACAAATTAATATCTTCTTGCAATAGAACCAGGTTTTATGGTTTCTCCTGCAAGGTTTGCATCTTTCCTGTGACTTTACCTCAAAAGCAGCAGCATCCAAATCTGCTTGTGATTAATTTACTAAAATAAAATAAATACAAAAATTAAAAAAAGGAGTGACTTAAACTGTGTTTTTATTGCTGAGAATAGATTAAATCGAGCCTAAATTAAATTTGTAAAGTGTTTAAATAAAGGAGCAATTTAGACATTTTGGAACTTCAATTTAAATCAAAATTTAAATTTTGATTTACAAACAAAATTTAAATGGCTATTTTATTTGTTTAATTGAAATATTTAATGCTTAGTTCATTGCAGAGGTGGTAAAAAAATCTTAATAAAATGTTGTGATTTTAGTCTAAAAAAAAAAAAAAAGAAGCATTTTACCAGTGTGTACTCTGGAGTCCTATTATGCAAAATTCACTTTTTGCATAAATGTTATTCTTCCATTTGGGTTTCTGCTGCTTCTAGAAGCAGCCCAACCGTTTAAAAAACACCCAGAAACATTTTTGGCAATAAGTTAATATTTTAGGTGTCTAGAAACTGAGCTTTTTCAAAGATCTATCAAATGTAATGTTACATTTGAAAGGGATTCCACCATTACCTAGCAACCTCAGCCATGCCCAGCCCTGTTACCTAGCAACCCTGGCTGAGTTCCAGCACGTTTGGTCAGCTGTTTTTTCCGTTGCATGTGCTGTACTTTGGCTGCTGAAAAAAACAAGTGTTTTGTTGTTGACTTACCATCCAGAAACCACTTGCTGCATTCTTATTATGTTTTGCAGGAGGCTCCACTTCTGCTTTTCAATGATGTATGATTGTATAATTGCAAATTTAAGAATAAGTTTGTGCAAAAGAATGTAATTAACATGTTTTGTATCGCCTATACAGGTGCCCTAATCTGTTCAAGGAAGCATAATGGGTCACCTTTAAATTGATACAAAAGGTTTTGACACCCCTGGCGAAGGGGAAATACTTTCTGACAGTACTGTAAACAAATTAAAAACATACACAGATATGCAGTTGCATACTGGATCTCCAGGAGGTTTAGTCATTCCTCGTCTCTTTTTGGGGCTTGTTCATTACGTATTCGTGTTCTTGAGCACATTATTGGTGTAAAAACTTTCACAAACCATTAATCCACAAACTGATTAAAACGGTTTGTTTTCATGCAGGCTGAGTGTGAGAGAGGATGTGATTCAGATCGGTGTTACCACACAAGCTCAGATCTCTGCATCGCCAGCGATGGTTCAGATACAGACCGATGTGGGCGGCGTTTTTGGAGAGATAAACCTCAGTATCATCAACATATCGGCTGATTTTCCATTAACACAGAGAGTCCCTCAGGTGAGATTTCACACTCACGCTATTAAAACTGGTTAGGAGAGGTTCAAAGCCACATGCCTGCACTCAACATGACACACACAACCGTACAGATGATACTCACGGCTTAAACAACCTGTCCGAACAGGAGGAGAAGGAACGACAGGAAACAGGAGTTCAGATGAAGATGATAAGCTGGGAATCATTTCCACATCATTTTTTTTTTTTTTTTTACATATACGTGGGACAGATCTCACATTCCACCCTAAAACCACATTTTCTGGTTCTGGCCTGATTTCTGAATCTGAATCCACAGCATTTAATACATTTGTTTTCTTTGGATTTCAGCCAATTGATTATTGGGATCAGAGGTGATGTCACACTGTGTGTGAAAGACAAACTGCTGTAAAGCAGGGTTGAATGTGGAGTTAAATTATTTTTAAGGTTTTATAGATTAATATGGTTATAGACGTCATAGATAACATCTACAAATGTTTTAGATGTTATCTATGACGTCTAACGTTTTAGGGTCCGGGTGGGCTAATTCTAAAAAGCTAATCATAAACATCAGCTCTGGTATTGCTAAAGCGCTAAATTCAATCACAGTACATTGCCTTCAACAGGCTCACGTCTGTCATTACACTTCTACCTGTATGGTTTGCGCTTCAGGAAGTGATTCTTTGGACCCGACCTTTCACTTGTGATTTCAGTTTTGAAGTTGTTGAGAATTGCCGCAACAGCTATGCTAATCCTCTGCAGTAAACACAAACAGTCTGTGAAACCCAAAGTGACACTAAAACCATTACTCACTTCTCCAGCAGGGCCAGCGCAGTGTGTGGGTTGACTCTCAGGTATTTGCAGGTGGATTTCCCATAGTCGGCCAGGTAAGTGGACCAGTCCCACTGGGTGAAAAGGTCCAGTAACTGAACCAAAACATTGAGAAGAGGAAGAGAGATTTAGAGAGAATGACTCACAAATTCAAAGATCAGCTGAAGCCTGAGAACGTTAACACCAACATCAACAACGTCCGCATGCGAAGGGCGATATGCTAACCAGCTTCAGGAGCAGGGAGTTATCTCACTGCAGCTTTGACTAAGTTCAAAGCTGCAAAAATATAACCAGAAATATGGAAAGATTTATGGAGATTATTGAAATTAAGAGTTGTTGTTTTTTTTTTTTTTATGAGAAGCTTTTTAGGCTCAAAGGAAATTCAGATTTTTAAAAATAATTCCTTAAACTTTTAATATATTTTTTAATCTTTGCTAGTTTTTCACTCCAAGTAAGCAATAAAAAAGATAATTTATTAGTACATTTCCATGAAGGCATGACAGAAAACTAATTCTGTGTATTCTTAATAGCATCATTTAGAAACAAAAGCTTGGATCCAAACCTAATCCAACTGCTTGTTTAAAACGTCTGAGTGAGGAAGAGACGGCGTGGTCTCTGACTGACCTTCCTGTTATGAGTTAACTGTGCTGCGTTTTCTCAGTGCTAAATGAGCAAAGCGCAAACAAAGCAGTCATAATCTCCCTAAGAACTTAGAGGGGACTACACAAACTGAATTAGCATTGGATTTACAAACACTGGAGCTGGATGGTTTCTTTTTCTCCAACATGACAAATACCTGACCTCCATTAAAAGCTCTGTTTTTATGACATCTCAGAGCTAAATGTCACTTTAAAAAAACTAAAGAAAGAGAAAATAAAGAGGCTATGAGTAACAGTGTCATCTTCGTCTAACTGACCCACTATTCAAAGTGTTGCATAACCAGCTGCTGCCCTGCTGAACCCGGCGTAAAACACACATGCAGAAACAGGCAGGCTAACCCGTAAGCCACCTCCGTCTGTGTGTGAGCAGGGAGCCCCAGTGAACTCCACGTAACACCAAACACACACAGATCCAGAGAGAGAAACCATATGTGAGCGAGGGATGAGAGAGGAGGAGGTGGAGCAGAGAGATGGAGAGCAAAACCACATGTGGGGAAGATGGAGGGCACAAACGAAAGAGCAGAGATGGAAACAGACACCGAACAGCGAACGCGACAAATGGGAGGAGAGGCAGGGTGAGGAGAAAAGAGTGGAATGACAGGCTGCCATGGAAAGGAAGTGCTCATATTCAGCCTTTTTGAATGACACCAATTTCTTTTGAACTATTTTAAAAAGGGGATCATGTGGGAAAACTATAAGCATTCAGTATCCTATCTGCAATAGACAGATTTCTGTGTGATTTCAGTTTGAGAAATCAAAGAAATGTTCAAATTAACGGCTTCTCAGACTTAAGATAACAGCTTTTCAAAGTTGAACTAACAGGAACTCAATCTCAAGCTAAAGCTTCACAGAGTCCAGCTAACGACTTCTCAGAATTAAGATATTAAAGTCAAGCTAACAGGCACTCAAACTCAAGCTAATGTCTTCTAAGAGAAGAGCTGAAAGCTTTTCATTTGCTAAAAGGCACTCAGCTTCAAGAAAACTTCAGGCTAACAGCTTCTCAGTGTTGAGAAAATGGCTTTTCACAGTGGAACTAGCAGGCACACACTCAAGATAACAGCTTCTTGGATTCAAGCTAAGAGCTTTTCAGAGTCAATCTAATGGCTTGACATAGTTGCGCTAACAGGCAATCAAATTCAAGCTAGCGGCTTCTAAGAGTCCAGAATAATGGCTGTTGACAGTCTAACAGAGCTAACAGGCACTCAAACTCAAGTTAAAGGTTTCTCTGAGTCAAGCTAACAGGTACTCAAACTCAAGATAATGGCTTCCAAAGGTCAAGCTAACAGGTACTTATAACTGAGCTAGCAGCTTCTAAAAGAAGAGTCAACTGCTTTTGAGAGCTGAGCTAACACTGTAGTTCAAGCTAATGGCTTTTCAGAGTCAAGCTAACAGCTACTAGCCAAACACGGTGGTGGTAGGGGGATGATCAGGATCAGAATGACATTAGTGATGGAACCATGAATTCTGCTCCCTAACACAACATTCTGAAAGAAAATGTTGATTCAAAACATGCTAGCAAATTAGAGTCTGAAACAAAGCAAAACTAAAACACTAAACATATTGCTGAAATAAATCAATGTTGCAAAGAAAAGTGGGTGAATGTCTCATGAGTGATGTAAGAGTTAGTAGCACTGATCACCAGTTGATGATGATGCAGGGTGCAATAAGTTTTTCACATTGGCCCATAGGTTAGTTTTGACAGCTTTTCTTAGCTAATAAATGACATTACAATTTGTTTACTCGGGTTATTGTCCGGTATCACTTGAGTTAAGAGTTTTCTTAAACGTAAACTTGAATCATTTCCTCCATTTTTATGACCGCTGTAAATCTAAGTGAGGAGGTCAAGGCTGCTACCCGAGTTATTCCCTAAAACAGGAAGTTTCCTGAATATTTGCTCTGTTCGGTTCAATCAGCCATCACAGGGAAGACGAATGCCTCTTTGTACTTCCTCCCCTTTCTCCTCGTTTTCCTCCCACCTTCGTCCAACTCCCACTATCTGCTATCTGTTTTCTTCTCCTTCCCCGGTCCTCCCACTGCCGTGTTCCCCTCTCCTTGTCCTCAAGTTCACCCCGTTGTGGCCGAGGTTTGACCCGCTAATCCTCTCGTATAAACAAGTACAAACAGGCGTGCTGCGTGTGCACTCAGGAACAGGTACATGGCAGAAGACAAAAAAAGAAAAAAGATCGGTGTTAATCAGATACAGGAAGCTGAGCAGGACTTTTATGGCTGTGTGGATGCAGCTTCACAACAAAAAAAGGATACATTTGTATTTATTTATTTCTAATTCATATCAATCATCCCACTGCTGCTAAATATAAAGAACAAACTGTCAGTTCATCTTATTTTAATGGCGTTTCAGACATCTTTTACTGAGAAATGTCTCCTCAACAATATTTCACGACTGGCAACCTTCCCGACTGAGGCTGTTTGTCCAACCAGATTTTGGAGGACATTGGCCGGTTCCCAACAGTCCAACTTTTCCCTCTTCACTCCAATGCTTGGTTTTTACTGTTGCCAATGTTGTCACTGTAAACCTTTTTAAATGTTTCCATTCTGTTAATTTGACTTTAGTCTGTGCAATACAGTAAAATTTTATGGCATTAAATTAACACAGAAAGAAATTATTTATTCTGCCGGATGAACTTGTGGATCATTTGGTAAATTTGATTGGATTCGGGACCAAATTTGCAATATTTGTTACATTTTGTGGTCCTCTTTCACACTGCACTGAGACCAACAAACCAAACTCTTTTAAAAACCTGTTCCCCTCCTCGCCTGCGGTGGCGCTGCACCAAGAACCATTGAAGGAAACGACACAAAAACCTCTGAAGGAAACAGTGAGCGCAACTTCCTTATCCACAGAATGCCACTGATCCAGTTTACTCCCATATTAATACAAAACTTTCTTTGTGATGAAAACCAAATCATTAAACACTTTAGATAAATAGTTTGAGATTTTGCTTGTGGTGTCATCCAGTGATTCCCAGTTTGTCTCAAAAACTACTAGTAACCATTGAAGCTTTTTTTTTTATACCAGTGTGACACTACTGATGATTTAATTTAGTAATAAATTTTTGCTGCAGTTTACAGTGTGGTAAATCAACTCTCTTCAGATTCGTTGTATTTTAAACTAACAGTGCCATTTAATACGTAGCTAACTGAATAAGTCAGCTTATCCTGACAATTACAGATGGTTTTTGGGATTTACACAAGGTGAAGGGAGGACAGATAAAAGGCATCCTGCAGTTGTTGCTTTACGGGAAGCAACCCTGAAATGTCGTGTTAACACTCACCAGGAAAGAAGACCAACACCAAACCGCAGACTGATAAGCTGGCAGCACAGTTATAATATTTACATTTTATCTTAACATGGACTGCTGCCTAAACTCTGGGACACCAAATCGGTTCATCTCTTTTTTTAAAACATGTGGCGTGTTTGAGCTATTAGCGTGCTGAGCTCAAGCTAACAGGTTACAAATGGCTCATAAAACATGCAAAAGAAACAGGAAACTTAATACGTGTCTGCAGGAGAAAGAAAACACACAGCAAAGACAGAGAAAATTAATAATTTACAGGCAGTTAAAAGTGTAACATGGTGTAGCATTCATCACTATTAAACTATACTAGTTCACAGTAAAATGCTAGCACTTTGCAACCATTTCCAAGGAAAGTTTTCAAACTTTTCCAGCACCATACTTTGGAGATAGAAACACAAATTAAGACAATTACAGTTCACTATTAAATGTGGGGCTGGAAAATAAATCAATAACAACACATATTTCAACAGACACATGATTAATATCAATAGAATATTCAACATTCAACATAGACAATATTCACTGAGCTCCGATCCACAGGAAAGACTTTAGCCGCTCAAACTTTCATGGAAGGTTGGAGGAATTTACTAACTCACTCTTTGGTTACCTAGCAACTCGCTCATTCTGTGGTTACCTAGCAACGGCCTGCTGAGTAACTGGCACAGCAGCAGTTTAAGGTTTTAACATTCTATACCAGGAACAAGGTAAATTAAAATATAACAAAATGATATGTTTTGAATAGACTCTGTTCCAAAAAAAAAAAAAGTGAGGCACACACAATCCAGCAGGTCCAAATTAATCATGTAAAATAAGACTAAAACTAACTTAGAAGTAACTTTTTAGCAACATATAGGAGCTTGTTTTAAATTAATACTTTCTTAATATAAAAAAGTAAAAGTTCCACTGGCAGATTATTTCACGTAAACTATAGGAAAAATTGTCTTGTAAGTAAAATATTTTGCCAGTGGAACAAGAAATTATTTTTTTATTTTAATCACAGTAAAAAATATTGTATTGAAATAAGAAAACTAACTTAGAAGTAAATTTTCAGCAAGAAATAGGAACTTGTTTTCAGTTAATACTTCTCCAATATTGATTAAAAAAGTACTAGTCATTACTTCACTTATAATGACATTTTTCCCTTGTTATAAATGAACTCATACTTTCTTTAAAGTCAATATTAAGGAGTTATTGACTTAAAACAAATTCCTATCTCTTGTCAAAAATTTGCTTGTAAGTTAGTTTTAGGTATAAAACTGGTACAAATGTTTACTTCATTTGAAATAAGACAAAACTAACTTTTCAGCAAGAAATAGCAGCTGGTTTTACATCAGTAAATTCTTAATATTAATAAAAAAAGATGTATTGTTTCCACTGGCAGATTATTTCACTTATGGAAAAAATATATTGTTAAAAGTGAAATAATCTGCTAGTGGAAACAATAAGTTTGTTTAATCAATATTAAAGAAGCACTGACTTGAAGAAAGCTCCTATATCTTGCTGAAAAGTTATTTTAAAGTAATTTTTTGGGTAAAAAATGAATGAAGGGAAAAATGTAGGATGAGACGACGCAGACAGGACTCCTGAAAATGAAAAACAGAGAAGAAGAAAAAACACAAAAAACTGCGTGGGCTTTTCCGAAGATAAAAAAAAAAAACGAGGCACACGCGATCCAGCAGGTCCTGCTGGCGAACCCGCTCCCACACACACACACACACACACACCTGACCCTGGATTCACCCGCAGCACACACACTCGGAGAAACCGGCAGGTCCCTTTCTTCACCTCTAGCTGAACTTTTCTCTCCGTCTCGCTCCCCCTCTCTCACCTCGCCGTGACCTCCCCCCTGCACTATCGCTCCACACACACACACACACACACACACATTATTGCTTCCTCTTATTCTTCCAGGAGGGACGAGCACAAAAACAAAGTGATGTGTTACCCTCACTTTTCTTGTTTTCTCCCCCTCCATCTCTCGTTTCACTCCTATTATTACTCTCCATCACCATATTCTCCTCCTCAGCCTCATCTATCGTCCTCCTTCCACCTTTATTTACCTTCCTCTCTCTCTCCAGAAGCTTTTTCCTTCCTCTCCTTTCACTTTTCAGAGATGTTGATGCTAACTCCGGCTGTTTATTTTCCTTGTTTACACTCTGCAAATCCAAACTCTTCCGCCTATATGAAAACTCAATAAATGCTGGGAACTTCTCCATTTTTCCCCTCTCCAAGCTGTCAGTCTCCCTGAACGTTTGACATGCAGAGAGGTCAGAGGTCACTAAAAGCAGTGAAAGTGGATGGGACTTTTATCAAACACAGCAGCCATTTTGGCAGCCGTCCATCTCAGCCGTCTGGCTCCAGACTGCAGCTGTCCTCCATCAATCATCCATCAAGTCTCACGGCTCTCTTCATCCATAAAACTCCTCAAAAAACGGCAAAAGGAAATTATGACAGCCAGACTGAGAGGTTGCTTTTTTTAAATTACGGGAATAAAGTCATAAAGACGTAGTGTTACCAGAAGAAAGCTGTAAAACTACCAGAAAAAAGTTGTTTTATTGAGCAAAGTGACTCGTCAAGTTTGTGATTCTTGTTTGTTTAAATCGTTTCAAAGTCATGAAACGGATAATAATGTGAAGCTGATGTGTTAACAGATGAGTCCTTATTTATGCAACGAATACCAAACTATAACTTCACAAGACGCTCAAATCTACTCATTTATTTTTTTGTTATTTTTAGTGAAGGAGTGATTCTAAAATTATTGCCTCGTTCTCCAAAAATTATGACTCTATTCTGGTAATGAGTTTATTCTGGGATGATTTTGACTTTATTGTCACGTGACTTTTGGTCAAACAATTTTATTCTCGTTACACAACTTGTTTTTATTATTACAACTATTCTTGTAATATTATGAGTTTATTCTCATTATTACGACATGAACTTTTTTCTCATAACTCCATTTTCAAAATATGACTGTCATACAACTATTCTTGTATTTTTATTGCAATATTCCACGTTAGTCGTAATATGACGTAATTCTGGTACAACCTTTTCTCACGTTACAATTTTCCTTGCATTGTTAAAACTTTATTCTCATCAGAAATTAATTCTCGTACGACTTTATTCTCATATTGTTTCGATGTAATGTACGACAAAATTGGCAACATAGAGATTATGCAATATGCTAAATATTGCATCCAAAATTAACAATTTTACCAACTTATTTGATTTAAGGCGTGATATAAAAGATAAATATATTTGATTTTCAATAGTATTATTTTAATGATTACCATTTTCTATTTCCTATCTTATTTTATTAATTAATTTACATTTTTTCCAGGTTTTTTCTCTCATTTTTCTTATGTGTTTATTTAATACATTGTTTTTATTTAACTCTACATTTTGACAGGAAAGGCCCTCCATATTTATGGAGCAACTACTTTTAAAGGCAAAATTAAGCTGCTGCCAACATCAACTACAGGTAAGGAAATGTATTTATTATTTACAGACTGGGTTCCTTCTTATTTAGGGGTGTCAGAGTAGAGGGGGGAGGTATCCCAAAAACAAAAATCCGTTTAGGATAAGCTGAAGTCGTTGGACATAACGCCTCACGTTGAGCAGAGTTCAAAGTTCACCAAAAGCAGTGAAAGTGGTTCCAACCGTCTCCAGCCCTGAACGCCCGTCTGTCATCAGCCGTCTCCTCAACCTTTCCTCAACTTTATCTTTCAAACTTTGGAGGGCAGAGGTCACCATCAGCACACACGCCGACACCCGTCATCTGAGATTAAAAAGCCGAGGAGACGTCCAGGCTGGACGTGGAGATTTTTGGCGCTTGTCCATCACACGGATGGTTTGCGTCCTGCCGGTCCTTCATCCAGGAATTCAACTCAACTCAAAGGAAAAGTGCTTTTCAACTTTATCAGGAAGACAACAGCCGCCATCGTCCATCTTTAAGCTCATCTATAAGACGTGGAGAAGCAGATTTTTTGGTTCTCTTTGGTCTTTTTCCCCTTTACTATGTTTAAGATAAAGTCCTAGCGCTAAACAGAGGCTTGATTGCTGTGTCAACTCACTGTTTACTACCATTTTCTAAACTGATTATTGATTTATTGGTCTGTCGTGGTGAACGGAGAGCTGAGCCAAAAAGCGAAGCTCTCGATTTACTGGTCGATCTACGTTCCCACCCTCATCTATGGTCATGAACTTTGGGTCATGACCGAAAGAACGAGATCGCGGATACAAGCGGCCGAAATGGGTTTTCTCCGTAGGGTGTCTGGGCTCTCCCTTAGAGATAGGGTGAGAAGCTCAGTCATCCGGGAGGGACTCAGAGTAGAGCCGCTGCTCCTTCACATCGAGAGGAGCCAGTTGAGGCTCGGGCATCAGGTCAGGATGCCTCCTGGACGCCTCCCTGGTGAGGTGTTCTGGGCACGTCCCACCGGGAGGAGGCCCCGGGGAAGACCCAGGACACGCTGGAGGGACTATGTCTCTCGGCTGGGAACGCCTCGGGATTCCCCCAGAAGAGCTGCAAAAAGTGGCTGGGGAGAGGGAAGTCTGGGCCTCCCTTCTGAAGCTGCTACCCTGCGACCGGACCCCGGATAAGCGGAAGAAAATGGATGTACTGAAATTTGTGTATTTCACAAAGCCGCTATGGAAACCCTTTAGTCTCATCACACGAGTCACATGAACAACAACAGGATGTTACTACTGGCGGAGACAACGAAGAAGACAACAGGAAGTGGTTGGAGGATGATGGTGCTGCATGGTTTTTTAATGACTTACTGCTCGAACAAACTTATTCATGTGGGATTTTAATTGCATTTCTAATTTAAACACCAAAATTGTGCTTTTCTTACATTGGCGGAATATTGACAAATTTGTAATAGAAACAACTGATGTTGGGTAAAATAAAAATTGTCTGATGAATATAAATTGAGTCCAAACTAAAATTCCTTGTGATTTCTAAAAACGTAGCATCCAAACTTTCATCATTTTTTTCCTTTTCAATCACATCAACTTGAGTTTATTTTCGGGTAAAATCTCAGAGGTTTGATCATTTTGGAGCCACTAATCCTAGACGTTCCCTCCACTGTGACGCATCCCAGCATTGACT
This sequence comes from Xiphophorus maculatus, assembly GCF_002775205.1. Lineage (NCBI taxonomy): Eukaryota > Metazoa > Chordata > Actinopteri > Cyprinodontiformes > Poeciliidae > Xiphophorus > Xiphophorus maculatus. The sequence continues at coordinate 26,326,942 of NC_036456.1, forward strand.
GACACGCCGCAGGAAGAGACTTCACACTTAACCCCAGAGCTGGGAGGTCAACGGTCACACTGGGAGGTTATCAGGGGACACTGGGGCAGCTACTGGTTCTCTGTCTCTGAGAGGATCCTTCTCCAGTTTAAACAAACACGCCCAGCTGTCCTAGTTTCCCCAACCAGGCTGAATTTCAGGAAGACGGCTTTTGAAATTTCCCCTGTTGCAGATGAAAGAGTCTTTACAAGCCTGCAGCTCGGGCCGTATCGCTCCATCATGAGCTATGACTGGAATGAGGTAAGCTTGGATGTTTATCGCTCTGCAGCAGGGAACTAATTTTACATTCTCACAGCAAGGCCAAGAGCTAAATTAAAACCAAAAGCGTGTATCTTTGTACATCTGCCACCACTGCAGAGCAGCGCGCCGCTGCCAGCGACCACAACACAGCGACCACAACACAGCGAAGCTTCAGCGCTCAAGTTGAACTCGACAGCTCGTCATGTACGAGCCGAACGCGGGGAAGCTAACCTCTGTTCTCGTTCACAGAGAAGCCAGAGGTCAGCTGCGGATCACAAACGTTTCAGAGGCTCAGACCTCATGAATGCATCGTAGAGAAGGTAAATCACTCCAAGTAGTCGAGTTTTTGGATTGGAGACCATTTTCTCATTGACTGAACGAAGAAAGAGAAGCAATGTCTAAACATGGAAACGTATTTCTACCCTGACAGACGCACGTTTCATCGTTAAATATTTTCAGTTTCAGCTCCTTAAAAGCAACTGAAAGACGTCAAACTCATCAGATTTAAAGGGGGAGTACTATATAAAATCAACTTTTTTTAGCTTTACATCACATAATGGTATTCCCTGGAGTGTTGACTTCACTCTTTTATGCATGTTTGATAAATCCTTTAATCGTCATGGCAACCATTCAGCTGTGCAAAAAGCCTGGTTGGACCAAGTCCTACCCACAAAACGCAGCTCCTCCTCTGACTTGCCAAACTCCTGCATCACAGAACAGCCCTGCATCACGATTCCCCAATCAGCTCCTTCAGACTAGCCAGCAGCAATAAGCAAACACCTGTTTAAAGTTTTAATATATTAAAGGGTCATTTTGTTTACAAAGATGTCAACCCATTTTATTTTAGATCTTGGTTGTGTTTGGTTTTTATCAAACACAACCAAGTTGTTTTATTTTGGATAATATGTTCCAGTTCCAGTGTTCTTTACAAAATTAAGTTTATTATTCTTTATTAAAGAGTGAACATGCTTTATTATGTCATTATCAACATATTATTTGAAAATGGTTTCAAAACAACAAATTTATCGCAATAATTGAGTAGTAGTAATAGTTTTGGGTTTTCCAATATAGTTGGGTTTTATTTTGTTGTGACTTTTTGTCTAATTCAGTTAGTTTGAATTAGTTTTTGAGTGTGTTTACTAACTTTTATTAGTTAAGCATTTAGTTTAAATTTTTTATAACAGTTACTCTTAGATATAGTTTTACCCCATTAATTAGCATTTTTGTTTATTTCAGCCAATCAGAGCCAGGAGTGTTGTCAATCAACTGCCCCCCATCTTGCTGTCTGCTACGCTGCAGCTAGCATAGCCTATCATGAATGCCTATGCTAGTTAGCATAGCTACCAATGATGGCAGATAAATGGTTTTCCTGTTACGCTATGTCGTTTCTCCACCATTAGCACATTTAGAAGCGAGTACATGAGGTTGACTGACAGCACTACGACCCTCCTCTTGGCTCTGATTGGTTGTTTTTGGTTACATTTCTTCAGACGGCAATAATAGCTAAGGGAAGAGGTTGAGGAGATTTATCTTTTTACAGATTATGAGTCTCATAACTATTTAAAAAAAAAACATTTTTATAAAAGTTACATACTGCTTCTTTAAGCAAACTTTTAAAATGTTGCTAAAAGAAAAATCTGCCATATATTTCCATCTACTGGTTGGGAGCAAATCAAAGTAGAATAAAATTCATGTTTTATTCAACTTTTCATTTCGAGTTTCCCCAAAGTGGAAAATTTAGAAAACTACGAGTTGATGAAATTAAGAGTCCGGCTGACTCGTTTCCAGTGAAGTGAGTGAAAGTTAAACCGGAGCTGAACTCCTGGACGGGATCTAACCTCCGCTAAAGGAGCCGGGCTGACGTTCAGAGTCTAAATGGAGCTAAAAGCTGCTGTTTTCCAGCCTGTTTGTTTTGGACTATTCCGTCTTTATTTGCTTTATCAGCGCACCGTGCAGCTCCCAGCGGGCCGCCCTCGTTTATCGTCTCGCTCCCTTCTTCCTCCTCCGTAACGTCGAGTTACCCTCCGCCTGACCTCCTTTTCTCCTGCACTTTCTCCAATATTTCCACAATCACTCTTTTTTTGAGGCTTCGCTCGTCCTTCTCTTCTCTCCGTCTCTGTCCGTCTCCGCCTGCGCAGTGTCTAACTGACAAGGGAGACCCCTGGTTGAACCACCGGAGCTCTGGGACTTTTTCCCCCTCATGCACTCCATCGTTTTTTTTTTTTTAGTTCGTCACTTTGTAAGCAGGTACCAGAATTCATCCGTCGCTGCTGATAACGAACGTACAGGACAGGAGATGTTTAATATTTAGTATTTAATATAAAGACAATAACATTTGAAGCAAGAATAACAAATCTTGCTGGATGAGAAATTGTCCTGGTAATTGTCAACGCTATTATAGTTAACTAAAACTAACAAAATAACAAAAACTAAAACCGAGAAAACATTTTCATTCGCGAAAATAAATAGAAACGGTAATTAACAGGGAAAAAAAACTAACCTTTTTTAAACAAAAAAATAATGAAAGTATGAAAAAACAAACCAGTACTATAATAAAAACAAACCCAAACAATATTTCACAAAAATAATCTATAAAAACTAGCAAACACAATAAATACTAATTGAAACTAACTCAATTAGACAAAAACAATCACAATGCAAAAAACTGAAACTAAATATTTAAGTAATATTGGATTAGTTAATTATATTTAATATTAAGTATAATATTTAATACTTAAGAACTAAAAACTAGCAAACACAAACTAAACAAAAAGCCAAACAAATAAAATAAATTGAAACTAAATAAATTTTAACAATTAAGAAAAACTAATCTAAAACTAAACAATATTTAACTAGTAGTGAAAAAATAGCAAAAACACACTAAAATAAATTAAAACTGACTGAATTAGACAAAAACTTAAGATTAATAACAAAACTAAACTGAAATTAAACAATATTTAATTAAATATAACTAATAAAAACAAGCAAACACCCTAAATAGTTTCTTTTGAACCATAATAAATGGAACATTGACTAAAATATTTGATGAGTATTGATTATTTTAAAGGCAGCACTTGATAAACTGTCTTATTGGTTTCACAATTGTTGATTGTTTGATGTCTTTATGTTTTTATGTTGCCTTGCTGCTGAAATTGTGCTACAAATAAACTTGATCGATTATTATTTGCTAAAGTTCCTTTAGACGACATTAGTTGTAAATTGGCGCTTTATGACTAAAGAAGACGCCAAGATAAATTCCCACGTGTAAAACATTAGTGACACTTCAAACGCCCGTGTTGCTCCAGGCAAACGCTGTGAAGGATCTAATTTGCTCATCAGCACCCGGGCAGCCCCGACACCCTCATCCCAAACAGGAAGCAGATTAAAAGGTGAGAGGGCTTTGAAGGCTTTGACCATGAGATGACCGCTGACAGGAAGGGGCGTGGACGCAGGGAGACTGACGGTGGGGTCGGCGCTGATAAGGCGGAACAATGACCCGGCCCGGTCACTCAGGTACTCTGGTGTTTGTTTATCCTCCATGACCCAAACGCTTTCTTATTCATCTTGTTTATTTATATCCTATTGTGAAAGCGGCTCGTTCCTGAAACAGCTGACCTAATTCCTGACCGCTGCTTGACCAGCGGTCGGAAGCGGAGACCCGGATCAGGTCGCAGCGCCGTGACCACGGCCTGACCCGCTGTCACACCGATAAGGCCGGCCACAGACGGGACAGGAAGTTGAGAGCGAGGACACAAAAACACGCTCAGCTCTCCCACACTGGCCTGCAGCCATAAATCCAGATACTGATGAACATTTCTGAACACCGGCTGTTATCTGTTCGTCCCATTGTGTCAGTTTGAGACCAAAGAAGAAGAAAAACGTTAGTATTTAAAGAGACGACAACATGGACAAATATCAGATAAAAGCAGTTTGAAGATCTACAGGGAGAGTGCTTCACAAAATAACTGCTTTAATGTTTATTTTTCTGTATTTTATAGCAATTCTAGGTGACGAATAATTGCTCTTAAAAATCTTTGGATAAAAATAATAAAGAATGAACAAAAATTATAATTCTTTCCATTTTTATTGCATTTCCAAACCACTATGAGACTAAAAATATACCAGTTGTGATTTTAGATCCACTATTCTTATAAGATTGGAAAGTTGGAAAGTATTGATTAGTTTAATCAATTATCCTGACGCTTAATCAGATTTTTTTAAAAGTAATTGAACCACTTAAGTCTGTTTTGTACAATATTAGAAATACATGCAAGACGAAACTGATTCGTTGTTCAATTACTAAATTAGTTGACAATTATTTGAATAATGGATTAATAACAACTAACCGTTTAATTGTTTCAACTCTAAAAGGAAGGAAGGATTGATGGACGGATAAAAGGAAAGATGGATGAAAGGATGGATGGACGGATAAAAGGAAAGATGGACAGGTGAACTTTGTGATCAGACGTTTAGGCGGTCTGAATATTTTGTGTTTAAAGTTTTCCAGCGTTGCTGCGTTTCCCATCCTTCCTCCCCAATAGATCGGCAGGCGAGCATTTAGATGTCCGTCTGCTGCTCACCGTCCCTCCGCCGCCTTTCTTCTGGCTCTTTTCACCTCCTCTCCACTCCTCCATTCATCCCCCCCTCCTGTGACCGGTCACATGGATGAAGGGAAGTGTCAGACTCCCGAGGAGACGGCGGGGGAGCGGGACGGACCACCCTGTACGTCCGCTTTTTTCCCCCTCTTCGGCTCTCCGTATCACTTTCACCTGACTGCACTCTTTCACGCGCCATCCCTCACTTTTCTTGCTCCGCTACGTCAACGCTTTCACACATTTTGGTCTCGTTTGGGTTCTGGCTGCGGTTTTCTTTCAGTCTCCTACTGTCATCTTCTGTTGGATTCATTCATCCGTCGCCTTTTTCTGTTTCCATCATGTCAGCCTCCCTCTGTTTATCTGGCTTCCTGAACTTTGCTGCTGATGCGCCTCTCGTTCGGTAACGTCTCTGCTCCCAGCGTGAAAACGCCACTCAGATATGCGACAGGAGCAGAGTTTTCCTTCCTGTCCTCTGCATCACCTCTAATCCTTCTCGGTTGCTCCACTTTAGGTCGGAAAGGTCTGCATCTTTTAGAAGGACTTCTGCTATTTTAAAATTATTTTAGGAGTTTTTAAATGAGGTCTCTGTTGATCTGACAAGCATCAGTAGAAGTCCTGATCTTCCTTTTATCTGAGTTTCCTCAACCTGATTAAAATTTCCAGATTTCTATTTTAATTATAAATTCAGAAGTTCAGTATGAATTTATGGCAATTATTTCTACAATGGATGGATAAACTGAAACTGATGGATAAATGGATGGATGGATGGATGGATGGATGGATGGATAAACTGATGGATGGATGGATGGATGATAGATGGATGATGGATGGATAAACTGATGGATAGAAGGACTTTTACACAAGAAATGGATAGATGAACAAACCAAAGGATGGATGTATGAACCAATGTATGTTAAAATGGTAAAAACTCTGGGTGGTGAAGTGATGCACCTGTCATAATAATAATAATAATAATAATAATAATAATAATAATAATATTCAGATCTTTGTCCGGTCTGTCTGTTATCCGTTTCTGTAGAACCTAAAGACTTGGTGGTCTGTGGTCCGAATAAGTCTGGATTTCACACACCGACAGCGTCAAACCTTCCTTAAATCAGATCAACAGCTTCATCTGACCGGGCCGCATGCTGGCCTAATTAAAACCTGTTAAAACATGAGGTAGGGTACGACCACTCCTGCCTGGCCAGCTGAAACCAAAGCTGATTTCCAGTCTAGACAAAGTGAAACGGGTTGAAGCAAACAGCAGTAAGGTTTTAATGAACATGTCATGCATACGGTGCTCCATCACTCATCAGTCCAGCCTTGAAACCCCTTATTTTGTTTTACTCTGGACTAATTATGACTACCTCGCAAGTGTTTCAGGTCGTCTCGGCCAAAAAACAAACGCTGAACAGGAATTTCAGGAAATAAATCTTCTCCGCTGTTATTTCAGGGCTGAAACGAAAACTTTGGCAGGTATTTAATACTCAAGAGAAGCTGCTCAAGAATGAGACGCAGGCGTAAAACAAAGCTGTTGAGACAAGCTGATTTTGAGGGATTATTTCCTGCAGGAGAGGATGGCGTTTTTTTTCCAACGGCAGCCGAAAGGAAGAGAGGAACGTTTAGCACTCAAGTGGGGAACAAGGAAAGGACAAAAAAGCAATGTTGGAACCAGGTGGGATCTTCCTCTTACAGTAAAGTTTGACCTCCTTCTGCTCAAGTTGTTTGTCTCTGAAATGTCAAGGACCTTGTTTTGTTTTCCAGTTTATCCTGGAAAACAAAACAAGTCAAATCTGTTGAAGAAATATCTTCATTTCCTTAAGAAGTCAAAGGATTTGGAAACCAGCTGACAGTTGCTGGTTTTGATGCTAAAAGATATGCTCTGTGTGAATAAAGCTAACTATGCTACTTGTGCACTAAAATAGCAAGTAGCCATGAAAATAATCACAGATGCATTACCGATATTTAAAAAAACAAATATTACTTTAATTTTAAATGGCAAAAAGAATCTAAATGAAGTAAAAAATAATCAAATGAGAAAAAAGTACAAAAAATTAGAAAATATAAAACGCAAACTAAACTATAAAACAAATCACAAAAAATTATTATTATTATCTCTAATTTACATTGTGAGTTAAGTGCATATTTATATGAATATCTTAAAGGACATATTTGTGTAAAGAGTGAATAAAACGAAGAAAAAGGCTGCAGACTGAGGCCAAAGTCAACAGATCAGAATTTAAACAAAACCTCTGATGAGGAGTCCAGATGAGTCAATCTCCAAGAATCAGGATTTTTAGGAAAACTCAGTCAGTTGAATGGCTTTGAAGCCTAAATATGTGTAAACATTAAAGAGTAAAGTTATTACTGACATTCTTTGAGGCCAACAGAGACACAAAGAGCCGCTGACTGGAGGGGCCCCTGGAGCTTCTCGTATACAAGTCAATCAAACATCTACAGCGTGCCCCAAAGACCGCAACTATATATATGCAAATTAGAGATAAAGAACTGCAAATAGGAGGCAAAAAGTGACCAAAGAGACAAAGACAGCAAAAATACCTCAAAGATGCAAAAAAAGAGAAGCGCTGAATGCCAGAAGACTGCAAAGAGACACAAACTACGACTTAAAAACTCGAATCAAACCAATAAAGACTCACAATTACAACAAACATTTCCATCATGGGAGAAACAAAATGAAAGAAGCCAAAAGAGATTCCACTATTGTCGAAAAGAAACAAAATTTTTTTTTTGCAATTGCAGCGTTGCCATTAAGAAAGAAATGCAATTAAAATCATACATAATCCCATCACCGATTCCGGTCATCATCTCCAACTTTTTTTGCACTCGAACGATGCAAAAAAAAGTATTTCCATTGCAGTTTTATGCAACTCACAAATTTTAATATTTGTGAAAAACCACCTCATCCTATCGCACAAACTTTATTGAAAATCATGTTTTCTCCCCTATACTTTAGGGAGTATAGGGGAATTCATTTTCATAATTACAATTTGCGTAAATATGTGGTCAATGGAAACACGGCTACTTACTCTTTGGTTACCTAGCAACAATGTGTTGCGTAATGTGGTTGCCTAGCAACTGGTAGCAGTTTAAGGTTTCTACATCATGCTTAAACCATATTAATACAAACGGTTCGTACACTCACAGTAAAATCCCAGCACTCTGCAAGAATTTCTAAGGTAAGTTTTCAAACTTTTCAGATAAAAATACATAAAACAAACAATTGTAAGCCTGGACAGTAAATCAACAACAATATATAATCGCGACAGACACGTGATCAATATCATTAAATAACGTCTGATACATCTAGAATATTTACTAATTTCACTGAACTCCAGTCCAGAACCACATAGCATTCTGGGGGATGTAGGCAGAGGAAAGGCTCTAGCCGCTAAACCTCTCACTGCTAGCAATGCAGGTTGGTGGAATCAACTAACTCACAATCTCCTTGGTTACCTAGCAACAACCTGCTGAGTAACTGGTGCAGCAACTGTTTAATGTTTCGCCTCATACCTGCTTAAAAATAAAAAATAGTGTGAAGAGAAAACTTTGGAAAAAACAGGAAACATCATGCCACCAGTTAGGCTGTGTTTTATATACTTAGAACAAAAACCTAATCAATAATTATCCATTTTTACTGACATAAAACTCTTGTATTGTGGTATGTTTTTCAGTCATATTGTCCAACACCAGGCATAAGTTCAAGTTTTCTTAACCCCCCCTCAAAAAAAAAAAACTGCATAAAGTTTTGATGTGATTAGCTGCAGTTTTCCATATATTTCCCTTCCTTCTCATCTTTCATCCCTCTCTTCTCTCCCTCTTTCTGCCCCTGGTTAGTCTGGGTTACGAGGAGGTGAGGTTTATTCTCCCACTGGGCCTCGTCTCATCCCTTAGCCTGTCTATTACCTCTGTACACACACACAGACAGGCAGAGCGATGTGTGTGAGATGCTGTCGCGGGATAATCGCTACTGGCTATGCTGTTCACGCACACAGGCGCACACAGAGCCGGGATCAGCAGTTGTCATGCTGTGACATGTTGCTTTTGGAGCTGTGGAGGGAAGCCTCGTGAGGTAATGGCTGGGATGCGCTCTGAAAAACCGAGAGCTCGCATTACACCCTCAGTGAGAGCGGCTGGAAGGAAAAAAATAAATAAAAAAACTGACCGTTGACCGCTGAAGCCCCAAAGGTGAATAGAAAGGGCACAAAGAAAGGTAACGGTAATGAAAAGATAGTAATACAAAAACAGGAGAAAACTAATGTAAAGTATGCAGAGAAGAAAAGGGGAGAAATGGAGAGAAACAGTAAAAGTGAAAAGAGAAAGTAAGTAACAAACTCTCTAAAATGCTGCGTGTATTAGAGGACAGAAAGTATACCCAGTTCGATGCTTTTGTGTTTAGCAGTGTCTCTTTCATGAATGAAGCCATTGAGGAAGCAATGCCACCAATGACTATACATTCATACTTTGTTTATTATTTTAGTGCTTGAAAGTTCCCCCGGCTCAGTGCTTCTACCTTTAGTTGTGTCTGTTTTGGCCATTTATTGAAATATTTCCATCATTAATTAGATTTACTCATTTTCTTTCCCATAGAAAGTACACCTGGTCCACTGCTTCCAAGTTTAGCTATTTTTTTGAGAGAACTACTACTGCCATTACTTTTATATAGATATATATTACTCTCTTATAGAAAGTACACCTAGTCAACACAGCTTCATCCATCTGTTTTCATAACCCAGATGGATGTGGAAGTTGCACAAAAGTCTTTAGTTTTCAAGTAGTTTACCTTTAGATGAAGTTAAACCAAGTATTTCTAAAACTGAACGGAAACAGTTACATTCAGTTTAGTCAAAACTGAGTGTGATCTATTTAAAATGCATAAAACTGAGTGTAGAAAGGGAAAAGAACAGCAGCAGAGACAGAATGGAGGTCAGGAGAAAATGTAGCCTTTCTAAGGAGTCCATTTGATCCACATCAGTTCTTGGAGAAGAAAAGAGATGAACAGATGGAATCGAACCGTCTGTGGTCAACCAGAGGAACGAAAACAGGATCGATCATCACAACAATGGTTGAAGGTGGAACAATGCCTGCTTGGCAGATGAAGGGTTGGAGGAAAGGATGAGTGAAAGTCTACTGTAGCGAGCGTTTGCTTGGAGCGACGCCACGCCACGCGAGGGCCAGCCAAAGGTCTGGAATAACCACAGACTTCTGGATGTTCTAAATTTAGGAAGATTGATAAGATCTGTGGAAAAAAAGGCGGCAGCCAGAGGCCTGAAGCAAACACAAACGGCCTCTTATGCTCAGCTAAATATTTAGAGAATTCAGAGAACAGGAGAGCGCTGCCTTGTTCTGGAGGCAGAGGAGCGAGTCTGCTTTGAGAGTTAAAGTTCTGGCTTGAGTGAAGCAGCCAGAAACATTTTTATTGATTATGAATCAAGACTTTTTAAAGGTCAGAAAAAAAAAATAGATAGAGGATTTGACTAGACTTATCCAGAAAGAAAATGTGACTGAAAAGTTTTAGAGTGTTAAACATTTTTAAGACCAAACAGCAGATAGTAAAAATGTTAATTCACACCAAGAGTGCATTCACACCAGCCATGTTTAGTCCGCTTGAATCCAAATCTAATTTGTTTGACTAGGAAGTCCAGTTCATGTTGTGAGGTGTGAACGTGCTATCGAACTCTAAAGTGGACCAGAAAAGCAAACTTTGGTCTGGCTAAAACCTCGGACTCGGTTCGGATGAAGTGAACTCTGGTGTGGTTTGAATGCACATGTGAATGCCAAACAGAATGGCCAAAAGCAGGAAGTGGACTAAAGCGCAGGGCATTCTGGGTAAATACAACCAAAGCAAATGAAAGAGTCTAGAACTAGTGGAAAAATGGTTTGTAGTCTTTTTATGAGAAACCCTGCAACCGCTAAAATTTGACGCTACACCATTATGTTTACATTTAGTGAAGTTGCACTGGTCCTCTTTGAAAGCGTGTCATTTCCTTCAGTAGTTCTTGGTGCAGCGCCCCCACAGGCGATGGGGGGGACAGGTTTTTCTGATTAGTTTGGATTGTTTGACACAGAGCAGCGTGAATGCAAACTGCAGCAGCTGAAAATTTTACAAATGTTTACACTTTGGTAAAAATCGAACCGAGTCTGTTGGACTATCAGGTTTTATTCTGATTCTTGTCCCAATTTCCCCTTCCCAACAATCTCGCGGGACTCAGATTAATTTGATGGATGCTGTGACAGCTTCAAACTCAAATTAGGACTATTCAGGGATATTCTGTTAAGTGTGACGTGTAGCCAATCAGAAAGCGGGGTGACGCAAACATGGAGAGTAATTCAAAATACAGAACATAAACTTGCTGCCAGGACACACCAGAAAGTCCAGTAGATGTCAGAGACGTCTTTTAATTGTGTTTTTATCAGCTAAAAATAGTCCACAAATTATAGCCATTGCTTCTTCTTTGTCAGCCATGTTTGTTTACTCTGAACTCATGTTTGATTTTGCAAGATTTCGTCTCTGATATCCGTATGCCTGCGGCGTACACTGTAAATTTGACTTTTAAAAAGTAATAATTAGGGATTAAACTCAGGTCCATCTCTTTATAAGAGCATCTAGATTTGGGATCATATTATTTTTGATACATAAATGAGCTGTTCAAACTGCTAATTGAGCCACGGGTCTTCCTTGTTTGTAAGAGCTGCTCCATTAATCTTGTTGTGCTGCTACAAATGCTGTGCAATGACATTAAATCCAATCTAATTTCTTATGATAATACAGATTTATCGTTGTCATGATAAATTCCTATTAATGATGTTTAAAAGTCCCTACCCTGTCCGTATTGTTGCGATTGTTAGTTTTACCTTTTTCTCCACTGTTTCGTCAATGACAGCATCAATCAGTTTTAAATTATGATTAAATGTAGTTCCTGTGTGCAGTTTAGTGACATAAATCACACTTCTTTACAAATGGGAATGTTTCTGAAGAGCAGTATTTGTGTTTCTGTGCCACGGAGTCACGGTCATACATTTTTTTAACAATGGTATCACAAAAAATTGTGATAAAGCATTAAGTCCATATCGTCAGCCCCTAATCTAGAGTAGTGTGACAAATTTACCTGGCTGATAAATTGTCCCAGAAGTCATTGCGATAAATGATGTTTTTTTGAGACTATTTTCAGTTAAGATAATAATAACCGCATAATAATATAAGAACGCAATAAAAAATGAACTAACTTTAAATTCTGATGAACATTTAACACTTGAACTGTAAGACACTTTAAATATCCAAAATAAACAAAACAACAGAAACAAGGTATAAAATAAACAAAACCGTCCTTCAAAAAAAGGAGATGGCTGAGACCAAAGCACCAGACTTTAGTTAAGACTTTTATCATGCAGTTTTTGGTAGAAAGAGAGAAAAGAGAAAAACGATAAATGATACAAATGGAAATTATTGAGCTTATTTTAATTTATCGTGATTAACTGAGAGAGGCCTAACCTAGAGGTTAAATTATTTCTAAATCAACTGAAAACATTTTAAAACCTCCACAATAAGACTTTAGACTTGAATTTCTGGGTTGTCTCTAAAGTTAACCTGTATGGTGTCTGAGTGCTGTAGGGAAACCTTTTAGCCTCGGCCCGGTCCCAGGACCCCAGAACCTCCCAAAACACCGGGAACCGGGCGACCAACAAAACGGGCCCGTCAGCTTGATTTATCGACCATTCACCAACATCAACACATCGTCACAGAGACTCCTGGCCGCGCAAACGTGAAAAACCTCCTCGGAACAAAGCGGCTCGTATCGCAAAGATGCGCTCCGGCAGATGTGCGTGCGCCGCGGTTAGGTGTGAAAGCACAAATTGGGGGGTCGCAGGAATGTGCATCTTTTGATATGACAAGAATAGGCATGGAAAAAAACAATGGAGGAGAAAGAAATAAAAGAGCCAAGGAGCTGAATAACTCCGATCAGCAAAAGGAAGATGCTGGAGGAAAGAGCGGCAGGCGGGGGTTTGAAGTAAACATCGATGCCAGATGAATGCAATTTTTCCTTTTCTTCTTCTCCCCATCTTTGCCCCTTCCTTCTCCTCCTCCAAGCAAGAGAACAAGAGGCACTGCATCATCCCGACAGGCGGAGAAAGAGAAGAGAAGGAGAGAGAAAGAGGGATTGTGACGGAGGGATAAAGGGCTATCCGTCTCTGTCTGTCACCTCATTCATCGTCCCCTGCTCCGTCCTGCCGGCCCATCCGTCATTCGCTGTCACAAAAAAAAAAAAAAAAAAAAAAGACACTCTCCTCCGACTTTCACACACTCGGCAACAACAAACACACACATCAAAGCCGAGCACACACACACACACACGCTGACAGCTCCCGGTTTTTAAAAACGGAGTAAACATTTCGGAAGCTCCGAGTCGAGATTCTCCGCCCCGGTTCACACATTCAGCGGCGACGGCGCAAAAAACCTCTTCATGCACGTATGCACTTCCTTCACAAAATTGAAATTTAACATGAAAATGAGACGCAAACAAAAACCTCCGCCCAACAGCGGAGGGCTGTCCAGTTCTGGCCTGGCGCTGGCTGGTTTCGGACGAGTTCTTTCCCAGGAAACAAACAAAACCGACGGGACACAAGCCGAGCCGCTTCCTGCATTGGGAAGTTTCTGCAAATCTGGCCTTAAGGTCGTCAAGACCCCAAAGAAAAACTGGAAACAACGGAGGTAGAACACAGGAAGTCATCTGATTCACTGGAGTTAAAGTTCATGGTGTTATAAAATGTCCTCACCACATTACAGAGGACAGATTTTCATCTTTTTGTCTTTGTCTAAAACCAGGAAGACAGCAAACATCTCCCCAGTTCTACAGTCCTTACACTTGCTCGAAAATTAAAGTTTGTTGCTTCTTTTACAACTGGTGACTGTATGAAGTTAATGGTGTAAATGACTTTTAACTGCCTTGTTGCTGAAATGTTCAAAACAAACTCGACTTCCTTATCATAAAACAAACCTTAATTTTATGGAAAGTAGAAACTAAATTGGTTCTCAAACAATAATTTAATCTACTTTTTATTTTGTTTTTATACTGTTTCTGTCTTTTGGCAAGTCATTTTTTGTGTAAATGTTTTGTTTTGCTTCTTTTAATTGAACTGTGTGTGCTGTGTTATGTGTTTTTGTGCTTATTTGTCTTAGGACAAAGGGTGAAATTTAGCTTTTGGGCTATTTACACCGATAGGAATTGTAGTAATGCTGATTGATGTGCACTAACCTAATCAAATAAATTAAATTTGATTACATAAAAATTTTTTTTACCAAAACCATCCTAAAGATTAAACACTCTTACTTGTTACATCATGAATCAACTGTATTTTTTGTGAACAAAATAATTCTTAGATAATGAAAATTAAATCTGCTCAGTTCTGCCTTCCTTTTTAAAAAAAAGCAAAATAAACATTTTACTCCTAAAATGCAACTACTTTTTACAGCTTGATAATTTTTTATCAAAGGATGCATCTGCAGCTAAAAAATATTTATTACAACAACATGAAAAACAGAACTTTCTGCTCGACTTTTCAATACAGTTTAGAGGTGATATGTTGATTATTTTTTCAATTAACATTTGGATAAAAAAAAATGTGCTAATTAAGGAATTATGTATACATCATTTGAAGCAGGTGAAGCTAAAACTATTCCAGTTGAAGAGTCTGTAAATCAAACAGATAATCAACTTCTAAATTAGTTGAAGATTATTTCAATCACAATTAATTGTTTTAGTAATAAACTGAATAACGAGGTACTGTACCTCTAAAAATTGTGTGCAATTTTCTTACCTTTTTATCCGTTTCTTATTAAACAGCCATTTTTACAGTAAAACAAATGATATCAGGAAAATGGCAGAAAGGAACAACACAGAATTATATAATCAGGAAATATTAAGGCAGATTTATGCATTAAGGGATGAATGAAACATGAAGACAACATGATGAAGAAAGAAGATGAAGACTGGGAGAGAGGGAGGGAACAATGAGGAAGAGGAGGCAGAAGAAAGACAGTGAGGAGAAGAAGAAGGAGAACAAAAAGAAGAAGAAACGAAGGAGTGAGGACCACGCAGGAGACAAAGACCTACTTGTCTCAAGTCACTGAAGGCCAGAAGCAACGTGTCACCCTGGAAGCCTGCGACCGGGCCGGCTCTGGCAAAACCTGTGGGAAAATACAAACCCACCCCCCCACCAGTCCATCCCCGGAGAGAGGGAAGAGAGGAGGAGGAAGAGGAAGAAAAAAAAAAACAGGGTGAAAAAACGGGAATAATAAAAGACCTGGTCGGATTCGCTATGCATCGGGACAGATTGGCAGACGAATGACAGCGTTGGGGGGGTAGAGGGGGAAACGGGTGGGGGTGGGGGTGCTAGAGTCATGTCGCTGGCTGAAAGACAGAACGAGTGTGTGAGAAAGTGTGTGGATGTAAACAAAACGGTGGTAGTAACACTGGCAGATTTCACCTGAGTGTGTTTGCTCTGTTTACGCAGCACTTTGTTAGCATGTCTGCGATCAGCTGGGGAAAGTTTGGGTCTGTAATGGCCGCCGGGGCCACGGTAACGCCGAAGAGTAGGGCTGGACAATATGGCTAAAAAATGTATCAGGATATTTACATGATACAAAAACTAATTCAAGTCTTTATTTTGATATTTATCAAATATAGTTAAAATTAATGTTGGTTTTTTTAACAGATTAATGTTACAGCCATGTTATGACCGATATGGCTGAAAAATGCATCACGACATAAGCATTTCATATCAGTTGATATCCATTATTATGATTAGTTTTGTTTTATTTATCAGAAATACGTCCAAACTGGTGGTGTGACCTTTCCTGTTTTATCCAGTTATCACACCACTCCGTTTCTTTTTTTTTTTTAAAAGCATTTATGAGGGAAAGTGCCGGAACTTTAAACTGCTAATGCGCCAGTTATTAAACAGGTCGTTGCTAGGTAACCACAGAATATGGGAGTTGCTAGGCAACCAAAGAGAGAGAGTTAGTTGATTCCACCAACCTTATTTAGCTAGAAGCCCGGAGAGGTTGAGCAGTTAAAGCCTTCCCTCTGCCTACAACTCCCAGAATGCTGTGCAGTTCCAGGTCCGAGTTCAGTGAATATTCCAAATATTGAATTTTGAACATTCTATGTTTTGATTTTAATTACATTTCTATTGTCATATATGTTACTGGTTTATTGTCCAGCCCTAATAATGCAAGAATATTTTCTCAAAGATCAATGGAACATTTAACACTGAAAGACAATTTGAATATCTAAAACAAATAAATAAAACAACAGAAACAGCAAATAAAATGGATGCACAAGTTTCTGTAAATAAAATTGTTCTTCAAAAAAGGGGAAAATTGAGACCAATGCCATCATGAAAATGGAAATTATTGAGCTTGATTTATGCAATTAACTGATTTATTGGCTTAAGCTTAATATCTTGATTATTCTCATAATTCATTTTCTTTGAAAGACAATTTTGTTTACAGAGACTTCATTATCCATTGTATGTATGGTTTCTGTAGTGTAGTTTTTATTTTTGTTTTATTTATTGTTTTTGGTATGGTAAAATATTAAAGAGGTTGAATAATTTTATTGGTGTTCAACATAACGGCTGTTAAACAGAAAAGCTTACCCACATTTTTTTCTGTATTTTTTTCCCTTTTTTTGTCATATTTTCTCTCAAATTCAGTTAAATTTATTTTATTTTTTCCCGTTCTTCTTCTTCCAGCCATGCCTCCATTTCTTCCCGCCCGCCACAATCCGGAGATTCTCTCATTAATTTAATCTTTAATCCCTTTTCTGAACTTCTCATTTCCTTCCCTTTGTGAACATACATTTAATTTCCATTCTCAGTCATCTATTTAGCTTTTTCTCCAACCCCTCTTTCTTTATGTTTCATTAAAGTCACACCTCCCTCATTTAATCCCATTTTCCTTTGTCCAAAACTCTTTCATCCAAATCTACACCAGACATTCTTTTAAGCCCTTAAAGCTTTTAGGTCTTTAATTTTCTTCTTTTTCTTTTTTAAATAACGGAGGTAATATCTTAACTTTTCGCTCCATATTTTCGCTTTTTAGCTCTTTTTTTAATTTTTGCTTCTCGTTTTGACCCTCTACTGTACCGTCAGCCCAACTTCCTCCAGTTTGCTTCAGAAAACCAAATCTGCAGCTCTGCACGCATGTCACTTCACATCAGGTCACAAACGCGCAGTGTGACCCGCTCTGTGACTCTAAGAACCTTGATCATGTACAAACCGAGCCAACGACGCCTCACGTTCTTTCAACTCTCCAAATCCTTTATTTGCAAAAAACCCGTCTGGGTCCTAAAAGTCTCACAAATCAGAGAGACGGGAGGAGGAGGAAGATGATGAACTCTTCTAAACCTTTAATTTGTTGTTCCACAGCGCTCCCTGGGCTCTCAAACGTAAACAAACAATATTTAATAACATTTCTTTTAACTTTAGGAATAGATGTGGGTAATTAGTTGGTGTAGTTTGCGAAGAAAGAAGAGGAAAGAAAAGGAAAATGGAGGCAAAGGGGAGATAAAATATATGCACAATACATCTGGAAACAGCAACATTTCAACAGATTAAGATTCATTTTAATGTTGGTTTTGTCCATTTTCCAAATTACAAAAATAAATTTTGACTAAAAATACAACAAATATCTATAGAAAAAATATTTAGAAAAAAATATTTATGTTGAAATAAAACCTTAATAAATTCAGTAAACAGACCCCTACTTTGAGAACCCCTGGTTTAAGAAAACCAAGGCAACAGCTTTAATTGGATGTGTGTTGACTTAAACTTAAATTCTTGCCTGATGCTTTACTAATTGTGTATTTATTTTGTCCAAGTGGTGCATTTGGTCTTAGATAGTAGAATTATTTCCAAAAATTAATTTTTATATGCTCAAATGACTCAAGAATAATAATAAAACAAAATCTCCTGGTATTGTCGGGTTACAGCAACAACATTAAATATCCAGAAATTTGAGGAAAAACACTGCTTGTGCAACAACAAAGCTGGAAAAAAAAAGATGAACTCACTCTCACACTCCTTGAGGTCGACGTTGAGCTGGTGCAGAGCACCGATGGAGATCTGCCGGACCTCTGGGTCGAGCAGCAGCTGCATCAGGGAGGTGGAGATGTGCTTGCAGGCCGACATGCAGGCCGTCTGGGCGACTTTACCCTGGAACACACAGAGAGGCAAAGGGAGGAGGAACGTTACTGGCTGTTAAAGCTGATCTTTTGTTCGTCTCTTGGCTGCAAACACAAACCTGCGATAAGAAAGTTGGTCATTTTCTGTCTGAAATGGACAAAATCTCACCTACAACTGAATGTTAATGCACCTAAATAATCAAAAATGGTGCTTATTAAAACAAATAAATGGCTTTTCTAAATGTAAAGAGTCTCCACCAGTGTCCCCTAATGAACCAGGGGCTCAGGTGCAGTCAGGATGACAAAGCAGCATAACAAGAACCACAGCAGCGGATGAGGAAGAACGTGACAACACATTAATTCAAAATAACCAAAACATGTGTTGGTGTCTGAGCAGACAGACGCTTGTGTAATCTCAGCGATTAGCTGTGGCCTCCGTCCCGACCTCCAGGTCTGCATTCCAGCCCGATGAAGCAAGCGGATCAAAGATGGACGGACGGACGGACGGGGGTTGGATCTAAAACCGCCAGTGAAGGTCAAGAGTCAAGCGGAGGAAATCTGCAATGAAACGTGTTTTACTTTCTCTTAATCATTAAAAGACGATTTTCATTAGACTTCATTTCCTCTTCCTTTAATCCATTAACACAGATTTGATGAGATGTTGCGTCGTGAGCAAAAAATTAACCTTCCCGCCATCATGAATTGCAGAGGGGAAGTGCGTGTTTGTACAGAACAGGCTCATTACACAAATGAGTCCTGACGAGACTTTGATGTGTCTGGATTACACAAACGGACACAAAGCAACATGCATCCAGGTGATTAATAACAAACGTCAGGCCTCTCATTCATGGCCTGTGTTTAATTACCTTCATTAATCATGCTAGACACAGCCAATCAGACGAACGCATCAGCTGTTTTAACCGTGCATCAACCTGAAGAGACACTGGGTCACTTTGTCATTTTTTTCAGCTGGACTGGATCATCACCAGACAAATGTTTTAGCATTCATTTGCTCTTACGAAAAATCTTTATGTAACACATAGGAGACTTCAGCTCTTCTTGATTTTGTGAATGTGAGGTTTGTTTTTGGACAAAATAAATCTCTGATCCTTTAATAAAAGGAAAGTAAGAAAATTGCTTTTAAGCAAAAAAATCTGTTTTTGATGAGGGAATAACATTGTAATGAAAAAGTCCATTTTACAAAATAATGCCTCTTTAAATAGCCCTACTCAGTTGCACATTTCTTTGGACCTGAATGTACCATTTTTAAAAACTGTACAGTATTCCAGCTTGTAGATTCTTTAAATCCATTTCGTCTTGTATAACTCTGATTGTGTTGTTCATGAACTGAGACACTGGGAAAGTGTCTGGACTCGGTTCAGTCCAGAAGCAGCTTCCACCTCAGACCCAACACACGGCGAACACGTGCGCCGCACATATGTTTGGGAAGCACAGACGTACGACCGGCCGGATATCCTCCAATCCGACGGTGGCCTCTGAACTCCCAACACACACTCCACACACACTCCGCTCGGTCCCAGAGGTCAGTTATCGCAGGGGGAGATGGAGCGTGAAATGAGCTAATTCTGTTTACACGGCCTGGACCTGGACTTGGACGGGCCGAGGCGCAGAAACACAAAAACACAGAAACACGTCTGTCTGACACAAACAGTGTCGCCTCAGAAACAATGACTGGCAACTATTAGAGAGCAGAGGAAGAGAGGAGAGTGGAAAATAAGGTTAGAAAAGGAAGAAAGAAAGGAAAGGAGAAATAAGAAAGGAGGGAAGAGAAAAGAAATAAATGGAGAAGAGAGAAAGGAGAGAAAAGAAAAGCAATCTGAGGCCATCACTGGAAACTAGGCATGATAAGAGTGTTTTCACATCTGGTAGTCCAGTAGACCCGGTTCGATTTGGGACCAAAACTGCAACATTTGTTACATTTTCAGTTGGTGCTGTTCCCCAGTTTCCTGTGGTGGCACAGCACCAATTACCACTGAAGGAAACTTTCAAACAGACTGAGCACAAATTGTAAACAAAAAATGGAAAGGTGTCAGATGTTAACGGTTTGTCTTTGGTAAAAGATAACCAGCCATTTTTGCTGCCAGAGCTAGATTAGCGAGTTTTGTTTTGGTGGTACTTACCCAGAATTCCTCCTGTTCACTTAGCGTTCAAATATGCTTTGGAGTTCACTTCAACCAAGCCGAGACCGAGGTTTAATCTAAAATTGCTGACTAATATATAAAAACTGGCAATTGTTACTCTTCCTGAACATAGTGATGAAAAGCAACATTTTACTGGTGGAGTATCTCAGGTTACTGCTGGTCACTAAGCATGAGTCGGTGTGAGATTCTCGTGGTATGACCACTTCTATCAAAACTAGCAGTTTCACTACTTCACTCTGTCTAGGTAGACTTTCAAAACAAAGGCTCAGCATATAAATAGTCCTACAGCAGAAAAAAGCCGAATATAGAACAATAACTCAATTAAGAGTGAACAACCAAAATGACTTACAGTTTTTCTTTTTATAAAGCAACTCAAGTCTTTCAAGATGTAGACTTTCAAGTTGGAGTCTCAAAATTAAATTAGTCACAAAAATAATTGCCTTCATACTTGACTTTTGATTGTGCCCAAAAACCTTGACTTGAGTCTTTGTAGCATTTTAATCTCATGCAATGAAGAATGACAGAAGGTCGGTATTTGAGCTACAGACCGCTCGTTCTGCACGTTTTACTGCGACAAGATGCGATTGAGTATTAACCAACACATTATGTTAATGACTGATCAATTTCAAATATCATAAATCATAATGCACTTGATTTGAAATGTTGCCAGAATTTTAGTGTTTTAATTAACATGTTTTATAAATATAAATAATTAAAATGTTTATAAACACATGATTACGGTGAATTACAGGAAGACTGAGAGCTTAAAAGTTCTTCCATAGGGTGCCGGTTTCCTAAGTCTTAAAGCTTCAGGTCTCAGGCAGTATTTCCTCCAACTATCTCCTCAAAACATCATATAAATTTTCACTTTATGAACTCAAGTTTGTTTTGGATGATTTACTGTCACTGCATTAACTCTGGGTGGCCGTTGTCTTATGCACTGATGTCTGAGTTTATCATGCTTAATATAAAACTTACACTCTTCTGTAAACATTCGGGCCGTGCTCTTGGCTGTTTTGTGCTTTTTTGTCAAGCAGTTCCACATTATTCTACATGTAGGATATCAAAATAAATATAAATATCATGCAGATAAAACGGAAAGTTGTAAAAATTATAAATTCCCCTAAAGACTTTATGCCTGATGAAACTAAACATGTAACATATGCAGAATCATGCTTGATTTGAATTCAACCTAATGTTGCTTTTGTTTAGTTATATGCTTTAAAATATTAGATTTTTTTTTTTAAAAGATGTTTTTATCCTTTTATAATTGGTTATTTTGGGTGTTGCTGCTAAATGTGGCACATTCAGAAGTACTTTAAGTGGGCAGCTGTTACAGTTTCCAAGATATTTCAGTAAAACCCACGAAAAATAAGTTGTACTTTTTTTAGTTTTCTAGAAATTTCCCCCATTAAGGCGGAGACAAGCAGGAAACACTCACAGCCCACTTTAGCTCTGTATGCAGTTTAACGTTGATGGGAGTATTTTCTTTCCTTAACGCCTAAATCTACACCGAGTTTCAGAATCGCCTTTGAAAAGATAAACCAACTAAATGCAGAAAGCAAATTAACGCTGAAAATACTGAGAAATCAGGGCTTACTAGGGAAGCAAACAATTAATACAAAAACATCTGTTAATGTAGTATTGTCTCACATTTTATTCTTTTCATCTTTTATTTTGTATTCAGCAACCTAAGAGGTTCCTATTTTTAAGTTTGCAAGTTTAATAGTGTGAGAAAACCATATTGTTTTGTTTATTTTGTCTGTATTTAATACAATCGACACAAAAATTGTTAAAATATGATAGTATGCTTCTTTTTTAAATTCAGAATATGAAAAATGTTTCATGTTATGGAAAGACAGTCCTTTTAATACAAGAGAAAACTCAGGTTTGAAAGAAAATGGACGCCTAATCATTTGTAGTCAATTTTAGATCAACTCATTAATCGATAATTTTATGCAACAGTGTCAAAAGATTTACAAGAACAAGTAGAAATCAGGCCAGTAAAAATATGTAGTCTGATGAAACAATCTGGTTTAATCTGAAAGACTAAAAGCAAATAAAAGGAGACTTTACTCTCCTTTAATCTTTTCTGTACGTTTGATTTGCACCAGATTAAATCAATAACCTTGAAGTAAAAAGATCCCAATGATAAATCAGAAAGAACAACCTGAACCTCGTGTGTAATTTATTATAATATAATCCAATGTCACTCAGCTTTAAGTGAATTTCCCATCTTAGAGAAGCAGACTTGCATTCCAGCCTTTTTAATAACAGAAACAGGTCGGGGTAGAGGACCAGCTTCCAAGATGGGATTCGACATGGTGCGTAACTCAAGGCCAGGCAGGACAGCCAGAAGTCAAGAGACAGCATGATACTGGAGTTTTAGACCCGATCTGGATGAAAACTAACAGCTACAGGAGCTTAACGTGTTTTATGACTCCAATACCGACTGACCGATGAGTATGACAGTAAAAGGATTAAATGTTGCAAAGCCATAGATGATTTTTGCATTAAAGTCACGCAATATCCAGTAAAATATTTGCTCTAGACACACAGACAAAATGTGAGCAAGCATTTTCACTTCACCACCAGGAGTGGGAATGTCTTCACATGAATAGTTTTATTTCAGTTTTTCTGACTTAATTTAATCCAGAAATTAGAATTAAAATATTACTAAAAAGCTTATTTTTCAGTCACTCAATTGAAAAGGTTGAAATTATTACAAAAAGTCAATAATTCCACAAAGTATGCTAAATTTTAAGAGTTTATTTTGATGTTTACGTCTTAAAGCCAAATAAAACCCAAAAGTAAAAATAAAAAAAACTGCTAAAAATGAATGCTTTTCTTAAATTAAATTGCCATGTTATGATCAGGATGACTGAAAACCTATTGTGATAAACGCATTTCATATCATATAATTGTTCGATAGATAATTGTTGACTAGTTTTTTGTTTTGAATATCTGAAATATTGACCACTGGTGGTGTGAACTTTCCTGTTTTATATCCAGTTTTTACTCCAGACCACTGTTTTTTATTTTTAAAATCAGAAATAAACGCTCAGATATCATCAATCTGCGTTAGAAGTCTGTTGAATTATGGAATTCAATTAATTTTTCAATTATTTCTAATAAACTGATACATGTGTACATGGAATTGAAGCAAATGCGTTAAGCAGTTAATTAAACTGACTTAAACACACAACATGAGCAAGTGAGCAGTTATTTTTTTTTCTTTCTGCAGCAGAGAAAAACATTTAACCACATCAAATTCAAACATGCATTGCTGCGTTCTTCTCTCTCATGCCTGGTATTGAACTGGACTGCAGGGTTAAGCAGGTCAGTAAGGTAAACGCCACTGCACTTCTCACGCCAATACTCACCGGTAAGGTGGCGTGCTCTACAGGCATTCCCTACAGTCAGAAACATATACAGACATTACCTGCACTGGAAAACATCCAAATCCCATTGCTTCATTGGAAAAATGAAAAGTTAGAGCAGTTAAAGTATCGCACAATTCAACTCAGTCACTCTGACGTGATGAATAATCGCCACAAAAAATAAAAACAGCAATCAGATCACAATAGAAAACAGATCAAGTAGCTTTTGGATCCTGAAACTTGGAAGCTTGCGAGTCCAAAATTCCCTCCTGACTCTTACATGATCACTTTCACCCCCTGAGGCCTTTTCCCGTCATCCTCATTCCATCCCGATAATTTGAGCCTGGCTAAATTATGAGCGCTATCCTGCGGAGTCCAACTCTGAGTGAAGCCATTAGCTCCTGGATAACGTCTGCAGAGACACGGAGGCGGCGAAGACGCGCGTGTTTACAGCGTCCAAAGCTGATGAAGACACCTGATGCTGCTGAGGTTTATCACAGTACAGAGCCGCTTCCAGCAGGATGTCCACAGACATGCAAACACCAAACAGAAACTGGCCCAAGAACTTCTGTCCTCCAAACCGATTGTAGCGTATCTACGGTGTTTTATTAGTTAGTCATTTTGGTGAGGTAGGAATAGAAATATTTTAAAATAAATCACTAATTTGTACGTTTTAACATATAGTCATGTCCGTCAACAAGGTGGGTAATAAACTGACGCCAGTGAAAAACGCCCGGCATCAAGCAGCTTTGTTTTGTAGGAAATGCAGAAGGGATTCAAATAATGTTAGAGTGGATTCACAGCAGCCATGTTTAATGCACTTTAATTGAACTCTTTGTTTGTATAGAAAGTTCGGTTCATTAGCGAAGGTGTGAATGTTCAATCAATCTCTAATGCGCACCAAGAAATGCAAACTCTGGACCATCTGAAAACCTCAGTCTTGGTTTGGTTGAACTGAACTCTGGTGCTGTTTGAAAGCATATGAGAACAACAAGCACTCCAAAAACAGGAAGTGGACTACAGTACAAGGCATTCTGGGTAACTACAACCAAAAGTGTTTATTGCTTGTTTCGTAATTAGTTATTGCATTACGTTTTTAAAGGTGTAAAGCTCTACATCCTCTGATCCAAACATGGAGAACCAGCATTCAGCTTCTATGCACCACAAATTTGAAACAACCTACTAGAAAACTGTAAAACAGCTGAAACACTGAGTTCTTTAAATCAAGGCTAAAAACCCAGTTGATTCACCCAGCTGGAACCCAGACAGATATCGTATTAATCCCTTTCAGATTTTCCCTCAGCAAAATTGTAATTTTATCAAAAATCAATAAAATTATGAACCAAAAATTTGGAACAAACTTTTTTTTTTTTTAAAAACAAACAACAGAAAAACAGCTGAAACGTTGAGTTTTTTAAATGAAGATGAAAAACCTGCCTGTTTGGAGCTTCTTTTGAACTTTGTTGCTGAAATGTACTAAAGAAATAAAATGTAATGTTTGTTTCTGGTTTCTCAATAGTCGACTGTATTTTGTTTTTATTAATTTTGTTGATGCAAGTCACTCTGAAGTGCCTTGTTGCTGAAATGTTCTATAGAAATAAAATTGACTAAAATGCACCATGTGAGTGGTTGGTTTGTAACTCGTGAGCTAGCAATAGCTCACAAATTACTGACATTTATTGATGACACTTTATTGTATCTAATAAAGTGTCAGGTGAGTGGGAAATGGCCTCAAAACAAGCTGTAAATATTAAAATAATTTATTTCTGTAGCTCTTATGATGAGAGCTGTATCTGGTTCAATCCCTCATAACTCGCCTGCTTCACACCACCAGCCTTTATCTGAGCGGGGTCATACCACCCAGCGTTTAGATCCATAGCGTCTGATCTACTTAAGAGGCCTCACGCCGCGTTTGAGTTCGCGTTGAAGCATGTGTGATGGGGTCGTGTCCGGGTCTGTGGGAGGGTGTGAAGGAAAAGCTGATTAGATGTGCTGCGAAACACTTAGCAGTGTGTGTGGCCTGTGTGTGGCCTTGTGACCCGGCTGGTCCAAATCTGGGCGCCTAATCACCTTAAAGCTGATCTTGCTGTGTGTTTGCATCATATGAATCTGTTCATGACCTTTGATCAAAACAGACTGTGTGGAGAAATGGTCTGTGGGTGTCTGACTCTGTTCTTCAAAGGAATTAATTCTCTAACTTTTATATGATCAACCTACAGGAATGCAGAAAAAAGAAAATTTGTAGGCTTTTGAAACCATATAATTTGGAATGCACTAATATGAAAGTTTGGGTTGATATTGATTTCTGATATTAATATTGGTGTTTGACTGGCAACCTGTCCATACAACGGATGGATGTTGCTGCAGGTTTCAGCAGGTCAAACTGGTAAAACTTTATTGGAACATGAAGGAATCTTCATGAATGTCTATGACCGCCTGTTAGCTTATAAATCGTGGAGTACTTAGCAACCCAGAACAAGAATCAAACATGGAGAACCAATATTTAGCTATTTTGTTGTTACCCTTATATTTTTGTCTTTCTTTTGGTTTTGTTGTTTTGTTTGTATTTTCTTCTAATTCACGTAAAGCACTTTGAACCGTCTTGCTGCTGAAAATGTGCTATATAAATAAAACGACCTACCTACCTTTTAATGGACTTTTAATGCAAGTTTTAATGTAACTTTGCAATAAAAGTGTCTTTATTACCAAATGAAGCAAAGTTGACATTTTTAAGGCAACTTCTGGTGCAACTTGGCATTAAAAGTGTCATTATTTACCAAATGAAACTTCATGTCAAAGTCAAACATTCATGAAGACTCCTTCATGTTCATGACAGGTGTTGTCCTGTTTATGACAGTGTCATGTCAGTCTTATGGACACTCCTTCAAATTCTTTTTTGATTCCACTTTGAATGAAATGTAAAACTAAAAAAACCATAAATATGCAAGATGCTTGGAAGGTTCTGCTATATTACAATAGCAAGAAAATAGCAAAAAAATTTATACTTTCTTTCTAGTGGCAAGCTTAAGTTTTTTGCACCTCGCCTCTTATGGATTAGAAACAGAAGTGAGCCTGTGGAAAAAACTGGTGGTTAACCACCCATCATTATGAGTGGTTAAGTAATTTTCACTTAACCACCCATGAGGGACACGGGTGGTTACATATTTTATATATATATATATATATATATATATATATATATATATATAGTAGTAATGGCATAATAATGAAAGAACACATTTTCAAAGATCAATAAACTTTAAATTCTAATGACTTTAAAGATTAACAAAAAGATTGGAAGACACTTTAACTGTCCAACATAAATAAATACGACAAATACAATGAACTATGTAAGCAAAAATGTTCTTCAAAAAAAAGGGTTAGTTGAGACCAAAGCACCGGACTGAAGACTTTTGTCATCCAATTCTTGTCAGAAAGAGAAAGGGAAAAGAGAAAAACGATAATAGTAATAATAATATTGCCCCATCACAAACATACCCACTCAGCTCCTTCAGACTAGCCAGAAGCAATTAGCAAACACCTGGTGGAACTGAGCTCATTGTAGCAGCTACATCTCAGCTCAGCGCTGGTAAAAACATTGTAAAAGGGTGAATGGAGAAACTGTGATGAAGTACTGAAGGCAGCTGGTTGGATAGAGCAGACATTTCTTAAAGAGACAGAGGCCCAATTTCAAGGTGTTAAATTTCTTTTAAGTCGTGTCATTTATGTAGCTTTTTATTACATCTGAAAGTACCTTCATTGTGCTACAAAGTAGCACTTTTTGACTGGAAAATACATAAAAAATAAAACATCAGCCAATACTGATGTTAATGCAGATACATCATGAATCCCTACATTTAATTAAAAGTGTAAATAACTGTAAAAACTAATCAACTGTGTTGGAGTCACAAGCAGCTCATAAAGATCTTTAAAATAACACATTTACAGAAATGTTTTTTTATTTAAAGGCATTGTTGCATTTGGATACCTTAATAAGCTTTTAGGCATACTGAATTAATAGGATTTAGCGATTTTCTGGCTGCCCTGTGAAACACGCTCTGCAAGCTGTAAATGTTGCACTGTGGCATCCTGACTGAGCATAAGGCAATTCCCGCTGGGGCTTTAGTGTCAATGGCCTGAGCCTGTGGATAATCCTGGACTGCTGACCCGACCCGCTCACCCTTTAACGATCTTAGCAAAGCCCACGTTAACGATCTAATCTGCAACAAGCCCACACTAACGAACTAAAGCAGATTGTGCAGCCCTCTGACACGATGAGGCGCTTTCAAACCAAACAGCAGAAATCCTCAACGGATACAGGAAATCCTTCAAAAATGTTAAATTGCTGGAGAAATGTATCTTTTTTTCAATATTATATTACTGAAATTTAGATGAACTCCAACTGCCTGTAAAGCTCAAACCAGATGTATATCTCTAGCGGTACACTGCAAAAACACAAAATCTTATCAAATATTTTGGTCTAGTTTCAAGTTTATCTTCATGCACTTAAAATAAGACGAAACTGACTTACAACTAACTTTTTAGTAAGTTATAGGAGCTTGTTTTAAGTAAGTAATCCCTTAAAATTGCAGAAATAGTACTAGTTCCATTGGCAGGTTATTTCACCTAGAGTGGAAATAATCTGCCAATGGAACCAGTACTTTTTCATCAATATTAATGAGTTATTGACTTAAAACAAGCTCCTATATTTTGCTGAAACATTATTTGTCAATTAGTTCTGTCTTATTTCAAGTGTACTAAAATATTTGCACTAGAAACTGGACCGAAATTACTTGGTAAGAGTTTGTGTTTTTGCAGAGATGCCAAACCTCAGTGGTCAGGACATTTTGGAAAGATTAAGAAAGAAAAAATATGAGTTACTGGAATCAATATTGTCATCACAGTTTTCAGCATCACAATTAGATTAGGGCTGTTGTAAAAGAATATTTCAGAATATTCTCTCTCTCTAACCGTGACGATGCGGTTCCGACGGCAGAAAAGCTGTCGCACTCCAAACGTCGTGCCGCAAACTTCAACAATACATATTTGTCCCCAAGCCCTGACAAAGCGCCGCACAATTCAACACCATGCTGCTAGCACTTCACAACAACTCATAGGCGGAAGTAAGAGCGCCGTCCACCACAGATAATGATCCGACCGGAACACAGCGCTACATAATAAAACATAATTTATCGTAACTTAAAGGCAGATAAATATTCCTTGAGGAATTTTAATAATCAAGATACTTGAATCATTCGAGGAATTGTTTCAGCCTTAAATTAAATACTTCCATAATTTTGCGCAGTGTGACACTGAAGGCTCCAAACTGTAACATTTTAAATGATTTTTTAAATAAATATTCTGTTTATTTCAGAAACATGGATACTGCAGCTCAGAGGAGGAACTTTGTCCTTGTGGGCGGGGCTATGGCCACCCAGGCGTTTTGCACAGCTGAATGGTTGCCATGGAGATGAAAGGATTTCTCAAACACACATGAAAGAATCAAAGCAACACTCCAGTTGATGAGAATAACATTATTAAAGATTTTTTTTTAAATGTGTTTATGTAAAACTGATTCTTTAAATGTCCTACAACAAAAGTAATATGATACAAATAGAAAATAAAGCAAAGAAAATGTTTATATTTTATATTTGTATCTTATTATGGTGCTCGTAGGACTAAAATTGTATTGTAACAGTTTTGTCTATTCCCCCTCGCCCTCAATTCTGTCTATTAATGTTGAAAAATTTAAAACAATACGTAGAATTCAATCAAAAAAATTGAATTTAAAATACTGTAAATGTACTGCAAGGGTGTGTGTGCGTGTGTGTGCGTGTGTGTGCGTGTGCTAACCGGCAGGTTGGTGAAGACGCTGAACGTGCTCCTCAGAAACGTGATGAGGTCGACCAGGTAGTCGCTGGTCGTCAGACCGCCGCTGCTCTGCGCCGCAGACATCCAGTCGTAATCCGCCAGCTGCAGAAACTGGTCGATCTTGGCATTCAGGCTGGTGTAGATTTCCGCCTCAGCTGCATGGCGGGCGTCCTGTTCCAGCACAGCCGTGATTGTTTTAAGTCACAAATAAGCCATATTAAAGACCATTTAGAATGCAAACAGGAAAATAGTAAGAGGAAGATTATATCTAATACATATGCACATTTAGAGATACATTTCTCTGACAATTTTGTAGAACCCCTGCATGTTTTCGTTTATATTCAGAAATTTTGTGCCTGCATGTATTATATGAGTAAGTCAGTATATACTGTACGTATGTGTATCTACAGCTCTGGAAAAAATAAGAGCACACTGCACTGAACCCCATTGAAAACCTCCTGGTTTTTCCACCAAATATTGATTTCTGAACTCTTCCTGAGTTAAAACGTCAGTATTGTTGTTTCTAAATGAATATGAACTTGTTTTCTTTGCATTATTTGAGGTCTGAATGCACTGCATCATTTTCGTTATTTTGACCATTTCTCATTTTCTGCTAATAAATACAAAATATTTGCTTGGAATTTTAGAGACATGTTGTCAGTAGTTCATAGAATAAAAGAACAATGTTCATCTTACTCAAACATATAAATAGTAAAATTAGAGAAACTGATCATTTTAAGTGGCATCTTCAATTTTTCCAGAGCTGTATCAAAATAAGTGTATTATGTTGGGTTTATGAATATGAATATTTTTAAATTAAACAACAAAGATACACACACAAAAAAAACAATGCAACAAAAACAAAACTAAAACCATGTCAGCCTACTGGAGGCAAACAAGCAGCCGATTTGTTTGTAGAAATGAAGGCAGGAAGACAAACGGACCTTAAACGTTGCGGTCCCGTACAGCTTGGTGGCGTTCGCCGTTTCAGGCGGGACGTTTGTTATGTTGGTTATGAACTCCTCCAGGAAGTGGCAACTCTGCTCCAGGTGGGTGGTGTTGATGATCACCTGCACCAACTACATAAACAAACAACACCATCAGGCACTTTAAATGATCCATCTGTAATCGCATACATCCGACTTTGAGGAAAATGATAGCAAAGCACCACACTTGGGCTAAAGGTGGCTCAATCTTAAGGCGGAATCAGGAACATTTTCTTAACTTACAGGAAGAAACTTTAAATTTTAAGCCATTTTAACACTGAAACATTGAGTTTATTTAAATCAAGGCTAGAAACCCACCTGTTGAATAGTTGCTTTTGAACCATAATAAATGGAACATTGCCCAACATATTTGAGGGTATTTATGATTTTGATGATGGCACTCTTCAAAATGTAATGTCTGTTTCTGGTTTCTCAACTGTTGCCTGTATGGTGTTTTTTATAACTTTGTATTTTTAAGATGTAAAGCACTTTGAACTGACCGATGATTGATTGTTTGACTGATCTAAGGATTAAAATTAAATAAAATAAAATGCACCAGCCTTCTTTTCATGAAATTTAAGTATTTATATTGGATTCAAAAGAGGCGTGACGCTAGATATTGAAAATTTGGTATACAGATAGAACTAAAAAGTCTTTTGGATGTAAAACCGACAGAAAGTCGGCCATTTTGGGTCATTTTTCAGGGATTTTTCCATTTTAAAAAGTCAAACTTTGACGAACTCCTCCTCTCCAGTTATCTGCTTCAGTTTTGGTCAATAATAATAATCATCATGATAACTACTATGATCCTCTTTACCTCTGCCAGGCCCACATTCTTCTTCTTGATGGCGTATTGAAGGCAGTTACTGAGGGTTCTGGTCAACAGCAGATTCGTCGACTTGCGGATCATGTCGTCAATCTCGGTGGAACTGAAGATAAAGAAACACATGAGCTCACAGAGTCTCACACCCCTTTCACTGTTTCCAAATCTATCACAAACTTCACTGGATTCTGTTCAGATTTTAATGCCATATACCAAAAACAGAGTAATGTTGTGAAGTGGAAAGAAAATGATTCATAGTTTCTGAATATGTTAAAAAGTAAAACCTAATAAGTGTGGCTGCCAGGTAACGGCGCAGTGTCCATTGAATATGACTCAATATTCGGGAAGTTTTTGAAACGGCCCGTTTACCATTCACCAAAACACATCAATTTGTTGCCAAATAATGTCAGGGTGGGTTTTTTTTAAAGTGCTTGCACTGTTTTCAGAAGCAGCAGAAACCCAAATGGAAGAATAAAAATGAGCAAAAGATCAATTCTGCATAATACGTCTCCTTTAAGCATTTAGAGACTAACATTTTTTGCACTCTTAGCAAAACTGTTTTGCGACATTTTAAAAGTTTGCTCAACAACTGGATGGAAACATAACTACACAAGCAGATTGCTCTGTTTAGGGGACTTTATTTCAGAGTGTCAGAGTAAAGGGGGCTGAATAGAACTGTATACTTGTCACACAAATCTTAAAAATGTTTTTGTGGAATTTCGTTCCAATTACAAAACAGTTATATACCGTTTTGTGGTGGTCTATGAGGTAAAACCTAATAAATCAAATTAAAACCTGTGGTGGTTCTGGGACAAAAAAGTGAAAAACTTTAACATGAGCAGAGAGACGAGCAACACACTTAACTCTGTGTCTTAACGCCAGCAAAAACAGTTAAGAGTGAATTTCTCCATTTGGAAAAAAAAAAGTCTAAATGTCAGCCAACCTTAACAACGTCTTTACCATGTTTTAATCTGTCAGACTCGTTAAAAAGTTCTTCTTAAATCTCCTGATAAGACCATAAAGTCTAAATAAGCTGATCTCTGTTAAAAGTAAAATGATAAAAAGCCAGTCATCCTTTTTGAAAAAGTTTTCTTACATGATTTTAATGGTCGGTAAATTACCAACTCTGCACCGCCAACCAGGCAAAACCCTGAGAGGAGCTCAAGTTACCTAATAAAGAAAGTTCATGTCAGCCACACAGAGCAGCTTAGCAGAATGACTGACATGCTATCCATTTTGTTTTGCTTGAAATGAGGCTGATGTTTGGTGAGGAAACTCAGACAAATTTCTGCACAGTGTTACCAGCGAGTCCGGTAACGTTTTGCATGGCAGCAAATTCCCCTGGAAGGGAGTTTAATATCAGGTTCCTGGAAGAATCAAACTGCGCGACAAAATGCAGAGTCAGAGGGATCCATGTAAAGGTCTGAAGAGGTGAAACACACACAGATAATCAGCAGAAAAGAGCAGGATCAGTTTCTCCCACTGAGAAATGATGAATAATCAGTGTTATTTTATTTTATTTTTTCTGTCCTCCGTCTCTGACTCCAGAACCCTGCGGATAACACACACAGACTCATTCCAACCAAATCAGTAAATTGCGCTTGGAATTCAACCTAAACACACACAGACGCATGCAGCTCCGCCTGAGGGAGAGCAAACGCTGGAACCCTAAACCCGGTCCGCTTCCAGAGAAGCTCAAGAATCCAAAAAACGTTCCGACGACTCAGGGGGGCCTGAAAATAAAATCTAAAAGAAAAAAAAAAATTCCTGGAGCAGCAGAAGTGCAGAGTGGACAGAAATTATGTGTGCAGAGAGTAGCAAAAAGTCAATGCATTGTAGTGAACTCTGTGGGTGTACAAATATAGCCGCGCCGCAGGGCTCAGATTGAATTTCATTGTATTTATGCTGCCATCAGTCACAATAAACAGCCGGCAGTCGGCTCTGTCAAAGAGAGGCCAGACGACTTCAACGCAGACATGTTAACAACACGCTGAGGGATGGATGGAGGGATACCGGCTGAGGGCCATCCAACACATACAACAAGGCTGATGCTGCTATCAGCATCGCTAACTGACTGATGGAAATATCTCACACACATTTAAACAAGTGGTGGGACTTGATTAAAGTCATTAGTTGAGTTAATTGCAGGGCCTGTAATTCATTAATAGCGGCTTTATCAAAAACAAATAGACAAAATAAGCAACATTATCAATTCAAAAACTGCTAAATTACTGAATAAATACACAAACGAGCTCAACAGCAAATATTTATTGTTTTTAATCTGTTTTTAATCCATCAGATTAGTGCAAAGTGCCAAGTTCCAGTGAAGCTTATTTGTCAGATTAAAAGTTTTAATCTGGGGGCGTGCTGCGGTGGCGTAGGGGATAGCGCAACCCACGTTTGGAGGCCTTGAGTCCTCGACGCGGCCGTCGCGGGTTTGATTCCCGGACCCGGTGACATTATCCACATGTCTACCCCCCTCTCCTTTCCACTTTCCTGTCAGCCTACTTTCATATAAGGGACACTAGAGCCCACAAAAGCCCCCCTGGAGGGAAAAAAAAAAAGGTTTTAATCTGACAACCTTTAAGCAGGTATTTATTAACCCCTTAACTGTCACCTTCAAAATGCTTACATGTAAGTCAATAGTTAAGGGTTTTATTCTGTATTAAAATGTTTTTTTATTGGACTGATGTAATATCCATGACAGAAAATGGATGGATGGATGGATGGTACAGACATCCTCTTATTTTTGAAGTAGGTGCTTCAATTGTGTGACTTCCTGTTATTTGCTGGTTAAACTGGAGTTGCAGAGCTATTCTAAATAACTAGAGTGCGTCTATATTTAGAAATATCAATAGATGCATCTAAAGAGTTGACATGTCTTGAATCCATCTTTTCCCTTTTAATTTTATTATATGAATATTAATTTCTAGATTAAATGTTTTTTCAGTCGTCTGCCACCGGGCATCTGAGCAGCACCTTTCATTTTCACTTTCTTCAATCTTTCCACAATTTATTCAGGGGATTACACAAGAAAACCCCTGTCAAAATGTTCCTCTTATTTCCGACTAAGTTACGAGTCGCTTTCTTTCCCACGGATGTTCATGTCTTCACCACCTCATCACCGTTTTTCTTCCAGGAACAATCACAGAGCTCTATCTGCAAAGCGCCAGCCAAGCTAGCATCCAGGTCTCTGTCAAGTCGCAAAGTGATGTTTTTACCAACCAGCTGTGGTTAAAAGCAGGAGGAGGGAGAGAAGTCCTCAAAATCAGAGATTTCAGTCAAATATATAAACCACGGATGCATTAAACAAAGCAAACTCAGGGATGTAAGAATAAAATTAAGTAAGAACATGTTTACATTTTGTAAGTCAAAGTACATTGGCGATAATTGGCGAATATTTTGAGGAAAACCCGCCCTAAAAAGAGCAAAATATACGACAAACTACATGTGCTTTACTGAGCATAAGTTTTCTCTCTTCAAAGAATTTGGTGGTAAATGACTTGATTTGTGATAATCGGATTGATTTGTCTGACAGAAACCAGAAAATCGAGAGCTCTTAAAGATCTAGTTCTAAGATCTAGATCTTTTGTTTGTTTTCCATAAATACATTACAGTATTTACTCTCTTAAATACTGATAATGTCATAATAGTGATGAATTCTAACATTCATATTGAGTCTTTGAAATGGATAGCCTAAATGAAGCATTTTTTGCACTTAACTTTTTAAAGGTAATCAGACTTTTGAGGAAATTTTGACTCAAATTCATGTTTCCCTGGGGTATAAATACCAATGTGACACGGGAGTCCATTTCTCTCAGGCTTTCTAAAATTAGGAAAGACAAGAGAACATGCTATTCAAGCAAAGCAGAAGGGTTTCATCTACAAGGCAACAAACATCTCTTCATTTTCCAAAATCGACAGTCAGGCAAACAATTAAACAACTTAAAACAACCAAATCTGCGAAAAGGCTGGATGAGAACCCAGGTTTTACAGCTAAGAAGTTAAAAGCGAGGTGTGGCATCACAAGTTTCCTTTAAGGTCATTGTCCTCGTCTCTACGGAGGGCGCTGCGGTTGCCGAAGTGCGTTGGTCGCTTCTTTCCGCCTAATTACAAACGTGAGCAGAGGTTGAGCCCAGAGGTCAGGGATATCGATGACTATAATCCGGCTCCATCATCCCGTCTGCTTCCGTCTCTGCGAGCCAGCGCATGTTTGAAGTCGACAGGAAGGCGTGTCACCGTGGCAACCGGATAGCAGGGCATGCGTGACGATAGAAATCAAGGGAGCTCAAAGAGTTGGGAGTCATTACTCTGATTGAGGGCAGCAATTTGTCCTGTCTGGTCAGAGAGAGACTAGAAGGAGGTTTTCACTTGGAGATCCACTTCGTTCTGTTCAGGTTGGTTTGTGGGCTTTATATGAGGACAGAACTGGTTTATATTCACAATATGTCAAACATTGCAAAGCAAAACGCCAAGGGCCCTGAGATATTCATCTTCTAACAAGCAGCAGTTCCTTCCTTTCAGTCTTAAGCCAAAGAGTAATCACTCATTCTCCTGTTTCTGCTCCAATCACAAATCAGTGCTTCCACCCTCTCCAATTTATTTTCTATCCATTGATTTGATTGCTTTCTTCAAGCATCGTGATTCAGGGCGAGTTGGTTTCTGTCTGCTTTCCTGCATGTGTGTGCATGTTGTTCAACGTGTGACTGGCTGAGTCCCAGCTTTGTTCAATTCTTCCGGACAGGAAGGAAGCCGCTTCTGGATCGCTTGTCTACTTAAAAGAAAAGTAGCTGCATAGTTTAATTGAACACTTTAATCCACCATAAACAGAAACATTTGGAGGTAACATTGATGTGTATTGGTGATTTTGATGATCATCAAAAATCTATCGTTTGTTACTCGTTTTTGTAACTGTTGACTGTATGTCGTTTTTTATCATTTTGTAGTTATGCGTTTTTATAATGTAAAACACTTTGAACTGCCTTGCTGCTGAAATGTGCTATGTAAAAAAACCTGATTGATTGGTTGATTGATTGGCAACTGTTTTAGTTTTACGGAAGCTAAACTTGGGTATAAACAGGTTAATAGCGTTCAATTTCACAGAAGGCCTCAAGGATTTTCCCATAAAACTCATATTATTAAAAAACAGAATATTTATGTATATTTTTTAAAACATTATCATTGTCAAGATAAAATAATATTCTGCAAAGTAATTAGTCAACTGTCTGCAAGCCATGACCTGTGTTACACATGAAAATGTGTGAACTTAGGCTCATACTGTACAATTATTACCCACTAAATTGAATAAAAGTGTCCCAAAAACGCAGCCCTGAGGAGTCCCACGTGACAATTGTTGGTATGTAATATAACATACCAACAAATGTTTACAATTTGGTGGTATTTTAATTTTTACCCATTACATTGAATAAAAGTGGACCAACAAAGCCCTGAGGAACCCCACACGTGACGTACCAACAAACCATTATATACCAACCAATTTTTATAATTTGTTATAAAATTATGTAATTTTTGCCCATTAAAATTATATAATTTTATAACAAACAAAAATTTGTTTTATATAATTTCTACCACTGTATGATACAATTTTTACCTACTAACCTGAGTAAAAGTGGCCCAAAAACACAAGATAATAAACTAATTTTTACAATTTATTGGTATTTTATACAATTTTTACACATTAAATTAAAAAAAGTAGACCGAGACCGCAGCCTTGAGGAACCCCACCTGTCACGTTTGTTGGTATGTGATAACAACCAATGTTGCATACCAAAAACAACAGTTATGTACCAACAAAGTTTTACAATTTGTTGGTGTATTATGTAATTTCTATCCATATGATAAAATTTTTGCCCATTAATTTGAACAAAAGTGGCTCGAGCACACAGCCCTGAGGAACCCCACATGTGACGTCTGCTGGGGTTTATTTCTATCAAAAAGTAGTGATATGTTTTCTGTTTTCACCCGTTTTATTTATATGCTGCAGGATATTTTCTTATGATGTTGGTTGAGTGGACTCAAGCACTTAAGTTCCCTAAAATATTGTAATTTTTCACGAGGAATTGGACGAACACCAAGAAGCTCACCTGAGATGAAGATCCTCAGAGTATTTCAGGCAAGCATAGATGAACTCTTTCAGCTGGCAGTAGGCTTTTGGCACAAACTCAGAGAAAGGAAGCTTCTTGGGGAAGGAAAGCTAAAAGACAAATTGAGTTTAATTTAGCTTTAGGTTCATCTGCTGTGTGTTTTCGGCCTAGCTCAAGGCCGCAGCTCTCTACCTTTTCCAGTTCCGGATCTTGGAGGGGAAATTGAGAAGTGTATTGTCTGTATTCTTGCTCTGTAGAAACCGGGATTGGACTGAAGTTGTCCTGGTCCAGAATCTGCCTGCAGAAAACAAACAGAAATGTCAGGTAAATATTTTCCAATCTCCTGCTTAGATGCTATAAAACAAGAGAGAAAGACACCATGAGTCTCTGTTTTTCCTTCTCAGAAACAACCAACACGTCCCGCTGGGGGTCATTCTGATGCTTGAGGTTTTCTTACCACCCTCCCTTCAGTCAACACCCCCACTTCTTCTTGGCGCTCTGGAGTTCGGACGTTCCAGCGTTCCATGGAGAGTCCGTGAACCGGAGAGGGCTCTCTCCCCAACAATGCAACACAACATTCCTGTGGCTTCCCAAGTGCTTGTGTGTGAACAAGAAAGAGAGAGGAAGGAGAGAGGGAATGTGTGTGTTTGTTTGTCCGTTCTCACTGCTCCGAGTCCCAGTGGTGTCACGGGACAAAAGGGATGCTGGAACAATGGCATGTTGGGCCCGAACACACACTGGCCGAACCCGACTCCTCAATGGTACTACCCATTCTCTTCCGGACGCAATTTAAAGCACTTCCTTTCTCTGGCTGCTTGTAAAACTTCAAACCCCGCCTGGGCCGGTTTGAGAAAGGCCTCAGCTTCCTCATGACCTTCTGATAACCGCAGCACACAACCTGATCCCTACCTGAAGGTGATGTTCCATCTCTTCAGCAGGATTTCTCCATACTGCTCCCTCATTTCCAGTAGCATGTCAAACAGCTGGGACACGGGGAAACCATAACCCTGCACATGAGGACGGGAAAAAACAACGTCAAAAACATGCAAGCATGGCACTGATGACTAACAATAACAGGAGAGTTTCAGCCACATTTGAGTTCATATTCACTGGAAATGTGTTTGTTTTGGTTTTCCAGGCATTTAATTGAAGGGCACATTCAACACCTACTACCTACTACTAGGTTTGATATTAACATTAGTTTTTACTTTGGAGCAGGACCTTCCAAAAAGACTCTTAATAACTTTCAATAAAATGATAAAGAAACAACTAATGTTTAGAATAAAATAGAAAATAAGTCTATCAAGATAGCAAATTTTGTACCAGAAGTTAAACAATAAGCTTGTCTGAAAGAACAGGAAGGATGTTTGATTGTTGAAATGCCAATAAATATTTCCATACTCGTTATTAAAAAGGGAAAATAAAAATTCTGGTTAAAGAGTAAATAAAAATTTTTGTTTTTCAACTGACACAATTTTTACATAATTTTATTATAAAGGGAATGAATACCTCGAGACTTAAAGAGGCAGTATTAGGTATTTTCCAGGTACATAGTGCCATTTTATAACACAATTAAGTATGGATGTTATTTTCAGCTGTTATATATATAACATAAATATGGCAAAAGAAATTTGACTTCATAATTTAGCGTCTTGAAATTGGGTCTTTGTCTCTTTAAAATCTCCTGCTCTTTCTCAAACTCCACCTCCAGGAAGTTGTCATTACATGGCTCCTTTATTAACCCTTTAACAACATTTTTACCACAGTTGCACTGGAAACTGTGAGGTTCCTATAATGAGCTCAGCTGATGCACGCCAGGTGTTTGCTAATTGCTGCTGGCTAGTCTGAAGGAACTGCTCTATGAGATGGAAGCTCAGAAGCTTGGAAACTACAGCTCAGAGGAGGAGCTGCATTTTTAAGGTGAAGTTAGGTCCAACCAGGCATTTAGCGCACCTGAATGGTTGCCATGGAGATTAAAACATTTCTCAAACATGAATGAAAGAATCAAAGCAACACTCCAGGTATGTTTTTGATGAGGGAATAACATTATAACATGAAATCAAGCTGGAAAAACAGAATACTGTAAAATTTTCTCCTTAACTGTTCCACTTTAGCAGAAGTAGTAAATTTCTCAGGAGAAGAGTGTTTATTTGTAGATTAGCAGACTTGACAACCCATATTTTTTTGTGTATTTGATTCAATACTTCGCATTTCCGACTAATAAGATACTCCAGATTGAACTTAAAGACTGGGTGAATGTCTTAAATATTGAACTTTGTTCAGTATTAGAGTAAAAAGTCAGGCCTGAAATTGAGAGAAGCAATCATGAAAAGGAGCCTGGTGTACTGGAACATAAAAGCCAATAAAAATATGAGCGCATCGATTCAGCTGCTCCTCATCACTTCACATAAACGACTGGTGGGCATCAGACCACCCATTCATCAGACTCCATGCTTTCATCTCATCCAGCTTTCACCCACACCCCTCACCATCTCTCCATCCACTCATCCATCACACTCAATCCATCGAGGGCCGCTCATAAACAGAGACGCATAAACAGTAAAAACTCACATCGGATGATGAACTATTATTTCTAACATGGTTTGGTTATTAAAGGAGTCTCTGGAAACTGGCAGCTGTCCACTTGGACACGGACTGAATGCTGATAAAACAAGTTTTAGAAAAGATTCATGGTCCTCTGGGTTAACGCAAAGAGGCGAGGATGTTTGAGGACTTCACAGATCCAAACACAAACCTGCAGAGTGTCAGCAAACAGGACGATGAGGTTCTTCAGGTCCAGAACCAGGTCTGGGTCGTCACAGTACGACTGCAGAGACAGACCAGGATGTTATTTAGAAGACCGCCAGAAACAAACGTTTTGGGCCAAAATTATTTACAAATGTTAAAATTAAAATATGTTCATCAGAAAGTTGGTTTGCTTTATTTTTGTTTGATTTATTTGCGAATACACTGCAAAATCTTACCAAGTATTTTTGGTCTAGTTTGTAGAGGAAATATCTTAGTAAACTTGAAATGAGACAAAATTAACTAACAAGTAACTTTTCAGCTAGATATAGAGGTTTGTTTTAAGTAAATAATTCCTTTATATTAATGAACAAGTACTAGTTCTATTAGGAAATAAATTAATTTATCATCAAGTGGGAAAAATGTCATGTTATGAGTGAAATAATCTGCCAATGGAACTAGAACTTTCTCATCAATATTAAGGAATTATTTACTTAACACAACCCTCTGTATCTGGCTAAAAGTTACTTGTAAGTTAGTAAACTGGAAATAAGACCAAAACCAAGATATTTGCTCTACAAAGTAGACCAAAAATACTTGGTAAGCTTTTGTGTTTTTGCAGTGTAGATGTTGGAAACTAGCGTGGACTCAGAGAAATGGAGAACATTCTTCCTCTGGCCTGGAGGTTTGAAAACGTCTCTGAGATTTGTGCCTCTCGTAAGGCACAGAAAGTTTGCTGCATCAGAGCTTATTCTGCAAACATGTTTTCATCTCTCCTTCAGCACATTAGCTCTCTGTCAGAAAACCCAAAAACCAAATCAAGTGAGCGTACAAAACATTTTAGTGATATTGGAAGTTATTTCTAAACTTGTTGTTTCCTTCAACCATTTCTAATGCAACAAAAAAAATGTATTAATGGGAACATAACACCAGTTATTAACTTCCTGCAGCTAACAGGACTTATGCTTTGTGATTTGCAGCAGTTTTTACTGAATATTTTAGGAAAATCAGACAATATTGAACTATTATTAGGAAGAGCTTTACAGTAGTAAAAGCTGAAAACTCAATCAATTGTGTCTGAGTGATCAGGGTAATCAATCAGATTTTGGATAATTAGTTTAGGAAACATCTTACAGAGTGCGTCCTCAAGGCAGCGACAATTTTAGACAAAGCCAACTCCCAAAGCTCCTCCACGTAGGCTCTGTTGACCAACCCCTGGGTGGTGTGAAGGATGTGGTCCTCCACGACAAAGAAGCTGGACGGAGAGAGAAACGGCAACACCTCATGAACACGATGCAAGAAACAAATTTAAGTTAAATTAAATGAAAAGAAAAACTTTTTAATCTATTAATCAAATTTTTGGTTTTTGGAGATTAAATCTTGGCAAATCCAGATTTTTATTTTTCCACCATAGTTAATAGAAATGCTCAAGAATTTGATACATGAGCATCAAATTATCTGTAATACGACTTATAAACGACTGTGCAAACAAATGTTTCTATTTTTTAAAAATCTACACAAACTGTTCAAGTCAGATAATAACTTTTTCAAAGATTTTCTTATTAAAACAACTTTTCTCATAATTTTTTCTGATAAAATTGTGACTTTAACTTAACAAAAAACTCATAATCTGCCCCTATACTCTGCAGTACAACTCAGAGAATGAATGATTGAAATAATAGTCACTTTTTGAAAATAGTTTCTCTAATTTCTTCTTTTAAAAAAAAAATTTAATCAGATCTGGTATAAAAAATCTGAAATTTTATTCTTAAGTCATATCCTCCATTCTGATGAAAAGATTATGAAAATGTATTCTACAGATACAAAATGACTATTTTAGAAATGAATGAAGTTTCTAACAAAAGCTTCAACACAAACTCCTAATGACTCCTTAAGTTAGAAAAACCTCATCCATAATGATCAGGATCGATACTTTTGCAGCTTTTCTGTAATGGCAGAGCAGCAGAGATAAATCCTGGCCGTACAATCAGGCACTGAGTGCAAACTGTGCGTCCATCCAGGCAGGCGTTTCATGATGCCGATGTCTTGGTGTTGCGGCTCGGTCCCGACACAATGCCCGACTGAACGGATCAAAGCGTCTGCAGTGATTTTGGTTTATGTGCGCTGATAGAACGTCTCAATCAAATCGTCGGCCGCTCAGACTTCGCCAGACCACAATGAGCTGCAGTGAGTTTTCTCTGCCTTCAGACGACTGCAAGAAAAGGCCAACTTTTTTGACCGATTTCAAAGATTTTCTCCCGTATTTTTTTGGGTGGGGGGTTTTGTGAAAAAACTTGGAAAACATAACAGCAATAAACCTCAGATGTTTCCAGCAATGTCTTGATCGCTAGCTTGCAGATTATAAATTAGCTCTGGTACATTACCTCCCACTCAACTTAGAAGAAGTGGGTAAACCTCAAATCACCCGACACTTCTGGTCTGTCCAACAGGACATCGATTTATCGCTCTTGCGGTTTATTTACATGAATCTTATCAACGAGAGACGAGACTCTGTCCTGTGATGAACTTCATTGTTTAACATGCCAACTTAGCTCTTAGCTTTATGAAATTTCCAAATAATTATAAATAGCTGGATAGAAAAGGCATAAAGATGACAGAAGGAAGGATAAATAAAGATAAACCAATCAGAAACATTGCTTTGTTCAAGACATTTTGAAAACCAAATATTTCAACTATCATGTGGCCACTGGTACATGTTGTTCTACTTTTATTTCAGTTAATCTAAATTTTAAAAAGTAAGCTAATAAAGGATGGGCTTACCCAACAATCTGATTGAAGTACCTCCTGTATCCCTCCAGGGTTTCATGCTAGAGACAAGTAGAAGGAAAAGAAACAGAAGAGGGTTCGACAGCACAGGAGAAATACATAAAAGTTACAAATTATCACTAAAAACCAAGCTTTAATGAAGTATAACCAACTTTCAGCAATAAGAGGCTAATTTACAAGATAAAAATATCTGTAGGATAAATGTCTAATTCTGACTTGGAGTGTAAAGGAAAAAAAGATAATTGAAAATAGCTTTGCAATTGCTACCTAGAATTTGTTTTGAGTAGAGATAGTTTGACTGAGTAGCTGTATTAACTAGTTATCACTTATGGTTAAACCAATTAGCTTTTAGCTAACAGATGAACTAAATAGCCTTCAGCTTATCTGATGTTAGCCGTTATGTTTAATTGAACTTTTAGCTTCACCCTAAATAC
Organism: Xiphophorus maculatus; assembly: GCF_002775205.1. NCBI lineage: Eukaryota > Metazoa > Chordata > Actinopteri > Cyprinodontiformes > Poeciliidae > Xiphophorus > Xiphophorus maculatus. Next base: position 26,370,310 of record NC_036456.1, read on the forward strand.
CCTTCAACTTATCTGCAGTTAATTTATGTTTATTACAGTTAGCCTTCAGCTTCATCCTAGTTAACCTTCAGTTTATCTGTAGCTACCTGTTAATTCAGTTAGCGTTTAGCTTTATCTGAGTTAGCCTTTAGTTTATCTGAAGTTATTTGTCATGTTCAATCCAAGTAGCTTTTATCTATATCCTAGTTTGCCTGTACTTAATCTAATTAGCTTTTAGCTTCACTCTAGTTAGCCTTCAGTTTATTTGGAGTTAGCTGTTATGTTTATTCATGTTTGTTTTTAGCATCATCCTAGCTTATTGGTTTAACTTGATTACCAACTAATTGTGCTTGTCTTTCTTTTCATCCGCTTAGTAATATGCTTAAATTCAGCGGGTCGTCTCGTGACAATGTACCTTATTTGATCAATTCAAGTCAGCTGTTAGCTTAACCCCAGCTAGCTGTTTTCTTAATCCTAGAAAGCCATAAATTTGCTTCCAGTTACTTGAACAAAAATTTTATTTCTCTGTGCGATATTACAAATGGTTCTCCAAAATGAGATCACACAAACTGCTGTGTATTTAAGGTAATGCTAACTAGCATTAATCCACTATGGTAAAAAGTTTAAATTTAATACAGCACATCAAAGATTTTCAAAATAAAGCACGTTTTTGCTTTTGTTAAGGTGTTTTTTAGGTGCATCAGTGAGTCAGGTTGGGGGTTGTGTGTGGAGTTAGAAGTGTGTGGCCCTCCATGACCGTGACAGTGCGGGGTCGTACCATGTTAGAGTGCGGCTGCAGTACGAGGCGAGCCTGTTTCCTCCTCTGCTTTCTGTAGTAGTTCTCAAACACATCACGCAAACCCTAAAACATAAATGGGGGTTGAAAACCAAAGTGAACAAACAGAGCACAGCAAGTGTATGAGTTTGAAAGCTTTTACCAAACCTGAAATAGATAAAGGAAATTATTAGTATTTCACAGTTAAGATTGCAAGTTGTACCCTGAAAGGTTTGATTTCTTCATCACCAAGTTATCATGGTAAGTTAAATTGACCCAATTACCTCAGTGTAGTTATTTTAAATAAGTGAATAACAGGTTGTGACCTCATCGGTCAGCTGTCGGTGAAGTCAACCACCGCCTTAACACACAGAAAGAAGCTGCATCACTTCATATCTAATTCTTCCATTACACAGAAGCTGTTTATCTCTTATCTCCCTGTGGGTTGTGCAAAGGTCTGTTTGAGGTCTGAAACCAGGACCTACAGTCACTGCTGAGGTCAGAGATAAAAGCCTAAAGCCAGAACCCCTCAGGTCCTGACCAGACCACCGTGGATAAACTCCCACATATCTGCTGTGATGGACCACCAGCTGTTACCACTGTGATAACAAATAGATCAGGTTATTCACTGACGTCTACATGGGCCCTACTGCACCAATTCCTCACACTTACACAATAAAGTACACAAACTTTTATTTTTCTTTGGACAATCTGATCACTTTTCAACTGATTTATGGAGCCGAAGTTGCATTTGCACAGATTTTTGCCTTAATTGAGCTAACATTAAAGTGCTACTCCTACACAATATTTAGCAGAAGCTAATGCTAAGGCGCTAACTTCACTAACTTGTTCCCTACTGTCAGTTTTATTTCGTTATGATGTGTTTTTTGTTTTAAATAAAGTTATTAGGAAAACAGAAAGAGAACGTGAGGAGATTATTTAATTTATAAGAAACTGGTCTGTCTAGAATACGTCTTACCAAAAGTACTCATATAATGTGAGTATCTTCAAAGAGTTGCTGGGGGCAGGAAGGATTTCTATTAATCTCAAGAAGCCTTTGTATGACCTGAAGGGACCAACGAGTCAACATGATCGTTTTGCACTTAAAGTAAACAATATTCTTTTTTTTATAGCAACTCTTGGCTGCAAGATGTCCATTGAAAGCAAGAAGTTACAAAGAAAACAAAGTATTTGGTAGAAAAATATGAATCTCATTGGTGGAGATCTAGATAACATCTTTGAACTCTGTTTGGTTTGATGCTGTGAGATGAAAACACGGCGTGCTTTAATTCTTTAATTCCCAGTTTGACCCTAAGCTGAACAATGACCATTCAAACAAGCGAGCGGCATCAAACGGCCATGAACTCTTCGTTTTACGGCGCCGAGATCCCAAAGAGGGGAGCTGAGGGGTGAAACCTGGGCTGGGATGTGGACGTGTGACCTTTGTAAACAAAGGAGGTGAGACGATACGCAGAGACTGAAACGAACTGAGGATAAAAACCAATAAAATGAGAGGTTAATGTAGTTAAACAGACTGAGATGTGTGGATACAACTCACTGTTTTAAGGTTACATTACAGCAAATGTTCACTTATTTATCGTAGAAAGTTTAAGGAAGGTTAAAAATGTTAATTTATAGATAAGAAAAAAACGTTTCCCTTGCATTGTCATACTTACATATTTAATGTGTTACTCTACTGTTTTTTTTTAAATATACACGTCACATCCAAAGACGTTTTAAATGGGGATTTCATATGTAAGCCTGTCATAATTAGCAATAAATCAATTGATCTTGTGATAAATTAAAATGACCCCACCTCTCGCCCGAAACGTTAGCCGGAGATAGTGACCAGCACCCCTCCGACCCCTTGTCTAGGGACAAGGGTGTAGAGAGAATGGATGGATGGATAAATTGAAATGAGATCAATCATTTCCACTTGAACAACAGCTGGCAAAGAGTTGCTTTTCGTTAATAGTTTTGAAAAACCGGCATTTTGAGAGACGATGCAAACATTTGACTCATAGTACCAAGTAGATAGTTTGCACTTCCTGCCTCTTTTGCCTGTTTTCCTTGTCTAAGCTGAATAATTATTATTTCTTGAAATACAATTTTGTTTATCCATTGTTGCTTTATTTGTTTATTTTGGATGTTAACATTTTTTTGATCTTTGAGAGGCTGTACTTGCATTAATGTGTCATTAAAATTATTATCATCATTATTATTATTATATTAATTGAAAATAGTCTCAAGATGAAAATATTGTCGTTTATCACAATTTCTGGGACAATTTATCGTCCAGCAAAATTTATTTTTGCGATAGGCTTATTCATGTAAGAAGGGATTTAAAATATGTGCAGTTTAAATCAAACTTTTAAAGTTTTTTAAGTGCATAAGTCCATTTCAAATGGGAATGTTTTCAAGAACAGAATTTGTTTGTGGCACTACAGTAACCTAAAAAAGTAGCAGTACATAGTTTATTGTCGTGTTTGTCATCATCGAGATAGAACCACAAAATATTGGGATAAAATTTTATCTCGATATCGTCCACCATCACAGGTGAAACCAAAACAAATATGGCAAATCAGTTTTTATTCAACAAACCAGCAATATTATTTTCCAGGCTGGTTTGGATGCTTTTTCCCAGAATAACTGACAAAAATAATGGGTTTTAGTATTTACTCAGGTTGTCTTTATATTTCAAAAAGGTGCAAACACTTTTCAACAGCTCTGTGTGGCTGTTAACTTTCAGGTAACTCTCATCACATCAGAAGAAGCTTAATGGGCGACTTGGAAAACTAGATTTTATTTTGACCAAGCTCCTTCTCTGTGTTCATGGATTTTCCTTTTTGCTGAACATTTCCACACTGGAGGATCGTAAAAAAGCAACCTGCACCATTTCCCCGTCTCTTTAAAGACCGTAAAGTCTCGTGTGTGCTCGATTTTCCTTCTCTTTAGTCCAACCAAACGATGTCTCCTCCAGAAGAAAAACCTCAGCAGGCCGGCTCCGATTCTGAAGAAAGCGCCTCGCTGTCAACCTCCCCTCCCTCTCTGCTCGCCGTGTTTACATCAATCATAACTCGGCCCACGTTGCCCAACATGAACTACAACAAAGGCGCATTGTTCGGCCTCCACGCTGCTCAACAACTGCTGGAAAAACGTGGACTCTGGGCACGGAAAACAGCAAGGGGAGAGAGAGGAAAGAAGATTCCTCTTCCAGACTCCCCAGAAAAGTAAATGAAAGCGTTCCGTCACTTTTTACAGCCAAAATGTGAGCAGGAACATCAGAGAGGCAAAATGAGTGGTGACCTCAGAGGTCAGCAGGTCAATCCTTTCAACACCTTCCTCCTCTTCTTCTCCCACAGTAGCTGCCTCCCTCTCTCTAATCTCAATCCCTCTGTGTTGTGTTTTCTTCCTCGCTTTCCTGTTTCTGCCCTTTCAGCCTTCCCTCGACCTTCCTCCATTCCTCCCCTTCTGACCCGTCCTTATCGCTCTTTAGCTGATTTACTCTCTGCTGCTACGCCTCCAATGGCCTTCATCCTCTATAACCACTGCTTATTTATCGCTTAAAAGCTTTTCTTCTACTGATTTTATATCCTCCATCAATTTTTTTTTCCATCTTGGTTCTTTTGATAAGTACATCAAATGAGTATTTATCAGCTTCCGGTAATCTTTCCATTCGGTGTTCTGCAGCCATTCCTCCAAAATTCCTAAAAAGACAGACAAGTATGATTTCAGCCTCTCCCTGGGTCTGTACTCTGTGAAACCACCAAGTCTTTGTGGGTTTTTCGCCACCAGTGCCGTTTCTTTTTGAAACATCTCGAATCTGACATTTTACAAGAAAGATATTGAGACTAGAGATGAAGAGGCCTTTGGGGACCAAGGGCAATCCTTCCAAGACCAAAACCAGACCTTCCAAAACCAATACCCAACCTTCCAAGACCAAGGTCAAACCTTCCAAAACCAAAGGCCAATCCTTCCAAGACCAAAACCAAACCTTCCAAAACCAAGGCCAAACCCTCCAGGACTGCGACGAAACCTTCCAGGACCGCGACCAAGACCTTCCAAGATCAAGACTAGAAAAATTAGTAACTACTCAACTTCAACCACTCGGTGTTAAACTAATTATCACATACTGATATTTAAACTATCGAAATACAATCTGCAAACTGAATTCATCAGCTTACATTGCACAATAGTTGTATGATAAATTTAGATTGGTCATATCAGGCATGGATTCAAGATTGGTTCTACCAAGACGGGGAAAACACATTTCAAGACTGGTTTCAAGCCCTTCCTGCTGAATACCATAAAATGCTAAAATTTGTATATGTAAAACATTGCAAAAACTATGGATTTGTGTTGATCCACGGCCATAAATCGTGAAAATTCAATGTGTACAAATACTTTTTCAAGGTGCACCACAAAAAAAAAGTACACATTGGTAACAAGTTGTTAAAACCAGTCAAAAACACCATGAAAATATAAATAGACAAAGAAAAAGTTCAGCTTTAATAAATTCTTCTCTTTCTTCACTTTAGAAATGTTCACACCATCACCTGTCTAAACCTGGTCAAACGTCTCTTAATTGGCCGGTTTTCCCAGGAGCTTCTACTCCTGCGCTCCCTCCATCATCTCTTCCTTCGTACCCTTTCTCTCACCCTGATTCTGCTTTCCTTTACTCCCTCCATCGTTCTCCTTCCTGTCAAAGTTCATGCACTTCCTGTTAGCCCTCCTCCAAAGCCCCCACCACACCACACAAAAAACTCTCAGTGCACAGAAACACCGACCCCATGGCCGAGCTGGCCCGGTCACAACCCCAACGCACAAACACGCTCAGTCAGACCCAGAAATGTGCAGCTGACCCCGCCATGGCCCAGTCAACACCTCCATCCGTGTTGCTTTCGCTCAGACTGAGAAGAGACACTCAGCTAGGTTGGAGCGAAGCCAGGCCTGAACTTGGAGGCCTCGGAGGACACCACAGAAACCTCCTGCTGGTTGCAAATACATCGTCAAACTCAATCTGATGCACTGGAGTAACACCTGGTCATACCGACAAATCAGACTCAACCAACAATTTTTCAGCTTGTACTTAATCAGGAAAACTAACATGCAACACTTGAAGAAATAAAATGAGACTAAACCTACGGTGCGGGGTGTGCTGTGGTGGCGCAGGGGTTAAAGCACAACCCACATATACAGTAGAGGCCTTAGTCCTCGATTCAGCTGTCGCAGGTTCGATTCCTGGCCTGGCGACCTTTGTTGCATGTCTGCCCCCTTCTCTCATTACCCTCTTTCCTGTCAATTCACTGTCAAATAAAGGCCACTAGATTCAATAAAACCCTTAAAAAAACCAAAATAAAACCCTACAGTGCTACGAAATGAAAAGCTTTTATAAAATATACCACAGACTCTAGCAATAAAAATAGTCCGGTGAACTCAGGTGATACCAGCTCAAAGATTTCTGATGAATAACAGAAGTAAGTAGGGAGGAAGTCTTAGTAATGCTTTATAAATAATAAAAAGATTTTAGTGAATCCAACATTGAATGAAAAGAGAAAACCAACAAATCCTGGAGTACATTAAAGAATAATGAATAAAAAATGTTTTAATTTGTACTGAATCTCAATTTAAACTTCTTTACCAAATTTTGAATATGCAAAGTAAAAGACCAATAAACTGACCAATGATTATATTCAAGTATTTTGTAATGTGACACTACATCAGTTTATGTAAGTGTAAGATTATGAAGAGCTGGAATTTTATTTTAATCAGAGAAAAAGTCATCAGTTTAGCTTTCTTAGCTTTCTTTTTAAAGTGGTCAAGATATGTTCAAAAATATTAAATGTAGACTGTAGATTGGTGATTGCTTGACCTAATGTGGAACCAGAACAATATCATCAGCATAAAGTCATTTGACTTCATTTATTCTGGAGATTTAAAGACCAGAACAGGTGATTTAACGCAGCAGGTGAGAACGAGATCACAAGTGGATTAAGAGCAGAGGTGGAAATGTGTTCACTGTTATTTAGTTTGTAGGAAAGAAAGAAAACATAAAGAGGAAGGACTCACCAGCACAGTGTAGATATGGAGGCAGCGGTACACTGGGGAGAAATCCACCAGGTCCTGAGCTCCTGGGACCTGCACAGGTTATACAAACATTTATCATCTTCACTCCTCTAAAACCAGCAACAAAAATACTTTTGATTTTATAAATGACAACAAATTGTTACAGTTGTAGCTAAATAAGCAGCAAAATATAGAAAAATGATCCATTTTTAGCTAAATTTTACCAGCTGTTACATTTTTGAAGAATGAATTTTCACAGGGGAGAATTTTAAGAATGAAACAATTAGAAATTCTTAAAGTTAAGTTATTTTAATATCCCTTTTTGATATTTTAATAGGTTTTTCCAGTCAATTTACTGATTTTTAAGAATGCAAACAACAAATACCATCCATCAACATCCAAATTGTGATCCAAAAGTAATGATTAAAGTGTCCCCCTTAAATAAAAGTTAAATAAAATATAATAAAAACTAAAACTATAGCCAGTTTCGCTGTATTATTTTCTGTTTCTGGACATTTACAGAATGTTTAAAATAAAATGTTCTTGGGGATTTAGCAGTTGTGTTTTTTGTAAAATACAAAGAACTGAAACCAAATTGGATAAATAACGAATTCAGGAAGGTGTTGGAAGATAAAAGGGAGACAAAAGTTAAAGGTGTTTTGATGTCGAATAATAAAAGCAGCTAAAAAAAAAAAAGAAGAGTGAAACAGAAATAAGAGTCATTAAATGAAGGGAAGGGGAAGACGGGCTGGTGGTTGGCATTTTTGAAGGCCGCTGGCGCCAAAACGGTCGTAACCCTGACGACTGCGGGGTCAGGCCTTTGTTCCAAACAAGGTCTTCACACGAAGAAGGTTGAGTCAAGTTTACAGGACGTCAATAAGCCACAGAGACCTGAACACGAGTGCCAGCGCAGGGCGGGCAGGGGGTGACAAGTTCAGCTGCATTGTACTCGGTTTTCCTCGAATGGGAACAACAGAGGAACTCCGATCTGACGAGGGACGACTAACAGCAGGTCAGAACGCCGCCGTGACAAGATGGCATTCGTGGAGCCACAAATGCCATCTTTTATTGTTTAAACTTAAAACATTTCTGCTCTGGCAACAACATAACACACACACAAAATAAATACATAACAATCAAAGAATGGGAAAACCTCACTCAAACGTAAATAGTAAATTTCCTCAGTTTTTGTCACACCTGTTTGTGCATGAAATGTATGTTATATCCGGGTAATTTGGGATTGGATTATCAGATTGACTCCCAATCTGAGGTCAAGTTTGATGATTCTTAAGGTGGACATGGTGTGCAGACAATCAAACGTATATAAGCAGCTGCACAAAGGTGGGACGCTTCGGCTCTGATGGACAACATCGCCAATGGAAGAATTTGGAGGGAACGTTTGATCAGAGATCATACTTAAATCAATTTTATCTTTTAAAGCTTTCAAACTGCTTCAAACTTTAAAAACATCAAATGAATTTTGAAAGTATGTTCTTTTTTTTTAAATATATGAGAAGCCTGCAAAATATTTAACTTAAAACTGTATCTAACAGTTTAAACTGTAGTTTCATGAGAAAAATTATATTTTTAAAATAGCCTTTGAATAAAATTAAGTATGTTGCAAAAACAAAGTCATAAGAAATGTTTTTTATCTGTCTAAAAGTATTTTTCCATACATTAGTTTAACTTCAAATATTTGCACAATGATTTTTAATTCTAAAATTAATTCAAACTAAATTTAATTAATGGATGAATTAATTAACCAGAAATAATTTAATTAAACCAATAAACAAATAAATTGTCTAACTAAAAATTATGTAATTGATTATTTAAAATACATTTACTAATTAAAATTTAAGTTAATTAATTGATTAAAAAACAAATTAAATAAATAGTGATGTTAAAGGAAAAGCAACAGAAGAGAGAAGTGCAGAGTGAAGGAGGGAAATCCTTATTAATATGTTGATATTTGTGAATAAGGATTTTAAAAAGCTGCTTAATTATTTCACTTGTGATGCCGTTAGTTTTAAACATGAACCTCTATCAGATCAGATCACAGCTGTAACTTGGATGTGTTCGTGGTGCCGCCATGCTCACATCTTCCTCCTCTTCATCCTCCACGTCCAGAATGCCAGAGTCCTGTTCAGACAGGGGACTGCCTCCCTCTCCGCTGCTCTCCGTTACCGCCGCCGCCTCCTTCCTGCCGCGCCGGCCAATCAGAGCTCTGGGCTGGAGGGTGACGGAGCTGTCCAGCGAGCGCTGCAGCTGAGCCTGAACAGAAACACGCAGCAGAAGGTCACCAGGGTCAAACTTCACTCACAGAACCCGGCTCCCTCTTTCTTGTACCCTGGGACCGGCCGACCTGCATTGTTTCTGTCTGTTCCAGTTATTTCCTACATTTCCCAGAAAGCTTTTCAAGTCGCGCAGAGGAGAAGCGGGAGGCTCTTTGGCTCGACTTCAGAGCGAAGCGATGGAGGTTCTTTGATTCTCAAAGTCTGACACCAAAACCAGATGTTAGTTGATAACAATGACACACCGTCTCCGCAGAAGCTGCACCGCATCTGTTCAGCAAAACTGCACAAAAAATTTAAATACGGAAACAAAACAAACGAGGATTCAGATGCTAGGAATCGTACATAAAAAGAACGAGTTTGCAGATGGAGACCAAGTGTTTTGTACTAGAGGCCTTTTTGTTCCAAACGTGAGAAAACACCAGGGAGATTTAAAAAACCAAAAAAAGACAGGAAGGAGAGAGCAGGAAGGACGATGAGTCAGTGAATAAAATTAGACTTAAAAGCAGAAACGGATCACGTTAAGCCTGCGCTAATCGCTACCTTTCACATGTTACCCTGAAAACCCAGAGTCAGGTTATAATATTACAATCAGAAAAATCGCAATGTTTTAATCTGACTGTTCTGGATCCATTCAAATCGAAATAATAGATGCTGGTTGTGGAGAAAAATGTGCAGAAAACTATTTGAGAAAAATAAAATCGGTCAAGTCAAGTTTATTTGTATTGAATATTTGAGCAACAAGGCGGTTCAAAGTGCTTTACATCATTAAAAAAAATCAGTCACCATTTATGAAGCAAACATTACATTTTGTTAGTTGCATATTAAGAAATGATTATTTACATTTTCCCAAGGAAATGGTCCAGCTTGAGGGTCATTGAAGTTTGTGATTGTAAAGATAGAAGTGTAAAGTAGTTTTGCAAGGCTGATAAGAAAATATTTAATAACATTGACTGTAAACCAGTCACCAGTGAAGTAATTGCTGAAGTTTTGCTACAGTTTTTAATGGTAATTTCACAGATTTGATCCAAAAATGGCAGCTGGTTGGAGATTTCTCAGTGAATCCACCCTTCTGCTTTTACCTTAATACTTGTTTGGAGAATTTGGAGTGTACACATCTGACCACTTCTTGCACCCTCTCTTCGTTTTTTGACCATTTTCATTTCTATTCTTTCTCCCCATTTCCCCCTCTGTCCCAAATGTTTCTCGTGACGCACAGTCCTGCACTTGTGCTTCAAGTACCACATCAAAAGGCTTCCCCCGAAGAAAAGCTGGGTTTAAGAGGGTTCCCCTCGCAGAACAGCCCGCCTTTGTGCGGCCGGTTTGAACAGGCGCTCGGCGAGTGCGTCAACAGTGTGCCGAACACACCTGCCGAGGAATGCAAGAGGCGAGCCGAAGCGCCGAGTGGATCTTCTTGACGTCGATGCTGACGTCTTCAGAGATGTTCTCCCTCTCTGCCTCTTTTCACATCTGATTATGTTCATTTGCATTTGAAGGCAAAACCCGATTCAAGTCGACGTTGTACTGTTTCCTCTAATTTCCCAGTTTAAGTTTGTGGAGAACCTGAGTTTGTTTGGTGCTTGGAGATGTTGCCCCTCCTGTTCGGAGCCTTTTCCACTGATTTTCTTAGCACTTATTGTCTTTTATGACTCATTTACCTTGTGATTGTGCGACCGCCCGCATGTGGGCATCAGATCAAAGATGGCATTGTTATTCTTCCAGCATGCCGCGTTCTTCCGGGTCTTGCGTACACACCAGTTTTTCTCATCATGGCTGTCATTAGCGCCCCGAACCGAGCCGCTCCAGGTCCCTGGCGTGTTCATCGACGTCCCCTTCGGCAGAATGAAGGGTAGCCTACGTGCCGGCGCCGGCGAGCAAAGGAAGCGATGTTCAAAAGGAGCAGAAGCCCAACTGGGCGTGGATGGAAAGATGCCCTCACATCTCCAAGGGTTTTCCCACAGAAACAAAAATAAAAATAAACGTTTTGGCCACAATGAGGGAGGTCGGAAGCTCAGCGTGGGAATATGATTAATGCTGGTTCAAGACGAAAAACAAAAAGCGAGAAAAATATCAAACTAATAAGTTTAGTAAACAGATTATTCTGAAGATTAATTAGATTAAAAAAACGGCCAATTCTACAGATTTTTCCATTAAGCATTTTTATATCAGATTAGAAATACATAAAAATTGTATTACTTAAAATGCAATAGCATAAAAATGTGCTTAACAGATATTTTTTATTTCTTACAGAATTTGAACCGGGTGAATCTAAAACTATGCCACTTGGAGTTTTCTGAGAAGAACATGTTTACAGACAAAGGTGTTTATTTTATCTTAAATGGAAAATGTAGATATTTTACGAACAGTTTTGGCTTAATTGCCGCTCTGAGTGTGTTGCTCTGTCAGAAAATGTAATGTTTTAGAGTCTGTATTCTCCACGGGAAATTGATCACCGATTGATGATTATTTCAATAATTGATTCATCGTGATTAAACATTTTAGGCATGTTATAACAAGAATAGAAAGAGATTCAATTATATCCACTCTTAAAAATGTCCAAGGTTTGTAAATTAGCCAATTGCTTTGTTTTTAACGTGTAATATTGTTTAATGTGCTGCCCTTGATTAAATATACTTTCTTTTTTTAAGTTTTGAAATGTGGATGCAACTGTGATTTCAATGACTTGGAAATTTCAAGCCTGAATGACTCAGTTCTATATTAAGACTGAAAACATCCTGACTGGGACATACCTACAGTACTGTAAACATTGTGTTATGAAGAATTAGACATTAATCTCAATCTGAAAACATTACAAATAACGCAAATATTGAAAATCAGTTACTTTGTCAGTTATGTTGTCTTTTCTTATGTGTAAAGAAAATCTTGTTTTTCTTCTGCAGGTGATTTAATTTCTTTCTCAAACTGTCAGGAAGCTCCATCTGTTGGAAACAGAAATCTGAGACGGATGAAAAATGGTTTGCTGAGGTCGTTTATGTTGCTGTTATGCCCTCGCTTAATTGGCTAATTAGCAATGTTTGTGTAGCTTAGCCAGTAATAGTCGAGGTCAAAGGTCTGTGCTGCTACTATTTAGCAGATGAGGATCTGAAATGTTTGGTTCGTCCGTCAGAAATAATGCAGCGTGATGCCACTGGTGAGCAGAGTGACACAGCAACCCACAACGGTACATTTTGTCTTTCCTTGTGATGGTTCGATACACCGACGCGCCACGCGCACACACACACGTGTGTGTTCGGTAACTAGATACAGGTAATCCATCTTCCTCCACTTCACAGGCCCTGCAATCTGTTTCCCGTTAGGACGAAGGAGCAAAAGCTCCGGACCAGTCTGTCGCTAAAGAGCAGGAAAAACTGGAGGAGACGGGAAAATAAAGGAGGCAGAAAGGAGGTGGAGGAGAGACGACAGGTTCTAAGACTCGTGGAAATGTGATGAGATGAAAGACAGAAATGTTAAATGACGAGGAAAAGCTTCAGGTTTCTCTATTTCCTCTGAATATTTTTCCATTTTTACTGCATTTCGTCATGATTTCATTCCCGTCCTAGTCTCACCTCTCAGTCCCGCCTTGGGTTCTTTGATGAAAGATGATTCAGGAAAATTTGATATACTAATCACACCCAAAATTACCAGTAGATTCAAATCCAGTGTTGGAGAGATTGGACAGAACTCAATGTTCTGTCCAATCTCTCCAAAAAGTTGATTTGCTTTTTACTCAAAAGCAAATCAACCAAAAGAGGTTGAAACTGTGGGCCTGTTTGAAAGAAGTTTTTTCATGTTTTATTTTGCACCTACAATCTTCTGATCCATTTTATACAAGATGGATTCAATTATCCACTTTTTTCACTTTCAATACCAGTTCTGATATCTGACATTTAGTATCTGCCAACATCAATCCGATACAGAAAAACTGAAGTGCTGAATTGATTTAAAACATTTCTGTTTTTAAGCACAGACATAAATGTACTGGCCTATATAACAGAACGGTGTGGATAAAACTGCTTCAGATGATATTACTTTTCCCTTCAACTTTGCTCCATTTTTCTTGGTTTCTATTACCTGAACATTCAGAGTCACATAAAGACGGTTACAAAGTCGGCCTTCTATCACTTGAGGAACATTTCTAGGATTAGAGGACTGATGTTTCAGCAAGATCTAGAGAAACTCATCCATGCGTTTATCTTTAGTTGACTTGATTACTGCGACAGTGTTCTCACAGATCTGCCTACAAAAAAAAAAAGAAAATCCGTTCTCCAGCTGCAGCAGATCCAGAACGCTGCTGCTGGCCTGACTAAAACCAGGAAGACAGAACACATCACCCAAGTTCTAAAATAGACTCTAATGTATCAACCTTCCAGAACTCTGTTCTGCTCTGCATCCCCAGAACCAGAACCAAACATGGAGAAGCAGCATTCAGCTTCTATGCACCACAAATCTGGAACTGAAAAACAGCAGAAACACCGAGTTCCTTTATGTCAAGATTAGAAACCCACCTGATTTTGATTAATAGTAAGCGGAACATTGATCCGCATTGATTAAATGTATTTAATGTACATTTGCTTGATTTGGCAAAATGTTTATAGATTTTTCATAATTACTGTAGTATAATTTTATGATGTAAAGCACTTTGAACTGCCTTGTTGCTACACAACTAAACTTCATTTTACCTTTGAGTAATTTCTACTCTCCTCCAGGTGTACTCTCCTCCTCATCCCATACACCTACCTGACATTTCAGCCTCTTTTTTTCCACATTTATTCATCCCCATTTACTTTTTCCTTTCTCATCCCACTCATTAGCTCCCAGACCGTTATTTCCTCAGCATCCACTTCTTCCTTCCCTCTCTCTTCCATGGCCCCGTGGCAGCAGACAATAGCCCCATTGTAACCCGTTCACTCTCCTCTTTTTCCCCCTTCTCTCCAGATCCATTTATTTTCACATCCTCGGTTGAGGGAGTCGTAACGACGGCTGGATTCAGAGAGTCGGGGCTAATTTGGAACAGAGCACACCACAGAGACATGCTGTCTGAGAGAACGAGAGGAAGAGTTTGGAGAAGAAGGGCGAAACAAATGAGACGGGGAGGAGGGAGAACGTCCCCAGCACTGATTACGTGACGAGATAATCCCAGAATCAGCATCAGCTCTGTTGCTTCATAATTAGCGGTTAGCTTCCTCGGTGGCTGAGGTGGATTGTGTAAAGGTCAACCTGGGGTTGGTGGTTAGCGACCAGCGCAGCATCCGAGGCTTTTTAACAGAACTATTCTGAACTGAAGACATCATCAGGTGGGAAATAAACACACCTTTTCATCCATAATAGGATAAACTCTGACATGCAGTCCCAAAAATATATGGAGGACTGATCCTGCCAAAATTGAGACACAAAGAATTTGGAGGACTGATCTTGCCAAAATTGGTAGTGACAATAGAAATAAATACATAGTTTGAAAAAGAAATTAATGTGCATCCAAAACTTCCCAAGATTATTTCATAGTGTGATGTAAATTTATATATTTTTTAATCATTTTCAACACTATGGCAGTTGTTTGTGTTAAAAAAAAAATTTAAGCTGACTGGAAATTTTGGAAATAAAAACAAAGAAAATACAACAAATAGTCTGTATGTAGGTTGTGTATATGTAATAAAATTCTAAAGATTAATGATGTTTTATTATAAATAAACCTAGCTTCACCCATCTTTCCTATCACTGTATATGGTGTATAAAATAAATTATTTAAAATAATTATATTAGGCCTGGTCAGGGGGCATGTAAAGCATGGTAGCCCGCCAGGCTTATAATCCACTGGGAGAAACCCCGCAGTATTAATTAAACAATTCCTCCAATTTCTAATCTTTGTGTTTTAATAATTAGTTTTTATTTTATTATAATTTCTCATTTTTTATAGTCTGTATCTATTTAAAACAATCTTTACATTTTATCTAATTTATCTTTTTTTTTCTATTCTGAATTTAGCTGATTCCTGTGCAGCAAAGTCAGCTTTTCTACTTATTGTAAAAGCTTGGTTATGAAAAGCTGAACTCAACTTTTTCCATTGCAAGAAAATTATGTCTGTAATAATTTTACCCTCATTAAAAATATAAAAATCTATCTACAACAGCTGGCTGAATTTAAGTCAAACTTGAACTTCAGTTGGGGGCCCGTACAAAATCAATAAAAGGGCAACAAATGGCCCCCGGGCCACACTTTGGACATCCCTGAGCTAAACTGTAACTCGGGCTTATAAAAATTACTAGAACTGCTGATGGGTGCACAACCAAGAAGATTAAATGTTGAGATTGGATCTAAAGGAGACTAAGAAGTAGCTTTCATTTCTGTAAACAGGATGCAGCACATTTTTGTGTATATTTTTCATCCTGGCATCTTTAAGTTTTGAAGTTTAATAAGTTTTGAAATTATTTACAATCTAATTTTTGACATTACAGAAGCAGAACACTTTACCAGGGATGTGAACATTTTACAGTGCTACCGGATTCATTAAAACCAGCTTTTTAATGAATCCTCCTGTGTAGAGACACAGGAGATGAAGACAGTTGCATGACAAAACTGGACCTTTAGTGACATCTAGAGGCCGTTTGAATCACACCACCAAAGACTGGTTGATGAGTCTGGGTGGATCAGCCTCCTGCTGCTGCAATGTCATTGGCCCCCAAAATAATCTCCAAATCAACAGCAAACACAGCCAGAAGGAGGTGACCTTTAACCTCCAAGAAACTCACCATAATCAGATTTCTAGCATTAAATTAATCTGTGAGAGATGAACACTTAAATTCAGACATGATGTTTGAAGTGAATCAATCAGGAATTTGATGCAGATCAATGATTTTAAAAACAAATCTTTCACAGACTTTAAGATTGTAAAACCAAAACTATCATTTTCCTCAACTTTCAATAACAGGAATATTGTTTTCAATTTGTGGTGCAGAATTTCATTTCACTTGTTAAAATCAGGCCTTTTTTGTTATTGATTATGACTGACTGTTGCTGGTCGCATAAAAAAAGGATTTGGTAGACTGACCTGAATCAGAACAATGTGAAACAATGTGAAGATTAAAAGACTTCACTTAAGATCTAAGAACAATTGTAGATCTACGCACATCATGAACATCTTTAGGAACCATTTCTAATCAAGATCATCTGTTCAAAAATGTCATTTCTTAAGATACGCCAATAAATCAATATTAACATATATTGCAATAAACATGTGATTAATATCAATAGATAATACGTTTGATAGAATACTCAATATATAGTATATTCACTGAACTACGATCCAGAACCGCACAGCATTCTGGGAAATGTAGGCAAAGGAAAGATTTAACTGATCAACCTCTCAACGCTACTAGCTAAGCAAGGTTTGTGGAATCAAGTAACTCACTTATTCTTTGGTTACCTAGCAACTCATTCTTTGGTTACCTAGCAACAGGCTGCGGGGTAACTGCCACAGCAGCAGTTTAAGGTTTTGCCTCATAACTGTTTAAAATTACAAAATAATGGTGTGGATTAAAAACTGGATAAAACAGAGAAGGTCACGCCACCAGTTTGACAGAATTTCAAATATCTAAAACAAAAAACCTAATCAATAATTATCAATATCAACTGATATGAAATGTTTATATCATGATATGTTTTTCAGCCATATCATCACAATTGCTTATTCCATTTCCCTTTGTTTTATGCTACTCTATTCTCTAAACAATTAAATATGAAAATATAAAACTGAACAGTTTCTGTTTCTTGAAATTCCCATCAGATTCTATGGAATAAGACACAAGTAAACAAACGGCCCTAATTTGAGCTCTGGATACCAGAGACAAAAATAAACAAGCAGTCGCTCATATATGACTTCCCTGGCGTTGAGAGACACTCAAACAATGAGGTAAGTGGTGAAAAGCTAAAGCGCGTTATCGTCTACGCGCCTCAGAGACTCCAGCAGCGGCGACATGTTTGTTTACTGGCAGCGGAAAACACAAACACTCTCAGAGACGGGGAGACTGATTCTGATTTACACACAGAGTGAGGCTGAAACACTGAGGAGTCAATATTAACCCGCAGCAGAACCGGTACTGGAGCGGACAGGAGAGTCCAGTTAGCACCAGAAACCAGCCAGGAAACTAACAGGAACACATTTAGGAAGTCAGAGCTCCACAAGCAGAGACAGTTCAACTTAACGCTAAATAATAATAACAGAGATGGAAATCTGAGAAGTTAACCTTAAAGAAACAAGATGTCATTTTTTTGTTTGTTTTTATCTGTAAACCAGTGGTGTCCAAACTTATTGTTAAGTTGAAAGCCAAAAAAATAAATTTTGTTTTAGTGACTTTGTGACAACTGTGTCACTAAGTCCTTTCAAATTAATGACTTTGGGCAAAAAGTTTGAACTCCAGTGGTTTAAAATATTGGTATCAGTCCAATATTAACAAATGCCTTCTTCCTTAAATGCCTTATATTTGTCCGGTCATGTGACAGTGATGAAGCAGAGCATTGTGGGAGGTTTTAAGCAGAAAAGCAATATAATGGCTTGTTTTATCAAAAGGTTGAAATGGTGAGGAAATTAATAAAATATTGGTAAATATCTGACAGGTATCGATATTGGCCGAAATTTTCAAATCAGCGCATCTTAAAGTTGGACATAATATGTTGGATTTAAACGTGGAAAACTGTGGAACAGTGACAGAAAGTGAAACAAAAGTGTTGCTGCTGTAAATTTAAAGCAGCGATGAGTTTGCGTTCCTTCTACCTGTTTGATGGCCGTCTCTCCGATCTTGTCCGAGTGTTTGCGGATGCTCTCCAGGAAGTCTCGCAGCTGCGTCATGGCCGTGTCCTGGATGAGCGTCCTCAGCTTGGGGATGTTCTCAGCCATGATGGAGCAGAACCGGTACTGGCCGGCTCTGGGAAGACACGTGTGTTCCAGCTGCTCTAAAGTCCGTAACGCAGGATAGTACCTGCAGCAACAGGAAGGAAAAGACAGCAGCTTTTATCTTCCAGGTAAGACTTAACTAACTCAGCCTGCTCGTTCTTAGAACAGCAGCCACAAGACGAGGAGAAAAACCCCCAAAACAAACGGCCAGTTTATGACCAACATGTCTGTTTTACAGCTCACTGGCACCGTCTAGTGTCTGGAAGTGGAAAGATCAATGACAAAGCAGCACAAAACGTTGGACAAAAATAACTAAGAACAATAAAATCAGACATAAAACCCAGCAAAAACAATAGACAGAATAAATGCCAAAGTAAAACAGAGCAATAATCAGAATAAGAACAATTAAATAATGAGTAATCGTTAACCTACTGCTGAAACTGATTTATGGGGGATTTTGAGTATCAAGAGATTCCCACGACAATCTCTGCAGGTCATTTCATTAAAAAATTCTAAAAATACATAAATAAAATAAAGTTGAATCTATATGGTTTCATATTTTTGGTGGTATCAAATCCTTCAACATTACTTCTGCTCTGCATTTTAAGATATTCTGACTTGCATTATGATGAGTCAAGACTAAAATTATTTGGAAAAAGTGAGCATGAATTCAATGTATAAATATGCATCATTATGAAACAATACATTCATAGTTCCTTCCACTTTAACAAGACCGAAACGAGAATTAAAACAATTTGAACTGGGCTAAATCTCAACATTGTGATTTGTTTGATTATAAACCTTCTAATGCTAAACGTCAGCTGATGTTGTAAATCAAAATTAAAAGCCGGTGAAGAAGTTTTGATTACCAGTCACACTTTTACTGCATTTCCAATGTGTTCTATTCATTATACTTATTTTACTATAATTTTTTTTATTATTTTGTGATTATTCTGATCATTTTTATCTTTCATCCTGATCTTTTATTGATTTAATCCTCCTATTTTTGGAATATTATATTTTTTTAAGTGACAACACGACAATTCAGCATCCCCTTCTGAATCTTGCCAGGTCTATTTCAGTTTGCACTGGTGTCCATTTGAAAAAAAGATAAATGTTTTACCTTTTGGCTCTCATTTGCTCCTGCAGTCGGCTGTACATCTCCAGAACTGATGAAACCAAAACAAAACAAAACAAAACAGAGAGTCAGCAGGTTGTTTAGAAACGAGCTGAAAGAATCACCTAAGGCTGCCGGGCCAAAGTGTAACAGAAAGAAAAACATGTCAATATGTAAATAGATTTTTGATTGGTTTTGTAAATGTGAACTGGCTGGTTGACCTTTGATGACCTCTGGAAACATTTATTAATATCTTTAAAATGATAGCAGCACATACTAGAGTCTTTACTGCACAAACCAGCACCAATGTCTGACACTGATTTTGTTTGATTTGGTTGATGTTTAACTTTCATTAATAGTTGCAAAACAGAAGCAGCACAAACAAAAAATTGCAGCACAAACAGAAATTATGGCACCAATTTTGTTTGATTTGGGTGATGTTGACCTTTAAACTTTTATTTATACAGGCAAAACAAAAGCAGCACAAACTAACATTTTTGCAGCACAAACGAACACTGCAGCATCACAAACAAAAATTTTAGGATTACAAAAGTTCAACACCAATTTTGTTTGATTTGGGTGATGAGAAGGAGCCGGTTTAACTGTTGAGCTTTCATTAATATCTGCAAAACAAAAGCAGATATTGCAGCACAAATGGAAATTTTAGCAGCACAAACATTTGACACCAATTTGGATGGTTTTGTTTGATTTAGAGAAGGTTCGGGGAAACTTCACTCTGGTGCTTCATACACGGTTTGGTGTCGGCTCATTACAAAGCCAAGTAGTTTGGTTCTGACTGAATTCAGCTGCTTGATCTTGGTTCTAAAGCTGGATGTGATTCAGAACCGGACAACCGGTCCGGTACAGTGTGACAACGTTGATCCAATGGTGTTCTACGTTACCTGGCAGGCAGAGAGCCAGCTTGTCTATGGTGGTGGCGATGTTCCTCTGCTGCACTCGGCACTGTTTCAGCTCCTCCATCGAACCGATGAGCTGAGAAGAAGGAAAACCGTCAGAGATTTTCACTGGAGAAGAAAAACTGATCTGAAGAGCAGAGATGATCACAAACCGCACTCACCACTTTCCCATCTTCCTGAAGTCGTACGTTGGTTTCAATCACCTGACTCTGAAAGACAAAAACAAGTTCAAACTGTTCTGTCCATCTGAAGTTCCTCCTCCTTTTCCTCTCACCTTCAGCTTCTGGGCCTCTCCTCGGACTTTGAGCAGCTCAGTAATGGAGTCGACGAAACCCTGGAAGTGATGGTTGCACATCTTCTCAATCTCTCTGTCGTGGTTCCTGATCCGAGCGTCGAGCTTCTCCATGAAGAGGCCATGTTCCTGACCGTCGTACACCGACCTGCATCAGAGGAAGGCAGAGAGAACACGAGAGAAAGAAAAATGTGATTTTAACATATTTATTTTTTAATAAGAATACATTATGACAGAGTTTACACTAACATTCACATAAATACTGAGTTAGAAAATAACTGTCCATCAATCAAATGTGTTTAAGGAGGAAATAGAGAAAAAAGAAAAAAATAAAGACAAAAAAGAAAAGAAAGAAAAAGGGGGAAAAATAAAGAAAGCATAAAATAATAAGTAAATAGGAGTTAACACAAATTAGGTCCCAGCTCAAGCAGTTCAAGTCAAACTGCAGAGAAATCCCAACAATTAACAGAAAAAGTGAACAATGAACAAATTCAGGAATATAAACATTCAAAACTTAAGAAAACAATATGGTAAAAATATAAAGAAAATGCATATTTAAAAAAAAACAGTTAATGAGCTCATGTTGGTTTGTTTCTCATCAATCTACCGTAAATACACAAAACTAACCAAAAATGTTCATTATTCTACATCTGCATTTCTTACTTTGTTCAGGACAAAATGAAAACAAAGAAACGGTTGCCCTGTTAAATGTCCACTAGGGGGCAGTATGTGTATTATTTATACTGAAACCCATTGCTGAGAGAGGAGGTTTGATTTTACAGAACCTGCAGCTGCTTCCCTGCTAAATAAAAAACATAAACAGACACGTCTTTATTTCTCAAGCTCTTATTCTGAAAGGCTTCCATGGGTATTATTTATTAAGGTTCATGTCTTTTAGGCTCATTAGGAGTTTGAAGCCTACTTATTGTAGCAATCTTAACTGTGACAGACTTATTTTGAAGGTTTCTGTGAGCTTTATTTTGAAACTAAATATTCCCATTTTAATGAAATATTTTATTTTTCTCTTTTGGATTTAAAACTTGAGGTTTATCTATATTTATATATTATTAAAAATCGAGATATTTCTGCTACTGAACAACAAAATAAGGCGATGTCTTTGGCTTTTTGGCCTTTGTCTATCCCTCAGATTTACATCTTTGAACTTTGACCATTTTCATTTTCCCTGATAAGACACAGACACAACCTGAAAAGCCAGATGGTTCACTATCTCTTAAAATTAGCTTCTAAATTATGGATTTACTTGTAGCGCACAAAGCCAATGGGGGTTTAAAATGACTAAAAATATAATTATTAGATATGAAACAATCTAGCTATTACTTTATGGGACCTAATATGTCTTTTATTGCCAAAAAATGTAAATTTTACCATCAAGAAACCCCAAAATACTTAGTTTTCTACTATCTTTGCTGTTTATTCTCTAGTGTTGGTTTCTTTCTTTGCATCTTCCAATATTTTCACTGGAAAAGATTTTTGGAGCCACAGAATAACATAAAATCTGATTTATAGGTTTAAATAAAATGTTTTTATATTGGATAAAGTGTTCCCAGTTGAGTATGATGATGGAAAATCCCAAAAGTGACCAGAGTGAGTGGAAAATCCTTTTTTAGGGAGCATGGTTCTTCCTGTGGTCTTTCCTTTTCTGAAACAACACACACACACACACACACACACACACCTGTGTGCCACTACAAGCCCCTCACCCTTCCTCCTGTTGACCAGGAAGTGCTCGGCTCGTACAATAGAGAGCAGGTCTGACGCCACCGCGGGGCTTTCTTTAGACACAAACAAACACGAGAGCCACCAGTGGGATGACCTCATGCACTTTCACAAAAGTTCAACAGAAAAATGAGTTTTGAACTTGTAAACACAACGTAAAACAGAAGTTCACCAACAAAAACATCCTGAAACGGACAAAATCCCATTAAAGAAATCATATTTTATGGATGAAAGTTGACTAAAATGTCTGAGATTCAGTCAGATGTTTACTAGGAGATCTGAAACACGCTCATCAAGAGTTTTGCGTTTTGTACCCTGTTTGCTTTTCACAGAACAGAAACACGTTGGAGGCAGAAAAAGACTCGACACTGAGGGAAGTTGAGATACCTTATATTTTGCTGCATTAAATACAACTTTTATTAATAGTACTCTGTAATTTTCAGTGACATTGTGGGTTTATAAGAATGTTTGTCACTGTGGTATCTCAATTCTCTTTTTTTCTCTCTTTCTGCAGGTGTAGAAGCAGACTTTTACGGTATTTTCTTATCTTCTCTCTGTTCTTCTGCTCTATTCCTCTATTTTACTTCCATTTTACCCTTTTAACTTCTCCAGTGGAGCGTTGAAGCGAAAGCTACAACTGCAGACAAGACACTTTAAAAAAAGTGAGAAGAACAGATTTGGGCACACCCATTCGTTAGATTTGGCTAAACACAGCAACAGTTTTCAAAGAATGTCCTTGTTGCTGTAGCTGAATTAAAAACATTTGAATGGTTGGAATAAACAGAAACATTGTAAAAATGTTACTGTAAATGTTGTGTCTTAATAGTGTGATACTTAATTTACATCAACAACCACCAGAAAGAGTAAAAGTGTGGCAATCACTTATTGTTATTAAAGCTTAAACATGGGAAAAATCACCAAAAACTCCTTGTTTTAGTAAACTTTGATCAAATCAGCAAACTGATGCTCATGTTCGTGTTAAATATTTTCGCTGACCTGCTCCACACCTGACTAAATAGGATCTTAACCCAGTTGGGAGATCACCAGCAGCTGGGTGAGTTAAAGTCATGACTCAGCAAGGCGTGTTGGACCCAACAAGCTTGTGTCAAGTTGTCTCTTCTCCTTTTAGAGATTTCCTCCAGCTGGGTTTGATGTGCAAAACAGAACAGTCTGCGCACTTTCAGGCTGAAGAAAAACTGGACTTGAAACCCTAAATAAAAACATCTTGGTTACCAAACACTGGAGTTAGCTGCTGGCTACAACATCAGCGCCGTTTCTATGGTGACCCAGAGTTTTACCACCAAGAGGACAAGTTTGATTCTGAGGGATTACAGTAACAAGCTAGAAATAAACCTCGGGCATGTCCAAACAGAGAAAAACCACAAAACGAGCCTCAACCAGCTGGCTGCTGCTAATAACGGGGTGGAGCGCCACAAAAACACACAGCTGAGCTCCAACCGAGTCCAACTGAGTCCAGTTCACACACAGACGACGAGAGGCTCTGATGCAACTTATTTTAGTTAATCCATTATTCAGATGATGCAGATTTTGCATTTAAACACTTCAGTCTTTTTTTTTTTTTTACACAATATTAGAGATTATTCTGTCATGGTAACAAATCTTGCTTGATGATAAATTGTCCCAGAAGTTATTTCAATAAACGATAATATTGTTGGTTTGAGACCATTTTCAAGTAATATAATGTCAATAAAGTTATAATAATGCAAGAACACATTCTCAAAGATTAGTAAACTTTAAATTCTAATGAATATGTAACACTGGAACTGGAGGCATTTTAATATACTTAATATACTTTAATATACTTTTAAAACATATATTTTTAAACAAAACAAAACAACATTAATTATGATTATGATTCATTATGAAGTCTATGTAATCAAAATTGTCCATTAAAAAATGTTTATTTGAGACTAAAACACCAAACTGAAGAGTTTATCATCCAGTTTTTGATAGAAAGAGAGAGAAAAAGAAAAACAATAAATCAAGCAAATGGAAGTTATTGACATTGTTTTAATTTATCATGTGATTAATTGATTTATTGCTTTTTGTGACTGGCCTAATTAAAAATACACTAAAATATGCAAATAAACAAATGATGAAATCCTTTTTTTAACAATTTATTACCTAATATGCAATAACAGAATTCATTTAGTGACCGTTTGATCAATTGTAGCAAAGGATGTGAATGCAGCTAAAAAAAACACTTACAATACCAACGTAGGTAGAAAATATTTATAGTCTAAGATTTTCTTTTAATTTGACTACAAAATGTTTATATTTTTAGTACAGTTTTGGCTTAATTACTGCTTTGAGTTCCTTGTTTCTTCAGAAAATGAAATTTTTTGAGTCCGTCCTAAAGTTAACAATCAATTATTAAAATATTTCAATAATCAATTAATCACATTTAATCCGATTAATTGTTTCAGCCCAAGATGCAACATCAGCAACTAGAAATTATCCAGAAATAGCACCCATGCAGAGTAAGGTTACTTCAAAATAACATTACTGAAGCAGAAGCAAAAAGTAGTCAAGTAAAAAACATTATTCAGCAGAATAACAAGGTAATGTAAGTAAATAAGAGATAATGTCTGTTTTTATGATAACACAATAGACAACAGCATAAAATTATGAGCAATTTTAGGTATTTTTATCAAGAGTAGAATATGCAACAGTAGAATCAATAAGATATTTACAAAACACAAAGTTAAATGATAAAAACTCATGACATAGCATAAAACTTTTGCAACATACAGTATGTTGCAAAAGTTTTACACAGCAGATAAATAAACCAGATTTTTTTGCCCATATCCGACGTTTTCATGGCAGTCTGAAAAGTTCAATTCCAATCTTTTCCCCCAACATAAAACTGAGGGAAATTAAATATAACAAATATAGGTTTATAGCAATTATCAGACGTAATCTGATGTTAATATTGGCTCACTTTCATTGTTAGTATATAAAATATTTATATATCATGATTCACAGCAGTGTAACATTAATATCTTTCCATACTGTCTAAAATTTGTTGCCTCATACACTCTTTGCAATTCTAAAATATGGTTCATTAAAATCAAAAGGACTTAAACCTAAACTTTAGCAACAAAATCTCAGACTTTCAAAATAAAACACCAAAGTATCCTACAAGGTGAAGCTGATATTTTTCATATCACTTAATCCAGAAATGAACACCACAACCTAATGAATTGTTTCTGCCCGTGGTTCATCTGATGAACTTCAGTGGCAAGCAGATGGTAACCATGGTGATTAATTATGACATATAAAGACAGAACGAGCTGCGGTCGAACCTAGAAAACCTCAACGTTTGCAACCTGAGGGAGTTCGCTTTCTCAGTCAGGGAGGAATTTAGCAGCCAGTCTTGACCTGCTTGCTGTTGCTGCTTCAGGAAACCAAAACCCAGAGACACAACAGTCCTACAGTACAGAAATGAATCCTGATTAACAATATTCACTGTAGAAATGTTACAGAACATCACTGCTAGATTCAGTCTGAATTTATTTGGACAACATTTGCTGCTAGAACAGCTGCAGGTTGGTAAAGGCCACAAACAATCAGAATACATCAATAATAAATGATGTTTTCTGCTTACAGTGGACAGACTGCTGCTGCTGCTTCTAAAAGTAAGACTGCTGAGCAACAAAACACCACGGCTTGGTTTAATACAAAACAAGAAGTGATAATTAGCTGTGTGGGTTTCAAATCCGCATTTTTATGCATCAAAGCATGCAACTCTATTTAACTTTTTTTTTTTTAATTATCAAAATACACACTGAAAAAGCATCCATACCTGTACAACCTTTCCATATGGTAGGTTAGTAGGTATGTAGGTTGGTACATAGGTAGCATGGTGGTAGGTAGGTTAGTTGGTATGTACCACCAACCCATGTACGTAGGCTGGTGGTAGGTTACTAGGTATCTTGGTATGTAGGAAGGTTGGTTGGTAGGTAGACATTTCCTCAGAGAAATTGTAATTTCAGTCTTCCACACAGCACTCTTACATATACATCAAACACTAAAAACATTACATTAAAAACATTAAGACTATGTAACTTTTACAAAATTTTTTTTTTTTACATATTTGTTAAAATTATCATAATGTTATGACAATATAAGAAAATACAGATAATCTGAGTAAAAATCTGATCTCCTCTGCCTTCTCCCAGTGCTCCCAGTATCAACTGAACTGCAGAAATACACCACTCAGTCCAAAACACCCAATCAGAGACAGGAGGTGGGTCTTAGAAGCGCTATTAAATCACATGACAACTTCACACTGATTATGTTGATCAGTTTTAAATATTAACAGACCTTTTTTGTTTTTTTTTTATTCTCTAAAGAGACTCAACAAGGAAGAAAAGTTGAAACCATCTCCAGAAGCTAACTTAGTCACAATATAAACAGACCCAGAACATTTGTGGATCTACGCAGAGCAAGAAGTGAAAAAAGGGAAACGATTGGGACAGAAAGAGGCTGGAAAAGATGAAACATCAGGGAGGGAATCATCCAGCAGCCGACAGCGTGACTGAGTCACCCAGCGTGGCACCGAGCAGCTTATGCTCAGAGGAATGTGTCAGCCAGAGGTGATGAACCAAGTTGTCAAGTTGCATTAGAGCCTAGATGTATTTTCAGACTGCTGCCAACGCTGGATGCAAACTCTGATCTCACAAAACAGGCTTTAAAATACTGCTGTTAGTTTATAAATCACTGTACGGCTTAGCACCACAATACATTAAAGATCTTCTGCTGTTGCATCAACCTTCCAGACCTCTGGTTCTGCTCTGCATCCCCAGAACCAGAACCAAACATGGAGAAGTAGCATTCAGCTTCTATGTGTCACACATCACAAATCTGCAACAAACTTCGAGAAAACTGTAAAGCAGCCAAAACACTGAGCTCATTTCTTCACCAAAGCGCCTTTGTGCCGACCATATTTTTGGACACATTGCCTCAATAGGGGAAAAAAACATCTAATTAATTACGTTGGAAAAGAGAAATGACCGTCGCATTAGAATAACAGGAAAAAATCCATCTCTGAGAAGAACACAGACACCTTTGATAAGGCTTCAATAGGCCAGTTCCTCAGCTGCATTTCCTCCTTCATTCACAACTTGTTTCCTCTCTGGACAATCAAAGCAAACACTGCTGGCCAAGGGCGCCGTCCTCCTGGGTAGAGCGTTTCCATTTCCAAAGAAGAGCCTGAAATAAAACCAACCTGCATTTCTAATGTTCACAGATTTCGTTCCAAAAAACTCAGTTCTGAGTCAGTTACATAGTGTGAAAAAATATTCATACCACTTGCAATTTTCAACATTTTGTCATGTTAACTTCGATGTATCCCAGTGGGATTTCATGTAAAAACCCAACACAAACTAATGCAAAATGGTGGAGTTGAAATAAAAGGCTGCGAGGTTTTGAAAACATTTTTACAAATAAAAATCTGTAAAGTGTGCATTTGTGTTCAGCAGTAAACAGTCTGGTCAAAGCCTGAACTTAAATACAATTCATAATATGAGGCAACAATAAACAGATTCTGTTCACAAAGTAGCTGCAAAACACTAAAGCAGGGCTGCCCAAAATCAGTCCTCGAGGGCCAGCATCCTGCGTGTTTTAGTTCTCTCCCTGGTTTAACGCACCTGGATCAAATGACGGCTTATTAGAGGCCCAAGACGAACATTGACATGCTGAGAAGGTTGTTACTACCAGCAGGGAGAGAACTAAAACATGCAGGATGCCGACCCTCGAGGACCGACTTTGGGCACCCCTGCTAATGAATATAAAATTAAGCTTAAAAGATACTTTATTGATCCTGGAGGAAAATTCTAACTCTACCTATCCAGTTTTCTTCAAATAGTTGTCATACATGCTAATTGATATGGGCAGGAAAGATTTTCTGTAGCAGTCAGTACTACAGCAGCTATGGAAAAGCCTCTGACTGAAGATAATATAAGACACTGAGGGTTATGCATAACGTCCTTTATTTTATGAAATACCCTTCTTAGCGCTCTCATCTCCAGATATTCCCCAGTCGTCACCAGAACAGAACAAACCTTATTT
The DNA here is from genome assembly GCF_002775205.1 of Xiphophorus maculatus. Taxonomy (NCBI): domain Eukaryota; kingdom Metazoa; phylum Chordata; class Actinopteri; order Cyprinodontiformes; family Poeciliidae; genus Xiphophorus; species Xiphophorus maculatus. The sequence goes on from NC_036456.1 coordinate 26,398,464, forward strand.
AGTACCTTTTTAGCATTTTTAAGTCGCTGGTTCTGATGCTGCAAACCCAATAAATGATGGCAGTAGAACCAAATAAGCAGTGCTTCAAATGATCAACTAAGAAAGGATGAATGCAAATAAATGTCACACTTTTGAGACATTTAGAAAACACGTCAAAATGTGGGAAAGTAGTTTTGGTAGGCTTTGTTTAGCAAAACAACAACAGCATTTTGACCCAAATCAGGTCAAAACTACTAACTGATTAAGAGTTTCTACTAAATAACAGACCTACAGCATAAGAAATTGTGCCAATCATTAACAAATACTATATTTCATTACTTCAGTAACAAATATTTAGCATTTTCAATGAGTGACGGTGACAAAAAAGGCAACTGCACTTGACACTCCCTGATAAACTGTACAGACTACCTGCTGCTAAGTCTAAAATTAATATATAAAGCCTTCAAAACTTTTTCCCAAAAGGCTGACAGACAAAGACAGAAGCCCGTGATGAAGCTTACACCAAACGGAGAGCATTAATATAGCTATAAAAGCAGTGTTTCCAGTAAGTGTGAACAGAATGACAACTAGTTAGCTCAGGAAGCTAACGTTAGCCTAACGGTTGGTTTACCTCCTGATAAAAGTTACCAAAGTTAAAGGACAAAAACTAGAGAACCGGGTTGTGACAGAAACTTTAAGTAAGACAAGAAGTTCTGTTTAAGTTTTAACTCCAGAATGTATTACATAAATTAGCCATATTTCATGCTTGCTAAAGTTAGCCGGTTAGCTGTCCGATAAAGGAAGCATATGTGTTTAAAGTTTTGAAGGCGCTCTCAGGAGCCGAGTGACGCCGAGCGTTGGACCATCTTCCAGCGGGGCTGACAGGCGCGCAGCCGCCGCAGGCTGACTCACCGGAGTGTCGGCCCGATGCAGTTGGTGTCCGTGCTCTCGATTTCCCGCAGGATGCGTTCGTGTTCGGCTGCTGTCTCCACGCTCGCCATCCTGCATGTTGCTGTGGACGGTTCCAAGCTGCGCTGAACGAACGGACCGTACTGCGGACAGGTTTGGAGGAGGAGCCACACAGTGGGGTTAGGAAAATAGAAGGGGCAGCCCGGGTGGGCGGGGACTCCATGCGTTTCCAACCTGTGGTTCGGGTAGGAAGGACCGTGCTTGTTTGGTGAAAAGTAAAACAAACAAACAAAAAAAAAAGTGTTGAGTTTCCTATTGAAATATTTATCATATTTAAATAATTGTTGTTTTTTATTATTATTTTTATTATTTTTTTATTTATTATTTATTATTATTTTTTTATTTTATTATTATTTTGTGTATATATAAAAATCAAACAGAAATTAAAATTTGGCTTGATTTTTTTTTTTACATGTTTCAAATCATTTTAAACAGTTACTAGTGAAAGAGTACCTTATATTTTGACATCTTGATGTCAAAATAGTCTCCATAGTCTTCGTAGACTATGGAGAAATTTTAACAAATCCAAATGTTTAGCATTTCCACTTTCTATAATTAAAATATTTCCAAAATAATCTTTACTAAATTTACTTCTTTTAGATTACATACAGATGTTTTACACACCAAAGCGATTTTATTTTGAAGGGAAACTAACATCCGGGTTTTGCCTCTAAATTTCTTAGCTTTGACGCTGCTACGTCATCCTGCTGCTGCCTGTCGGGAGAAGCAACAACACAAGCCAAACATGGAGGTAAGTGAGTGAATCGGCTGTTTTGTCACCAGGACAGTCATGCACTGAGAGTTGGTGAAGCTTTATTACTATTTAGTGGAGTCTGGTTGGATGAATGGAGCGTCTTGGTAACGTGGTTGAGCTAACTGTGCTCTGCAGAACCAGAAGGATCAGAGTCCATTCAGTGATAAGCAACTGCTGCAAAGGCTCTCATTTCTGAGTTACAATAGTCGAACATTTTTACTTTTCATACTCAGACAGTTTCCAAAAGTAAAAGATTATCGACTTTTGAAACTCGGAAATGTAAGGGGTTTTTTTTTTTCTAGAAAATTTCAAAAATTAATCTCAAGTTTAATGTATGAAGTTTTTTTTTCTAGAAAATATTCCACTTTTCAAACTCAGAAATGTCCACGTTTTTTTCTAGAAAATTTCTGAGATTGATCTTCTAATAGTTTTCCCGCATCTTCTCAAATCTTTCATATCTTTTTAGTGTTTTAGTTTTGCAGAAATCCTCTGCTCAGCTCCATTTGCGTCAGTCAATCATAATATTTAGTTTGATAACAGGATATTTATTCCCATGCCCAGAAGAAGTTGATCAACTCGGTGGATTGCTGTGTTGATGAGGCTCTGTGCGGCCTGGTCAGGGCCTCTGGGGGCCTCGCTCTGCTGAAGGGCCACAGAGTCATGCTTCGCTCTGACCTGGACAGTCTGAAGGGCAAAGTGGGCCTGCTGTCTGGAGGAGGTTCAGGACATGAGCCGGCACACGGGGGTACGACCTTTTATTATCGATGACCTTTAAATGTTGGAGAAAAGAAAGTACACCCTAATCATTTTTGGAACGTGAAACTAGAAGTGCGTGATTATCGCATCATTTATCATGTATCGTGATAAATTTCTTACCATGATAAAAATTTTGATTTATCGTTTTTACTATGACTTTATTGCCACCGATTTCCTTCATTTTGGGAGATTGTTGATCAGCTGATAGTTAAATAAGAAGCCGATCTTATCCACCGATAATAAACAATAAATCAATTAATCACAAGATAAATTAAAATGAACTCAATTATTTCCATTTGAACGATTTATTGTTTTTCTCTCTCTTTCTACCAAAAATTGGTTTTCAGTTTGGTGCTTTGGTCTCAACTAGCCCCTTTTTTTGAAGGTCAGTTTTGTTTTAATTCATTTTATTTGTTGCTTGTGTTGTTTTGTTTATATAGTTGAAATGTTTTCCAGTGTTAAATGTTTATTAGAATTTAAAGTTTATTGAGAAGGGTTCTTGCATTATTTAGCAAAATTTCAGACAATAAAAAAGCATCGACAGATCAGGCTTTTTAAAGATTAGTAATCCATGATCGGCCAGAAAACTGCAATCGGTGCACCGCTTTTTATAGAGATGGCCACTTTCTGTTGACTCAGGGGTATACTTAGTGTTTTTTGGCTTCATATTTTTTTAAGTCTGCTTGGTGTTTTTAGTTCACTTAAAGTTAAATTTAAATTGTTTTAGATCCTAATTTGTGGTAATATGTAAAACCAGAGAAACAGAAGAGGGTGTACTTTTTTTCCCCACCATACTATAGGTTTGCAGTTTGCTGGCATTTAAACAGGGGCGTGGAGTCCCAGTTTAATGTTGCTGGTCCCAGTTTAATGTTGCTGGTCCCAGTTTAATGTTGCTGGTGTGTCTTCAGGTTATATTGGTGCTGGCATGCTGTCTGCAGCCGTGGCAGGAGGAGTGTTTGCCTCTCCGCCTCCTGCCAGCATCCTGGCTGCCATTCTCACCTTACACCAAGCAGGTAAATCTGCTCTTCAAATATTAACAAATTAAATTTAGTTTTCAGATATAAATATACATTTGGAGTCTGGTGGCTCTTTCTGGCTCTCCAGGAGCTTCTGGGGTTCTTCTCATAGTGAAGAACTACACCGGGGACCGGCTGAACTTTGGCCTTGCGGCGGAGCAGGCCCGTAACCAGGGGGTGGCCGTTGACATGGTGATTGTTGCCGAGGACTGCGCCTTCGACCAGCCCAGTAAAGCGGGCAGGAGAGGCTTGTGTGGCACCGTCTTCATACACAAGGTGGGTCACAAAAACAGCTGAAACCACAAACAGAAAGGGATCATATAAAGCATCAGTTAGGAAAGTGTTTTATTTTGCACAGTTGGTAGCGCTGTTGCCTTGCAGCAAGAAGGTCCTGGGTTCGACTCCTGGCCCGGGGTCTTTCTGCATGGACTTTGCATGTTCTCCCTGTGCATGGTGGGTTCTCTCTGGGTACTCCGGCTTCCTCCCACAGTCCAAAAACATAAATATCAGGTTAATTGGTCTCTAAATTCTCCCTAGGTGTGAGTGCATGGTTGTTTGTCCTGTCTGTCTCTGTGTTGCCCTGCGACAAACTGGCGACCTGTCCAGGGTGACCCCGCCTCGCGCCCGGAACATCAGCTGGAGATAGGCACCAGCAGCCCTCCTGACCCCATTAGGGACAAGGGTGTTAGAAAATGGATGGATAAAATGAATAAATGTGTTGCTGTTTAACTGTGTTCAGCTGGCGGGGGCGTTGGCAGAAGAAGGCTGTTCGTTGGACCAGATTGTTTCCAAGATGAAAGAAGTTTTGAAAGGGATTGGTGAGTGTCTTTCTCTATAGTGTCCGGGGCCGCAAACGGCCCAGTGGCCATTGCGACCCTTGGATTAATTCTGTTCTGTTAAAATCTTCTTTCAAATGAAAATATTCAAGGGAATCTATTTTGCAAAATTCACATTTTTACGTTTTTGTTCTTCTATTTGGGTCTCTACTGCTTCTAAAAACCACCAAGCGTTTTTGGCAATAAGTTAAATGTTTTCTGGTGTCTTGAAAACATCTTGATTGTTATGTTACATTCAATGGGCACTGCACCGTTACCTAGCAACCATAGTAGAACTCCGGTACATTTGGCCAGCTGGTTTTATGCGCTGTACAATGGCTGCTGGAAAAGACAGTGTTTTGTTGTTGAAACAGAAACCATTTGCTGCATTCTTGCTGGTTGTGCAGGAGGCTCTCCAGAGTTGCTTGAGTTCATCTTATCACTGTTAATTTCACTGTTTGTGATGGATTCTTGCATCACAGGCACGTTGGGAGTGAGTCTTTCTCCATGCAGCGTCCCAGGATGCCGTCCCTCTTTCGACCTGCCGCCAGGAGCCATGGAGCTGGGACTGGGTAAGAGCCGATGACAGGAGGGTTGAGAGTTTGGTAAAAAGGTTTGAGGTTGTAGACCTGATGGACGGAGGTTTAACTTTTCATTCTATCTATAAAAATCAAACTATGAATGTAAATATTTTAGGGATTGTTATGAAACTGCTCCACCTAGTGGTTTAAAATGCTTTAAAAACTGATAAAACTTCACTTAAACCGTTTTGTTTCTAGCGCTTTAATTTGACCCTAGACTTGTCACAATAACACATTTTGCTTGCGATAAATTGCCCAAGTAATTATTGCCGTAAACGACAATATTGTTGTTTTGAGACCATTTCCAAGTAATTGACAATGACATAATAATGCAAGTTTGATCTCAAATTCAGAAATACTTGGTTGATCCTAAAAGGACATTAAATAAAAAGAGACCAATAAACTTTAATTTTATAAAGAATGCTTAGCCCTGGAACTGGAAGATATTTCAAATATCCAAACTGAAACGCAACAAACAAAAGCAATAAATAAAACAGAAATAAAAAACACACACAACAGAAACCATAAATAAAATGGATCATGATGTTTCTATGAACAAATTTGCCCTTCAAAAACTATTAATCATCAGAATAGAAATGGTTGAAGTCATTTTAATTCATCATGCGATTAATTAAATAATGGGTTATTGCTACAGGATAAAATGGCCCTACTAATAACATTTGTATATGTAGCTGTTAGCACGACTCAGAAAATGTGTTACTGTCACTGTAAATAATATTTTGCTTGACTTATTCTCAAAAAATTCAGTTTTAACTTGTACTATATATGAATCTGTTGTCCATCAGGAATCCATGGAGAGCCTGGAATTAAGAGGTCAAAGGTGAGTCAGAAATACTAACAATAACCACCTGCAGTTGTTTTTATTGTAATGTACTAACAAGCTTTGTTTCTTTGGGTTCTTGTCCATCAGGTGGCGTCCGCAGATGAGGTGGTGAAGACGATGATAGATCACATGACCAACCCAGACAGCCAATCACATCTGCCTTTGAAATCAGGTCAGGTTATGACATTCTTATTAGTTTGGTGTTTTAGTTAGCATGTACCATATTGTTGCTGTTTTTTATTTATCTATACATCTGTATATCTTTACATTCTCCTGTGAGTGGAGCCCCCTAGTGTCCCACCACAATACCCCATGTGTATTTTAGAACAAAACATCCTAAAATATAGTGATCAACCTCACAGCCTCTACAGGATCAGGTGTTTTATGCCTTCGTGACTCTAGTCAAGGCATGAGCTGCTTAATAAAACTTGGTTTCTAATGTTATTACAGGTGACAGTGTTGTTCTGTGTGTGAACAACCTTGGCGCTTTGTCCTGCCTGGAGATGGCTGTTGTTACCCGAGCGGCCATCACCTGCCTCGGTGAGCAGAGACCCGCTTCCATCCGTAGCTATTTAATGAATCTTAATAGCAATGTTTTAGTAGTAGTATACTATGTTAGAACAGTAACAACATGATTTAACATCACCTTAGCTAGGGCTGCATAATAAATCACAAATTTATCGTTATCGCTTTGTACACAACATTGCAAAGATTAGCTTGGACTGATATAAACTGGTTAATTATTTAAGTAATTTGTGTTTAGATTCTATGTTTGTACTCTATTTGGGGACATTTGTTTTTAAGTGCAGCTTAAAAATTAGGGATGCCAGATATTTCAGGATTAAAGGATTTAAGACAAAATGTCGTAGATTTTTACTCCTTAAACTGACGTTTAAAGTTGTTAAACATTCTGTAAATTTAAATGTATTCTTTCGGATTTGGTGAGGGCTAATGTTCATGAAAAAGATTTGGAAACACATGTCAACATTAGATTTCCAATGCAGTTTTTAAGAATGCATTTTTTGGATACAAGGGACACAAGTGAAGCATAGTATGGACCTCAGATGAATAAAATCCTAAACTGAGGTAGATTATTTTGGTTAAAAATCTGAAAAGTGCTCAACTGGTGATGAGTCGATATATCCTTACTTTGTGTTTCATTTACTTAAAATAGTTGAGTCGTTTTGGAAATGTTAAATATAAAAGCGACACTATTTTGTCCTCTTTATTTGAATGTTTTTGTTGAGGTTTAGGGGAACAAAATCAAGACTTTTGTTCTAATGGTTGTACGGAACTTTATCGGTGGTTTCCATGGTTACAGAGAGCCGTGGGGTGGTGGTTGCCAGGGTGATGTCAGGGCCGTTCATGACATCACTGGAGATGGCGGGAGTGTCTCTGACCCTGATGAAAGTCAACCCGGAAACACTGAGGCTATTTGGTAAACAGTTTGACGCACAGAAACCTTTTTTTTTTACATCAGTATTTAAAAAATAATAATATGGAAGGAAGAGTTTTAGGTTTAGGTGCAAATTTAAATTTTGTTTGATTTCATGTGCTTTGCTTCAGACTTCTCAAAGCTATTTAGAAATATTTTAATATTTTTTTACTAATTTAATTTGTGAGATATTTTACATTTATGTAACTATAACATTTAGTTAACTTATTAAGTTTAATCTGTTCTTGCAGTGTTGGTTAACTGCTAACCAGTAAAGATCCTCCATATCTCAACTCAGATACTAAGACCAGCGCCCCCGCCTGGCCAAACCTCAGCACTGCTGCTGTGAGCGGACGCAACTACATCACAGAAGCTCCTGTTATGATCACACGGACACAGGATGACAAACACTCCAAAGGTCACTAAATTTAGTAACAATCTGTGTTTATTTCATGTAGAAATATTGTAAATAACTTTGCTGCATCTAAACGCTCCAAGAGCCTGGAAATGAAATTTAGACAAAGCTAAGAGCAACAGGACAAAAAACAGACAAAGTGCGTGCGGACATTTAGCCAACTTCACCCCACCTATCCAGCCACTGTGGCGCTGTTGTAAAAGTGCTGGCTGTACATTGCTGGAGTGGAGCTGTCTGCCCTTTATATCCCGAAATTTGATAAAAACTTGACATGGAGTTAACAATTTTGTTGAGAGTTACTAATTTTACTGCTTGGATCTGTTTTCCTGTTCCATTTTGTCTATTTTACCTCTTCCAGAAAAGAACTCCAAAGTGAAGTTTGGTTATTTTTGATAATTTTGTGTATAAAACTATTGCAGATCCTGAAATAGGACAACTGATTAACGTTTTAATGGTCCTTTACAATTACCATTTATTTATTTGTTATGGTGTTTTTCACATCTTTTGAAACGCCTTTGCTTGCGTCATTGGTATAAATTTGTTTGTATGTAATTATATGATGTCTATTTATTTATTCAGTACTTATTTAAATCAAGCTAGCTAACTTATGTTCCTATATTAATGTATTATTTATATGTAAATTGAATCTTTTGCTGTTTTATATTTTTCCCAGGGCCTCTGAGTCCTGTTATGCACAAAGTTTTAAACAAGATTTGTTCCACCTTGCTGGAAAAGCAGGAGGAACTAAACTCTCTGGACCGGGCTTCCGGGGACGGAGATTGTGGCAACACTCACACTCAGGCTGCTAGAGGTGAGAAACGACAAAGTTTTTACAGGAGGAAAACAAAAACTGATAACAGACCATTAAAATGTTGCTCCTGCAGCCGTTGAGGAGTGGCTCCAGGATCATGTGGTTCCTGGTTGCCCGGGGCAACTGCTTTCCGTCCTCGCTGGATTGGTGGAGGAGAAAATGGGCGGATCCTCAGGAGCGGTACGGCAAGCTGATTTATTACTGTCGAAGTACCAAAAATGTTCATTATAGAAAGAAACAATGAAGCTGAAAACTTGACAAACATGAACAGTAAAACTGATGTTAAAGACACTTAAAATTTTAATTAATAAAAATAAATGCTCTTTTTCAAAAGAATTGAGTAAATGCAATTCCTACAGTTCTTTAAATTGTCATTTATTTATTTTTTTTCAAATGAAATAATAAAAAAACAGCACACCTAGGACAAGAATCGCTTCCTTGACAAACCTAACAGATATAACCTGAGATTGATGATAATAAAATAATTCACAGCAGTTTGATTATGTGCTAAAATGGCCTGCCATTGAGTGCTTTATGTATTTAATTTAATTGTGTTCATATTTTGCCAAACAATCTCAGATCAGTTCTTATTTTCTGTGTTTTTCAGCTGTACAGTCTGTTTCTCACCGCCGCAGCTGGTCATGTGACCGAGGGGAAGACCAACGGCGCCGCCTGGGCTGCTGCAGTGCATGCTGGGACACAAGCCATGAGAAGGTACCCAGATAACCTACATCACGTAAACACATCAGTCTAAACAGATTAAAGTAAAAAATAATGTCTTCCTTCAGATACGGAGGTGCTGACCCTGGAGACAGAACGATGGTGAGAAACGAGGATTTATGTTTATATTGATCATGATATAATGTAATTTACTGTTAAACCTGAACCTGTTTAAACTTGGACCTCTGCTGCTGTCCTCATTCTGTAGCTGGATGCTTTGTGTCCGGCTGCAGATGAGCTCATGAGGCTAACTACAGCACCACCTGCTGGACAGATGGCTGTGCTACATGCAGCTGTGGAGGTACAGTAACTACAGACACGTTTCATATTATAATAGAATAGAATAGAATTACTTTATTCATCCTAGCAGGGAAATTATTTCGCAGTTACAGCAGCATAGAGACAAGACACACAACAACCACCACTGAGTAGCAATTGTAGACAAAATAAAAATAAAATATAATATGCTGTCAATATAAAAAGCAACTTAGAGCAGTCCTTGCAAAGATTCAAAAAATGCAGATACAGTATGCATATGTAAATATATGTACAGCAAGTGTGTCACAGTGCAGTTGTGCAAAATTGGACTGATTAGTGCAGAACAGTGATTTAGCTTTTATTGTACAGTGAGATGGCATGTGGCAGGAAGGATTTCCTGTATCTGTCTTATTGTTTACATCCTGAAATTTCACGCATGTGCACAACAATGGAGGGTAAAAAGACTATTACATGCCATCCAATTGTGCTGAACCTGTAGAACAACAGTGTTAACAAAATGAAACCTGGAGATGTAGGTATTATTAATTTAGTGAAGTGCGCCACAGCAAAAGGGGAAAATAACACAGAAAAACCGTTGCACAACTCAAAACCACTCTTTCTTTTTTTCTACCCTCTCCGTCAGTTATGCTACAAACAGATCTGTTGCCATGGCAACTGACAACAGCTCTACTAATGTATCAGGATTTAACACCAAAACACAAACATTTTCCACACAAAGAACAGAACATTACAGTGTTTTTTTTAACTGAACCAAATTCCACAGCACATCTACATGCTAGCTTGTCAAAGTCAAGCTAGCATAACTGACCCACTTCCCTCTACCTCGATATTTCTTTTTAATTAAAATTTTGCCTGACCTTGTTATCTCGTGGTCGTAGTGTTGACAATTAGTAGCGAAGCACTGCGACCCTTTTTCTTTTACATATCAAGCGTACATTTAAGATTTTGTGCATTATGTTGACAACTTGACGGCTAAAAACAGTCATCTCCCCTTTATCTCCTCTGACTCTGCAGAAAGCAGCTGCGGGTGCTGAGGCGACACGTGACCTCACAGCGCGGGCCGGGCGGGCCAGCTATATCGCCGCCGAGCGGGTCACCCTGCCTGACCCCGGCGCCGTGGCCGTAGCCGCCATGTTGAGAGCAGTCGTAGAAACGCTGGCGGAGCAGAAGTGAGGCAAAACCCACAATGTTAGTAGAGATTTGTCACAAACATTGATGATTTAATCACAAAAATCAGTTTTATTACTGTGAAATGTTTTGATTTTTGCTTGTTTAGAGTGGTAGTTAGGCCCTCTAAACTGTATCCTAATCATTCCTATTTTTGTAAGAAAATGTGAAAAAATGGCTAAATTGTGCCTTACAATTTAGACATCAACATCATCGTGCAGTGGTAGTTTTACATAAACAAAAAATAGTTTTTGCATTTCTGTTGGGCTAATTTTCAAAATAAGTAAGAAATAAAAACAAATATTTTTTTATAGAAAGCCTTGAAAATGACCACCTGCTGTTAAATGTTGCTTTGAACAAATGCGAAGTACGAAGTGGTGTCACTTCTGAGAAACGTAGTGCTTGCCTCAACCTTTACTGTTTTTGTTTTGTTAAAATTCAAATCAGCTAAAAATTGGGATGTTCAACTGTTGCTTTGAGTTATTTTGTTTAAGATAAAGTGTTTGGATTTGTTTATCCTGCACAAACATCAACATTCGAGCCTACATGTTGGTACAAAATAAATTTATGGGACACAATTGTTTTAATTGCTGTGGTGTTTCCTTCACTTTTCAATTGTTTACATTTGAAATCTGGATTTTCATTTTCCATTTGCTTTTAGATATGAAAAAGATTAACTTCCATCTTCTTACCGTGTCTTCATGGAAAATGTGGGATGCAAGTAAACAAATAAGCTTGATATTATTTGAGTTTACAAATCTACACTGTAAAAAATGATTCTAGTTTTATTTTAGAGTTTAGTAACAGACTGACTCTAATTGTCACGCCGAGTTAAACTTTCTACTGACTTGAACAACACAAGTTGTTAGGCTGTGGCTCCATCTTACCTAGAAATTCACTGAAATTATATGTTTTTGTCAAATTCTGATGATGTTCCCAATTACACTAATAAAATAGAAATATTTGCTATTAAAGTGTCATTTTTGTCTGTTTTCACACCAGAAAAGCTTCTGTAAAGCACCTTGTCTGTAAACAGATATTTCAAGTCTTTGTAGATTTTTCAACAAGATTTATGTCTGGTCTTTGACTAGGACATTTTAACACATTTATATGCTTTGCTCTAATCCAATCCAACTCGGATTGTGTGTTTTGGACAAGGACATCTTTCCTTGACAAGATGTCCTTGTTTCCTTGACAGTGTCAAAGGAAAGCAGTCCCACAGCATGACGCCGTCACCACCATGTTTCACACTATGGATTAAATATTTGACCTGAAGTGCAGAATTTGTTTTCTGCTAAATGTCAAATGTTAAAAAGCTTTTGTTTTGTTGCTTTTTTAAGTAAAAGTATAAAACTTTTACTTAAGAACTATCTCTGTCTTTATCTTGTAAAATGGCAACAAAACACACTGAGGTTTATAGTTGCAACCTGTAAAAATGTGAAAAGTTCACGGCTGTTTGAACCACGCTGAGATGCAGTGAGGTTGTTTTTTTTATAGGAAATCAATCAACAGCTGAGAAAACAGCAGAAACTGATAGATTAAAATGAACTTGTTCTCTTTTCAGTAGATAAAACTCATCTTCTTCTGTATTTGCTCTCCTCTTCCTTTTAACTTTCATTTCTTGGTGTTTCTCTCAACCTCCACCCCTTCACCGACTTCCTGCTCCCCACACTGATCACTCCCACACTCATGCACTCCACCAGCCTGCTGCATGAAAGAAAAGCTTTCAGTTGAACAAACTGCGCTCGCTGCACACAGACCACGACAAAGGTGAGTCGCTCCTCGCTCTATTGTCGCTGTGGGATGGTAAACCACCATAAACCAACATCTCCGCTTCATCTTCAGGCTCATGTGAAACTTTTAAGCAATTTCAGAGCCATAATGTTAATCTAGGTCTTTCAAACTAACTGAAATGTTCATAATATTTGATTGAATGTAACCGACATAAAGAGGCTCCTCTGACTGATCAAAATCTTTTTTTAATTGAACATTTACATAAAAAGTGAAAAAAATCCTCAAAATTTGTATTTCCTCTTATTAAACTTCATAAGAATGGCTTGAGTAAGTTTTTTAAATCTAAGAGAGGATGATGATGTGTGTGATTTAAAAGGAAGGCCGGAAAACTGAGTCGGGCATTAAAAATCACCAGAAGTTTCTGACTTTAAATCACCAACAATGAGCCAAAAGAGTGGTTTCAAATATTTATGTTAATTAACTGTTTTTCAAAAATTCTCTTTAATATGGACATGAATTAAGATTATTCCAGCAAATTAGAATAGAGCTGCCAATCAGGCAAAAGAAAATAGAGATATATTACGTTCAATGATGTTTTTTAGACTTTTGCAAAATAAATGACAAAATTCATACAGCATGAAATGTTTTTTGTTATAACCAGAAGAATATGTGTAACGGTGATAACATTTTGTTCAAATGTGAAAATTATATCGTTATAACATGAAAAATATAATGTGAGGACAAAGTTTTCATGTTAAACCGTGTCACCTGGACGGCAGCGCAACACTTCCGCGTGAAATCAAGGAGTCGAACTGGAAATATTTTGGCTCAATAGAAGCTTAAATTCAATGAACTAGAGCCAGATAACCCATTTTTACAGAGAAAACCACCAGAATAGAGCCAAATCAAAGTGCTGCCACAACATTAATCAAACAATCCAAAGCTTACGATAAGATGAAGGACCGGAAACCTGAGTCATGATCGTCGAGTCATGATTTTTCCTTAGGTCTATCATCCCTAGCAAATTGTTTGCATCTCTTTGCGTTGTATTTTTTATCATTATTACGTCCTCCCATTACTGTTAAAGAAAAAAAAAATCAGTTTTGAAGAGCGACCATGTTTTGGTAGGGCTGTAATTGTGTCTTGCTCCAATTTCATTTCCTCTAAAAAAATCGTCAGAGGCCTTCACAAAACAGATGGTTTATTTACTGCCAGATGGGCTCTCATTACTGATTAGTAACATTTGAAGCCATTTATATCAAGGTAAAGAGGAGCCAATTAAAAATTTGCAGCACTATTTCAGACTTGCATTCACAAAAATGTAAAAAAAATATACATAATTTTTCTTCTACTTCACAAATGTTTAATTCTTTGTGTTGGTCCATCACATAAAATCTCAATAAAATACATTGAGGTTTATTATGTGAAAAAAAGAAAAACTTAAAGGGAGCGTAAATAGTTCTAAAAAGAAAACAGTTATAAAATAAAACAGCTCTAAAAATATATTATGCTTATATACATTATATAAAACATTATTTTATTTGATAAAAGTTTTTAGAAACATTTTCAGTGAATGTCTTTTTGAGAGAACATTAACTCATAATAAAATAGGAGTAATTTTGAAGCTAATGCTAGGTTAGCTGCATTTTGCCTAAATTTGGGTCAGCTAGCTTTCATGCTACAAGTTTTAAAGTAATGAGGTTAAGAGTCCAAATTATTGGTCACCTCCAAACTCGGAGAAAAACAACCAAACTAAAAGTGGTTACAATTTCTGGTAAACAACATTATATGAGTCATGCTAACGCATGCTAACCCATGTTAGCTTAGCTGGTGCACCAAGAACAAAATGTACAAAACATTTTCACTTTAAGAATGAACAGTTTGATGATTATGAATTATTCTTTATCTACATGCTATCAGACATTCTCAGTAAAAAACAAAAAAGGGCCAGACAGTTTTCAGTTTTCATGCTAACGTGCAGCTGCTAGCGGTTGATGACAGCGTTTCCAATGTCTAAAAATGAAACTTAACTCTCTGATTTTCTCCACAACACTAAATACGTACAGCCTGAGTAATGTTTTATTTATCATAACATGGTGCTTGGGAGCCTATTTTAAGCTATTTAATGTTATCATGATATTTTGTGCTAAAATAGGTAAATTTTAATTATTTGATGACTTTAGGCCAGCTTCCAGACTCAGGAAGTGAATTGTTAAGTGCAACACTTCTCTATTAAACCTTGACAAACGTAGGTGATGTGAAGATGCTTCTTTATGATAAATACTACAGTAGGTACGTTGTGGTTTTCAGTCTCTTATTTTCCCCTCAGAAGAATTAGCATAACAGTTGCCACAGTAACATAAAGAGGAAATAACAGTGGACATCGTACTAAACAGATCTCACTTATTGCACATTTTCATTTGAATACCAAGCAAACAACACATATTTACAGTTGGATATCCAAAAAACATGCATGGCTTCCTGTACCTCGTCACTTTCTACTGAAATAGGCACCAGGCGTCACAAATGAGCATAAAATAAAAATGGATTGTTAATGAAAAGCAATGTTTATATTATATAGAGGCTTCCAGAAGTATTCCATCTACTTAATAATAAAGAAGATACATGGAAATGTTTTGTGCATTGTAAAATTATCTCTACACATGACCCTGAACACTTTATTGTTGGTAACACATGGTGGGGGCAGCATCATGCCATGAAAAGAGGCAGGTCTGGGTTTAAGAGACTATGTGACGGAAACAAATACTCAACCTACATGGAACATGGCGGTGGCAGCGTCATCCTGTGGGGATGCAAAGCAAACCTGAAGAAAAGTCGTTAGAGGCTGAAAGAAACCTGAGACTGAGGCAGCCCAAAAACACAGACACAATTTGTTAAATTTGCCAAAATTTGTAAATTGAACTTGCTGGCAGGCCACAAAATTCATTAAATTAAAAATGCTAAAATTAGTTTGGTGTCATTTTTTTTACCTCCTCAAAAAATAGCATTTTTATCAAAGTCTGTACATCATTACATATTTTTGATTTGCGGTTGTCAGGGACCAAAACAAAATCATGGGGCAGAAATATAGAAAAAAATACAATGAAAATGTTGGTGATATGGCAAGTTCATCATTTAATGTGTATTTAATTTTTTGTGAATTAAATTCTGAAATTAAATGTGGGTCGACCTTCTGCCTCCCTAAAATAAAGCAGTGAGTCAGTAACAACAAATAAATGGATTGAGGTGGATATTTTTGAATTTCATATCTTTTCATCTGCTTGAGTATCAATGTGGCTGTTGGCAGAGTAACCAACAAATTTTACTCAAGTAAGAGTAAAGAAGTATTTGGTAAAAAGTTTACTCGAATACTGAATAACTGATCAAATTAGCAATGATTTAATATTTAAAAATTACATCATCAGACAGAGCAAAATGTAAAATTAAGTGGAAATTTTGGTATTTTAAGGACTAAAATGACAATACTTCATAAAAGTAACAAAAAAATAAAATCAGGTAATATTTTTTCCCCCAAATAAGTTTATTTCAAACTGCAGGTCTGTGTCTGGTGAGTTTTTTGTAAAAACATGTTTGTTTTTCATTCAGTGGGTAAAAAAATCCAGAATTTTTACTGAAGAGTAGAAATACTTTATAATAAAATTACTCAAGTACAAGTAAAAATTCTCTGAAAAGTACACATTTTTCAAAAGAGTTACTAAAGTAACTGTAACTGAGTAACTGTAACTAGTAACTACCTAACTCTGGCTGCTGGTCACTGTGTTTATGTTGTGGTTAGAGACGCTGGTTAAATCCCGTCTGTTTCTGTGTCATGTTCTTGTTTTCGGCAGAGCAACTCGCCTCGTCAATGATGATTTAAAGCCTCGTAGAGCAGCGCCTTGTTCTCTTCACCCTCACCGTTGTTCACACAGGAAGTGAGGAAATGTTTGCTTTCATGGTTTTACTCAGCCACCTGTTAGCTTGAAAAATAACAGGATCGGCTACCCAGATGCTGTGGTGGTGGTGGGAGGGCAGCTCCAGGAAGCTGAGCTGTCTTTTTCAGATTGCTGTTCTGGCTTATTGTTGTCTCCCACAGACATGCGAACTTCTCTTCCTCTAGTTGTAATTTAGATTTTAAAGATTTCTGTTCATCTTTGTGGTTCCCAGATGGAGTTTGCTTGCAGCCATATTGTATGTAACTGGGGCCCAGATGGAACGGGTGAGTAGCAATGGGCAACATGGACTTAGAAATATATCACAATATTTTATAGGACTATTGTGATAAACAGAATGATGATAAACTATGTATTACTTCATTTTTATCTGACAGACAAATTCTAGCCATCTTGAAAAAAGTGATTTATATCACTAAGCTGCACATAGATTCTTTATTTAACTGTATTTTCCAAATTCACTGATATTTATTGATGCCTTTGTGCAAAAAAACCCCAGAATAAAAACGATTGATCTAAATTCTTACAAGAAATTGTATCACAATAAATGATAAACGATCTGATAAATGCCCATCCCATCCCAGACCAGTCCATTCCCTCAAACATGAGGAATGTTTTATCAGAACCAAGACTCAAACAAAAGTTTATGTCTTCAAACCTTTAGCAAGTTTTAAATAACTTAGACCAAAACGTGACCAAACACTTTAAAGTTGACACAACTGTTTGTTCTGTTGAATTTATCAAAGCTCTAGATATTTTGTTTTTTTAATTTACACAATAATTTTCTCTCTAACAGCAGGTAATTCTCAGTTTGGACCCGACTATGAAAACAGTACGATTCTACAAACAGGTAACTTTCTCACACACTTGAGCAAAAACTCAACATTTTCCAAGTCCAGTGCTTCTTAACAGTTGTTTTTCTTTCTCAAGTGAACGTTTTATTCTCCTGAGTATTGCAGTGAGATAACAGGAAAGCATATTAAAGAGGAAACCTCCATGCCTATGTGTGTGTATGTGTGTGTGTGTGTGTGGGCATGCCTGCAAAAGCAAGAGAAGAGAGACTGTAAAGCTATGCAGGTTGCAACTCAACAAGTGGAAAGTCCGTGATGTCAGAGTAATTTTGATGCATGTGGAAAAAGTCAGACAAAATGTGTTTAAACAAGAAAGAAATTAAGACGGAAACCAGAAAATACCAAAAATAAACAAGAAATAATTGAACAATGTAACAAAAATGCAATAGAAAATACACTGTAAAAAGCAAAGACGTAGTTACAGTGTTAAAAAACCTGAGAAGGAAACAGAAAGAGTTCAAAGTTCAAAGTGACATTGTAAGAAACAAGTTAAAAATACATTGTAAAAAACCTAAGAAAAAGAAAAGCTGATATTATAATAAACAGGACACACCTGACTTGTGCACCTACTTGTGCGTAAGGATGAATCCTCCATCTTCTCCACACTGGACACTGGAATCCACTTCAACCAAAGTTTTGAAATTGTGAAAAATTTCTCCAATTGAAGTGATCAGAAGTTGTCAAGACTTTCTAATCGAGTGGATTTCTGATCCTGTAAGCTCTCACTGCAGTGGGAAAACAATCTCACACCAGTAATTCATGCACTCCAAAGCCTCCGTACCTCTTCAACACGCTGTCAAAAAGACAGATGGCCTCCAGATTTCTCACCATTTTAAAAATATATGAAAATAATATGACATGACCACTTGATATATAATGTTAGAACCAGAAGAAATCTTACAATGTACCAAGTTGTACACACTGGAAATGCTGACTGCACTTAACTGTCATGCAAACTGCTGCTTTTTTTCATATTTGCACAACATGAGATCAAATTTACGATCCTCAAGAGAAGAATCTGCAAAATTTACACATGAAATCTGCCGTATCATGGTGTCTCTGTAGTGACAAGATTGTTTTTCTACATAAATTGAAAAAATAAGCCGTTTAATCTATTTTTGATGCATATCTAACACTTGATGCTTCTTGTTTCATCAGGTCCACTTCCTCCGCCGCTGCCTCCACGCCGCCTGAGAAAACCTCGACCCACTTCCCTTCCCAATATGCCTTTTATCCCCTCCCAACTTCCTGTCACTCCTTTCTCTCTCCCTCCTCCGGTTCCTCCCAGACGTAAGTGACCCTCAATCAAACTCTTAAAGATTAAATCTGTATGAAATGTAATTACTTTTCCTACTGATTTCTTCTGCTTCTTCCAGTTGATTTGCTGGAAGAAGAAAATCATTTTAAGGTCAACATCAACGTCATCTCACTTGGTCTTGGAAAACTGACTGACATGAGCCAAGGTCAGGACACACACACACACACACACACACACACACTTCAAATTTCATAATTTTCCCATTAGTTTATTGTATTTTTGTTTTGCAGATGCAGGTCTGGAGACCTTCCAGAGACCAGTGATTTGTGATAAATGTAGTGCTGCATTGTCATGTCTCAGCTCAGTATGGAAGAAGGTAAATATTTCATGCCAATGTAACCAGGTTTTAGTTTTATTTCTCCAGTTAAAGACCATCCGTCCCGTAAGAACACAAAATGGCATTTTAAGTTGCTGCTCTGTTTTGCAGTTGTGGGTATGCGAGT
The DNA here is from genome assembly GCF_002775205.1 of Xiphophorus maculatus. Lineage (NCBI taxonomy): Eukaryota > Metazoa > Chordata > Actinopteri > Cyprinodontiformes > Poeciliidae > Xiphophorus > Xiphophorus maculatus. The sequence goes on from NC_036456.1 coordinate 26,417,301, forward strand.
TCTGTGGACATGAAAACGGTGTAGACGAAAGTTTGGCCCAAGTGTGCATCGGTCAGCGTGCGGGTGTGCGCACCGACGACCTTTACCTGCCGAGCATGAGCGAAGACGACTACCAGAACCTGGAGGACACGATGGTTGTTTTCTGTGTGGACATTTCTGGCAGCATGACGGTCACAACAAAGGTGTGTGTAAAACAAAAAAACTTAAACGAGATGTTTTATGCAAAATTCAAATTATGCATGTTTGTATGCTTCCATTTGATTATCTACTGCCTCTAAAAACAGCACAAGAGCCAAGTGCTTAAAAAAAACCCATGCAGATGGTTTCTGGCAATAAGTTTTTTGGTGTCTGGAAAATGAGTAGTTTCAAAAACCTCCGGAATGTAATGTCACAAATCAGCAGGCACTGCACCGTTCCCTAGCAACCCCAGTGAAACCCAGCCTGTTACCTAGCAACCCCAGTGAAGCCTGGCATGTTTGGTCAGCTGGTTTTACCGCTGTATGTGCTGTACAACGTACAAGTGTTTTGTTGTTGACTAAACATCCATAAACCACTTGCTTTAAAGAGACTAAAATCTTATTATCTAAGAAAAAACTGCAAAAACTGTAATGAACATGTTTTTTATCGCCTGTGGACTATGTTCATGGAAGTGCAAATTGTTTTTTGCTGGTAAACTAAATGTCAACCTCTGTGCAAATTTTGACATTTTCATGAAAATTTATTTAGCTCTGCAATATTTTTGCCTAATTAGCTGGAATTTTGTATGGATTACAGTTTGGTACAATTTCATCACAGCCCCACGTTTGGGTGTAAAGCCATCTCACTTAGACACACGGCCAAGCCGGTGGCAAGTCAGGAGCTAGAACAGAGGAGCGTTGTCACCATAAAAATTTCCAAAAACACAGATAAAAAGTTACTAGATTTATCACTAGTTAGTTTTTTTTAAATAAAATAAAAAGTCACTGGAGGAGTCAGAAAAGTTTATAAAAATAACAACAACGTGGATAAGTTGAGCTCACCCCGCTTGACCCCCTCTGCTAACCGCCACACTGGCCACGCCCCTCAGTGTCAATTTTTTCAAAATTTGTCAAAGTTACACTTTCACAGAAATGTTAGATATACTTTAAAATACAATCCACCTTTCTGCTATGTCTTTATTTACTAGCTGAACCTCAGCCAACTGAATTTAGGAACGACTTGAAAGCAAACATTTAAGATTTGCATGTTCAGCATCTCCAATAAAAAATTTTTTAAACGATCTGTAGAAATACCAAGAACACAAACCACAACTGATAAAAATCTGGTGTTTTAGCTCTGATAGCAACAGACTAAACGGCAGTACGTGTCACTGATGAGAAGCACTTGAAGCACAGATGTCATTCTCACAACAAAGATTCAGCTTTCACAACAGATACGATCTCTCTGCTTTCGGTTTCACAAACACGTCTCCATTAGATTCAATCAGAACGCCCTATTTGGCTTTTTGTTGCTCTCTTTTGAAGTCTTCTTGTGTTGTTAAATTAATAACTTCTGAAAGGGCATTGTAAGCATGTTTCATGCATTTGCAAGATGGACGTTTTGTTGTTTTAAGTAAAAAAAGAAAGAGCCGCAAGTAGAAACATCTACATAAGTTTGACTCCATTAAACCACAAAAAGCTCACAGTCTCACGTACAATTACTTCTTTATGATTTCTCTTTAGGTGACTTCAGACAGCGGCTCAACGCTTCACATATCCAGATTAGAGGTGAAACATTAATTTGTTGTTGATGATTGAATTAAACCTTGAATGAAATCTATTCATTGTGGATTACTTGGTGAATTGTTGTTATCCAACAGGGAATCCAGGATGCTCTTCAGAGGACGCTAACGTTCACGCTGCAGCGGACGCCGCGCCGTAGGGTGGCCCTCGTCACCTTTAATGATGAGGTAGAACTGATGTGCCGGTCATGTTTGAGCCAGATCGTTCATATGAGTTTTAGGCTGCATCCACACCAATCCTGTTTAGTCTGTTATTTAAACTGTAGTTTGTTTGTCTAAAAAGTCCAGTTCGTTTGAGGAGGTCTGATTTCGTAATCAAACTCTGGTCTGCCCTCAAACCTCGGTCTCGGGTCAGTTGAAGTGAACTCTGGTCTGGTGCGGTTTGAATAATATGTGAACACAAGCAGGCTGGAGACTGCTCCAAACACAGGGCATTCTGGGTAAATAAAGCCAAAAAAAACATGTGAGTCTAGCGCTACAGCAAAAAATGGCTTGTGGGTTTTTTTTTAACCAGAGATGAAAGAAAAATCCTATAACTGCTAAAATCTGACGCTACTCAATTTTTGTTTATATTTTGTGAAAAAGAAAGTTGCACTGGTTTTCTTCTGAGGTTTTTGTGTCGTTTCCTTCAGTGGTTCAGTGGAACTGTTTTTTATATTACTTGACATTTAATTTCTGTATTTCAGATATTTTTTCTGCTTTTTCTTTAATAATTGGATTTCTTGGATGCCTCTGTCATATAACTAGGTCCTTTTGCAATAAGCCATCGTTGACTCAGAATGTGCGGTCAATAAAGTTCAAAGTCGAATAAAACCTTTGAAAATGAAGCATTTAAAGATAAAATGTGATTTTGTTAGGTTAAGTTTTCTGCTGCCTGTCCTTCAGGTTGTTATCTACGGGGATGGTACTCGGGCTCCGCTCACCATCAAGGACTGGGCGTTGGTTGACGACGAACACATCTGGAAACAGACTTTGGGCTACAGTGTCCCTCACTGCATCGCTGAGACATACCAACATCTCACCCAGAGAGTCAAAGAGTAAGAAATTCAGTCAAAAAAGTAAACAGATACAACTTATTGTCCACTATAAATTTAAACGGTGTATAAACACAGAAACACTACTGGTGTTTTACATTTCCATATCTTCCAGGTTAAGGGAAAATGGAGCAACAGCTCTTGGTCCGGCAGCATTAGCTTCAGTAGCTTTAGCATCAAAATACCCCGGCTCCAAGGTGAGTGAGGAGTAACTCCTACCAATGTTGACATTTCTAAAAACTGAGAATTCCCTGAAAATCAGCCAAAAACATAAAATAATAAATCCCCCAGCAGGGGGCAGTCATAAACTCTTTTTACTGCCCCCTTTTAAAGGGGCAGTATCATTTAAAATTTACTTTTTTTAAAAGTTTCCATTATGTTATAACGTTATTCCCACATCAAAACATACCTTGATTTTTTTATATACGTTTGAGAAGTCCATGGAAACCATTTAGGTGTGCTAAACGCCTGGATGGACCTAGCTCCTGTTACACGAGCTACTTCTCAGTGAAACACTGGTAAAAAACGTCATTAAAGGCTTAATAATGGAGCAATGTTGTAATAACTTCCTGAAGGCAGAGTTTTAGAAAGAGGAGTTTCTTAAAGAGACAAAGGCCCAATTTCAAGTGAAATTTTATATTTGATATACATAGAATTTTAATAATGACTGAAGATAACATAGCTACCTCATTATTGGTATAAAACGGCACTATGAGCCTGGAAAATACATAATACTGCCCCTTTAAAACAAAACATACATAAGCCAGATCCTATGCTAAAAATAAAAGTACTCTTATATGTAATTTTATCTGAGAAGTTGTGTGTTTTATTCAGTTGTTTGCAGCCCTGAGCAGTTGTGTCACGACTTTATTTCAATGTGTGTTGCAGGTCATTTTGTGCACTGACGGCAGAGCCAACATCGGACTCGGTGACATGGAGCAAGCTCAGTCCTCTTACTCAGAGGCTTCATATTTCTACAGAAAACTGGCTCTGCAGGCGGTAGAGAAAGGGTCAGGAGACAAACACACACACTAACCTCCCCCATGAACTCCGCGCTAAAATGTTTTTGTTGAATTCTTAAGGATAAATAAATAAACAATTTCTTGTTTTTTCAGAGTCATAATCTCAGTAATGTCCTTTAAAGGGACAGACTGCTGCTTGGCTGACATTGGGAGACTGGCTGATGTGACTGGAGGAAGGGTGAGACACAAAATTAAGCGCATTTAACTGGTTAACTGGTTATTTTGGCACAAAGACACATATGAATTTATTAAAATGTCTAAAAACGAACAAAGTACCGCTGGTTTACATTTAAACTACAGGACGCTGGTCAGGCAGTGGTTAGGCCTATTTACTTAGCGTGATGGCAATTTTGCAAATGTCTACCAAAAGTTAATAGAAACTATTGTTGTATAGGTGTGTTCTAATTTTTGTTTGTGAATGTGTTGGTGTTTTTTGGTGTGAGCTGTAAGCACTTTTACTCTAAATATATTATATGGCAGTCACAAACGCAGAAAATATGGTGTAAATATTTTTTGTATTCTAGTTTTGAACAATGCTTGAAAGCATGGAGGTCAGGCATCACAGCAGCAACATAAAAGCATGCTGAAAGAGAAAATGTTATCCTTATTGTCACTCAATTACAAGAAAAGGTAAAAAGTATATAAAATGTGATCATAAGTTGATGACAAAGAAGCTTTATACTTTAAATATTGAAATACTACCCGACTGGTGGCATGACCTTTTTTGTTTTATCCACAGTTTTCACCCGTTGTTTTTTATTTTTAAGCATTTATGAGGCACGGTGGCAAAACATTAAACTGCTGCTGCCTCAGTTACTCAGCAGGTTGTTGCTAGGTAACCAAAGACTGAGTGAGTTGCTAGGTAACCAAAGATTGAGTGAGTTAGTCCATGTTTCTGGAAACTGGTTCCTCAGTTGCAGAGGAGCTCTGATTTATACAGTGTAATTTAGCAGCAAAAATTCACTTTTAAATCAAAAATGTTGCTTATTTTCTCAATATATGATTTTTGATTAACTGCAATTAATAAATTACAATTAACTCGATTAAAAATTTTCCCACCATTGATCACAACACATCCAGAGACCATAAACCCTAGACTGCCATTGTGAAGACTTCATAAAAAATACATTTTAAAGTCTTAAATGTTTTGTACCCCTCAGGTGAACATTGTTAGCATCGGCACCATGGCGACAGAGATCCAGTCCATTTCTGAAGACAACGTGTTAGCAACAGGTGTAACTGCAACCCTGCTGGCTCCTGATGGAGTGTGAGTGTCGAAAATAAAATTTCAAGAGGGAATCTGAAACTAAATTATCAATCTCAGCTTGGTATTGATATAATCAATAGTTTGGACCAATCCGTTCACCTCTATTTCTTGATAGGTGGTCAAAATGTTATGGCTGATTGGTGTATTGATATATGAAATAGTTCTAACAACTAAAACATTTCTTCTCCCTGTAGATATTTCCCATATGAGGACGAGAACAATCACAAACTGGTGAGAGAGATCGGAAACGTAACAAAGGGACTGGAGATCACCTTCCAGTTTGCTGTGAAACCAGATTATATGGAATGTGAGTTAGTCAGAAATAAAACATTCTAGCACAGAAACAAAAAGAATATCTCCAAGTTGTGTTTTGCTAAGAGATGTTGTTTGGTTACAAGATTGTCTCCAGAGGAACACGCTTCCATTCCAGCTGCAGCTCAGCTTCAAGACCAGAGACCAGCAAAAAGTCACTCGCATCATTACCGAGCAACGGCCAGTTACCACCAGCAGGTTAAAAACAAAACCACAGCTTATTCCCAGTATCACCCAATACACCAAACTGGTTTGTGTTTTAGATTCTTTGGTATTGACTTCAATTGGTCGGTTTTGTCTAAAGTCAGATTCTCCTGGGAAGACTCAACATGGCGGTGCTGGCCGTCCACTGCGCTCAGCTCTGCGCCGGTTTAACCATGGAGGGCCGCGTGACCGAAGCACAGAGGCAGCTAGCAGCTCAACAAGACCTGCTTCATCACATCAGGTACTACCAACACTGCCAGACAGGAAGTAGTGAGGAAACTACTTCCTCTCTGACATCTGACCATGGTCCCTTTCCATCAAAACCATTGAATCTCGCTAAATGTTTTCACATCAATCCATCAAATTTTGAATTTTACCAAGTGCTGTTATTACAAATCTCACTACATGTTTACCAGACATCTGATAGTCTGCTAGACTTGGTTCAATTAGGGACCAAAGTTGCAACATTTGTTACGTTTCCAGCGGCTATTACTATGATTGCAACTTATTATTATTTTTATCAGTTCCAACCATGTTCAGAACTGAAGAAGCCTTTTGAATTTGAGGTGAAACGTCTTCAAGAAAAAAGAGAAGAAGAAGAGAACTTAGAATCCCATCAGAATGCTTAGAGACTTGTGTGGGAATAAATCCATTCATTTTAAAATTCTAAAGTTAGGTTATTAGATTTGGTTAATTTTAATTGTTTGGTTTAAGTGTGTATTGATTATTTTCTCTCTCTCTCTCTGTCTGCACTGTAGTAGGTTGCGGCCAATCCAAAAAGAAGAGAGTATCTATGGTAACTGGATGGAAACCATGACGACAATTTGTGACAACATGAAAGCAGATTCTAAGGTGCCTTTGCATTTACCATAACACCAGCCAACACTTTTAGTTTTAGCCATAATAAAAAAATAAAGTTAAACTGTGAAGAGAAAACATGCCAAACATGTTAAGTTTGACTGATTGAGACATTAAGTGCTGTGGGATTTAAGGCAGCATTACTGCAGTGGCTAGTAGCACCTGATAGCATGTTGATTAAAAGATTCTTTGCAACAAAAAGCAAGTGTTTTACAATCTTGCAGTGTAAACATCCCATAAATGTACATTTGTTCCCTTATTTTGGAGCAGTCTCTGTCGGACGAAGCAGCGGAGGTGGTGTACCAGATGAAGAGAGCCAGAAGCATCAAGAGCAACTACACGGCTCCTGTCCAGAAAAAGACTTTAGTACGGAAAAAGGTCAAGGAAGCAGTTTAAAAGAAGCTGATTCTACAGAAAGAGAAACATACAATTTAAATTCATGAACGGCTTAGTATTATTTGTCTATGTTCTACCTGTGCAAAAGCTGCCATTTTAACATAAAGCCAAAACTATTTTTATATTTTATTTTCATAGTTTTATACTGATGTTCGAGAATGTGATATTTAGATAACAAATTTGGGTTGAATTCAATCCGAAATGGATCATGTTCTCTGGATAAATCAGAGCAGAGCCATTAAGCCAAGTGTTATATTTCTGTTTTATAGAAAGTTCATATATAATGTCTCTATGTTTCATGTCAAATAAAGACTTTTATGTTTTATTGCAAAATAAAATCATGTCTCTATCTATTTCTTCTCATTTTTTGTACTTAGATCAAATTACCTTACTTGATTTAAGGCCCTATCTCAACTATTCTGGATATTTTACAAAATAGAGATTTTCTGCTAAGTTAAGCTTCTCTAGAATCAGTGGAAATATTTTTTAATGGCGTTGAAAGTGGAGATGAATAAAAACTGAGTTTGTGGTGTCGTATATGTGGGTTGTACGAAGAATAATGAAAATATTGCACTCTCTGCACACGCCCACTCAGGCTTTTGCTGCTAGAAACCACAAAAACAAAGCAGGTTTTAATCAGCTTTGTTTTTTGTCCACATCTGCCCACATTGTCCTCTTCTCTGTCTCTGGTAAGCTTCAAATGTAAGCTGAAGAGTAAACGGCGTCAAAAATATCCCAACTAGAATTATTTAGAAAGAAAATATTGATCAAGACTAGCAAAGCAACGCCCTATGGTAAAGATCTGGTTTCTCTCTCATTACTTTGGGAGAGAAACATTCATCTTGACTCTGAGTAGCCGTTAGCTCCAGTCTCACTGAACGTTAACTTGACTGAGTAACTGTCAACATCTTTGAGTGGGTGTTAGCTTGAATCTTAGTAGTTGTGACCTTAAATTTCTAGATTCAAGCTACTTATAAGTAATTGTTAGCTTGAATTAAGTAGCTGTTAGCTTGGATGTAAGTTCAAGCTAACTCAGATTTAACTTATCTGTTAGCTTGAATCAAGCAGCTTTTATACATGTATTTACTTATAGTCAGTGTAATGTTTTACAATGGCCTTAAACCAATACTCTAAATATCAATGTTAGACCTTAAAAATGCTTAATTATGTCCAATTTTTTCAGACTAGGTCTAAAATCATATTTAGTAATATCTTAATTGTCTAGTTTTCCAAATGTATTGCTTTTTCACACTTTCTTATTTTAGCAACAAGCATGTTTATCCTTCAGTAACTGACTTATTCCACACATAAGATATAAAAACAGATAAATCAATGAAATAAAAGCAATTTAAAATCCACCAGTTTTTAACATTATGGTAATGTGTCAATTCAACAAGGTTTGGCTTGAATTTGGGATTTTCTTTATTGTCTAAAACCCACAGTCAGTAACTCTAATAAAGCTTATTGTAGACTAAAGGAAGGCTATGAAGTATGATTAGTATAAAGGCAATGTCTATTATATTCATAAACATTGAGCTTTATTAGATAGAACAATCCACAAAAAATGTACAAAGCTAAAATCAGGTAATTTTTAATAATTATGATCTAATGCTTTCAAACAGATTATTTTGAAAACATTAACCAACACTGCTTAAAAAAATGTACAGCTCAGTTCAACTCAGTTAAATTTTTTAAAACTGTTTTGCAGTTAAAATCTCTTCTACTTTATTCCCTCTGAACTCACTTTGGTCTGATAATATAGGTATATTAAAGAGTTACGTGAAATAAATCAGATATGCCATAGATACGGTAGAAAAATCTTCAGCTTGTTTTTGCTGCCAACAAGTGGCGGAAAAAATGAACTGCAGTTTGCTGATTCATTGAACTCATTACATGATGCAGCGTTAGCAGATGGAGTGATCAGACCGGTTCTGGTTGAAAACAGCCGGTCTCCCAGAACACAGACTCACTTATCAGCAACCTGAACGGCTGATCTGAAGATAATTACATATTTTTACATTTACCCACAGTCCACTTATTCTGAATGAGTCACTGTCAAACAATGAACTTGTTACTCTCAAGTTCATTGAGTGTAACAACAGAGCCCAGGCACGTAGCCTGGGCTCTGTTGTTTTAGCTCACTCTGTTTCCAAGTCCGCTTCTCTTCATGGTAGAAATTAAAACTCTTCATTTGGGTCCAACAAAACACCAACCATGACACATGTTTTTTGTTTGTTAAATTAAAAATACATGACCTATTTTATTGCAAACCATTTCTTCTAATTACGCATCATTACACTAAACCTGGGATTTTAAAGTAACAATAAAGTCTGTAAAAATGGGCTCATAACTCATTTTCAGTCCTGCAGGTTTATCTTGTTTAGAAAAAACAATCAGAAACAAAAACATCATACAGTGCCCTAGATTTTTCAGCTGATGTTTTCTCTGTCCTAGATTTTATGTTTATAGTCAGAAAAGAAAGTGGATATGGGTCAACTTCAAAAAAGTCCTGCATTATTTAGTCATGTTTACTAAATATGTGTACTCAAGTCTGCTTTGAGTGAAACTCACTGGATGTTTGTAGTCCTATTTGGCACTAAATTAAACAGATAAAATATTCATAAAAGAGGAATATCTTGTGTTTTAGATTAAAAATTTTTTTTTTAGTTTTGAACCTTTAAAAATTGAACTAAAAGTTTTCATCTGCCCCTTGAGTGTTTTTGCATTTTGGCACTATTCAACCACAAACTTCATTATCACATCACTCCAAACACACCAATCAGCAGCAAAACATGGCGGTGGCAGTGTTATGCTCTGGGGGTGCTATTCTTCATCGGGAAAGGGGATCTGATCAGAGGTTTTTGTACGACAGAAGAAGCTAACGAACAATCCTGGAAGAGGATAAACCTTCCAGCAGAACCACAGTAAACATACAGCCAGAACTCAAATGAAAAAAAAATCTAACAATATTAGAATGGTCAAGTCAAAGCCTGGATATACATTCAACTGAGAATCTGTGACAAGAGTTGAGAAGTAAAGTTCAAATATGTCATTCATACAGTCTGACAGGACTAAAGCTACAAAAAAGGAAGGGCAACTCTGAAGAGTGGGAAACTGTTACATGGAAAGCGTGAGCAGCAACTAATCAGAAACAGAATCAGGAAAACATTGGTACAGCTTGTCTGAGAGACGTTCCATGATGCGTGAAGATGTCACGTCCTGACCTAAAAGCAGTGTCAGCTGTGGGAAACATTACAAATCCACATGCTCTTAGACAAACAGCTAAAAAAAACAACGAGACAAAGAGAAGTGGTGAGCACATGATGATGTCTGTAGGAGAGGTTTTGTAACGATGGTGATCTCTCAGAGTCTGGCACAAACAGGTCAAAACATGAAAATCCTGGTTTTTATTGAAAGGCTGAGCTTTAGTCAGTAACTTTGGTTTAATTAAACATCAGTCAACTCCAGAGCTCCAGATTTGAAACTAAACACAGTCCAGTGTAAAGATGAAGTTGAATAAAAACTGACTGCTGAACGGCCCCACAGTTGGACCATATGGAGGTCGCCATTTTGTCAGCTGCACCATTAAAACTAAAACACAAGATGTCAAAGCTGCGGAGGACGAGGGCTCCCACAAAACATCTGGATTTAGGCAAGCTCCCTCAGTTTTCATACAGCATTATACACAAGACATGACAAACAAACAAACAAACAAAAGTTACCGGTTTGTGATCTACTGTTTACTATATTAACAGGAGCTAACACTATTAGCACGAGCTAAGCGATATTAAATCAACTAATGTGACAACGCAGCATCTATAAATCTTTGCAACACACTTTTCCAATGTATTTGAGAAAATATTTTTGATCGTGAAGCTTACCGTTAACAGCTTGATTTGGAAACCGAAGCTCTTTTCAATCTTACGAACTCCTGTCCGGTTGGCATTTCCAAGCAGCAGCCGCGCAAACAGTAGCATTTCCGGCCGACCTTTTTCTTCATTAGTTCAGTCCACCTCATTTTCATCTCTTCTTGATATTTCTCTATTGCTCTCTGGTTCAAATTGAAGAAGCTGAACGTTACTTACTGCGCAAAAATTACGGTTCTGTTCAACCTGGACGGAACTAGCGCTGATGCACCTAGCATACATCATCTACCCAGGATGCATTGCACCGTAAACAACACGGCTACGTCCGTGTGAAAATATTTTATTTAAATTTATTAAGAAAAGTAAACAGCCTGCAACTTTTTTATTGTGTTATTTTTACATATGAAATAAATATTTTGTAAATAAAGTATATTGTTGCATTCCTTTTAAAGTTTTTCCTATGAAAACAATATAAGATGGTGTTAATGCACTCTCACTGCGAAATATTATACTTCTCAAACAAAACAAAAAATTAAAAATAAAATAAATACAATTTGGACAATCCAAAGAAATACTGGGAAACTATATTATGGTCAGATCTCAGATCGGAACATCAAAGATTGAGCTTTCCCACATCACAAGGTGCTGGTAAGCTTCACAGAAATGAAGAGAGGATAAACGGAAAAACCACCAGAACATTCTTGATAAGAATCTAAGAATGAAGCCGGTGTGAGTTTCTAAGTAAGACAAGTAAAAGAAACTCTTAATTGCTTTCAGAGAAATCAAACTGCTAGAATAGTTGTCTGAATTGTTTACCCGGAACCTTCAACATTTGAAGACAGTTAGCATGAAAGAATGGGTCACAATCACACGTCGCCAAAACATGTACTTCATTCAAGAGGCGTCTTGATGTTGTCAAGGGCAAAAAAAAAAAAAAGATTTTTCACCAAGAATTTAATACATTTTTGTAATTGTGGCCAGTATTTAGTCTCTGGGTTATTCCATGTTTATAACTTAATTTCTGGACTAAATTGACTTCTTTTTTTAGTAGTTTTATTTGAATCATTACTTAGTCTGCTGTGTTTTTAGATTATACCTGTAACAGCCTATAATCTCTTAGGGTTAGAAACAGGACCAGTTTTACAAGGATGTGGACCCCAGGGCTGTTTTAAAGAGAAAATATTTTGCTAATGCAAATGACGGTACATTAATAGGTAGTTTCATACATAATTTGGTATGAACTGATTACAACAACTAACGATGGTAACAATGGTAATGGGGGCCCTGAGCTACTGCCCACGTAAGCGCCCAGGTTAAAAATAATGGCAGAGCTCATGTTCAAGAGTGACAAAATGTTAATCTTCATCTTTTTTTTTTAACAAAATATATATTCAGTTTTTGCATATATAAAACATACATTCAAACACCCACAACAAACCCTCTGGGTATAACATAAAACAAATCAAGATTGAACTAAAAAGGGGAAACAAAAAAATAACAGCATTGGTAATAAGGAAACCCCCCGTTCAAATAAAAGAATAAAAAGTACATTTGCCTATAAGTAAATACATGTATAAGTATACAGATAAATAAAATAAAGTTTCAATCTTCCGGCTCTAGTGCCTAGATCACTCTCTTGATATTCTTAGGTGCTGTTCTTCTAGCTAATCTCCATCTTAATGAGCGACTCCATCTATCTATCATAGTGCGGATGTTATGATGTTTGTTAAGTCTTTGTTTATCCTCGGTTCCAGGAAATACTTTACCCGTGAGAAATGCAGCTGAACATCTCATCAAACACAGCTGCAGGATTGGATCTGTTGACTTTTGACCTACTCTGCAGCATATCTGAGTGTGAGTGTGTTCCTTTTAACTTAACCAGTCCTGCCACTTTTACCTAGTAAAGGGAGAGACAGGTGAGTGGGAGGGACTTTGGAACAAAACATCACAGCCATCAATCAGGTACACCCACAATCAAGATTTTAGCAAGTTTAAATCCGGGACATGCTAAACTGCTGCGCGCAGAAGGTACTGGCCTCAAGCATCTCTGGAGGGTTTGAACTTACAGCTTAAGGTATTTGCTTGTTATTCTGAAGTAGGTCAAATTAATATGTGTAATGTGTCACATTGTGTTATTTAGTGGGGATTATAAATGTATTTTTAAAAGGAAAAGTTTTGTATTTTTAATACAAAACTAACATATAAGTAAATTCTCAACAAAATTTAGGAGCTTAGAGTCAATAATTTCTTAATATTGATGAAAAAGTACTTGCTCCACTGGAAGATTATTTCACCTATAACATGGAAAAAATGTCTTTATCTGTCAAACGAACTAGAACATTTTCATCAATATTATGGAATTATTGACTTAAGCCTGAAAAGTTACTTGTAAGTTAGTGTTATTTCAAGTGTGCTAAAATATTTGCATTAGAAACTAGACCAAAATTCCTTGGTAAGATTTTGTGTTTTTTACAGTGTAAAAGTTAATTATCTGTACGCCCAGTTTGTGTTTATCTCTGTTTGTCTGTATTATGGTTAATGAAAGGTTAATCTTCTCTGATGTGACTACATGACTCTGTTTAGGGAAATTTGTGATATTTATTGAGTTTCATTTTGAAACATGCTTTAGCGTAATAATTTTCTGACCTTTTTCAAAGTAGTTTTAGCTGCACAATGACTGAGATTGAACGTTAATATTTGATTTAGAGAAAACTTGGAAAAACTTGTGGTTTGTTATTTTTGAACTTGGTTCATTTTTGGTTTTTTAAACTCACTGAAAAAAAGAGAATGGCGTTCCAATTTTTAAAAATAGTTCATTTGTAGATAGTTAAGGGTAGAGTGCCTTCTCCAGGGGATGGGAAGTGTCCTGCCCCAAGTGGAGGAGTTCAAGTATCTTGGGATCTTGTTCACGAATGAGCGAAGAAGGGAGTGGGAGGTCGACAGGCGGATTGGTGCAGCGTCTGCCGTTAAGCGGGCGTTGTACCGGTCTGTCGTGGTGAAGAGAGGGCTGAGCCAAAAAGCGAAGCTCTCAATTTACCAGTCGATCTACGTTCCCACCCTCATCTATGGTCATGAGCTTTGGGTCGTGACCGAAAGAACGAGATCGCGGATACAAGCGGCCGAAATGGGTTTTCTCCGTAGGGTGTCTGGGCGTTCCCTTAGAGACAGGGTGAGAAGCTCAGTCATCCGGGAGGGACTCAGAGTAGAGCCGCTGCTCCTTCACATCAAGAGGAGCCAGTTGAGGCTCGGACATCTGGTCAGGATGCCTGCTGGACGCCTCCCTGGTGAGGTGTTCTGGGCACGTCCCACCGGGAGGAGGCCCCGGGGAAGACCCAGGACACGCTGGAGGGACTATGTCTCTCGGTTGGCCTGGGAACGCCTCGGGATTCCCCCGAGGAGCTGGAACAAGTGGCTGGGGAGAGGGAAGTCTGGGCCTCCCTTCTGAAGCTGCTACCCCCGCGACCCGACCCCGGATAAGCGGAAGAAAATGAATGGATGGATAGTTAATTTGTTACATGTAGTCAAATTAAGTTTGTCAAACTTAAATAATTATTATTTATTTAACATGACAATTTAATAAACTTTATATACTTACCTGAATAAACATCATTGAATTACTTTGAACAAATCAACTAATTTTTTAAAGTTGTGCTGAACTGAAAAACTAAATTTTTCAGTTAAGGAGATTTGCATTAAACATAGTAACTACATTTATACTTAACCAGGCAGCTTATTTTAAAGTTCCTTATATTGTCTATCCGCTGTTTTTCTATCTGCAAAAACAATCTGCTTTAATTAAAATCTATATTTGTGTCACACTAATGCTTCTCTATCAAAAGAACTGAAATCCTTTAGGAGTAATTTTTTTTATAAAATAAAACTACTTTCTAAAATGTAACCAAGTCCAAACTGAGAAGTATTTAAAAACAGCAGTGCAACATCAAAACTGCAGGGGTTTGGACGTGTTTGCAGACTGCAACCATTGTTGCAGAAAATATATACTCCGCCAAGACTGTCCACCAACAATGGGTACAGAAATTAGTCTCCCTTACATCATGGGGGTGGTGTCACTTACATTGGAAGCACATTTTCCCAACACTTAATGTCAGATTGGACAATATAAAGAAGCCAAGCTGGTGGAGGAAGTGTAATGATTTGGGTAAACATTTGGGTCTTGGGCGTGCCGTGGTGGCGTAGGGCGTAGCGCGACCCATATTTGGAGGCCTTGAGTCCTCGACGCGGCCGTTGCGGGTTCGACTCCCGGACCCGACGACATTTGCCGCATGTCTACCCCCTCTCCTTCCCTGTTTCCTGTCAGCCTACTATCATATAAGGAACACTAAAGCCCACAAAAAAAAAAAAACATTTGGGTCTTGCCATCCAGTATACTCTACCTTCACATGTACCACCTAGCTAATCATTGTTGTGGAGAATGTACACTCCACCAAGACTAGCTTTCACAGCAAAATTTGTTCACCAACGACTTAAGGGGATAAATGCTGACTCTAAAGTGATGTTGCCTCCAAATAAAACAGATTTTAATCCAGTGAAACATGTCAAGTCCGATCCATGGAGGCTCGTCTTCTACCTGAGTGAAGTTGGCCCCCCCACCTTCTTCAAATTAGACAAAATTGGTGTCAATCAACTCGGCTACGTTTGTGCTGGTTTGTGCAGCAAAAATTTTCGTTTGTGCAGCTATCATTTTAAAGATATTAAGAGGGCTGGTTGACCTTTGATGACCTCTAAAACATTTCTTAATATCTTTAAAATGATAGCAGCACAAATGAAAATTTTTGCTGCACAAACCAGCACAAACGTAGCCGAGTTGATTGACACCCATTTCATCTGATTTGAAGAAGGTGGGGGGCTGGTTGACCTTTGATGACCTCTAAAAACATTTCTTTATATCTTTAAAATGATAGCGGCACAAACGAAAATTTTTGCTGCACAAACCAGCACAAACATAGCCGAGTTGATTGACACCAATTTTGTCTAATTTGAAGAAGGTGGGGGGGCCAACTTCACTCAGGTTCTACACCTCTATTTACTAGAATTGAAGGATTTGCTGCAAAACCTTTTGAGCCAAATACCGTCCTACACCTTCAGTAGGATGGTATTGGAGTGGAGTCCATGTCTTGAGAAGGCTGGTGGTCATAATGTTATGCCTGATCTGTCTTCTTGCCTTGAAAATACCTTTGTGTCCCTTCAGTCAGGTGAAGCAGTTCATTCAGGTCTTTCCCTGTTTGAACTACCTTTATCAGCTGTGGTATTTGAGGCCGGGTTAACACTCAATCTCCTGAACACTATCAGAGCCAAACAAATGTATCTGTCTCTCAAAGAATGTACTTCCATCAGATCCTCAGATCTCAAAGTTTAAGAATGGCCAAAGAACATGTCCTCTCTTTTTTTGATGTCCTCCATTGAAGTTAACGTTTTGTACCGTCCTTTATGGTCTGAGCGGAGACAGGAAGTCAGATTTCTTCTGATAGAGACTCTGCCAAATCTGATGAGCTTGTCCAATTGTTTCCTAAACTGTACACAACATGGAAGGGTGCTGTCTTTATTATTACTGATGTTATTACTAAGGTCTGAGGTACAACGAAGCACCATAAGAACTGTCCTTCTTATGTTTTCAGGTAGCTCATTGAGCTTGACAAGCTTTTAACCAATTTCTTAATCTCTACTGGTGATACACGGGATTACTCTAGCAGGTAATTTTCAAATAATTAGAAATGTATGTATTCTTTTCACATTAATACTACTTGTTTATCACCTTCTTTAGCAAAGAAAGAACATACTTTACAAGTAAAGAGAAGTTTTATTGGACATAATCAAATATCGAACACTGGAAGGAGGGTTGCTTTTGAAAGTCAGTAAAGATTTGCCATTTAAATATGAGATCTTTAGTAAGGAAGGAACATCGTCTGTCCAAAACGGAAACCTGGACTCATTAACCAGTAACTGTCAAGAGATCTCTGTCAATGAGTATGTAGGGGAAAGGTCAAACAAGACTTTAGGGTTAACGTCAAGATTTTTCTTACAGAATTGCTTCAATTCAGGATATGAAAAATATTTAGTAAGAATTTGTTTTATATTGTTTTGCCCTTCAGTTATGTTCAAGACCCTATGTGTGCTTCCTCCCTTTCTTTCTCCATATAGCAGTTATACGTTTTACCCCAAAACACCAAACCTGAAAAGCAGTTGAATCTAGCTTACATATTAAAAAACCCTGTGATATTGTATATAATAAAAAAATATTGGCAGATTGCAGTATTCATACCTTATATATCTGGTACCTGTATATGTATTTGAACCTAATGTAAGTGAAAATGAAGGAGAGAATCTAGCCTCACTTCATTCCTGAAGGTTTTTTGAACATCCTAATCTGATCTGAGATAAATGTTTGGTACAAAACTCCAGTATGCCATGCTTTACTATATTTAGATGTTTTCTACTAACCCTTAATTTTCCCTAATCAGATTTTTAGGGATTAGGAATTTTCATAGTTGAATGGCAGCTACAATGGCCTGTTTCATGCATGTGTGTCAATGTAGGGGAAAGGTCATTCAAGACTTTAGGGTTAATATTAAGATGTTTCTTGCAGAATTGTTTCATGTTGACTTCAAAACTCCAATGTGGTTCACAATACATTTAGTCATTCATTCAAACATTCACATGGTGATGGTGGCAAGCTACATTATAGCCACTGCTGGGTTTTGGAAGTTCGACTTTCTGACCACCACCAGCAGACAAGGTGGTTGGAGCGTCCCAAGGTCACAACGACTGACCTTCTGCTTTCTGGGGAGAAACTGTCTAATTCATGCCTGTCCTTTAGTTTTGTTTCAGGATGTCTTTATATGGCAGTTTTTTGACTGAAGACCAGGTCACATGCTCTATATGCCTGGATGTGTTCACCAATCCTTCATCCACACCATGTGGCCACAGTTTCTGCATGGCCTGCATCACCAGATACTGGGAGGGATCTCAGGTGAGTGATTGTTGAAGCTTCCTTCAATCGACTTTTATTTCTTCATTTTTGTTCTTTAAATGTTCTTGTCAAAGATAGAGCTATGTAGCATTTTTCTTTCTAGTGTGTCATTCTGACTTAAATAAAGCACTAAAAGAACCAGTTATCAAACCACTTAAAACCAGTAAAAAAAATAAATGTTGGTCAGCACTTAAAAGAAACTCATTTTAATGTTAGGATCAAAACAGAGAAATAGATGAAAACCAAAGTTCAAACTTCTTAGAATTATAAGTCTTAGGGGCATAAGCCCTTTTGTGGACGGCCATCTGTGGGAACCTGTAATTACAACATTCCTTCTGCAGAATTCTGAATGAAACAAGGGTCAAGGTTTAACTTTAAGGTTTAACTGTAAAGATGTTTAGATCCAGCGCTCCTGAGCAAGGAGCAGGCTTTCTCTCTGCCAGTGAGAGAAGAAGGGTCACACACTTTGTCCACCCCAATGTTGCAGACACTGACAACGGAGAGAAAGAGGTTGTCCTAGTCTTAGGGTCATAAGTTCCCCATGACATCACAGAGTTTCACTCCTGAAACTCCTCTTCCTGTAGCTGGAACCAAAGTAGACCGAGGCAGTGCCTTTGTTGAATCACACAGCTTCTTGCTGTCAGTCCTTCGTGACTGGAGGTACAACAGTCACAAGGGCTATATTTCAACTGTATGATCATTCTTCCATCTTCATTACCTTTTCATTTGTCTACTGCCGTTTCTGATATGGTCTTTCTCCTGGACATCCTTTCACCTATTCCATCATCCTCTTCCAGGTTTGCCAGTGTCCTTTATGTAAGAAAACCTTCCAGAATCGACCAGACCTCCAGATCAACAGGACTCTGCGAGAGATAACTGATCAGTTCAAATCTGTGAAAGGTGGAGTATCAGTGAAGGACAAGATAGGAAAAAAGATGGGACACAAAAATCACAACTTTATGGCAGAACTAAAAATGAAGTTGCCAAAACCTCTGCCCAAGAACATGGTAGCTCTGACCGGCACAGCTCAATCCCAGGGTAAGTAATCGAAAGGGTTTGGACCGAATCAACCAGGCTATGCAAAACGTAATCACATGTTGATGATACGCACGGCTATAATAAACAAGTTGAAGAGGTTGCAAATTAGCATAGACCACACAACTTATAAAAATGAAGAGGGTTCCCCCCTCTGACCTGGAGGTTTGGACTAGTACATTTTTCAAAGTTTCATGCCTTTGGTAAGGCACAGATTAAACAGTGGATGGGAGCATTCGTTATGTCAGAACTTATTTGGCAAATGCATTTCCATTTCCTTTGAGCACATTAGTTACGTTTCAGAAAAAAAACTAAGAAAGTGTAAAACCTTTGTTGTGAAACTGATCAAATTATTTTGAATCTTAACATCTAATTCAATCTTTTCTTATGCGATATTTCAAAAAACGCATTGAAAAGTTTGACAGAAACATGGCAAGTGATTGAGAAGCTGGTTTGTTATGTATTTACTAGAAATGCGACTCTCATGGTGGCAGCATGTTGTTGTAGCTCTGTTACGTCAGTTCTGAGTTGTTCTTCTTATTAACTTTTGCTCATCTTTTTTTTGGTTGGTTTTTTTCGGTCAATTTTTCCCATGGTTTCGACACTGTGCAGGTGCAAGAATTTTTCCTCTTATTTTGTTACATTTAGACAGTTGCCATGGTGCGTAACCATGGCCACAAGCCTTTTTCCCCCTCTCTAACAACTGGGAGCAACTGCCTACAATCTCAAAAGCTCACATACTGTAATACATTTATATGAGTTTGACTCCAAGATGATATTAGTAACAACATTTATTTTTCCTTTGGAATGAATGAACTAAAAACACTGAAAGGAGATAATGATCACATTGAATAAAAAATCCTGGGGTGAAAAAATGTTTAGGGTCAGAAATATGAGGAGAAGCAAGAAAACAGCAACATGAAAATTTCTCCTTTATACAATAACCTTGTTGTTCTGGTTGGTTTCGTAACAAGCACACCTGTGAGGGCTGCCAAGTTCAGGTCATTTCACATTATGCAGGAGATTAATGACTGTCCTGTCAGGGAATGATGGAGCGATAATGGAGCAATGTAGGAATGTTGAAATGCCGTCCAAAAGATGAAATGTTGATTGTCAGATTCTGTTTTCTTAAATAATAAAAATATATTACATATTAAAAAGGACCTAACAAAGTTTTTCTGGGGTTTTTTTTGGCAGCGTATTCTTTCCCATCTCTGTCCACGTCAACTTTGCACCAGAATGGCACAAGCACAATGGCTTTATCTGTACCGAACCGCTGCGGGTCTTCCAGTCTGGAGCACAGCCCCGATCATAATCTTAACCATCTGCATCCTCATTTCCCTCATATGATGTCCCACGCCAAAGGTCGCAGAAGGTTCACTCTGAGTGGAGCGGCCAGTAGCAATAATGTCCCTCTGTGCGAAGTCCATAACAGAGGAATATTGGTAAAAGAATCAGTTAACTTTGTATTTCATTCACATATTATTTTATATATTAATATAGAAACTACAGAAGAAACATGTATTGTGTTTTAAATACTAGTTGTTTCCTTACAGACATCTTCTGTTTTTGCTTATTGTTGCATTTAAATGTTTAAAATCATCAAACACGTTTAAATATCCCATTCTTTAGAAGCGTTTTAATTCAGCGACATCCAGGGGGTTTTAACACAGGGAGTCTCTTCAGAGCATCTCATTCTAGAATTTGACTAGGCCACTTTGTGTTTTTTTATTTTTAACCGGTAAGAAGCTGGACTTGCTGGTGTGTCATGCATCATTTTCCTTACAGACTATTCCATGTTTTTTCTGTTTGCAGTTCACTAGGGTCCCAAAGCCTTAGAAATAACTTTTTAGAAACCATTTCCAGGTTTTCTAGTTCCAGAAAAACGTGACACATATCCAACGACCCAATTCTGATCTTTTCACCCCTTCAACCCCCCCCCAAAATCTGATTTGTTCCACTTCCATATATGGTACTAAGAGAAATCTGATTTATATCTGAACAGCCTCAAATAATGACTGAAAATAATAATAATTATGAAATTATGAATGAAAAACGACAAAAGAAAAAAACTGAAGAAGTCTGTAATGCAGTGAATACATTTTAGCAGCACTGTAACCCTTCCTCTTTCTGCTTTCAGCTTTACTGTAAATCCGACCAAATGTGCATCTGTCCTGAATGTGAGATCGAAGACCACAATGATCATGACACCGTCACTGTTGAGGCCGAGTGGATGGAAACCAAGGTAAGAAATAACTGCTTCTGCTGTTGTTGGGACTGATTAAACTGACTGGAAAAGATGAACAGCGGTTGCTCAAGAAAGTGCAAGTGACGACAGACACCAGCGATTTGCTTATGCAAAGTCTGAGGTTAGAAATTTCCATTTTAAAACTTATCTTTTCACTGCTGATCATACCAGGGTGAAGGACACGACACCCTTGTGCACTGCAAAAACACAAAATTACACCATTTGAAATAAGACAAAACTAACTTAGAAGTAACTTTTCGGTAAAATATAAGAGCTTGTTTTAGTGGACAATTCCTTAATTTTGATGAAAAAGTTCTAGTTCCATTTGCAGATTAGTTCACTTACAACAAGACATTTTCCCATATTAGTGAAACAATATGAGCAGAACTAGTATTTTTATATCAATATTAAGGAATAACTGACTTAAACCAGTTCCTATATCTTGCTGAAAAGTTACATGTCAGTTAGTTTTGTTTTATTTCAAATGTGCTAATATATTTGCACTAGAAAATAGATAAAAAAATTTGTATTTTTGCAGTAATTTAGGCTTTAAATCAGCTTCTTGACATCATGGAAACTGCTAGCTTGAATTTACAACCATAAAACTTTCAGAAAAACTGGTGCCTACCAAAAGTAGGCACAAAATAGCCAATGGAGTGAGTAAAGGTGATTTAAAAGTTTATAAAGTCACTTTGAGGTTTGAGTTTTTAGAATCTTATTTTGGATTCAGCCTTCAGGAACAATTACTTTTCATTTACACCGAGAGCTAGTGACTATAAGACATGGACTTATTATAACCTCTAAACAGAACTGTCCCTTTAACACTTCTGTCTTGTGATTTATAATCCAATCATCTGTTTTATGGTTTAAGAACTTGTGCTTTAATGGGGAAAAAGATTTAAGCCATGTTTCTTTCAGTGTTTCAGCTGTTTTACAGTTTTCTGGAAATTTATCTGAAAGGAAGGTTGTTATGACAACAGCAGATTTTTAATGTATTGTGGTGCTGAGCCGTTCAGTGATTTATAAATGTTCTTCAGGTGACAGAAGGCCGACTTTGTAACCGTCTTTATGTGGCTGTGAAGGTTCATGTCAGAGTTCATCTCTAGTTTCCAGCTGAAATAACTGAAGCTGTTCATTGACTCAAGATCGTTCCTCCTATGGCCCAAAGATAATAACTAATAAATCGGTGCTTAGTTCTGTCACCTGGAGGCATCATAATGTAGAGCTGTGTGTCATCTGTGTAGTTTTGATAGCTAATATTATACTTGTTATATGTAATCTGAGCAAGTGGGAGCATTTAGGAATGTAGTTCATCAAACACATCACTATTATACACTTTTATTAATAATGAAAAACCTTGGGTAGTAGGATGAGATGCAAAGTCTGTAATCCCAGAAATTAACTTTAAAAATAACTAATATAGGAGAAATCAGTGCCATAATGACAGTAGATGCTCTAGTGAGTGTAATTCCTGTCTGGGTGTGTTTGCAGATGCTGCTGAGAGACTCTGAGCAGGACATCCAGGACATGATCAGCGACAGGAGGAGGAAGATCGAGGAGATCAGGGAGTCTGTGACAGAACTGGAGGTAAAACAAGCTTACACAAACACAACCTGCACAATTTAAGGTTAAAATTACATCTTCTTAAACAAATTTAGCTTTTTTTAAATTATACAAAAAGTTATATTACCTCTTATAATAAAACATGTTCTCATATGTTTTTTAAAAATATTTTTATATCTTTTGAACTTCTCCCCACATAAAACACCAAAATTACCAACTGCATTTATCTTTTGTACAGTTTCTCAAATTTTGCCTTTCTTTTGATTTGCTCTTAAATTTTATGAACTAGTTTAAACAATTATAATTTTGCTTTTTTTCTTCTTACCTGTTTAGGACATATTTTGGCACATTTGTGATCTGTATCTATAATAGCGATACATTTAATTTAGTAGTATTAATTCTTACTAATTTTCTTCTTTTGGGACTGTCCTTTTTTAAAAAAGACTAAAGTCTGTTTGTAAATTTTAAATATATAATTCTGCTATTTTAAAGTCAAATTAAATCCTGGTTCCAGTTCCTTTACCATAATCTTCAGTTTCTAACTCTTTTTCTAAATCACTTTCAACCTTCAGATGGCGGTGGAGCGGGAGACGTCGGGCACTGTGTGCCTCTTCTCGGCGCTGGCCTCCGCCATCGAGCGGTCCCAGGCGGAGCTGATCGAGGTGATGGATAACAGCCGCAGGTCGGCGGAGAATCAGGCCAACGCCATGATCCATCAGCTGGAGAGGGAGATAGAAGAACTCGAGAGCAGAGAAGCTGCTCTCACTGAACTCGCCATGTCAGAGGATCACATTCACTGCGTCAAGGTTAGTCAGAACATAAGGTTGGTTTAATTAGAAAACTCTGGATGTTTCTTTATTAATTTGTAAATATTCCTCAGACTTTTCCCAGCCTGTCCACACCTCCAGTCACCAAAGACTGGTCCGGAGTGTCGCTGAATACCGACCTGGGAACGGCAGCCATCTACAGACCTTTGGCAGCTACGGTGGAAAAGTTCCAGCGAGATCTAAAGAATATTCTAGAAAATGGTTAGTAAACGCAAAACATGAAGAGCCCAGACATTTGTTAGTTTTACAACTGTATTTATTTTTTATTTTATTTATTTCAAACATGATAGTTGTATAAAATCATGCACAAGAACAAGGAATGCAAAAGACACACATTTTTGCACCACAGTACACAAAAATATGAGCACAACCCTTTCAGATCCAAAAGAGATTAACTTCTTTGATGGTAACAAAGAGCAGGTTTACAAATATGATTAAATTGTGAAACTGTTGTAAAATAATTTTAATGAATTAAAGTTCAGCTTCACTCATAAAACAGATGTGTTAAAAACAACACATGACGTGTTAAATTTTAACACATGCCGAATCTGCTCAGGGACAACACGTGTGTTGTTATTGACACAACTATTGTGTCATTGAAATCAACACAAACATGTGTTAAAATGTGTCATTTTGACAAACATGTGTAAAATTTGTTCTCATAGCTGGAGATGATGACTTCTTCATGAAGCAGAGCAATGCTAATCTCGTACCAGGCTTAGAGACAAAAGACCAGAGAAATAACAAAACTAATTTGTTAGTGAAATGATAAGACACTCTGTATAATATACAATGCAGTACAAACATATTTTTGTACTGCATTGTATCATTTATAAAGTTATTAAATTCTGCCACAATACAGCAATAATAATTGCATTTTTAGATGAAGTAAAAATTGTTACAAATACTAAACAAAAAAAATTGAAAACAATTTTAGAAAAAAAAAATCATTGAGAGGAATTACACAATCTGCTGTCAGCAGGGAGTAAATTCTGCCTGACAAACACAGATTAACACAAAAATGTGTTGAAATATTCAACACAATCAGTGTATTATAATGTTGTCCATATTTTAACACATTGTGTGTTAAAATAAACACAAAATGTGCATTAAAGGTGGTGACACATTTTTTGAGTTATTTTTCAACACGTCTGTTTTTAGAGTTTATTGTTTCCAGCTCCTGAAGCACTTTGTTGTTTTTATTCAGGTTTTCCTTCTCCAGTATTGGAAGCCAGTGGACAGACAAAACCCAGTGAGTTCTTACTCTTGGTTTAAACAAACAGGATTGCAACACTTCATTTAATCAGATGAATAATGTTTTCCTCACAAGAGCCTTCACCATGTATGGCGATTTGTAACATGTAAATGTTTGTTTGTTTCTCCTGCAGGAGAAAAGAAGATGAAGGAATTTGCAAGTATGTAAAATTCAATTCATAGCATCTACATTTCCTTGTTTGCTATATATTTTACTTAAATAAAAGCAAATAACTGGAATAAAAGCAAAATCTCTTTCTTTATGCAGGCACGTATAGCTTCAGCTAAATGTTGCCCAGGTTGTGCTGGCACGTTAAAAATATAACTCCAAAAACATGTTTCTAACTATTTTTTCCCTACCTTATTTTCTTCCCATTCCAGATTATATTGGGCTAAGTTTTCATATAATTTCTTGAAAAAACAAAAAGTTAGTATAGCTTAACCTGAGAAATAGCAGTTTGCTACCAGTTAGTCAGCTGGAAAACAAATGTAAAATTGATTCATTCAAATTTTTAATGAAAATTGTTACGACCAAGCAGAAGCTAGTCTAATGACAAGTAGAATCATAAAATTGTACAATTAAATGCATTCCTTCCTAAGAGCCAAAATTGAAATGCAAACTTTACCAAAGAAATTTCAATAACTTTTCATATTAACTAGCATAACAGTGGCATAAATTAGCATGATTAAGTGAGTTTAGGCCAAGATTGTTAGTAATTAATTTTCATTTAATGTTTTTTTTCAACACAGTGAACGTCACCCTGGATTCCAGCACGGCCCATCCCAGATTGATCCTGTCAGGAGATTTGAAAAGTGTGAGCTTGCTGATCAGTGATTTCAACATTTAATAACTAACGCATGTTTTATTTTTACATTTTAGAAAATATGTCTAATAATCCTTTTTTATGCAGGTTTGGTGTGGGGACCGATACCACCACGTTCCAGAAACTCCAGAGAGGTTCGACAAAGTGGTCTGTGTCCTGGGAAGAGAAGCAATCTCCCATGGGAAACATTACTGGGAGGTAATAGGCTGTTACAACAAAACAAAAATCACAATTTTTAATGAAATTGAGAAGCTTGTACTCTCTAAAAAGTTACACGTTGCTTTTCAGAACTTATCTGAAAAATAAAGATCACTTCCAGGAACTTACAGGATACTTCCCATAACATTTTCTACAAGCCTCATGATTTATGTTACTTTCATTGAATTTACACGGTTACTCTCACAGTTTAATGGTTCTTACAGCTTACTGACTCTTAGTGGTTACTCTCTAGAAACTATATGAGAAAACCATCTTACTGACTGTAAGCTAAAATAAAAATGTTAAAAAGTATGTTCTGAGTAAGAACCAACCTACACGCGTTGAGAAAGTAGCACCTCACATTTTGTAAATTTAATCTTTAACTTTCTTGAAAGAAACTGTCAAGTATAAGCATTTCATTTCAGTCAATATCAATAATTATTGATTTGTTTTTTTGTTTAAAATATCTGAAATACTGCCAAACTGGGGGACGTTACCTTTCTTGTTTTATCCAGATTTTACTCTATGCTGTTTTTTATTTTTAAGCAGTTATGAGGCAAAACCTTAACCTGCTGCTGCGGCAGTTACTCAACAGGTCGTTGCTAGGTAACCAAAGAATGAGTGAGTTGCTAGGTAACCAAAGAATGAGAGAGTTACCAACCATAAGAGGTTGAGCAGCTAAAGCCTTTCCTCTACCTATCTCCCAGAATGCTGTGCGGTTCTGGCTCAGAGTGTATTATCCACTGATATTGATCATGTGTCTGTCACTTTATATATTGTTACTGATTTATTGTCCATCTGTATTTGTAACAGTGCAACATTTGTGACTAGAAATAGATGTAAACTGTCAACATTACTGGTTGGATGGTTTTGTTCCAAGCTGCAGTCTTTCAGGATTTGCTGTGTTTGATGACGCAACATGTTGTGCTTCCTGTGAACAGGTGGAGGTGAACGGGAAAACGGACTGGGATCTGGGCGTGGTCAGACAGTCCGTCAACAGGAAGGGGAAGATCGATTACACCCCAGACAACGGCTTCTGGTTCCTCAGCTTAAGAGACAAGTGAGTTTAATTCGATAAGATCTTCTAAGAAATAGATAAAATACATGCTTAAAGGTTTATATTTTCAAAAGGTACTTTTAATCTAATGAAAGAACCAAACTGGAGTGTGTAGGTTCACTTTAGTGAATATCACTAATGTCAATAAATATTGCAACAATAAAGAAGTTTCCTATAATTCTTTTTTTTAAATTACGAGAAAAAGTCATATTAGCAGAAGAAAATTGTAAAAATACTAAAAAAAATAGAAAGCTTTGATAGAGTTATGAAGTTCTGAGAAGACCATCTTGTCAAGTACATGATTATTTCTTTGAAATAGACCCAATCATTTGCTCAATCGTTTCAAAGTTCTGCTACTAATAATAATAATTTGATGCTAACGTGTTAAAAAATTAATTATTTCCTTATTTGGAAAACTGATACCAAAAGTATAACTTCACAATAGTGCTCATTTTCATTTTATTTGTTATTTTTTAATTTTTTGTGAAGGACTTAAAATTACTACTTCATTTTACTAATATTACAACTTTATTTTAATAATATTATGACTTTATTCTCATCACATTACAACTTTATTGTCTTAAGGCATTTTTCCTATATTATTCCAACTTTATTCTGGTAATGTTATGACTTTATTCTCATTATTATGACTTTATTCTCGTATTATAACGGGAACTTTTTCACGTTAAAACCCTGAATCTGACTGTGTGTCCACTCTTTCCATCATGGCTCTATAGGCAGGCAGTCATAAGAAAATATAATTGTTTTCTTCTTTGCCCTCAGACACAAATACGCCTTTCGCTCTGAGCCTTGCACAGAGGTGGAGATGAAACTTCGACTTCATAAGATTGGAATATTTGTGGACTATGAGAAAGGAGAGGTGAAAACGATACAAAACCTTTTTTTACTTTAAGAAACTCATCAATCCAACGACTAACGGTTGGATACTTTACTGCTAAGTTAGATAACTGTCCTTTTTCTTTTCTTTTTCCCACAGGTATCCTTTTACAACGTTGATGCCAAAGTCCACATCTACACTTTCTATGACATCTTCACCGAAAACCTCTTCCCCTTCTTCAGCCCCTGCACCAACAAATCAGGAAAAAACGAAATGCCCCTGATCATCACTCCTGTACACATGGAGTAAAAGCTAACGTGTTTTTAAAGTTCCTCAGATACTTCAGAATGAGTTTTGTTCATTTTTTTACAGCTTTTTCCACATTACTAGAAATCTAATGTGATAATTTAATACTGAAGAACGGATTGACTTCCTGGAATCCCAGGACTGAACCCGAATGACAATTATTGTTTTTCTTTGTTGTTGTTTCTTCAAAAAACAAGCTAGCCTCACGTGAGAGGTTCAGAATGTGGAAAAGGACAATTATTTCTGACTTCATTTGGTTTTCAGTTCTTGTACCATATTTTATCCCTTCTGTTTACTTAACACAAATTTACTTTATTTGTAATATACCTTTAAATATTTACAGCAGAGGAAAAACAGTATGGCTGCTGCTGAAGAAACTGTTGTGTAAAGAACATTGTTCATAATATTTAGTATCGTAATTTTTGTTTAAACGCCACATTCTGTTACATTAAATGGAGAATTTAGATGTTTTTTAAGTGGGGTTCTGTTGAGAGGTTATTAGCTGATAACAACTTACCTTCAGTCTCTAGTCATACAGAATGACAAGAGATTAGATGCTAAAGCTAACTGCTATTCTCCCTTGAGCAAGAGTAAGAGGATATCTGCCATCTTGAAATTACCTATGACTAATAAAAAAATTTATTAGTTTGCACATTTAAACTAATATGCTAATAGCAGGGCTAATTGTTTTGTTTATCAACTTTTGCTAACTTTGGAAATGTTTAGTGCATTTAGCTTCCCTTAAGTAAATTTTTCCAGAAAAATTTTAAAGCACTAATTTACTTTGCTGTTTTGTAAACGTTCAGTTAAATAAAATTTGACATCTGTGTTGAAGTTTTAGTTTTTTGACTGTTAAGTATTCTTGAAATAGTTAAATGCTTATGTTCATGCTCTTATTTTGAAGTGGATGAAGGCCATTTACGCAGCAGTTCTGTTAACTCTCCTCATTCTTTTTCCACCCCAGAAACGTTATTGAGCAAGTGGGAAGTATAAACAAATTAACAAATGAGGAATACATAAAAATACAACACTCACATGGGTAAACAACTAGGGGTGTTACACAAAAATATGCAAAAAATCCAAAAATATGAATTATTTTAGAGCTTCCTCATGTTCTCATTACACATGGTAATTATCAACATGGTTGAAATATATGTTTCAAATAGTCAATATTTTATTGCTGATATCTTGAATTGGAGTCTCCATACAAGAGATACCTTAATAATTAACTAATAATGTCATAAACTAATTTTCAGATATCTGGAATGTAAGTATGGTGAAGCTGATTTTATGTTAACGCGGCCTGCCATAAAATGCACAGTCAGAGCAAAGTCAGATTATCAATTCTTCAACATATATTTGTTTAACTAAATGTAAAAACTAAACCCTGGCGGCTGCTGGGGTTATAACACAACTGGGGGAAACACTGACACTTTAGTCAAAACTCGTTTTAAATATTTAGAATGCAATAGTAAAGAGTCAGACGAAAGTGATCGTATGCTAAACTCAAATTAATTTTCACCTTCGTAGCAGAGAGACAACACCAATATGCAGGTAGCCACTGATGAGATGACTTAGATCAGTGGTTCGTAACCTTTTTGAGGTACCAAACCCTCCAGTTTTATATGCACATTCACTGAACCCTTCCTTAGTGATAAATAAAATATGATTTTTTTTCCAAATTCAAGACATATTTATACGTTTTTTTACTGGTGCACAAAATGAGCCATGCATGAACATCGCCTTGCTCAAAGAACAAAACCAACACAGTGCATGAACTCACAACAAATTACGGTATTACTTTATTCAGACCCCCAAAATATATTTTTTTACTATTTACTAATTAAAAATAAATTTAGATTTTTTTTGAAGAATTAAATTTTTTTTTAATAACTTAATTTTTTTTATTTTAAATTTAATTAGTTTTTTGTCAATCCACAAAATACTTTTTTGGAGCCAGAATAAAGCCTGTTCCTATTTTTTTGTAAGTTTTCTATTTGCTTTATGAAATTTTCATCAGACTCTGCAACTCCAACCTGCATTTTGGTTCTACCTCAAAACCTTAAATAATGACATAGACAAAACACTGCAGAAAATAGAAGCAAAAGAAAAAATGCTGCAAATAGTAAAAACAGCAACTATCAAACGCTGCAAACTTGCACCACACAATGAAAATGTTCCAGATGTTGAACAAATCCAACAACATAAGGGACCAGACCCTGAGTATAGTCGGGATTTCAGGATTTTAATAAGATTTGCTGAAGAAATTTGAAGGAAGAAAGAAAAGTTGCTCTATATTTAATGCCAGTTTTCTGCAATAGTACATCAGCATATTTGTGTAATACTAGCCACTCCAGCCCTACGACAGACTGTCGACTTGTCCAGGGTGACCTGGCCCCTTGCCTGAAACGTTTGCTGAGGCACCGGCACCTCTCCCGACCCCACTAGCAGTTAACTAGCATCCCCAGAACCAGAACCAAACATGGAGAAGCAGCATTCAGCTTCTATGCACCACAAATCTGGAACACACTTCCAGAAAACTGCAAAACAGCCAAAAACACTGAGTTCTTTTAAATCTAGACTAAAAACCCACCCAATTAGAGCTTATTTTGAAATATAATCAATAAAACATTGATCAAAATTTTTCTATGACCGCATTTTCTGACATATGACACACAGGCTCAACAACTTAATTCCAGGGAATGGAAAATTAACATTTTTGAAGAACTGCAGTTCTTCAGAAACTGCTGGGATACTTGGGGCTCTTCACCATCCTCCGTTTCACCGATCGTCATTCCCTCCATCGTCATTACAGCACGGCGAGCTTGTTCATTGAATCCTTCGAATGCCATTTCACTGCACTTTAGATAGTGGAACACCTTAATGAGACCTGACTTCCCCAAGGTCCATAATGTTCTGATGATCTCATCCAGTACTTGCTCCATGTCCACTTTCTTTTCCGTCTAGATAGGTTGTCTCTAGATGCTTATTTTATCTCCTGGCTGGCTCGCCAAGATTTTATATTATCTGTTTTTCTTTTACAGTCTAACCATAAAGCTTTGATAATTAGAAATGACTCCCAAATTGTGTCCAAATGCTGTGAATTGATTTTATAAAAAGTTTCAGGGAGCAAAAGCAGATTTAATAATTATTGTTTTTCAGATATTTGTGATTCAACTCTTAAATGTAAAAATAGTCAGAGATAAGAAACAACTTTTAGGTTTTATTCTTAACATGTGAAACTGAAAAATACATATTGAACTAGCAACATTGAGTATATAGGAACCTTTCAGTAATTTCTCAAAGAAACAATGCTTGAACAGTTTAAAAACAGAAAAAAGCTCAGAAGAAAAACACTGAAATACAAATCAGTCAAGACTCTGAAACTTTGCAATTTAAATCAAGGCATTTGAACAGATTGTTTGTTCTCAGGTGCTCAGGTGTGACTTTATGATGTTTGTTTTTGAGTTCTCAGAGAAGGATTTTGCCTAAATAATGGCTGTCTAAAATGCAGCGTGGGGTTCATTTGTGGCTCTGAACAGATTATATGTGGTCCCCACTTCTGAAAAGTGTTAGTTCACATTACAAAAAGTTTGTTCACCACTGACCTGAATGTGTTGCACATCATGTTCTTAGTGCTTGATTAGTCAAACATGTTTCACATATCAGGATTAATAAGTTAATTATTTATTCAAGAAAATGAAATCAGCAACAATTTAGAGCTGACTGCCACCAATGTTAGCAGAATGATAATGACACTGAAACTGGACTAAACCCAACATTGTCACCATGTAAGATGTAACTCAGTATGAGCTAAAGGCTACCAATATGCTAATTAGTTATTTGCAAGGCAAACAATGAGAGCTACCACAATGCTCAACATTTGCATCAATAATTTAAATAAACGCAAAGTTAGTGTTCGGAAAAATATTATCTAAGTTCATTTACTTATGAGTTTATTTGAAAGGCTATGTTTTCATAGTATTACTCTCTGTGTTGTTTACTTGACTCCTTTCTTTTATGGTACATTATTAACTGTTTTTGGATGTTTGCTTGAGGGTTAGAAATGTTTACATATGCTTGTGTTATCAGCTGCTTTTGTCTTTAAGTGTCTGTGTTATCAGCTGCCTGTGAAACTGACTTGTAACGGTCAGCCTTATGCCCTTGTAAGGGCATGTCCACAGAAGGTCCCAGAACATCTTGTGGTAAAGGTTATTGATGAATTGTTTGTGTGACTGTGTGAAAAAGCCCAACCTCTTTCCTTGTAATCATAATAAAAGGCAGTTGGGGACTGAGAGCTGGCAGAGTTGACCCCAGACAGTGTGTGATGGCGGTTCTCCGTGTCTGGCTCTGCTCCCCTCTTCTGCAGTAAAGCAATTTATGTCTCTGGTTGATTCTTTGCAGGTTGGGAACCAAAATAGACCCAAAAGTTAGTTTGCACAAAGTTAGTTCACATCAGGTAATTAATCCTCAAACCACATTGTAATTTACTGTTACATGTAGACATTAACATGCAAGCAGATAAGAGACAAGGTTTTAGTGCTTTTATCTCCTTTCTAAGGTAATTCTGACCTTCATCAATAAAAAAAAGATTTCTGTCACTTGATCAAAATCTCTGCAGCAAGACTCTAAAGAGAAACAAACAGAAGAGCTCTCAATTTTCCTGTTTTCATTTCTTTCAACTGGTTCATTTTTAAATCCTGACTAACTTTCAAATTTGCACATGTGAGGATATAATATGATGAAAGAAATTATACCAAAAGAGGTAAAAAATAATTGTTAATGGAAAGTAAAAATAAACATTAACAAAGAGAAAGTATTTTGTAAGTTGACCTCTTTGAGCTTTACATCACGTTATGATGTTTTCCCCTTGTCTAAAACACAACTGGAGTGTTGCTTTGATTCTTTCATGCACATTTAAATCCTTTAATCTCCATGGCAACCGTTCAGCTGTGCAAAACGCCTAGAGGGACCCAACTGCAATTTCCAAGCTTCAAAGCTTAGACCCCATGGAGCAACCCTCCCCCACTCAGCTCCTTCAGACTAGCCAGCAGCAATTAGCAAACATCTGGTGTAACAGATCAGCTGACTTCAATATATGATGAAAATGGGAACAAGTCGGCAGAGCACAAATGGAGAATAAGAAAAAAACATCAATTTCTGAAAAAATATTGATTTTCATTTTATTTTTATTTTTTGTTTTGTTTTTTGTAAAATATACACCAAATACTTTACATGGCAGTTTTAGAGATTTAGTAAACTTTGTGTTTGTATTCGGAGGGAATGCTCAGCTTATATCAGTGGCACTAAAAATCCACTGAGACACAAAAACTGTCCAGAAGAGATGAATAATTAACCCTGTAGGAAACTAAAAATAGATTTATTGTTTCTCACAGTTTGCAAAGAAAATGTTATCTTCTTAAAATAAATGTTTGTCTGATCAAATGTAAATGCAGTCCATAAAACCAGTGAACAGAATAAGGAGGTTATAAAGTGTTATGACCTGCCAAGGTGTGGCCATCCTGGCTCTAAACATCTTATGATGTTTTTTATTTAAAATGTATTTGACATGAGATGTTGCAACAATAGGAGAGTGAGCTTTAATACAGAAAATAACAAACAAAAGAAAACTATGTTAAAATGAACTAAGACTTACTATTTGAACGTATATAAACCAAATGATGAAGGTTTACCTTCCTAAATAAAATGAAGAGAAAACTATGTGCAAAAATAAATGGCAGCTCACTCCTACAAACTCTTTTAAATATTTGTAAAGCATCACGTTGTCGTCTCCGGTCTTTAGATGTTTGCATAATCAAAGCAGTCGCAACAAAGGTTACCTGATGATCCGATCTTTTTTTTAGCAGAACTGATTTGTTCATCATGTTGCTCTCTGTGCTGCTGGTGATGATGGTGATCAGCTGGACAGAAGCTGTTTATACTGGTGTTGTGATGGCACACACCGCTAAAGATGTACAAGGAAACAGTTTTACAGTAAGTTGAGATTTGCTAAAGTTTCTTTTATCTTACCTTTAGAAAAAATATTGTCTTGTATCTAATGCCTCTTCACTTTAAATCTACAGCTTGTGCGTCGCTATAGGTTTGGCCACAGCTCATGTGGAGAGACTGATTCATTTCTTTCTTGTTCTGGCTGTACTCAGAAGATTGATGAAAGCAGCGGTGAATGGTGTCTGAGAGAGTATACCTCGTGGGGCAGTAGGAGTTTCATCACTTACTACTATGGGTGACTGAATCTCAACATCATGCAAAAATATATCTAATAATTTTCTGTTTTTTCCAAAAAGTCTAAAATTCCTCCTGTCAGTTTTCTGGTCTCCTGTTCTGTAAAGTTTTCTGTGTTTTAGAAACTTAGTAACATCAGAAATCTTCCCAATATGTTCTATTAAAGGTTGAATCCTGGAACCTGGATAAACAACAAAAACGGCATTTCAACTGGTCTCTCTAAGATGCTTGTTGAAGGGAGAAAACGATCTGACATTAACAGACCAAACTCATCACCAAAGACCGGCATCCTTCCTGTTATGAGGTAATTCAGTTTTTATATCAACTTTATAATAAATACCTGAAACCTTTGGTGCTTTTGCTGGAGCATAAGCTGTATTTTGATTCTGAAGTTTTTGGTTCCTTTTTCTTTTAAAGAAAAATGAAATCCAAACACTGTGAATCAATTTTATTTGTAACAAAGAGTGACATGGAAACAAAGCAGATTTAGTAATTAATTTAAAATTACTTACAAGTAAGATTTATCTTTAAGACAAATTTGAATTTGTGAAATACAGATTAAATTAGACATATTATATATAGGAACCATTTGGTAATTTCTCAAAGAAACAATACTCAGACAAGAGTTTAAGAACCTAAAAAATGATGGAAGAAAAACACTGAAGCACAAATCAGTCAAGATACTGAAGCTCCTCTGTGTAAATCAAATAATTTAAACTGATTATTTGTTCTCCAGAGTTCACTTGTAATTATGTGATGTTTGTTTTCTGGTTCTCTCAGAGTTCCCTCAAACTGTCAGAGAAATATCAGCTTGTTGACCTTTGACCCTGATGGAGACCATGTTCAATGCAGACATGGATCAGGTTCTAGTGAGTGCTCCACCTGCACACCTCCGTCTGTCCTCAGTCTCTCATCAGTAAGTAATAAATGTTGATGTTAAGTTACAGGAAAGGAAAATGTGAGATTCACAGGTAGAAGAGAGGAAGTAAATATCCTTCAGTCAAACTCTGAGTGACAGGTGGGAGAAAAAGCAGAGGGTCTGGACAACCCACAAGGAGAAATGCTGTTTATGGGTTAGAGCACAGGAGTCAAACTCCAGTCCTCGAGGGCCGCTGTCCTGCAGTTTTTAGATGTTCCACAGGTACAAAACACAGGAATGAAATGGCTTAATTACCCAGATAGCACAGAATGATTGAAACAACATTGAATCAATGTCAGCCAGAAACATTGAATCAACGTTGAACGCTGACATTGAAACAACATTGAAAGTGGTCGGTGACTTGTATGTTGAATCAACGTTAGGGTTCCAACCATAACTGACATTATATCAATGTTGATTCAACCATCATCTGTATGTCAACTTGTATGCATATTTGTGTTGATAGTACATTGAATCAGTTATGTACCAATGTTGATTCTACATTATATCAATGTTGAGACAACCATCATCTGACTGTGGTCCTGCATCCGGATTTCTGTTGATCCTACATTGAATCAATGTTGATTAAATACTCATTTGACTGTGGTTCTGCACACATATTTCCGTTGATTCTACATTGAATCAATGTTGATTCAACACTCATCTGAACGTGGATCTGCATCCGGAATTGTCTTGATTCTACATTGAATCAATGTTGCTTCGACAGTCATCTGACTGTGGTTCTGCACACATATGTCGGTTGATTCTACATTGAATAGGTTAGGAATCAACGTTGATTCAACCTTCATCTGAACGTGGTTCTGCACGCACATTTGTGTTGATTCTGCATTCAATCAATGTTTATTCAACCATCATAACCATCATCCTGAAATAAACCACATAAAAACACCATGGCATTGCTTAAATATTTTATTTAATTTCAGTCTTCTGGCCGTCCCTTTGGTTGCCTTTCAATGCCTCCCTCCCGGTCTGGTGCATAGCGAAACCATTTCTTTACTGTTTCGCTGTAATTTTGATCAGTTAGGCCTGGTTCGAATTGACGAGCAGCAACTGAAAGACACAAAAGAACATCATTACGATGGAGGGTATCTCACATAAAATTTCTTATTATCCCCTACCCTCACTTTGTTTAGATTCTGATTCACCAACAGTCTCATTTCCTACAATTAAAAGTCAAAGCCCTTTTCCAGTAGAGGAAGCTCACCTAATATGCACTCTTGCAGGATTGTGTCCTTGAATGGCTTTTTACTCTGGGAATGCCTATGTTTCTTCCCAGCCCAGTTGAACTGACTTGCCAGGGCATTTCTCATACAAGTTGTCAACATTCTTCTTATCATGTTGGCTGAATTGGTGCCTCCTACTAGAGCCAGTCGAGCAATCTACATCAGAGACAAGTACATGAAGGCATAGCATTACACAGCAGCATTATATCATGTAAATTAAAAACACAGCAGAGACATAACCTTGTTTTGATACTGTATTTATGCTTATGCACTGATATTCCACTCCATAGTGTTCATTCATGGTCATGGATATTAGCGTTATTAACCATCCTGGTCCCAATTTGGGTTAGGTCAAAATTTAAATCATCTATGTGAATAATTGCAAAATGTTTCATAAATAGCACATCTACAAGCTCTGTGACATGTTCAGAACTTGTAGATTACAATTTGTGTTCAAGTAGCTAAAGAGCTAACATTTTGCCCTTAGAAAAAGACTCACACTGACATAATCTACATTGATGCTGATCAGTCTTTCAAATGAATTACCATCTTTTGACGCACTGTCTCTTCAATCAGTAATGACTCTGCTTTACTGAAATCTTCTTCACTTTCAATTGGCAGCTGGAAGGGGAGTACAAGGTTTGCTGGTCCTTGTGTGCTACCTGGTGTAATGTTACTCTGAGCCAAATTGTTCTTAATGAATTGGACATCTCTGGATAGATCCTTCACAATCACAAGAGCTTCAGCAAGCATCGATGTCATCTTATGGATAGCGAGGTCTTCAGGAGAACATTAAAAATCTTTAAGTGCAACATCAAAATAACCTGAAAATGACACATTACAAATACATTATGTCCAATAGACTTGCCTCTCAAAAGCTGCCCATTATTGCTGGCCCTTTGTGTGGTTGCATCTGCAAAACACAAATAGTCATGCACAGAAGTTTAAAGGTTAGGTGCCAAAATGACACCGACTTTCTTTAGGTGTGAAATGTTTCCTACAGATCTTTTATAGATAAGGACATTTCTGCATCTAATCAGGAGAGAACTCTGATGAGTGGAATACACAAGATCACAATGGCAAAACGAAAATACTGTCAGGGCTTTGTGTTATGTTTGCCTTTAAAAAATAATGCATAAGTGTCAAAGCATTTAAAGAGTTGGTGTCATTGCTCACACAGATGTGAGCAATGACCACAGTTCAAATATAGACACAACCTCACACATTCAGATCACAAAATGTCTACAAATGTTGGATGACTGTCTTGATACCTTCGAAACCTTGATTAGGCGCTGAATCCAATACATCATTCTGGTCGGAGTTTGCTTTTAAGTGAATAAGAAATGCAAAAACTTAGCTAAAGTGAATTCATTAGTCAACACAGATCACTGTATATGTATGTAGTAAAGTGGGTTACTCTGTGATATATCCAATGGCAGCCTATTTTGTGCACATTGTGAGAGACCAGGGCGATGGTTATACTGCCTTGAGCTGCATCCAGACAACCCTGTAGATATAGTTACATTTCGCAATAGTTTACAAGTGTAAGCACAAGATACATAATCTAAATGTTTGATCAAACTAACTAATTAGCCAGAATCACTAAGATACCCATCACTATTACTGAAAGAGTACAGTATCATACCAATACTTGTACTTTGTCGCTGTGGATTCTGCAACTTGTGGTACTGGACACAGTGGGCTGTAGCAAAACCTGGCATCTCAGCTTGAACACAAAGTAGGAAATACACAAAGCAGTGAGGTTATTACTGTAACCTTCCATATGAGAAAATGTGAGACTTACATTCAGCTGACTGCTCTATATTTAAAGCATTGCTTTGACATCACAGTCTTATGAGACTGCTTGACGACTCACCATTAAGAACTTCATCAGCTAGTGATTGTTGGTAGTTGCTAGCAACAAGATCTACTAAGAAAAATAGGAAATAATTAAGAGCTAAAACTATACACAATTAGTTTTAGCTCTAAGTGCTAAAACTATACACAATTTCAGCAAGAAACACAATTTCAATCAAATTAAAATGTCCTTTTATTGGTACACTGTTATATGTAATTCCTTTTTTGACTGTGTAGAAGTGAGCATAGTGTCAATATAAAGGAAACAATACCTGGACATCCAACATCAGGTGGTTTGGCAAAACGCTTTCTTTTTGCACTGCTACTCTGATGGTCTTCAGAATCAGAATGCATAAACTGCTGATTTGGCCTACAAAACATTATGATAATACACTATATGAATATTACAACTGTAGTTAAGATACTACACTTATTAGTCAAGGCTACCGTCTGAATACATGGACACTCTGGCCACTTTGAGCCATCCCTTTAGCAGTGGTTGTTATTTTCTAGTTGCAACGCCCTAGGGAAAGTTATCACTGTGATAAAGTTAGTAATGTACCTGGATATTCTTTTTTGGCGGATAGCTCCTTCATCATGAGATTCAATTTCAGATGTTGGACACATTGTGGTGTTATATTTTGTCTCTCGTTTTTTCGCCTCATCAAGGGTCTCTGTAAAGAGCAGAGGGTAAATGCCAATTTGCATGTCTGCAGTCCAGTGCAGAACTACCCTAACAGCTCCTTCCCAACTCCCAAAATACAGAACAATCACACCTGTGTGAAGCGCTACTATCATACATCATCTCATTCTGGCCAATCACTATTTGCCTCCTCACATTTGTCTTCTCTGATTTTACATACACAAAACATCTCAGCTGGACCTCTGAGGTACCAGCGCATTGTTATAATTATATATATTGTTTACTTGGTTTAATGTAGCCTCCTAAACAAACTTTTGCATCTGTAATGTCATGTCCCAATAGATAAACATACTTGAAAAGAAGGAAATATTGAGCTGATTTATCTATAACATGACAGCACGACTGTGTAGAACAGCTGTGCATGTGTTGCACCAGTTACTCACCACACGTAATGAGGACTCGTACATCCGTATAGGTGATCCATTTGTCGTCTGGTTGCATTCCGTCTCGAAGGGCTTTCTTGAGTGTTATGTGTTTTGGGGGCCATAACAGCGTCTGTTCCTCAGCTTTAAACCAGCTCTCTAGAACTACTGCTGTCCCACCATTTGGGAACTGTACAACTGATCACAGTGCCTCTCTACTCATCTTCGAAGGGCTAGGGATGAAATGAGAACTACTCATGATATCTCCTTACAGGTCATCCCCATTTCACTCTTCAAAGCCAAAGTGCACTACAGACATTGTAGTTTTTGGCCAGTCAAACATGTTATTTGCACAGGTAAGAATTAGATAAATGTTATTTTTAGGTAATTTATGCCATGATATACATCTCAGTTACAGATACTGCACTTTGGCAGGGCAGCATGACTATGCTAAATGAAGTAGTGGTATTACAATGGCACCATCCATGTCTGGACAGAGAAGGCATTTGCGCTTGATAGAGGCCAGTCCAACTACCCCTATATTTTCTTTCAAGCCACTGACTTTGTATGTGCCAATGTATGATGATTCACAGGGATACATGTAATATGGCTGTTTGTGTCCGTACATTCTGACGATTGTATATGTATCCTCTTCTGATTTAATAATATTCTCTATTAATGCAAATCCATCTCCAACTTCAACACAATTGTCTCCTTTCTTTGTGGACAAAGTAAACCGATGAGTGGAGACCTTCCTGTACTGTTGTGACGAAATAAACTGTGTGGGGACTGGACCATCAATGTGGATGTTAAGCAACTTTGGATAATCTCTAGAACATGTGGGTCCAACATGTGAGGTTTCAGACAACCTTTTAACTACCTGTTGTAGTGTCTGATGTGGCTTGCGTAGAAGATGCTTAATTTGACCAAGACAATTCTCAAACGGAAATCCTGATATATTATCTAGATTGCCGAACCTCCTGTATTCTTCAGCCAAATGAGTAAGCTGGTGTATATTGTACACAATTTCATCTTTTCCATATAATTCCCCAAAGTGTTCAACAAAAGCAACCATCAACTTTTGTGCAAAGGCTAACATTTCCTCAGATATACTAGGGGACAGCAACATGTACATTCCAACGGAAAACAACATAAAATTGTCATACAGCTCACTGGGGAGTGAATCCTTCAAAACAACAGGACCCCAATATAACATGAAGGATCGGAACTCAGTAGCTTTCCACCGATCTATCTCCGACAGTCCCCTTGGTTTACGGTTAAACTCAGAAGGCGTGTAGAAACGTAGCTTTAGGAGTTTATCTGAAATGCCTGCTGCAGTTTGGGAAGGAAACTTTGTTGCTAAATGTTTCCCCTTTAACCATATATGAAGCATTTTCCTTGTAACTCCGAGACAACAGACATGCATGTAATCTGGTGGAAACATAGAAACCATCTTAACTAAACCAGATAAAGGGCTCTTTCCAATGTGATGTTCCTCATCAACCATGTCAGAGAAACTGGAGTCTGTCCTAAGTTTATGCTTTGTTTCAGGAAATGTCATTTTATTCATCCATACACCCTCCTGAAAGCATTTGTCACAACCTGAATAGCCATTGAATCCTTTGACCTGCTTAATATAAGCTCTTGCCGGCGCATCACAAATAAAGGCAGAAATTTCTACATTAAATTGCTTACCATTATAAATAATGCCATTACACAATACATTCTGAAGATCTTTGACAAACTGAGCCAGGTACTCAAAAACACTCACTGGCTTGCTTAGACCACAAAAAATGCCTACAACAAATGGGGACTTTGTGTAGTCACATGTCAGACATCCAAGTATGGGCCAAAACTGAAGTTTGGAACTTTTAAATAAAGGTAAGCCATCTATATTAAACTGGATATTAATAGTAGTCATAGTTGATGGTACACACAAACATGCCAACCGTGAAAGCACCCCTTTGACTATTCCAAAATGATAATAATCTCCCCCTTGAATTGTAGTGATGGGCACATTTCTGGGTGTTCCAAGCAATGTTCTCCCATCTTTTGGTAGGGTAGGGTGAAACATTGTCAAAATAGACAGCAAAGATGACAGTGCAACCAGAGAGATTGAATAGGATGTTGCCCAATACTTTAAACTTATCCTGAGCAAATCATTATTGTCATCACTGTCAAGCTCATCCTCCACTATACTTTCAAAATGTGCTTCTGACTCACCTGGCAAGTCAGTATTTTCATTCACAGCACTGATAGTTAGTCGTCTGTTTAGTGGCAAGTCTGAAATATCTTGACAAGGTAGTACATCCAACCTGCACTGACAAGAGGCTGCAACATGATATTTCTTCTGTTTCTTCCTTGGATTAGCATTAACTATTAACTTATACTCGGTGAGGATTTGCTGCTCTGTCTCTTTCAATAATTTGTTAACTCTACGTCTTTTAGCCCGAGAAGAAGCCGACATCTTAAAGAGTGTGGTGGTGCTTTACTCTAATGTAGACAAACTGCACCTGTTTACCTACAATTGTCTTCTTTCTTTAAAGCTGTTATATTTAAATATAGCTGGAAAAATAAAAAAAGGAGATGAAGCGATTCAGAATAAGATGCTGCATTTTAATATGCAAGATGAAACAAGCCGAAACATATTTGTACAATTAGATCCATATCAAGAAAGGCAATTATTATAATGCGAAAGTTACTGTTCATTTTAAAATACCAGCATAAGCAAATGCCTCACTATAGCAGGACCAAGCATCCTGAGACCTCACAAAGTGTACAACCCAACTTTAGTGTTATCAAAATCTGATTTAAAGTTAGTTTTTCAACATAATTATGCCATCACTGCTTATTTCCCTACCAAGCTGCAACTTAAGCGCAACACAATGCAGTTGGTTTATAATAAATAGGTTAAGATCAAGGTAGATTGGCCACACTTACCACAAAAGTGCTGGGGGTTGAATAATTAAATTCAGAAACAGGTTGCACCAATCCTGCTGCAAAGGGGCTATGTGGTTGGGACATACCAGTCATGAAATGGGGGAGGTGGACCACCTAACTCCTTTTAGTGACTTCTATGTGTTTTTGTGTCAACATATCACACATACATAGTCAGTCATAACATTTACAGACAAGTAAGAAGATGTACAGGACAGAATTACAACCCAATGTTACCAACACATACTACTTAAATTATAATGTGAGTAACCCTCACAAAAAATACAAGTAGTTTCACCCGGAGTCAAAGGAGGAGAGGAGGAGAGTAGAAAGGGGGAGGGAGGTTGAGGGGTAGACAAGCCAGGTGAGAGGTGAAGGGTGGAGGGAGAGGGGTTGGGGGTTAGAATGTGAGAGTGAAGTGGAGGGGTGTAAGAAACACCCCTCCACTTTTAGAACATTTAGATTACTAGTTCTTCCCCAAATCTTGTCCTCAATCAAACTGACCTGCGTGTTTTCAGTTCAGCAAAACCCTGTTAATCAGATGTCAATTAATATCATGTGTGCTGAATTAGGGAAATGCCTAAAACTTGTAGTGCCTGGAGGACCAGTGCTGAAACACACTGGACTCGACGTTGGCGGCATTTCATTTATTTGATGTTAACCACAAAACATCATTGATTTAATGACACAGTTTCAACATTAGTTAATTGGCTAGAATTGAATGGTTGTTTTATAGTTGATCCACCATCAATTGTCGACCTCAAACATACATGAAACCTTTGTGATAATAATTCAACATTGAATTAACATCGTGTGCTATCTGGGTAGTTCTTTCCCAAACCTTGTCCTCAATCAAACTGACCTGCGTGTTTTCAGTTCAGCAAAACCCTGTTAATTAGATGTCAATTAAAATCATGTGTGCTGAATTAGGGAAATGCCTAAAACTTGCAGGGCAGTGTGCCTGGTGCCGGTGCTGAAAAACACTGGATTCAATTTTGGCATTTCAATCAATGGATGTTAATTGGCTAGAATTGAATGGTTGTTTTATAGTTGATCCACCATCAGTTGTCGACCTCAACCAAACATGCAACCTTTGTGATGGTAATTCAACATTGAATTAACATATATTCCAACAAGCCAACAGCGAAGCAGCTGTGTGGTTGGGCTATCCCACTCATGTAAACGGTGGGGGTGGACCGCTCCACTCCTTTTAGTAAGTTGTAGATGTTTTTGTGTCAATATATCACACACACACAGTCAGTGAGAATTGTTATGAACAAGTAAGAAAATGTACAGAAAGGAATCAGCACCCACTATCCTCTACAGTGCTTAATTTAAATGTGATAACCCCCGCTCAGTAATAAAATGCTCTGACCCAGAGCTCTGATGAGGAGGAGAGGAGGGGAAGGGGTGAGGCAAAACAGCTGACATTGATTCAATATTGATCAGATGTTGATCAGACATCGGCATTTCAGTCATTAGATTTCAACCACAAAACAACATTGATTCAATGACACAGTATCAACACTGGTTACTTGGCTAGAGGTGGATGGTTGTTTGATGGTTGATCCACCGTCATTTGTCGTCTTCAACCAGATATCAACCATTAATCAGACTTCGGCATTTCAGTGATCAGATTTCAACCACAAAACAACGTTGATTCAATGTCACAGTTTCAACGGTTTGATTGGATGGTTGTTTGATGGTTGATCCACCGTCATTTGTCGACTTCAACCAAAAATCAACGATTCTAACTATTTTTCAACGTTGATTTAACATCATGTGCTATCTGGGTACCTCCTCCTTGTGCAAATCAGTTCCCCCAGCCTTGCTAATGACCTAATTATTTAGGTGTGGCGCAGCAGAGGCAGATCTAAAAGTTGCAGGACAGCGTTCTTTGAGGACTGGAGTTTGACACCCCTGGGTTA
Organism: Xiphophorus maculatus; assembly: GCF_002775205.1. Lineage (NCBI taxonomy): Eukaryota > Metazoa > Chordata > Actinopteri > Cyprinodontiformes > Poeciliidae > Xiphophorus > Xiphophorus maculatus. Next base: position 26,461,350 of record NC_036456.1, read on the forward strand.
GAGGTTAAGTTTAAGACTGATGTGTGAGTTGAGTTTTGGTTAAGTTTAGGGTTAGATACAGAAAAGATAGAGGAATAAATGTGTGCCGGTGTATGCACACAGGAGGCTTAGGGAGATTTATTGTAAAGGGTTTCTAATTTCTGCTTTAGAAATAGCAGAAATATTTAGCGTGCAGTAAAATAAAACATTGATACAGTTTTGTTTGTTTGGGTTTGGACGTCCCTTAGTAAAATACATGAAGAGAGAGACAGAAAACAAAAAGCCAGTGATGGTTTTTAGTTATTGTACCGCCAAGAATTCAAAACTACTTTCCGTCCTGCATGAAACACATTATGAGGTACACTGTAGCTGCAGCCTAACAAAAGGTTGATTGAAACTCAGCTGTGTGAACACTGCCCCCTGGTGGACAAAATGGTAAAACAAACCCTGGAGGCTTCATGGCTGACAGGTGGAAACCATCCTGTCTGAAGGTGGAGTGGCACAAATACAGAAATATGTAGTTTTTTGAATCTCTGATTTTGTAAATAGTTTGTGAAAAATAGACCAGTATTTTAATGTAAATGCTGTTTTATTGGTGACATAATTTATTTAACAAAATTACTCTTTTGATCTTATGACCCAGGATTTTTTGGAAGAAGATTTAAATAGTTTCAAAAATGAATCTGAAATTAGTTCACTGCATTTCACTGTAGATACATTCATACAACAGTATTTCACTTTTATGCTATAAAAGGATTCAGCAACCTGCTTCTCACTGCCAAAAATCTATAAAAATAATTGTTTTCATACTCAGATTTTATTTTATTTTTACCTTTGACCCCAGGGGTTTGAAAAGAGTCCAACTCTTTGGAAGAATATTTGTGGTTCCACAAAATATTTTATTTTGCAAATTAACTGCACTGTTTTCTCAGCATGAACTCTCAATTGATGTGCTTAAAGCCATAAATCTGCAAATTAAATAGAAATGAATATTTCTATAAAACTTAATAGAAATATTAAGTTTAACTAGAAAATTTCGGAAGAAATTTAGCCGGGGCCTGCCAAGGCGTGCCCGTCGGTTTGGGCCCGGCGTTGTCACGCTACAAATTGGCATCGATGCTAAAGAACGCCGCAACGTAATCAATAGCATCCTGAGAATCACAAGAACGTTAAGTAAGGTGGACGTGCACCATTCAGTATGATTTAAAATGTTGTCAAGGCTTTTATTTTGGAAGTTTTGTTAAACTTCATTTCAAAGGGCCAAACTAATCCCATGCGTAACAGTCCTTGGGTTAAAATAGTTATATAATGCTGAAAACAGAAGTAGTTGATGTAAAAATATTAAAGGCTTTTATTTTGAAATGTTTGTTAAGCTTCATTTCAAAGCGCCAAACTAATCCTATGTTTATCAGTGCTTTGGATGAAAAAGCCAAAAAGAGCAATTACATGATGTAAAAATATTCAAGGCTTTTATTTTGGAATTTTTGTTAAACTTCATTTCAAAGGGCCAGATAAATCCCATGAATAACAGTCATTGGATAAAATCAGTTATATAATGCTCAAAACACAAGTAGTTGATGTAAAAATATTAAAGGCTTTTATTTTGGAATTTTTGTTGAACTTCATTTCAAAGGGCCAAACTAATCCCATGTATAACAGTCATTGGGTTAAATCAGTTATATATTGCCCAACAGAGCAAATATCTGATTTAAAAATATTCAAGGCTTTTATTTTGAAATTATTATTATGCTTAATTTTAAAGTTCCAAACTAATCCCATGTGTAACAGTTACTGAGTTAAATCAGTTATATACAGCCCATAGCAGCAGTAGTTCTAAAGGCCAGTTCTCAGTCCTGATCTGTTTCAACTGAGGATAGATAGAACTACAGTGATGCGTATTTGTAGTCCAAATCAGCAGCCAATAGCCTCTTGAGTTCCGTTGCTATGGTAAATAAGTTTCTCACCAAGGTGTGAACTGTTAGTGAAAGAGCCTGAGAGCCTCAGAAAATCCTGTCGCATGACTTTGCTCTGAAGCACCGTGACAGAAAACCGTACGGTCTAGATAAATTTCGAAAACATTTTACCGGAGCAGACAGGCGTATCAATGTCAGGACCGATTTTGATACCAATCGTGCGATATTTGTGGGCGTGATGGCGATTTGAAAATTATTTTGGGCTCAAAAAATCTCTTCATTTCTCACTCTAGCCGAGATCTAAAGGCCCTGGCTCTCACTCTAATTTTCGGAAAAATGAGAAACTTTGGGTCGCTTAGAGACAAATTGTGGACAAACCGTACCTGGTATCGACGAGCCGTCTTCACTTTCGAAGAGATCACAGACGTATCTACAAAATGAAATTTGAATGTCATTTCTACGTGAATTCGTGACGACACAGAAAATCCTCAAAAATAGGGTATTTCTAGGATTTTTCCCATTGACTTATAATGGGGTTTTTTTCGTAGTTTTTTGCGAATTATGTCGCCACGTTAAGCCCAAATCCCACCAAAAGTAATAGCTCCAATGGCGTGAATTTTCTGCACGTTTTGATACCTCATTTGTAGGTATGAGCCGCATTAACGGTTACGGATGAAAAATAAAGAATTGGGAGAATAGCAATAGGTTCCTGCCATTGCTTTGCATGGCAGGCCCCAATAACTTAATATTTTAATTTATTAAAATATTAATAATTTAATTAATATTACTATTTGTGTTTGTTTTATTTGTGAACAAACAAATAAACCTATAATGAAATTCAGTAATTGTATCGTTATTAAACTTGATTTATAATCTTTGATGTCTCTCTCTGTCCTCTTCCAGTCTTGTTCTCTTTCATTCAGTCCAACCAGCAGCAGTGATGAAGGTTCATATGCAGTTCAGCTGATAATACAGGATTTTCCCAGACAGACCATCACTATGACTGATGACACTGGTTCAACAGCGTTGATAAGCTCCAAGATTTCTATAAGCAGAATCCCTGTCCAGTTTGTTTTCAAAGGTTTGATTTCATGTTTCAATTGTGTTGCTTCACTGCAAAGAGAAACACTGGTCTGAATAAATTTAGTATTCAATAATTATCTGTTGAAGGTTGATCATTAAGAATTTAATGCAAGAAAATCCCATATTATTGGATCAACTCAGATTGACAACTGTAACTTTACTGAATTAATCTTTAAACTGATAGAAGAGTTGTTAAACTCTGCTGTTTTGTGACTTAAGCTGAATTATTTTTCCCTGCATTGCTCCAGTGGATCCTGCAGCTCCGTCCTGCACAGCAGGTGAATATCTGCCCAGGTTTCTGCCTCCGACTCCTGAACATGGAGCTCAGTTCTTCATAAACGTTAATGAGATGATAGAAATCAACATCACAGCAGAGGCGACTCAGTCTGTGTGAGTAGAAATAAATATTGTTTTTAATCAGAGATAAGCTTCTAAATAATTCAAGGTGAAAATCTGAAATTTGATCTTTATTGTGTTAAAATAACACAATGACTCCAAACTGGTACAAAACACATAAAACCTGGACATTAATTATTTTTAGCTGTCAGATCATTTTGATACAGAAATCATAACAGATGTTTTCAGGACATTTTGCACATATAACCAAACAGACTGTATAAAAGGCTCTGATATTTTTGTTTTTTATTTTGTAATATTGTTTTCGAAAGTACCCTAGGAAGTAACGTAAGTCTTGAGTTAGTGCTGCCCTACCGCTCATGAGAGCAATTTAATATACTTCCGGGTCAGTTTTGCTACACTCTTGGCAGGTGAGACCGCATTCCTGGTGTAGTCCTGAGAAGTGATGCACCGAGTGTTAAGTTGATGACAGAAAGTAAGTACCACATTTAACGTGCTGTTTGTTTATTCTATATTCAGTTTGTTATATGTGTTAACTACGGGAGAACGAGTATGCGATGTTGTGGGGCTCACTGAGCGCTGGGAACTCAGTTGAACCTGCTCGGCCTTCGTAGGCTTACCTTAAATCCCGTTGTTTGTAACTGCATTTCGGCTGCATATGTTATTACTTTCCATTGAGTTATTGCGGCAGATATAGTCATTAAGGGCATGCGCTGCCAGCTGCCGTCATTGTGTAGTGATTTTATCTGGCCACATGATGGCGCCAAAGTGCCTCTTTTGCTAAACTGAGCCAAAGGGCTGTCTGTGTTTTCACCGAGGCTGCGCCTAATGATGTAACCTTTACGTAAATTGAGTTATTTGTGTATGTTGTGGATTTACATGCAAATGTGGATGGTTCAGTTTATTTCTCATTAGATATTTTGTTTGAGTTTGTATTAGTTGAACCTCTATTCGTGTAATATATTAGCCTAATGGGAATTTATTTGTTATTACAGACTGTTGGCAACACTGAGCATCAAGACAAATAAACCAGCTCACATCTGAAGTTAAAGTTTTGATCTCATGTCCTCCTTCCTGTATCCTGACCGATACACCATCCTGTTTGCTGCAAATAACTGAGAACCTAACCTAATTAACACAGACTGATGTGTTTCCTGTGTGTTAAAGGATCACTGAGCTCCTGTTCAGCGGACCGTTCAGCATGACCAAGAGTTCATCTGGTTCAGGAAATTTCACCCTGAGATGGACGCCGTCTGACAGTCAAAATGATGATAAAGAAAGCCATCCCATCTGTTTTGTTGTCCAGGCAAAGTCAGTATCTGATCAGAAGTTTCAAAAGTTCTCATATTCTCTTCTTAAGTAGAAGTAGAAATACTTATCTTAAAAAGACTGATAAACATAAACATCTTTTCAAAAAGAGTTTAATATTAAAGTTTTGGTGCTAAATTATCTCCCCAGTGCCTCCAGTTCTATCTACCAGTCTGAGCTTCGATGTGTCATTGTGACGGTTGGAAACAGTGAGTCATTTCTTTCTTTTTGACCATTAATCTTACTTTTTATTTCCTGAACTCATGATGTTTCTGCTGTTGTTATCCCAGTATCCTCCATAGCAACTCCAAGTCCTCCTCTCAACACAAGTAAGTAAGATGATGAGTCAATTCTTTATTTTTCATCTTTGATTTATTTTTACTCTTTATGTTCTGAACTCATGTTTCTGTTATCTTAGCTGTGACTTCAACCACCGTTGCTCTCCCTTTGACAACTACAAGTCCTCCTCTCTTTATACCATGTTGATCTCTTGTTCTTCCAGCTCGTCTTACGGTTCTGAAGTTGAAGATCTCGACTACGCTGTCACTGAAAGACAACAAGGATGAAATAGAGAAAGCGGTCAGTGATGTTCTGGACTTTGAGTTTAATCCAAACCCATTTCACTCAAATGTCAAATCAAAAGCCAAAGTGATCACCTGCAGTGATGCAGTTAAATTCTGCTGTTTTTGTTTTTAATGTTGATCAGATTCTGTTCAGTATATTTTATAATTCACCACTGACTGTATCTCACATTCATCTCATGTTTTCTTCTGCAGATTAAAGATGAACTGATCAGACGAGGGCTGCATCCAGACATAAAGGTCCGCCTGCTGAGCGACGGTTCAGTGAAGGTTAAAGAAACAGCTGCCCCCTAGTGGCTAAAAATGAGAATGAATCTGATCCATGCTGTAAAATGTTTATCTGGGTTTATCTGTTTTTACTTCCTGTACCTTCTATGTAGGGATTATGGTTGCTTTAGGTAGTCGGACTAAACTTAGTTATGACATTAAGCAAAAATAGAGAGAATTTCTATTTCTGTGTGAATTTTTAGAAAATCATGATACTTTCATAAAGAAGTTAATGAAACAGCTGCCCCCTAGTGGCTAAATATGATAATGAATCTGTTTCATTAAGAGAAATGTATCTGTTTTAATTTTAGGGACTTGTGTTTGTTTTAGGTAGTGGACTAAACGTAGTTAAGAAAATAATAATTTTTTTTCTGTGTGACGATCTTTACAAAATGCAGATAATTCCTCTTCCATGTGTAACATTTATGGCTGTGGGTCTTTTATTGACTTTAATATCATATCATGTTCTGTGGTGGTATTTCTGTGTAGCTCATGATTTTTATGTGATCATTTTATTTGCATATTTTGTATGTGGAGATTTTATAAATGCATATAGGCTGGAAAACAGTGCAGTATAAAATAAAATCAATCAATATTGAGAGTCTTCAAAAAAAGCGTTTTAAATTAATAAATAATTAAAAATGAACCACTAAGCCTCTGTGTGAAACTAAACTTTCATACTTGGGTGTAGTAGTTCCTAATACTCGGTCTTCTCTGATCTTTTGGCCAGAGAAGATCGGCTAAAATCCCGTTTTGGGTTTTTGAATTGCTGAATGGTTTTATTTCCATCAAGCTGCTGGGATTGTTGCATCATCAGCTGAAATTTTATTAATGGTTGGTATTTGTAATCTGAAAATGACATTTGTTATGAATCTACCTTTCCATCCACACATGGATGAGGATTTGTGTTGTGTTGTAATGTCTAGGAGGAAAAATGTAGCAAATATTGAACTGGCTTTATTTGTATGGATGCGCCATAAGTTTCTTCACTGAACAGAAACAAAACTGAAGTTATTACCTTTGGACCTAAAGAGGAACGATCTAGGGTCAACGTACAGCTTCAGGTTTTACAGCTGGAAACTAGAAATCAGGCCTGAAATCTGGGAGTAGTGATGAACTCTGACCTGAACCTTCAGAGACACATAAAGACAGTTACAAAGTCGGCCTTCTATCACCTGAACAACATTTCCAGGATTAGAGGACTAGATCTAGAGAAACTCATCCATGTGTTTATCTTTAGTCACATCGATTACTGCAACAGTCTCTTCTCAGGTCTGAATAAGACATCAATCAGATCCAGAACGCTGCTGCTGCTGTTCTGACTAAAACCAGGAAGTTAGAGATCATCACCCAGTTCTACAGTCCATACACTAGCTCCCTGTAGCTCAGAGAATAGACTTTAAAATACTGTTAGTTTATAAATCACTGAACGGCTCAGCACCACAATACAGTAAAGATTTGCTGTTGTCATAGCAACCTCCCAGACCCCTCAGGGTTCACAGGTAAATAAGCTGAATTTACTGATTCTTTAACTAACTATAAATGAGTAATGATGAAATGTTACTCTTCAGCTGATTAGGAGTAACATTTAGCTGCTTTATGTTAAATTATTTGTTAGAGTTTTGGTTTGCCTAAGTTCTGGATGTCGATTTCCTTAATTTTGGGGGATTGTGATTGGCCGATACTTGCATGTGAAGCTGATCTTATCCTCTAATCTTATCTTCGTCATCACTTGTGTCTCTGTGTCTTTGTCGGGTCCTCGTCTCATTTGGTGTCGTACCAGTCTGGTGTTTCTGTCGTTCAATTAAACATGTTGCTACCAGCTCTGAGCTTTAAGTGTCTGCTTATCTGTGCTGCCTGGATTTTGGATTTTTGGCATTGCAGTTCACCATTAAATCATTTTAATTCACTTCAACCTGGGGCCTCTGCGTCAACCTCACCACCTCTCACTGCATTTAATGACAGAGAAAAGCACTGAAGTTCCTAGTGCTCATGTTTATTTGTAATGTAAGAAGTTTAGAACCAGCAGGACCCTCTGCAATGTAAAACTGAGTATTTGTACTGAGGGGTGAGATGAGGACGAGAGCAGTCAGACCCAGAGCGAAGTGAGAAAAATGTTTTAATGAGGTCAAAATGCAAAGATGCTCTGGAACACTGCCAAGCACAACAAATGCCACCATGCAGCAATCACAGCAAAGGAACACAGAGGATCCAGGGATAATCAGATGACAGGTGAACTTAAATATATGTGGGGGATATCAGGACATGAGGGACAGTTGGAACCAATAATGGGGAATGACACACGGAAACAAAATATGGTACTCTGGTCAAATAAACATATATGTTGGTTTGGACTTTGCAAGTTGTTCAAATCAAAAGATGGAAAATAATCTAGATAAAATATAATTTTTTGGTAGATATTTGAAGCAGGCTTCCAGTATGTTGAGTTTGTGTTTTCCTCATGGCCCAAACTGCTGAGCTCTTTATATGCAGAGGAATTTTTGCCAATTTTCTCCAGAACACTCGGCATCATTGGAACCAGCCTTAATTCTGCAGACAACTGTTTGGACAGCTCAGTGGCAGAACTAGGGGAGCTTACACACAATTCTTAATTTAGAAATTTAAAAAAATGTATTTTGACATTTGACATAAGATAAATCCGATGATGCCAATTGAGATTTCTTGAAAGGCCTGGCTCAGATACTTCAAAATGTAACTGAAGATATTTTGATTTGTTATTTTTTACTGAACGTAAATGCAGATATGCTATATTACTATCCACAACAATTGCCATCATTGCCATCATGTGTGGAAAATGCAAAGCAAATATAGTTTATATTTTTAGTGTATAAAGTTTCTGTTTCTGCTGCTGACAGTCCTGGAGGGCTGAGCTGATCTGAGACTGTAGCTGTTAAACAGACCAGAGGAGAGAAGGTCAAAGGTTATGAAGTTATGAAATAAGCTAATTTGCTGCTGTATTAAATAATATCTATTTAATCTCTAGAAATCCAGTTAGCACCTCTGAGATCTAGAATTATAAGACTGAGATATCAAGGCAAATAAAACTCAGTAGCTGCTGGTAGGGCCCATTCAGGGTCCTCCAGACATTCAGGGGCCCCTAGAAATGGTTTAATTGTAACACAGACCTTCGATTTAAACCTGTAGCATCATTTAGATTTCACCTTATCTATATTTAAACAAGTTAGTGATGCTGAGGTTCTTAGTAGGAAGAGTTTTGGTGGGGGGTTCTGTCTAAGGCCCCATATTACCTTGGGCCGGCCCTGCATGAAGAGCCGCTGCGGCTCTTCATGCAGCATGCAGACGAAGAGCAGCATGCAGACGAAGAAAGGGAGAGAAGAAAAAAAGGAGCTGTAGAGTTTACCATTTGCAGTTTGTGAACTTTAACTTGCTGTTTGCAATTTATTGTCACCTTCCTTTGATGTGTGTGCGTGGATATCCGAGTAAGTAATGTTGGAAGTTAATCACATTGTTTATTCAGCAGAATATTTCAGTTTTGCCCTTAATTGACAGCATGCTTTGTACACGTGTGCACTTAAAATCTACACAACGTGGGTTTTTCGTGTCGTGTATTTGTTTAGAACTTGATGTTTGTGACTATTAATATTGCAGTTATTTAGTATGTATGATGTTATTTCAGTCATTTGTTTGGGGATTATGCACAAAATGAGCCATGCATGAACATCGCCTTGCTCAAAGAACAAAACCAACACAGTGCATGAACTCACAACAAATTACGGTATTACTTTATTCAGACCCCCAAAATATTTTTTACTACTTTACTAATTAAATATAAATTTGGATTATTTGAAGAATTAAAATTTTTTTAATAACTTCTTTTTTTAAATTTTAAATTTAATTAGTTTTTTGTCAATCCACAAAATACTTTTTTGGAGCCAGAATAAAGCCTGTTCCTATTTTTTTGGTAAGTTTTCTATTTGCTTCATGAAATTTTCATCAGACTCTGCAACTCCAACCTGCATTTTGGTTCTACCTCAAAACCTTAAATAATGACATAGACAAAATGCTGCAGGAAATAGAAGCAAAAGAAAAAATGCTGCAAATAGTAAAAACAGCAACTATCAAACGCTGCAAACTTGAACCACACAATGAAAATGTTCCAGATGTTGAACAAATCCAACAACATAAGGGACCAGACCCTGAGTATAGTCGGGATTTCAGGATTTTAATAAGATTTGCTGAAGGAAGAAAGAAAAGTTGCTCTATATTTAATGTCTTTTTCAAATGGCCTGTTTTCTGCAATAGTACATCAGCATATTTGTGTAATACTAGCCACTCCAGCCCTACGACAGACTGTCGATTGTCCAGGGTGACCCGGCCCCTTGCCTGAAACGTTTGCTGAGGCACCGGCACCTCTCCCGACCCCACTAGCAGTTAACTAGCATCCCCAGAACCAAACATGGAGAAGCAGCATTCAGATTCTATGCAACACAAATGTGGAACACACTTCCAGAAAACTGCAAAACAGCCAAAAACACTGAGTTCTTTTAAATCTAGACTAAAAACCCACACGATTAGAGCTTATTTTGAAACATAATCAATAAAACATTGATCAAAATTTTTCTATGACTGCATTTTCTGACATATGACACACAGGCTCAACAACTTTATTCCAGGGAATGGAAAATTAACATTTTTGAAGAACTGCAGTTCTTCAGAAACTGCTGGGATACTTGGGGCTCTTCACCATCCTCCGTTTCACCGATCGTCATTCCCTCCATTGTCATTACAGCACGGCGAGCTTGTTCATTGAATCCTTCGAATGCCATTTCACTGCACTTTAGATAGTGGAACACCTTAATGAGACCTGGCTTCCCCAAGGTCCATAATGTTGTGATGATCTCATCCAGTACTTGCTCCATGTCCACTTTCTTTTCCGTCTAGATAGGTTGTCTCTAGATGCTTATTTTATCTCCTGGCTGGCTCGCCAAGAGTTTATATTATCTGTTTTTCTTTTACAGTCTAACCATAAAGCTTTGATAATTAGAAATGATTCCCAAATTGTGTCCAAATGCTGTGAATTGATTTTATAAAAAGTTTCAGGGAGCAAAAGCAGATTTAATAATTATTGTCTTTCAGATATTTGTAATTCAGCTCTTAAATGTAAAAATAGTCAGAGATAAGAAACAACTTTTAGGTTTTATTCTTAACATGTGAAACTGAAAAATACATATTGAACTAGCCACATTGAATTTAGGAACCTTTCAGTAAGTTCTCAAAGAAACAATGCTTGAACAGTTTAAAAACAGAAAAAAGCTCAGAAGAAAAACACTGAAATACAAATCAGTCAAGACTCTGAAACTTTGCAATTTAAATCAAGGCATTTGAACAGATTGTTTGTTCTCAGGTGCTCAGGTGTGACTTTATGATGTTTGTTTTTGAGTTCTCAGAGAAGGATTTTGCCTAAAAAATGGCTGTCTAAAGTGCAGCGTGGGGTTCATTTGTGGCCTCTGAACAGATTATATGTGGTCCCCACTTCTGAAAAGTTTTATTTCACATTACAAAAAGTTTGTTCACCACTGACCTGGATGTGTTGCACATCATGTTCTTAGTGCTTGATTAGTCAAACATGTTTCACATATCAGGATTAATAAGTTAATTATTTATTCAAGAAAATGAAATCAGCAACAATTTAGAGCTGACTGCCACCAATGTTAGCAGAATGATAATGACACTGAAACTGGACCAAACCCAACATTGTCACCATGTAAGATGTAACTCAGTATGAGCTAAAGGCTACCAATATGCTAATTAGTTATTTGCAAGGCAAACAATGAGAGCTACCACAATGCTCAACATTTGCATCAATAATTTAAATAAACGCAAAGTTAGTGTTCGGAAAAATATTATCTAAGTTCATTTACTTATGAGTTTATTTGAAAGGCTATGTTTTCATAGTATTACTCTGTGTGTTGTTTACTTGACTCCTTTCTTTTATGGTACATTATTAACTGTTTTTGGATGTTTGCTTGAGGGTTAGAAATGTTTACATATGCTTGTGTTATCAGCTGCTTTTGTCTTTAAGTGTCTGTGTTATCAGCTGCCTGTGAAACTGACTTGTAACGGTCAGCCTTATGCCCTTGTAAGGGCATGTCCACAGAAGGTCCCAGAACATCTTGTGGTAAAGGTTATTGATGAATTGTTTGTGTGACTGTGTGAAAAAGCCCAACCTCTTTCCTTGTAATCATAATAAAAGGCAGTTGGGGACTGAGAGCTGGCAGAGTTGACCCCAGACAGTGTGTGATGGCGGTTCTCCGTGTCTGGCTCTGCTCCCCTCTTCTGCAGTAAAGCAATTTATGTCTCTGGTTGATTCTTTGCAGGTTGGGAACCAAAATAGACCCAAAACTTAGTTTGCACAAAGTTAGTTCACATCAGGTAATTAATCCCCAAACCACATTTTAATTTACTGTTACATGTAGACATTAACATCCAAGCAGATAAGAGACGAGTTTTTAGTGCTTTTATCTCCTTTCTAAGGTAATTCTGACCTTCATCAATAAAAAAAAGATTTCTGTCACTTGATCAAAATCTCTGCAGCAAGACTCTAAAGAGAAACAAACAGAAGAGCTCTCAATTTTCCTGTTTTCATTTCTTTCAACTGATTCAGTTTTAAATCCTGACTAACTTTCAAATTTGTACATGTGAGGATATAATATGATGAAAGAAATTATACCAAGAGAGGTAAAAAAAAATTTTTTTAAAGGAAAGTAAAAATAAACATTAACAAAGAGAAAGTATTTTGTAAGTTGACCTCTTTGAGCTTTACATCACGTTATGATGTTTTCCCCTTGTCTAAAACACAACTGGAGTGTTGCTTTGATTCTTTCATGCACATTTAAATCCTTTAATCTCCATGGCAACCGTTCAGCTGTGCAAAACGCCTAGAGGGACCCAACTGCAATTTCCAAGCTTCAAAGCTTAGACCCCATGGAGCAACCCTCCCCCACTAGGCTCCTTCAGACTAGCCAGCAGCAATTAGCAAACATCTGGTGTAAGAGATCAGCTGACTTCAATATATGATGAAGTCGGCAGAGCACAAACGGAGAATGAGAAAAAAAACCCATCAATTTCAGAAAAAATATTGATTTTCATTTTATTTTTATTTTTTGTTTTGTTTTTTGTAAAATATACACCAAATACTTTACATGGCAGTTTTAGAGATTTAGTAAACTTTATGTTTGTATTCGGAGGGAATGCTCAGCTTATATCAGTGGCACTAAAAATCCACTGAGACACAAAAACTGTCCAGAAGAGATGAATAATTAACCCTGTAGGAAACTAAAAATTTATTTATTGTTTCTCACAGTTTGCAAAGAAAATGTTATCTTCTTAAAATAAATGTTTGTCTGATCAAATGTAAATGCAGTCCATAAAAACAGTAAACAGAATAAGGAGGGTATAAAGTGTTACGAACTGCCAAGGTGTGGCCATCCTGGTTCTAAACATCTTATAATGTTTATTATTTAAAATGTATTTGACATGAGATGTTGCAACAATAGGAGAGTGAGCTTTAATACAGAAAATAACAAACAAAAGAAAACTATGTTAAAATTAACTAAGACTTACTATTTGAACGTAAATAAACCAAATGATGAAGGTTTACCTTCCTAAATAAAATGAAGAGAAAACTATGTGCAAAAATAAATGGCAGCTCACTCCTACAAACTCCTTTAAATATTTGTAAAGCATCACATTGTCGTCTCCGGTCTTTAGATGTTTGCATAATCAAAGCAGTCGCAACAAAGGTGACCTGATGATCTGATCTTTTTTTTAGCAGAACTGATTTGTTCATCATGTTGCTCTCTGTGCTGCTGGTGATGATGGTGATCAGCTGGACAGAAGCTGTTTATACTGGTGTTGTGATGGCACACACCGCTAAAGATGTACAAGGAAACAGTTTTACAGTAAGTTGAGATTTGCTAAAGTTTCTTTTATCTTACCTTTAGAAAAAATATTGTCTTGTATCTAATGCCTCTTCACTTTAAATCTACAGCTTGTGCGTCGCTATAAGTTTGGCCACAGCTCATGTGGAGAGACTGATTCATTTCTTTCTTGTTCTGGCTGTACTCAGAAGATTGATGAAAGCAGCGGTGAATGGTGTCTGAGAGAGTATACCTCGTGGGGCAGTAGGAGTTTCATCAGTTACTACTATGGGTGACTGAATCTCAACATCATGCAAAAATATATCTAATAATTTTCTGTTTTTTCCAAAAAGTCTAAAATTCCTCCTGTCAGTATTCTGGTCTGCTGTTCTGTAAAGTTTTCTGTGTTTTAGAAACTTAGTAACATCAGAAATCTTCCCAATATGTTCTATTAAAGGTTGAATCCTGGAACCTGGATAAACAACAAAAACGGCATTTCAACTGGTCTCTCTAAGATGCTTGTTGAAGGGAGAAAACGATCTGACATTAACAGACCAAACTCATCACCAAAGACCGGCATCCTTCCTGTTATGAGGTAATTCAGTTTTTATATCAACTTTATAATAAATACCTGAAACCTTTGGTGCTTTTGCTGGAGCATAAGCTGTATTTTGATTCTGAAGTTTTTGGTTCCTTTTTCTTTTAAAGAAAAATGAAATCCAAACACTGTGAATACATTTTATTTGTAACAAAGAGTGACATGGAAACAAAGCAGATTTAGTAATTAATTTAAAATTACTTACAAGTACGATTTATCTTTAAGACAAACTTTAATCTGTGAAATACAGATTAAATTAGACATATTATATATAGGAACCATTTGGTAATTTCTCAAAGAAATAATACTCAAACAAGAGTTTAAGAACCTAAAAAATGATGGAAGAAAAACACTGAAGCACAAATCAGTCAATATACTGAAGCTCCTCTGTGTAAATGAAAACATTTAAACTGATTATTTGTTCTCCAGAGTTCACTTGTAATTATGTTTGTTTTCTGGTTCTCTCAGAGTTCCCTCAAACTGTCAGAGAAATATCAACTTGTTGACCTTTGACCCTGATGGAGACCATGTTCAATGCAGAAATGGATCAGGTTCGGATGAGTGTTACACCTGCACACCTCCGTCTGTCCTCAGTCTCTCATCAGTAAGTAATAAATGTTGATGTCAAGTTACAGGAAAGGAAAATGTGAGATTCACAGGTAGAAGAGAGGAAGTAAATATCCTTCAGTCAAACTCTGAGTGACAGGTGGGAGAAAAAGCAGAGGGTCTGGACAACCCACAAGGAGAAATGCTGTTTATGGGTTAGAGCACAGGAGTCAAACTCCAGTCCTCGAGGGCCGCTGTCCTGCAGTTTTTAGATGTTCCACAGGTACAAAACGCTGGAATGAAATGGCTTAATTACCTCCTCCTTGTGCAAATCAGTTCCCCCAGCCTTGCTAATGACCTAATTATTCTATTTAGGTGTGGCGCAGCAGAGGCACATCTAAAAGTTGCAGGACAGCGTTCTTTGAGGACTGGAGTTTGACACCCCTGGGTTAGAGGTTAAGTTTAAGACTGATGTGTGAGTTGAGTTTTGGTTAAGTTTAGGGTTAGATACAGAAGAGAGAGAGGAATAAATGTGTGCCGGTGTATGCACACAGGAGGCTTAGGGAGGTTTATTGTAAAAGGTTTCTAATTAATGATTTCATCACTGAGCATAATATCGATGTTATGTTTCTGACAGAAACATGGTTGAATGATAATAATGAATCGATCGTACTAATTGAATCTGCGCCTCCTAACTACAATTTCTTCAGTGAGAATAGAAAACATAAAAAAGGAGGAGGCGTGGCTTCAATATTTAAGAAAACCATAAACTGTAGTAAAATCTCTTTGGGTCATTTCACCTCTTTTGAGTATCTTGGAATTGAGGTTAAAGGCCACAAACGAACTTTGACTGTAACTCTATACAAAACTCCAACTTTTGTGGAAAATTTCTTTACTGACCTGAATGAGCTTCTATCTCTCATATGTATTGATTATGATTGTTTAATAATTGTTGGTGATTTCAACATTCATGTTGACAACCCCCAAGACAGAGGGGCAAAAAAGCTCGCTAATATTTTAGAGACTTTTGGTCTAACACAACATGTCAAACAAGCAACACACACTCAAGGACACACACTGGACCTGGTTATCAGTAAGGGTGTGAATATTTCCAATGTCTCTGTAAATGATGTCACATTGTCGGATCACTTCCTGTTATCTTTGAAAGTTCTTTATCTTTTAACCCACTTGGACAAACAGCAACCATCACAAAACGTTCTCTCACTGAAAACACAGCAGAAACTTTTAATCAAATCTACTCTTCTTCTTCACCCTTAAGTTGTAATGATGTAGATAAGTTGGTAAATGATTTTCAGTCTAAAGTTTCAGATATTATTGATTCCATTGCCCCAATTAAAACGAAGGTTGTGTCTGATAAAAAGAAATCTCCATGGAGAAATGCACAAACAGTTAGATCTGCAAGACAACTCTGCCGTAGGGCAGAATGAAAATGGCGTAAAACTCAACTCCACGTTCATTGTGACATCTATAAAGAAAGACTACGTAACTATCATTTAACACTAAAACATGCAAGAGAGGCTTTCTTTGCAGATGTCATAAACAAAAACATTAATAATGCTCGAGCTTTATTTACAACAATTGACAGAATCACAAACCCTCCTGTGACGTTACAGCCTGAATTCCAATGTAATGCCGCCTGCAACCAGTTTTCTAGGTTCTTTTCAGAGAAAATTAAAAAAATCAGAGGATTAATCTGTACATCCACTATAAAGTCAGTACCAATGCTGTGCCCAAACAAAACAAATACAGGAAAAATGACCCAATTTCAACTACTTAATTATAAAACCCTACAGGAAATTATACGTCAACTAAGCTCCAGTTCCTGCTGTCTGGATGTTTTACCCTCACATTTCTTTAAGAAAGTCCTGCCTGTTATTGCTGCTGATCTGATCCAAATAGTAAACTCATCGCTCTCATCAGGCGTTTTCCCCCAGGCTCTGAAAACAGCAGTAATCAAACCACTTATAAAAAAGAACAATCTGGACAAATCACTAATGCAGAATTACAGGCCGACCTTTGACCTCCCATTCATCAGCAAAGTTATTGAAAAAGCTGTGTAAACAATTAACTAGCTTCCTAATGATAACCAACCGCTTTGACTCCTTCCAGTCTGGTTTTCGTGCTCACCACAGCACAGAGACCGCCCTCGTAAAAATGTTCAATGACATCCATATAAATACGGACTGTGGCAGAACCACAGTGCTGGTTCTGTTGGATCTCAGTGCAGCTTTTGACACTGTTGACCATGACATATTACTGAATCGACTGGAGAGTTGGGTCGGACTCTCCGGTCCAGTGCTTAACTGGTTTGAATCCTACATAAAGAACAGGGATTTCTTTGTTTCAATTGAAGACTTTTCATCAAAGAGGTCAAAGGTCACATGTGGGGTACCCCAAGGTTCAATCCTAGGATCCCTTTTATTCAATATTTATATGCTCCCACTAGCTCAGGTTATAACAGGAAATAATATTAGCTACCATAACTATGCAGATGACACACAGCTCTACATTACGATGTCACCAGGTGACTCAGAGCCCATCCAATCACTGAACAGATGCTTAGAACAGATAAATGTGTGGATGTGCCAAAACTTTCTCCAGCTGAACAGAAACAAAACTGAAGTTATTATTTTTGGACCTAAAGAGGAACGATCTAGAGTTAATGCACAGCTTCAGTTATTACAACTGAAAACTAGCGATCAGGCCCGAAACCTGGGAGTAGTGATGGACTCTGACCTGAACCTCCAGAGCCACATAAAGACAGTTACAAAGTCGGCCTCCTATCACCTGAAGAACATTTCCAGGATTAAAGGACTAATGTCTCAGCCAGATCTAGAGAAACTCATCCATGCGTTCATCTTCAGTCGTATTGATTATTGCAACAGCGTCTTCACAGGTCTGTCCAACAAATCAATCAAACAGCTGCAGCTGATCCAGAACGCTGCTGCTCGCGTTCTCACTAAAACCAGGAAGATAGAGCACATAACACCAGTTCTAAAGTCCCTCCACTGGCTCCCTGTAGCTCAAAGAATAGACTTTAAAATACTGTTGTTAGTTTATAAATCACTGAACGGCTTAGCACCACAATACATTAAAGATATGCTTTTATTGTATCAACCTTCCAGACCTCTCAGGTCTTCCGGTTCTGGTCTGCTCTGCATCCCCAGAACCAGAACCAAATGAGGAGAAGCAGCATTCAGCATCTATGCACCACAAATTTGGAACAAACTTCCAGAAAACTGTAAAACAGCTGAAACACTGACTTCTTTTAAATCTCAACTGAAAACCCACCTGTTTAGAATTGTATTTGAAATGTAATCAATTACAAATTTATTGATGTAACTTGACTTAATGATTGATTCTATATTGCATTGTGATTCTGTGTTTGTTATGATGTAAAGCACTTTGAAATGCCTTGCTGCTGAAATGTGCTATACAAATAAAATTTGATTTGATTTTGATTTTGATTTAATTTCTGCTTTAGAAATAGCAGAAATATTTAGCGTGCAGTAAAATAAAACATTGATACAGTTTTGTTTGTTTGGGTTTGGACGTCCCTTAGTAAAATACATGAAGAGAGAGACAGAAAACAAAAAGCCAGTGATGGTTTTTAGTTATTGTACCGCCAAGAATTCAAAACTACTTTCCGTCCTGCATGAAACACATTATGAGGTACACTGTAGCTGCAGCCTAACAAAAGGTTGATTGAAACTCAGCTGTGTGAATACTGCCCCCTGGTGGACAAAATGGTAAAGCAAACCCTGGAGGCTTCATGGCTGACAGGTGGAAACCATCCTATCTGAAGGTGGAGTGGCACAAATACAGAAATATGTAGTTTTTTGAATCTCTGATTTTGTAAATAGTTTGTGAAAAATAGACCAGTATTTTAATGTAAATGCTGTTTTATTGGTGACATAATTTATTTGACAAAATTACTCTTTAGCATCTTATGACCCAGGATTTTTTGGAAGAAGATTTAAATAGTTTCAAAAATGAATCTGAAATTAGTTCACTGCATTTCACTGTAGATACATTCATACAACAGTATTTCACTTTTATGCTATAAAAGGATTCAGCAACCTGCTTCTCACTGCCAAAAATCTATAAAAATAATTGTTTTCATACTCAGATTTTATTTTATTTTTACCTTTGACCCCAGGGGTTTGAAAAGACTCCAACTCTTTGGAAGAATATTTGTGGTTCCACAAAATATTTTATTTTACAAATTAACTGCACTGTTTTCTCAGCATGAACTCTCAATTGATGTGCTTAGAGCCATAAATCTGCAAATTAAATAGAAATGAATATTTCTATAAAACTTAATAATAAAATATTAAGTTTCTAAACTTAATATTTTAAGTTATTAAAATATTAATAATTTAATATTACTATTTGTGTTTGTTTTATTTGTGAACAAACAAATAAACCTATAATGAAATTCAGTAATTGTATCGTTATTAAACTTGATTTATAATCTTTGATGTCTCTTTCTGTCCTCTTCCAGTCTTGTTCTCTTTCATTCAGTCCAACCAGCAGCAAAGTTGTAGGTTCATATGCAGTTCAGGTGATGATGGATGATTTTCCCAGACAGACCATCACTCTGACTCATAACAATGGTTCAACAGCGTCGATAAGCTCCAAGATTTCTATGAGCAGAATCCCTGTCCAGTTTGTTTTCAAAGGTTTGATTTCATGTTTCAATTGTGTTGCTTCACTGCAAAGAGAAACACTGGTGTGAATAAATTTAGTATTCAATAATTATCTGTTGAAAGTTGATCATTAAAAATTTAACGCGAGAAAATCCCATATTATTGGAACAACTCAGATTGACAACTGTAACTTTACTGAATTAATCTTTAAACTGATAGAAGAGTTGTTAAACTCTGCTGTTTTGTGATTTAATCTGAATTATTTTTCCCTGCATTGCTCCAGTGGATCCTGCAGCTCCGTCCTGCACAGCAGGTGAATATCTGCCCAGGTTTCTGCCTCCGACTCCTGAACATGGAGCTCAGTTCTTCATAAACATCAGTGAGACGATAGAAATCAACATCAGAGCAGAGGCGACTCAGTCTGTGTGAGTAGAAATAAATATTGTTTTTAATCAGAGATAAGCTTCTAAATAATTCAAGGTGAAAATCTGAAATTTGATCTTTATTGTGTTAAAATAACACAATGACCCCAAACTGGTACAAAACACATAAAACCTGGACATTAATTATTTTTAGCTGTCAGATCATTTTGATACAGAAATCATAACAGATGTTTTCAGGACATTTTGCACATATAACCAAATAGACTGTATAAAAGGCTCTGATATTTTTGTATTTTATTTTGTAATATTGGTTTCGAAAGTACCCTAGGAAGTGACGTAAGTCTCAGTTAGTGCTGCCCTACCGCTCATGAGAGCAATTTAATATACTTCCGGGTCAGTTTTGCTACACTCTTGGCATGTGAGACCGCATTCCTGGTGTAGTCCTGAGAAGTGATGCTCCGAGTGTTAAGTTGATGACAGAAAGTAAGCACCGCATTTAACGTGCTGTTTGTTCATTCTAGATTCAGTTTGTTATATGTGTTAACTACGGGAGAACGAGTATGCGATGTTGTGGGGCTCTCTGAGCGCTGGGAACTCAGTTGAACCTGCTCGGCCTTCGTAGGTTTACCTTAAATCCCATTGTTTGTAACTGCATTTCGGCTGCATCTGTTATTACTTTCCATTGAGTTATTGCGGCAGATATAGTCATTAAGGGCATCCACTGCCAGCTGCCGCCATTGTGTAGTGATTTTATCTGGCCACATGATGGCGCCAAAGTGCCTCTTATGCTAAACTGAGCCGAAGGGCTGTCTGTGTTTTCACCGAGGCTGCGCCTAATGATGTAACATTTACGTAAATTGAGTTATTTGTGCATGTTGTGGATTTACATGCAAATTTGGATGGTTGAGTTTATTTCTCATTAGATATTTTGTTTGAGTTTGTATTAGTTGAACCTCTATTCCTGTAATATGTTGGACTAAAACTTTTCACGCTATATGTCTAGTTATTGTACATCTATTTATAATTGTTTAGGATAATTTTAGTTAGACTGTGTCTTTTATTGTTACTCAAGGTTAGTAACGCCCTGTCTTGTATCACTGTGGGATAGTGAGAAACGTCATTTCGATTCCCTTGTATGTCTGGACATGTAGGAGGAATTGACAATAAAGCTGATTGATTGATTTATTGACAATGGCAATTTATTTGTTATTACAGACTGCTGGCAACACTGAGCATCAAGACAAATAAACCAGCTCACATCTGAAGTTAAAGTTTTGATCTCATGTCCTCCTTCCTGTATCCTGACAGATACACCATCCTGTTTGCTGCAAATAACTGAGAACCTAACCTAATTAACACAGACTGATGTGTTTCCTGTGTGTTAAAGGATCACTGAGCTCCTCTTCAGCGGACCGTTCAACATGACCAAGAGTTCGTCTGGTTCAGGAAATTTCACCCTGACATGGACGCCGTCTAACACTCAAAATGATGATAAAGAAAGCCATCCCATCTGTTTTGCTGTCCAGGCAAAGTCAGTATCTGATCAGAAGTTTCAAAAGTTCTCATATTCAAAATAATGGTCACCTTCAGTAATACAAAATGACTTTAGGAAAATCCCTCCTGATCCTGACAGAAGTTGCGGAAGCAGTGATCCATAAGAACTAAACAAATGGACTTTCCCCACTGATGTGGGTACAATTATGAGAAAAGTCAAATTTAACCAGAGACTTTAAAGTCTACTCACAGAACACAAAAAACACATATTTAAGGACTAAAAAAATAGATTTAGCATCACATGGTTATTTTAAGAAAGAGTTTAATATTAAAGTTTTGGTGCTAAATTATCTCCCCAGTGCCTCCAGTTCTATCTACCAGTCTGAGCTTCGATGTGTCATTGTGACAGTTGGAAACAGTGAGTCATTTCTTTCTTTTTGACCATTAATCTTACTTTATATTTTCTGAACTCATGATGTTTCTGCTGTTGTTTTCCCAGTACCTTTCATAGCAACTCCAAGTCCTCCTACAACATGTAAGTAGGACGATGAGTCAATTCTTTATTTTTCATCTTTGATTTATTTTTACTCTTTATGTTCTGAACTCATGTTTCTGTTATCTTAGCTGTGACTTCAACCACCGTTGCTCTCCCTTTGACAACTACAAGTCCTCCTCTCTTTATACCATGTTGATCTCTTGTTCTTCCAGCTCGTCTTACGGTTCTGAAGCTGAAGATCTCAACTACGCTGTCACTGAAAGACAACAAGGATGAAATAGAGAAAGCGGTCAGTGATGTTCTGGACTTTAACACGAACCATCACAACCTGAGTTTAATCCAAACCCATTTCACTCAAATGTCAAATCAAACCCAAAGTGATCACCTGCAGTGATGCAGTTAAATTCTGCTGTTTTTGTTTTTAATGTTAATCAGATTCTGTTCAGTATATTTTATAATTCACCACTGACTGTATCTCACATTCATCTCATGTTTTCTTCTGCAGATTAAAGATGAACTGATCAGACGAGGGCTGCCTCCAGACATAAAGGTCCGCCTGCTGAGCGACGGTTCAGTGAAGGTTAAAGAAACAGCTGCCCCCTAGTGGCTAACAATGAGAATGAATCTGATCCATGCAGTAAAATGTTTATCTGGGTTTATCTGTTTTTACTTCCTGTACCTTCTATGTAGGGATTATGGTTGCTTTAGGTAGTCGGACTAAACTTAGTTATGAAATTAAGCAAAAATAGAGAGAATTTCTATTTCTGTGTGAATTTTTAGAAAATTATGATACTTTCATAAAGAAGTTAATGAAATAGCTGCCCCCTAGTGGCTAAATATGATAATGAATCTGTTTCATTAAGAGAAATGTATCTGTTTTAATTTTAGGGACTTGTGTTTGTTTTAGGTAGTGGACTAAACGTAGTTAAGAAAATAATAATTTTTTCCTGTGTGACAATCTTTACAAAATGCAGATAATTCCTCTTCCATGTGTAACATTTATGGCTGTGGGTCTTTTATTGACTTTAATATCATATCATGTTCTGTGGTGGTATTTCTGTGTAGCTCATGATTTTTATGTGATCATTTTATTTGCATATTTTGTATGTGGAGATTTTATAAATGCATATAGGCTGGAAAACAGTGGAGTATAAAATAAAATCAATCAATATTGAGAGTCTTCAAAAAAAGCGTTTTAAATTAATAAATAATGAAAAATGAACCACTAAGCCTCTGTGTGAAACTAAACTTTCATACTTGGGTGTAGTAGTTCGTAATACTTGGTCTTCTCCGATCTTTTGGCCAGAGAAGATCGGCTAAAATCCCGTTTTGGGTTTTTGAATTGCTGAATGGTTTTATTTCCATCAAGCTGCTGGGATTGTTGCATCATCAACTGACATTGTATTAATAGTTGGTGTTTGTAATCTGAAAATGACATTTGTTATGAATCTACCTTTCCATCCACACATGGATGAGGATTTGTGTTGTGTTGTAATGTCTAGGAGGAAAAATGTAGCAAATATTGAACTGGCTTTATTTGTATGGATATGCCATAAGTTTCTTCACTGAACAGAAACGAAACTGAAGTTATTACCTTTGGACCTAAAGAGGAACGATCTAGGGTCAACGAACAGCTTCAGGTTTTACAGCTGGAAACTAGAAATCAGGCCTGAAATCTGGGAGCAGTGATGAACTCTGACCTGAACCTTCAGAGACGCATAAAGACGGTTACAAAGTCGGCCTTCTATCACCTGAAGAACATTTCCAGGATTAGAGGACTAATGTCTCGGTAAGATCTAGAGAAACTCATCCATGTGTTTATCTTTAGTCACATTGATTACTGCAACAGTCTCTTCTCAGGTCTGAATAAGACATCAATCAGATCCAGAATGCTGCTGCTGCTGTTCTGACTAAAACCAGGAAGTTAGAGATCATCACCCAGTTCTACAGTCCATACACTGGCTCCCTGTAGCTCAGAGAATAGACTTTAAAATACTGTTAGTTTATAAATCACTGAACGGCTCAGCACCACAATACAGTAAAGATTTGCTGTTGTCATAGCAACCTTCCAGACCCCTAAGGGTTCACAGGTAAATAAGCTGAATTTACTGATTCTTTAACTATAAATGAGTAATGATGAAATGTTACTCTTCAGCTGATTAGGAGTAACATTTAGCTGTTTTATGTCAAATTATTTGTTAGAGTTTTGGTTTTTTAACAGAAGGGGTTTGCCTAAGTTCTGGGCGTCGATTTCCTTAATTTTGGGGGATTGTGATTGGCCGATACTTACATGTGAAGCTGATCTTATCCTCTAATCTTATCTTCGTCAGCACTTGTGTCTCTGTGTCTTTGTCGGGTCCTCGTCTCATTTGGTGTCGTACCAGTCTGGTGTTTCTGTCGTTCAATTATACATGTTGCTACCAGCTCTGAGCTGTAAGTGTCTGCTTATCTGTGCTGCCTGGATTTTGGATTTTTGGCATTGCAGTTCACCATTAAATCATTTTAATTCACTTCAACCTGGGGCCTCTGCGTCAACCTCACCACCTCTCACTGCATTTCATGACAGAGAAAAACACTGAAGTTCCTAGTGCTCATGTTTATTTGTAATGTAAGAAGTTTAGAACCAGCAGGACCCTCTGCAATGTAAAACTGAGTATTTGTACTGAGGGTGGAAATGAGGACGAGAGCAGTCAGACCCAGAGCGAAGTGAGAAAAATGTTTTAATGAGGTCAAAATGCAAAGATGCTCTGGAACACTGCCAAGCACAACAAATGCCACCATGCAGCAATCACAGCAAAGGAACACAGAGGATCCAGGGATAATCAGATGACAGGTGAACTTAAATACATGTGGGGGATATCAGGACATGAGGGACAGTTGGAACCAATAATGGGGAATGACACACGGAAACAAAATATGGTACTCTGGTCAAATAAACATATACGTTGGTTTGGACTTTGCAAGTTGTTCAAATCAAAAGATGGAAAATAATCTAGATAAAATATAATTTTTTGGTAGATATTTGAAGCAGGCTTCCAGTATGTTGAGTTTGTGTTTTCCTCATGGCCCAAACTGCTGAGCTCTTTATATGCAGTGGAATATTTGCCAATTTTCTCCAGAACACTCGGCATCATTGGAACCAGCCTTAATTCTGCAGGCAACTGTTTGGACAGCTCAGTGGCAGAACTAGGGGAGCTTACACACAATTCTTAATTTAGAAATTTAAAAAAATGTATTTTGACATTTGACATAAGATAAATCCGATGATGCCAATTGAGATTTCTTGAAAGGCCTGGCTCAGATACTTCAAAATGTAACTGAAGATATTTTGATTTGTTATTTTTTACTGAACGTAAATGCAGATATGCTATATTACTATCCACAACAATTGCCATCATTGCCATCATGTGTGGAAAATGCAAAGCAAATATAGTTTATATTTTTAGTGTATAAAGTTTCTGTTTCTGCTGCTGACAGTCCTAGAGGTCTGAGCTGATCTGAGACTGTAGCTGTTAAACAGACCAGAGGAGAGAAGGTCAAAGGTTATGAAGTTATGAAATAAGCTAATTTGCTGCTGTATTAAATATTATCTATTTAATCTCTAGAACAACTTGGCTGCAGACTGCTGATCTATAAAGCAGCTTTTTTGATCTGCTTTATAGATCAGAAAAGCTCAAAGGGGTTAAATCTATATATTTTTTTGATGTTAGCACCTCTGAGATCTAGAATTATAAGACTGAGATATCAAGGCAAATAAAACTCAGTAGCTGCTGGTAGGGGCCATTCAGGGGCCTCCAGACATTCAGGGGCCCCTGGAAATGGTTTAATTGTAACACAGACCATAGATTTAGATTTAGACTTAGACTTACTTTATTATCATTTTGCATGCACAGGGTGTATACAGAACAAAATTTCCTTGAATACGGCTCAGAACTATATTTTGAGGTCCTAATGTTATGAGGTTACTCTGGAATATAAATCTAAATATAAAATATAACATATATTTTATATATGTTATACAATATACAATGTATTTAAACCTGTAGCATCATTTAGATTTCACCTTATCTATATTTAAACAAGTTAGTGATGCTGAGGTTCTTAGTAGGAAGAGTTTTGGTGGGGGGTTGTGTCTAAGGCCCCATATTACCTTGGGCCGGCCCTGCATGAAGAGCCGCTGCGGCGATGCACGATGTTCTTCGATGCACATCTCTGAAATCTACCTGGAATCCCTCGGTGGCCCCTATGCCAGTCCTCCGATGCTTTGGGGACATTTTGATTCATTTAATTGTGGCATGTTTGGCTTTATGCTGCGTGTGAAAAAGGCTGCCTGGCAGCCTGCTATGTTGAGCAGTTTAAGGGGCGGAGCTTAGAGCACAGGTGACCGGTGAGCAGCATGCAGACGAAGAAAGGGAGAGAAGAAGAAGGAGGAGCTGTAGAGTTTACCGTTTGTGAACTTTAACTTGCTGTTTGCAATTTATTGTCACCTTCCGTTGATGTGTGTGCGTGGATATCCGAGTAAGTAATGTTGGAAGTTAATCACATTGTTTATTCAGCAGAATATTTCAGTTTTACCCTTAATTGACAGCATGCTTTGTACACGTGTGCACTTAAAATCTACACAACGTGGGTTTTTCGTGTCGTGTATTTGTTTAGAACTTGATGTTTGTGACTATTAATATTGCAGTTATTTAGTATGTGTGATGTTATTTCAGTCATTTGTTTGGGGATTATTCGGACACTGACGTTATATTGTTGTTTATCTTTTCTAGAACCACACAGTTACTTCAAGTTAGGGAATAAACCGCAAGTTAAACCCGTTGGAGTGCGACTCTGTTTTCTAACCGGACTCACCAGTGATCTGGACTTTTCCACCAGCAATTATAATCCCTATTCTTTAATGCGGTTCTAATTATTGCTACAATATTTTCTCTGATGTTTATTTTGTGAACTCCAGTTGCTCTGGGCCTTATCTTCCATTAACACTTGAGGTTCTGCAATAAATATTCAGAAAGAAACTTCAAGAGGCACAACTACGACAGTCGCTGATTACTGCAAGACTAAATATCCCGCTGCACTGATTGGCCAACCAATGTCACGTGATCCTCTGCAGCACGTGATGGCTAAGCGGGACGCGTCATCATGATTACACAGGTGTGTTTTTACCTCCGTGGCATTTAGAGGAACTAGATGTGAATCAGGGAATAGAAACAAAGAATCTGTTTTCTCACCTGGAGGAAAAACCTACAAATATTTTTCACTTATTTTTCCTGTTGCAGATCAAATTAAAACTGAAGGTAAGAACGAAACAACGGAAACACTGTAGGAAATCTAGAGATTCGCTCTTTATGTTTTATTTCTCATTATGCGGTAAAACAGCAGCTGTTTAGTCACGATGAATGATCCGAACTGGTCTCGTTTATTTTCGCTATTTAATTTATTTCTAACAAAACTCCGGTTAGGGCTGCGTGTTGGTTTGTTGGTGGTCAGCAGTTTAACGCTGAAACATCATTATTGTTGAACATCATTTACTTATAACTATATGGAAAACTAATTATATCTTAAAACTAATTATGTCTTAAAACTAATTATATCTTAAAACTAATTATATCTTAAGGATCTCCGTCAAAATTTGCAGGTAACTTTTTTCTGTCTGACATAATTTAACAAATGTTATGATCAGTTACTCAGTACTTCAGTAGTCTTCATAATCTTTTTTACTCTTAGCTACTTTTTACTTTTTACTTGAGTTAAAAAGTCAAATTGTACTATTTTTATGTTTTAGGTATCTACCTACTTTATCCACCTCTGACTATAATTATTAATGTAATATAAAAAAAACACAGAAAACTATGAAAGAAAAATCTAACAAGCTTGTAAATCCTCTATAGATGGACTTCTTTTTGTTATTAATTTAATATATAGCCTTCATACTTAGGACTCGATGAAGCTGTTTTTAGAGCAGGTGTGTCGATGTTAACTAAGGATCTGGTAATAATATCTAAAATATCTTTAACTGTGAAAACAGTTAAAGTGAAATAATGTTTTCTGTCCTACAGAACTGTTCATACCTTTGGAACATCTCCACGTTTCATCATGTTAAAATGACAAATTTCATAATAATTTCTTTGTATTATTTGTGACCCATCGTTAAAGTAGATTTGCAGAGTGTCAACAGATGAGATGCTGTGGGGAATAAAAGTTAAATATTCAGTCATTATATTGGTTTATTGTGTTGTTGAACTGCATAACCCACAGGTTCTTTGAAATATTCCTAAGAACACTGTTTGATCCTACTTGTTGTTTAAATGGTTGGATTAAAGGCAGAGCTCTGAGTTCAGTTTTCACAGCAGGTCAAATTACTAAAAGTGTTGAGACCTGAACTCTGGGTACTTTCCTCTCTCCTTTTTCCTACATGCTCAGTCCGGTTTTTCTGTACATTGAGGAACAGCTGAAGCTCATTTGATCCATTGTTTATCTTATAATCCAAGTTTTAGCCATTATTCTATCTTTTCTTTCTAGTTTGGCACCATCTTGTTTTAATGTAACCTAAACATGTACCTCACCCCAATCCTTTGTCAGTTTCTCATGCTTGGGCTTATTCTCAAACAACGTTCTTATTTGAGGTTTGCTGAAAGTTTTGGAGCTTCATGTATTTGATTTTGTATTTCTAATTTAACTTTGACACATACAGCAGACTGTACATGTCCTCACGTATTGTGGACGAAGCTAAAGTGAAACTAAAATTGTTCACATATATTTTCTGCACAGTTTGCACTGTAAACACTGTATGTTTACACTGGGAACAGTCAATGTTCCCAGTGTAAACATACAGTGTTTACCCACCATCATCCCTGTTCAATGTCACTCCACTAATTGTTCCATAACATAGGTTCGCATTTACAGAGCAACATCTGACATTTGCTAGTTTGACTAAAATAACTTTCAACTTTTTTAACTATTGTAGTCATATTAAATGATTAATCATATTTACTAACAGTTCAAAGTGCATACACACACAAATATGAAGGTTGAAGGTTTCCTTTATGCTTTAATAACACGGAAGTTAACATTTTGTTTAAATATTCAGTAGGAAGTACCAAATTAGTTCCTGTGTTTTTGCCAGATCCCTTTGTGTTTCTTTGTTGGCTTGTATTGCTGCATAATAATGTCAGCTGATAGTTTTATGCTGCGTTCACAACAAACGCGTTTTGAACGTCAGGCGTGTCTGGTTTACATTCAAAGTCTATGTGGTGGCGTGTTGAGGCAGTGAATCGTCCTCGATGCGCGTCTAGAGTAAAATGTAAAGCGTCTGACTTCAAAGTCGAACTTGAAACGTCGGTTTTTGATGCGATTACACCAAAATTATGTTTGGTAATCGCAGCAGTATTGAATGCGGTGGAATGATGTGAGGAAAAAAACCAATATATGTAGAGCTGCAGTACAGGTGAGTGATCGTCTCTGTAGATTAATATAAAAACTGTTTGCAGATCGATGTGTCCCTGAACGCAGCATCATGGATCAGAGTGAGGAGCTGAAAGAAGGAGAAACTCTGCCTGAGACTGAGAACCAGAGCAAAGCTAAGAGGTGAAGTGACCTTCTACTGTTTTTGTGTCTTCACTCTGTTAGAGCAAAGCATAACTTAAGCAACTTTATTTACAGCAAACAATCTGACGATGAAGTGGAACCAGAATTCTGGGAGACTAGGTCCAGACAGGATTTTATTGATTTTAAATCAAACCAGCCTTCATCTAGAAAGAGGTGAGCTTCATCTAAACAATCTAAATATCTAAAATGTGATCCCAACATAAACTGTAGTATAGAAAAGTATTTACTCATGGAAGAAAAAACGTTAATTTTTTTAATTGTACTTTTGTTTTAATGATTTAGTAATTTATCAGGTCAGTAGGTAATCAGACCTGGGTGGGGCTGTAAAACAGAATCCATTAATGTTGTTAATCACAGTTGAGTTATGATGCAGTAATTAGTGGATTATATTCCTTAGGTTGGTTGCTTATATGGTGACTGACAAGTGCAAACACATAGCAAATAATGAAATATGTTGCAAACACATGAAAGATTCAAACTGCAAAACACACAAAGACAAAAACAAATACAATCACAAGAAAATAGAAGCAAAAACCTGTACAAAACAAATGCAAAAATAAATAAATAAATGTTGGAACTGCAGACTGATTTTTTGGATTGTTTTAATTATTTCCTCTTTTGATAATTTCTTTATGTTTGTTTTTCTTATACTTTGTCATTTTAGTTTATTCCTTGTATCACCACAGTTAGTCTTATTCTTTATTTCCCTGATTTGTTTATTTAATGTTTCTTTCTAATTATGGTTTCATTTGGTTTAAGTTTCTTTCTCCCATCCACCTACTACTTCCTGTCATCTTCTTCTTCGTGGTTTATACCAGTGGCAACATCTGGCTGTTGATCATGTGCAGAAAATGTGCTTCTATTGCACTTTTGTGAAATAAGCCAATTTTGATGCAGGCAAAAACAAACAAACACCTCATCATACTGTAGTGCTAAAACTTGTCATAGAAAAATCTGAGTTTTTTCAAAAATGCTGCATTTCCATTAAGCGAATCAAATTACACAATTATAAGGTCAATGGAAACACAAATACTGACTCGTTTTGTTACAACCCATACAAAGGATCTCTTTAGTTCTCCCTTTAGCTCTGCTGCTCCCAGCCTGTTCCTGTTATTTTGTAAGTTTTCTGTTTGCTTTTTTTTTTTTTGCCCCTCAAGGGGGTCTTTTTTGTGGGCTCTAGTGTCCTTTATATGACAGTAGGCTGACAGGAAACGGGAAAGGAGAGGGGGGAAGACATGCGGCAAATGTCGTCGGGTTTGGGAGTCGAACCCGCGACGGCCGCGTCGAGGACTCAAGGCCTCCAAATATGGGTCGCACTAACCACTACGCCACCACGGCACACCCCTGTTTGCTTAATAAACTCTCATCAGACTCTCCACAACTCCAATCTGCATTTTACATATTGACACGGACAAAATGCTGTAGCGATAGGAGCAAAAGGAAAAACGCTGCAAACTTGCACCACACAATGAAAATGCTAAAGATGCTGGACAAATCCATCCATCCATCCATTTTCTAACTCCTTTGTCCCTGGTGGGGTCAGGAGGTGCTGGTGCCTACATCTAGCTAACATTTCGAGCGAGAGGCGGGGTCACCCTGGACACATCGCCAGTCTGTCGCAGTGGACAAAGGAGATCCAAACAACATAAGGGACCAGACCTTCAGTAAAGACGGGATTTCAGGATTTTAATCAGATTTGCAGAAGAAAGTTGGAGGAAGAAAGAAAAGTTGCTCTATTTTTAATGTCTTTTTCAAACGGCCAGTTTTCTGCAATAGTACATCAGCATATTTGCGTAAAACTAGCCACTCCAAACTCCCCCTAGTGGTCTGGAGTACTTCCATTTTGTGGAGCAAAGATGTAGCTTTTCATACTTGGTTGTTTTTCTTATTTGTGTTATTTTACTGTTTACTTCTAAAAAACAGGCATGAAAGTTTGAAAAAGGGAAAAAAAATCTCTTTTTCAAACTTTTAAATATATATTTTTTATTTACAGTCTGGTTTTTGTGTTTATGTGTTTTGCTGTTTGTTCATGTGTTTGGAGAGCATTTCACCATTTGTTGCACAGACGGTGAAATGGTTTAGTGTAGCTCCAAAGTGACAACTCTGGCACGGCTTTCTTAAGACGGGCTCTTTAATTCTTGCCGTGAAAACTACAGAAATAAAAGACAAAGCTTTAGACAGATACATTTACAGACAGACAGACAGGTGACGCGTGCTTTGACAAAAAAGTTACCTCGTGGCCGCCTGCCACTTCGGAGGTCTTTAACAGAATGATTCGTCGTTGTTCACTCTAAACCAAAATATTAAGTAATTAAAACACCATAAAACACCATAACCAATAAATTCACAAAACATTACAAACATAACTACAAAATACCTTGACAACGACAGGACATGAGGCTGCTACACATAGCTCTAGCACCAGCTTCTGCTTCTTCTATGCTTACTTAAGTCTCGCAGCCTCACACATGTACACAAATCTCGCGATACCTTTCGACAAAAAATTATTTGACACGAAATAAAATACAATCATTTAACACAAATCTTAAAACGTGAACCAAACAACTTAAAATACATTATTCTATCTTTCAGAAATAAACATACATTTTTTCAAGAAATAAACTATTTTATTGACACTTACAGTTTAGGGTCAGGCCAATGCACCTGTCAGCCACTGTACTCTTACTGTATATGATTGTTTTACATGACAGAGCTCAGCCCTCACTGTCCAGCTGTTCATCTGGACAACTGTCAGAAAAAGACCAACCTCCATCTTGTTAAGGAGGAAAGTTATTAGGTTAGCTTAAATTTTGGAACAAGCATGGCTCTCCTTCCCTCCTGTTAGCCGGGTCCCGAGCGGATGTCGTCACGGCTGGCAAGGAGACGGCGAGGCACAATGACGTCACAGATCAGACAAAAGCAATCGACAACAAAGCTGCAGAGATACAGAGATATACATTTTATCACAAAATAAGACACACAAGGGGAACAGACAACACGAAACACAAAGACAGACAGAAGGGCGCCCACGTGGAGAAAAGATGGAAAAAACTCTCTGTTGGCTTGCTGACCTGTACTTTTAAATGAAAGAGGTGTTTCCCTATTTAATA
Organism: Xiphophorus maculatus; assembly: GCF_002775205.1. Taxonomy (NCBI): domain Eukaryota; kingdom Metazoa; phylum Chordata; class Actinopteri; order Cyprinodontiformes; family Poeciliidae; genus Xiphophorus; species Xiphophorus maculatus. The sequence goes on from NC_036456.1 coordinate 26,493,644, forward strand.
TATGCAAAGAAGGCAGTCTGTTGTTCGACCACTCAGAGACCTGTTTCGGCCCCCCAGAGAACCCCGGAAACTCCCCTCCTTAGCTCAGCTTCGAAGGTGCTCTGTTCTTTGTCCAAGCAAAAGGGCGGACCATTCCGTGCTCATCTCCGTCTGATACGGGCAGATCCCTGACGCCAAACGTCCTAAGATGAGATTTCACAGACACCTCCGTAGTCCCCACTCCCATTGGAATGCAAATTTTATTGCTCTGGTGTGGGGGAGGCAAAGGGCCCTGCTTCGGCCTGCTTCTTCAGCTGAATTCCCAAATGCTCAACAGAAAACTGTTCCAAATAAGAGTGTTGGCTATAACTGTTACACACGTCGTAGATTAACTGTATTAAACACCAGAAAATAATCATTTTCCTTTACAATCTCCAGAGAGGTGAGCTGTTTGTAAATGTTGTAACTTGGTATATCTGGGCATTTGTTTCTGTTTTATTACCATCTTGACCTTTTCACCTGTACCTACTAGCTGAATACAGGAAGTGCAGCTGACATTATGTGTTCAACAGCATTCAGCTCGCCTTACTTTTTTTTTGTAGCTGACATCCGGGTTAGATTTTAAAATGAATTTCCATTATTCCTGTATTTGCATCTGACGATGACAGTTGCTATGGTGAGAGCACTATTTGTTTTTTGCTTTGCATATCGTTTGTTTGCAGACACACCCAACTGTGGGCCTGTTTTTTTTGTATCCAGGTACAAGTGAGTTCAGATGGTGTTTTACTTGTGTGTCTCATTTTGAGATTTGCCTTACATTTGGACATTTCAGCAGGTTTGGTTAATCTTCACCATAGGATGATCTGTAGGATGAAACTTAGAAAATAATTCATTATAGTTAGACTGATTTGCAAGAACATTAAAATACAAATAAACACAATTAACAATCATTGCAAACCTGAACTGGGAGCAGATGTTGCGTTTAAGGTCCAGTTACCTGCTCTCTGGAAACACCAGGGTTTATCACAGAGTGTTAACGGGTTCATTCCCCTCATGCCGGGCACGATGATGCCTCAGCATTGTGGAACTTCTCCGGTTACAGTAAGACAAAACCTGGGAGTAAATCCTACATTCACCTACAATATAAATGAAAGTTGATCCATGTAAACTAATTAAAATATTCTATAGAAAGGAAGTGGAATAATCAGAAAGAAAAATGATCAAAAGTGGAAATGAGAATGGAATAATTTACCTTATTCTCTGTGATAAGATCAAAATGATCCCACACCAGGAAAACTTCCTCTGTTGATTCATGCCGGTATTCAAATATGAGCCAAAATCTAAAGCAAGGCAAAGAACACAAAGTATCTCTATCCGACAAAACCCACAAAGATGTTTACACAGTTTCTCTCTCATAAATACAATTTGGCGCATTCACATCCAAATGACACAGAAACTGTATCGGTCACATGGTTTTCCTTAAAGTGACACGGGGTGTCGTCTTGTTTGCTCGGCGCATGTGTTGAGGTTTCTGTGTCGTCTGGCCCATCACTACTCCTGCCTGCTGCTATTGGTCCACCTTCTAAACTTCATTATGACATTAATTTTGTTACCTGGCTGGAACTACAGAAACTTCCTTTTTTTTCTTGTGTGTGAGGAGAGCTGTAATTTGAGCAAAGTCTTTATGATTCATCCACAGAGTGAAGCAGATCTCAGAGGTTCCTAGTGGTCAGTCTCCCCAACAGCATCAAACAGAGCTGGACTCCATATTTAAGGTCAGTAAATGTACATCTACTGCTTTCTGTCTATTGTGTTCATAGTCATCTCTTTGCTGCAAATTATAAACCAGTGTATTTTCCACCAGCACCTATATTGTTCTAACAATGACTCAGAATTGGTTATTTTGCTCCACTATTGGAGCACAATGAACAATGGCCCCAGAAAAGAACTGACAAGAGTCTGTTGAGGAAAATTCCCTATTGAGTTAAAGTTGATGGAAATATTGTGCAAATAACTCAATTACATTTACAATCAAATTTCCCTTTTAAAAAAAATTTAATAGGTCATCCCCCAACTCACAAACCTCTAAATTTAATGGTAGTTAACAGCATTGGCTAAACCACTGAGGTCTTAGTTTTCTATTATTCCATTTTAGGAGCTGAAAAAGAAGATTTTCACCTTTGCGGAAAGTGAGCTGAAAAAGATCCAAATGGTTCTGGGTTCAGATTACCCAGAAGGTTTAGATGAGAATAAGGAGGAGGATGAAGTTTTGGCAGGTGAAAATAAGCAGCAGATGAAGAAGAGCAGAGAAGCATTTGAGAAGATCACAGAGCAGTTCCTGAGGATGATGAACCAGGAGAAGCTTGCTGACCATCTTCAAAGCAGTAAGACAATTTCTGTAAAAAAGTGTAAATGCTGTGGAATTGATTAATGAATCTTTCTTTCAGTGGTGGTAAGAGTTCATCCCACAATCAATAGGTTGAAGATTTGATACCTGCTCCGTCCAGGCTGGTGCATGGCAGCCATACCTCTGTTAGATATATATTTAGAGGCTCCAAAATTAGATTCAAGTACATTTGTAGCACAGTGGAGTTTTTCTTTTGGTTGCATTTTGCATGTTTATATTCTGTGTAGGTTTTTCCCCTTTAACACCTCAGACACTTTGAATTGGGTCTGGTCCTCTGATAAGTAGGAGGACCACAGTAATTAGCTGCTCATAGAGCAGTGTTTCTCAATTACGGTCCTAAGGCCTCCCTGCCCTGCCTGTTTTAGGTGTTTCCCTTCTGCCACACACCTGGATTGAATCTTTGGGTGATTAACAGGCTTCTGCATTATTTGGTGGCTGGAGAAGACGTCATGCAATCATTTAATCAGCTGTTGTGGTATAAAGGCACATCTTAAACATACAGAGCAGGGGGCCTGAGAAGCACTGTCATAGAGGTATTTGCAAAGACTAATAAATGCAAGATAAAGGGAGCTACGGTAAAGTACAGATTTGGTGGAATACAGATGTATTCCAGGTGAGAAGCAGTGCGGTTCAAGAGCGTCGGAGAATCAGCTGTGTGAGGGCCTGAGGAGTACGCTGCAGGCAGATTGCTGCAGTTTGAAGCAACACAGCAAGTGGGGCTCAACCAGTGGCTCTTGGTACCAGATGTGGCCTCTCACCTGGTAACTCTTAAAGACAGCTGTTGGACCATGACAAATATTTAGAAGATAAACTGTTTTATTGAGTTTACTGCTGAGGGGAATTGAAGTAAATCATTTTCAACTTGATATTTGTTGTTTGGGGTTTTGAGTTGTTTGCTCCCCCTTGTACCTACGACAGGGTTTGGGTCCATACTGATCACACATTTACATTATGATGTTTACACATTTTTAGTCTCCTTCCTTAAGTCTCTGGGTGCTGGACTGTGCATTTTGAGGAGTTTCCTTGTTTTAAAATCTGACTGACGGACCCCAGTAGTGGAGTTAAATAGCCAATTGTGAGCCAGATTAGAGTAGATTTTTGGATTGTGCCACTGTGGGTTGCAGCCCGTCGGAGTAGATCTGAGGGTTTTTTCTCTTTTTCAACCTTTCATTCCTGTCCTTTTGGAGTAAATGTTTTTTTTGACAACTGTTCCTCATTTGGATATTGTGTAGTTGGACTTGTTTTGGCAAATATTTTTTGTATTTTGTTATAATGCGTAACAGAAAAACAAGGTGGTTTACAACAAGAAGCAGCTGATATTGGAAAGGCTGAAATAATACAACAGCTGAAGCCAAAAATTCAAGAGGAGTGGAAAAGGAGGCATTGTGGATGCAGAGTAGTAGCACTGCACTGACGGAGGGCTCAGGGATGAGTACCCATGGAGGAGGAACGTTGATGTGGAGTGGTGCTCCTGCTACCTGCGTTGGCCCATGATGATGGACTAGGTCCTCCTCCATGTTTAGCAAAAGCACAATTCCTAATCCGAATCCTGGGTCAGACGGGCTACAAAGAGGAAGTGAGCAGTATCTGTAGGTGTGGGTCGAGATCCAGATAGACAGCCAGAAACAATCTGACAAGGGCATGGCGAGGGGGCAAATCCAGCAAACAAAAGCGAGGTCACAACAATGAGGGCGAGATGAACAGTGCTGGAAAACTACTTGATAATGTGTTCAATAATCTGGTAGTGGGAGTGTGACTGAGTGAGGTTTAAGAAAGGAAACAATCAGATACCAAGTCATGACTAAGTTGTAACACTGTCAGATCTGTGGATCCATTTTCTTTGGTTGGGTGAACAAACCCAGTAGGCTGTTGGCAATGAGTAGCACACTGCTAGTGGATATTTAGTGTAACACAGAAGAAAAAGCTAAGATTGTTGTTTTTCGATACATCCAGTGGTTGGTGCAGGTTGCTATAATCGATAGTAGCTACACAGGGACACCTGCTAGAAGAAGACAAACGCACCCAGTACAACACTTTAATTCCATTGGCTGAGAGGTTGCCAAGCGACTGTACTTTTTTTGTTCCAAAGACGAGCAGAAAATGACAATGAACATCAGGAAAGACTTTGTTCCTTGTGGACTATAGAAATATTTTTTTAACCTTCCATCTTACCTGCATATAGCCTCTTTCACTGAGGTTGCGTGTACGTTAGAATCCCAGTAGTTCAGTATTTTCTTGTCTGTGTGTTTTGTTTCAGTAGCAAAATTTGAAAATATTATATGTTGATATTATTAGGATTAAATAATAACTCAGTTAATAGCATATAAAAACTGAGAAGTCCATACTCCTTTAATGTTTTATCTAAATAATTCAGTTGCGTTTTATATATAAATCTGGCTAGAAGATTTAAATGGTTGGTTCTTAGATGTTTTGATTTAGAAGCTATACAAATGTAACCAACAGAAAAGATTTGTAATAATTTTACAGTGAAATACACTGCTCAAAAAATAAAGGGAACACTCAAATAACACATCCTAGATCTGAATGAAAGAAATATTCTCATTGAATACTTTGTTCTGTACAAAGTTGAATGTGCTGACAACAAAATCACACAAAAATCATCAATGGAAATCAAATTTATTAACCAATGGAGGCCTGGATTTGGAGCCACACACAAAATTAAAGTGAAATAACACTGCACGCTGATCCAACTTTAATGTAATGTCCCTAAAACAAGTCAAAATGAGGCTCAGTATTGTGTGTGGCCTCCACGTGCCTGTATGACCTCCCTACAACGCCTGGGCATGCTCCTGATGAGGTGGCGGATGGTCTCCTGAGGGATCTCCTCCCAGACCTGGACTAAAGCATCCACCAACTCCTGGACAGTCTGTGGTGCAACTGTCCAGGAGTTGCACCACAGACTGGTGGATGGAGCGAGACATGATGTCCCAGATGTGGTCAATCGGATTCAGGTCTGGGGAATGGGCTGGCCAGTCCATAGCTTCAATGCCTTCATCTTGCAGGAACTGCTGACACACTCCAGCCACATGAGGTCTAGCATTGTCCTGCATTAGGAGGAACCCAGGGCCAACCGCACCAGCATATGGTCTCACAAGGGGTCTGAGGATCTCATCTCGGTATCTAATGGCAGTCAGGCTACCTCTGGCGAGCACATGGAGGGCTGTGCGGCCCTCCAAAGAAATGCCACCCCACACCATTACTGACCCACTGCCAAACCGGTCATGCTGAAGGATGTTGCAGGCAGCAGACCGCTCTCCACGGCGTCTCCAGACTCTGTCACGTCTGTCACATGTGCTCAGTGTGAACCTGCTTTCATCTGTGAAGAGCACAAGGTGCCAGTGGCGAATTTGCCAATCCTGGTGTTCTCTGGCAAATGCCAAGCGTCCTGCACGGTGTTGGGCTGTCAGCACAACCCCCATCTGTGGACGTCGGGCCCTCATACCATCCTCATGGAGTCGGTTTCTAACCGTTTGTGCAGACACATGCACATTTGTGGCCTGCTGGAGGTCATTTTGCAGGGCTCTGGCAGTGCTCCTCCTGTTCCTTCTTGCACAAAGGCGGAGGTAGCGGTCCTGCTGCTGGGTTGTTGCCCTCCTACGGCCTCCTCCACGTCTCCTTGTGGCGCCTCCAGCCTCTGGACACTACGCTGACAGACACAGCAAACCTTGCCACAGCTCGCATTGATGTGCCATCCTGGATGAGCTGCACTACCTGAGCCACTTGTGTGGGTTGTGGAGTCCGTCTCATGCTACCACGAGTGTGAAAGCACCACCAACATTCAAAACTGACCAAAACATCAGCCAGACAGCATAGGTACTGAGAAGTGGTCTGTGGTCCCAACTGCAGAACCACTCCTTTATTGAGTGTGTCTTGCTAATTGCCAATAATTTCCAACAGTTGTCTATTCCATTTGCACAACAGCAGGTGAAATTGATTGTCAATCAGTGTTGCTTCCTAAGTGGACAGTTTGATTTCACAGAAGTTTGATTTACTTGGAGTTATATTGTGTTGTTTAAGTGTTCCCTTTATTTTTTTGAGCAGTGTATATAACAAGTGAAGAAATTATTTTAATTAGTTTTTTTTGCATTCACTTAGAATCATTCACCACCTGTCAACAAACACTAAAGTCTAACATGAAGAAAAAGTTCCAGTCTGTGTTTGAAGGAATCACAAAATCAGGAAATCAAAGCTTTCTAAATGAGATCTACACAGAGCTCTACATCACAGAGGGAGGATCTGAAGAGGTCAATGATGAACATGAGGTCAGGCAGATTGAAACAATGTCCTGGAAACCAGAAAGGGCAGAAACAGCAATTAGACATGGAGACATATTTATACCCTCACCTGAAAGAGAAGAACCAATAAAAACAGTAATGACAACAGGAATGGCTGGTATTGGGAAAACAGTCCTGACACAGAAGTTCACTCTGGACTGGGCAGAAGACCAAACCAACCAGGACATCCAGTTCACATTTCCATTCACATTCAGAGAGTTGAATCTGTTAAAAGATGAACAATTCAGCTTGGTGGAGCTTGTTCACCACTTTTTTAGTGAAACCAAAGGAATATTAAAATTTGAAGAGTTAAAGGTTGTGTTCATTTTTGATGGTTTGGATGAGAGTCGATTTCCACTGGACTTTTACAACAATGAGATCCTGATGGATGTAACAAAGTCTACGTCAGTAGATGTTCTCCTGACAAACCTCATCAGCGGAAAACTGCTTCCCAAAGCTCACCTCTGGATAACCACACGACCTGCAGCAGCTAATAAGATCCCTGCTGAGTTTATTGGCATGATGACAGAGATCAGAGGATTCACTGACCCACAGAAAGACATGTACTTCACAAAAAGATTTAAATCTAAGAAGCAGGCAAGCTTGGTAATCTCCCATGTAAAGAAATCCAGAAGCCTCCACATCATGTGCCACATCCCAATCTTCTGCTGGATCACTGCTAAAGTTGTGGAAGACATGTTGAACAAGAAAGATGGAGAAGAACTGCCAAAGACCCTGACTGAGATGTACATTCATTTTCTGGTGGTGCAGGCCAAACTGAAGGTCATCAAGTATGATGGAGGAGCTGAGACAGATTCAAACTGGAGTCCAGAGAACCAGAAGATGATCAAGTCTCTGGGAAAACTGGCTTTTGATCAGCTGCAGAAAAGAAACCTGATCTTCTATGAATCAGACCTGGCAGAGTGTGGCATTGATATCAGAGCAGCTTCCACATACTCAGGAGTGTTCACACAGATCTTCAGAGAAGAGAGAGGACTGTACCAGATCAAGTTGTTCTGCTTTGTCCACCTGAGTGTTCAGGAGTTTCTGGCTGCTCTTCATGTTCACCTGACCTTCATCAAATCTGGAGTCAATCTCCTGGTAAAAGGCAAAATGAAATCCAAGGAAATAGAAAAAAGAAACCATGAATCTTCAGAGACAGAAATGTACAAGAGTGCTGTGGACATGGCCCTAGAGAGCCCAGATGGACACCTGGACTTGTTCCTCCGCTTTCTACTTGGTCTTTCACTGGAGACCAATAAGCGTCGCTTAAGAGGCTTTGTGGCACAGACAGAAGAAAGTTTAGCAATTAATAAAGACACAGCCCAGTACATCAAGGAGAAGTTGAATCATCATGGTATTGAGAAAAGCATCAATCTGTTCCACTGTCTAAGTGAACTAAATGATCAGTCTCTGGTGGAGGAAATCCAACAGTCTTTATGTACAGGAAGTCTTTCAGCACATCAGCTGTCTCCTGCTCAGTGGTCAGCTCTGCACTACATCCTACTTTCATCAGACAAAGGTCTGGAGATATTTGACCTGAAGAAATACTGTGCTTCAGAGGAAGCTCTTCAGAGACTGCTGCCAATAGTCAACGCCTCCAGCAAAGCTATGTAAGTACAGATGGAGTCAGTTTTAAAAAAGTGCCTAATAACAATAATACTATTACTTTGAATTGTCTTTGTCTTTTCAGACTGAGCGGGTGTAACCTCTCAGAGAAAAGTTGTGAAGCTCTGTCCTCATTTATCAGCTTAACGACCTCTAGTCTGAAAGATCTGGACCTGAGTAACAATGACCTGACAGATTCAGGAGTGAAGCTGCTCTGTGAGGGACTGATGAGTCCCAACTGTGAACTCGAGATTCTCAGGTAAGATGCATTTAAATTAAATTCTATATTTTACATTCTATGTAAAATAGAATGAAAAAAGGCCTTTGATAGAGTTGAATGGCCCTATTTATTTGAGATATTGAAAACATTTGGCTGTGGGGACAACTTCTGTCGATGGGTTAAACTTTTATACAATGAACCTTATGCTGAAATAGTAACAAATGCAGTTGTATCTAAATCATTTAAAATTAAACGGGGTCATAGGCAAGTGTGCCCCTTGCCCCCTTTATTATTTATTCTAGCAAAAGAACTGTTTGCCATTGCTGTGCGGTCTCATAAAAACATAACTGGTTTGACAATAGGCCAACAGGAATATAGAATTGCTTTATTCGCTGATGATGTCATTCTTTTTTTGGAAAAACTGAAAGACTCTATTCCAGCCTTGTTGGATTTAATAATCATGTTTGGAAGAATATCAGGATATAAAGTAAATAAAGATAAGTCTTTGTTAATGTTAATTCAGAAGAAAGAAACAGTGTCGGGAATACTTTCCATTTCAAAAAGGTAGATTGTTTTACATATTTGGAGATTAGGATAGTAACATATGTAAATGACATTTTTGCAGTTAACTATAACCCCATGATAGACTCAATTGCTACCTCTGTGGACAGATGGAACTACCTGCCCTTGTCACTTATAGCATGAATCAATGTCCTGAAATCCAATATAATGCCCAAACTTCTGTATTTGTTTCAGAACATCCCATTGCCACCTCTTGCCAATTTATTTTCGGCCCTAAAAAACATTTTCATACGTTTTCTGTCGAATAATAGACGGCCAAGGCTTCGTTAACACTTTTGTATTAAGGAGGCCTCAGGTGCCCCAATCCACTTTGGTACTATTGGGCAGCTCAATTGAGGAGTATGATGTATTATTTTACAGATAAATGTCTCTTTCCTTGGGTGAATATTGAAAATTGTTCTGTACCTCTCTCTCTACCCCAGTACATTTACTCAGCAAACATCAGAATGCTGAAAAAAAGACAAAAAACCTTATAGTCAGAAATATGATCTTAGTTTGGTATCAGGTTAAGAAGTATTTAGGTGACTCCTCCTCCCTATCACACTTCAGTCCGATATGGGGTAACCAGTCTTTCCCTCCAGGCAGGGCAGATCCTGGTTTTAGGAAATGGGCTGAAAATTTTTTAAAGACAATAGGAGATCTTGTGGAATTAGAGGACGGGGTTTTGATGTCATTGGAGAGTTGAAGGCCAGGTATGATATCCCAAGTAAACATTATTTTAAATATATACAGGTGAGAAATTTTATTAGATCATCTCAAAATCAATGTGAGTCCATCCTTCTGATGTCCACCTTGGAAATCGAAATGAAGAATGATTGCTTTAGAAAAGGAATTATCTCCAAACTATACAGCATGTTAATGGAGGGATCCTCTGAGTCGTCTTTATGGAAGGTCAATGCGTGTGCTGAAGCACAAACACAAACTATCAATACACACCAAAAATTACTGAAATATAATTGGCTAATGAGAACATATGTGACGCCAGAAAAGCTTACTAAGTACAATGGTGCCATCCCAGACCTGTGTATTAGATGTGGAGAAGAGAAGGGAATGTTCTTTCATTGTATCTGGAAATGCAAGAAAGTTACACAATTTTGGAGGGAGATTAAACAAGCTCTAGAGACTATACTAGGTATAAAACTAGTTCTTGACCCCAAATTGTTCATTCTAGGTTTACAACCTGACAGACATCATATGTCCAGAAAGATTATTACTGCCATGGATTTATGTTTACTACTTGCAAAAAGAGTCATAGCACTCTCTTGGAAGAGTACCAGTAAACCAAAATTCATTAACTGGATTAATGAAATGTCCATAACCTTACCAGTGGAAAAGATTACTTTCATTATAAAAGGGAAACTATCGCTATTTTAAAATATTTGGGGTCCTTTTATGGATTATATAGAAAACATGGATATGAGGGGGTGAGTTGTAGTTGCGGTTGGTCCCCTGCAGTGTCCTAAAATAATCTTCTTTATTTGTATACTTGACTACTTTACTTTGAATTATACTTTCAAGTTTGTATTTTCTGAAACATGTACAATACTAAAATAATTTGGGCCAATTCCTGGAAAATAGAGAAACAGTTATTGTTGTAATTATTGTTTCTTCTCAGGGGGTTGGGGTTGGGGGCATTGTTTTTCTTTTCTCATTTATTCTGTATGTAATAAGTGCTGCTCCAAAATATCCCACAACGACCTGGCATGCAAGGAAAGACAAGTTGAATGTTGGACAATAATTTAACTACCCTGGACTTTCCTTTGATGTGAGAGCACACTTACTGTATGTCCTGAATATTATTGGAAACATTGTTGAAAAACCAATAAAGATAATGTTGGGGATATATATATATATATATATATATATATATATATATATATATATATATATATATAGAGAGAGAGAGAGGGAGAATGTAAAATTCTTTGTTTTACATATTTAGAAACATGTCTAAAGCATATTTTTGTTTGTGTACATTTTAAAAGAAAACTTTACCAAGTATTGAGTTTTCTCTGACTTGGCAGTTGCAGCAAAAACAGCCTCACTGCTGATATGAAGTGGGCGAGTCAGTCAAGCAAACCATTACTGTCTAGGGAAAAATATATAAAATATAATAGTTTTGAGCTTAACAATGAACATAGAATTTTCCTTACTTGTCTAATGGAAATAAGATGAAAGTTGTAATTTGGCCTGTATAATACCATGCTACTGTAAAAATATGTTACTTGATTCAGATTAATCAAGGTAACTCGAGTATAAATGAAAAAATGGTCTCAAGGTGAAAATCTTAACTTGTTGTAGGGATGTACAATATATTGTCAACAATATCAGATGTTAATCAATGTTAGTTATGTTTTTAAATATCAATATTGGTCCCAATAACGATCAACAGCCAGTGTCAAAATTATATATTTTTAATATAATTTTTTAATTACATATTTATATTTATATAATATATTTTCTTTATTTTTTAATTATATATTTTCCTCCCCGAAACATGGTTCTCATTCTTGCTGACACGCTCCAACCAGCAACAGCAGTTTGCAAATTGATCATATTTTGTAGACGTGGATTTAAACCTTATCTGTAAAGTATTCCCAGTTCTTAATTTTTTTCAGTTTTTGTTGCGTTACTGATTTGAGGGTCTTTCTCTTTTCTTAATCTACACAACGTAGTCACTAACAGGTTTTCACTTTGTTAGTGGGACAAAGGGAAATTTTTTTGGACATTTTTGGACATTTCCTAAAAATGTAAAATGTAATTTTGAAAAGTTATTTAGATATTTGAGATATTTATTATGGCATTGAAGACTCAGCAGAGGAGCACCCTGTTTTCATTGATTGGCTAAATGTGTCTAACATTTAACTGATCTATTAAGCTTAATTTGCTATAGGTATATTAAGTCAGTCAACTTAATTTACCGATAGTAAATTAAGTTGACTGAACATTATTTGTAAAGGAATAAATTTGTCTATAAAATGTCTTACAGGTGACTTATGAGAGCAGAAACTAAAGAATGACATCAAAGGAATTGTCTAAACCTTTGAGATTAAAGTGTCTAAAATCACAAATTTGCTGAATGTTATAAAAAATAAAGCATTTTTGGCAGCACTGAATGTAATGAAATACACTAAAGTTCCTAGTGCTCATGTTTATTTGTAATCTAAGAGGTTTAGAACCACCAAGAACATCTGCAATGTAAAACTGAGTATTTGTACTGAGGGTTGAGATGAGGATGAGCGCAGTCAGACCCAGAGTGAAGTGAGAAAAATGTTTTAATGAGGTTAAAATGCAAAGATGCTCAGGAACATTGCCAAGCACAACAAACTCCACCATGCAGCAATCACTACAAAGGAACACAGAGGATCCAGGGATAATCAGATGACAGGTGAACTTAAATACATGTGAGAGATATCAGGACATGAGGGACAAGTGGAACCAATAATGGGGAATGACACATGGAAACAAAATACGGTACTCTGGTCAAATAAACATATACGTTGGTTTGGACTTTGCAAGTTGTTAGATCAAGTCAAGAGATGGAAAATAGTCTAGATTGATAAAATCTAGATGACATTCTAGTGTGTTATAGAAAGTAGTCTAGAGTGTGTGTTATAATGTGTTGTTAATAGGGGAGATTTGCCAAAAGGCGGTCTGTGCTAATGAGTCTGAGGTGTTTAATTCTATGATTGGTCTGGTTGGATCAGGTTGGGTGAAAATGGGAGCTTTGGGTTTTTGTTGTTGTTCAAGTCAGAAGATTTTTCTGCTTCTGGGGATCAAATGAAGATTTTTTTGGTGGATTTGAGACTGTTGAGGGTAACAGCAGTTTGACTGTATCATAATGAAGCAACAGTTGGCAAAACATAGGAAGCATTGCAACTGTTTACAAGAAGATGAAGTTGGCCAGTTGAGGATCGTTTAAACCTTTTCCAGGTCTGTCTTCATCTGCCTGCTCCCCAGAATGAATCCCAAGAAGATCCATTCAATTGGAGAGAATCTGGTGAGATTAATGGGAAATATACCAAGATGTAGTTTTGAATTAGCAGAATTTTTTGACCAACACAACCCCACTTTGTCATTCTAATTTTTACATAGTAACATTGGGAGACAGAAAATATAATATTTACTATTTGTCAGGCCAACAGGCCAGCATGTAGACTGCTGCTCAACAGACACGGTTCTCTAACCTTCTTAGCAGGTCAACTAATTATTCTAACAGTTCTAACCAGTGTGTCACTTTGAGAATATAGATGATTTTTTTCAACATTATGTGTTTGTGTCTGCAGGCTTTCAGGCTGCCTGATCACAGAGGAAGGCTGTGCTGCTCTGGCTTCAGCTCTGACTGTGAGCTCCTCTCACCTGAAGGAGCTGGACCTCAGCTACAATAATCCAGGAGAGGCAGGAATGAAGAGTCTAGAAGCTATATTGAAGAATCCAAGCTTCAAACGGGACTCTCTGAGGTAAGGAAATATTTTCTGCAGCCACATAGAGCTACACCATTGCTTAATGCTAGATTCAGAATTGACACAGTGCAAAATATAACAGCAAACCAGAAGGTGATGTTCAGGATGTTTGACAAATAAAGATTTCTGGAGAGAAAAGGCAAGAAGGATTAATGATGGATTGGTTCATCTTTCTAGACCAATCTGAAGTGTAGGATAAACCCAAAAGCCCCAACCAGCCTCAGACAATGAATGCTAGTTTATGTCTGAGACGACTTGTAGTGCAGAAAGGGAAATCATTCAATGTTGGAGAGATAATTAGTTGTCCATACCAGTAAAAAATGATGTTGAGCAGTTCATACATAGCTGTGCAAAACTATTTAAACAGCTTCAACTTTAACAAACACAAAGCAATGCATAATTGCAAAGTGGAAGCATGATTGTTGGTTGTATCAATCAAAATTAGTATCCATCCATTATCTAGCAAGCTTGTCCTTGCAGGGCGGCGAGAGGTCAGGTACACTCTGGACAGGCTGTCAGTCCATCACAACATAACTAATAAGTTTTTTTTGTTTAATCTAAATCTGTAAACGGGGCTGTGACTAAAAATTGGATCTAATTCATAAACATGAATTGATCTATACCTTCTTAATATCTTGCTGCATGTTTAGGATCATTAATGCTGGGATTTGAACCTTATTAAATAATATACAGCTTAATGCAACAGAATGAGGAAAAGGCATTTCTTATAACTGAACTGGTATTACCAGTAAAATATTAGACTTTGGTAACAGAAAAGTGGTAATACCATCAAAACACCTCCTTTCTTACAGCATGGAGCCTGCAGGAGACAAATGGATGACAGCAGGTCTGAGGAAGTGTAAGGGCATTTTTGATTCATAGCAGATTGTCTCATCTTTGCATGAATGAATTCAGAAAATTATACATCAGTAACTGCATTGTGTTTGTTCTGTCCTTCAGATTCCTGTCCACTAACAGTCGACCTAAACACTGTAAACAGATTCCTCAAACTTTCTGATGAAAACAGGAAAGTGACACGTGTGGAAGAGGAGCAGCCGTATCCTGATCATCCAGACAGATTTGATCTCTATCAGCTGCTGTGTACTGATGGTCTGACTGGTCGCTGTTACTGGGAGGTTGAGTGGGGTGGGAAAGTCTATGTATCACTGAGTTACAGGGGAATAAAAAGAAAGGGAGAGAGTGATGACAGCTGGTTTGGATTTAATAATAACTCCTGGTGTCTAGTCTGCTCTAATGATGGTTATACTGTCTGGCACAATAGTAAAAAGGTTTTAATCCCCTCCTCCTCCTCTATCTCTGGCAGAGTAGCTGTGTATGTGGACTGTCCTGCTGGGACTCTGTCCTTCTACAGAGTCTCTTCAGAGACACTGATCCACATCTACACCTTCAACACCAAATTCACTGAACCACTTTATCCTGGATTTGGTGTCGGGATTGTTCGGGGGAGTCTTGGTGCTCATTTTAGTCATTTTTTCAAGTTGGAAGCAACCTAACTTTTTTAAAATCCAAGATATGTTCTTAGATTAACATCTATGTAAGTAAGACTTTATTTTAATCCTACGTTGATATTTTTTAAGATCGATTTATTTAACTTGCAATTAATCACAAAGGTTTCTGTAGTTTTTGTATGCAATTTACTAGGGACTGTGAAGATTGGGCTTTAGAGTAATGGAAGAAGATCATGTGGTCTGAGTTCAGATTTACCCAGTCACACACAGTCATTATAGAGTTAATTCATAATGTCTATATTCCTAAGATTTCATGAGATGAAACTCACTCACAATCAAAAGGGAAAAAAACCCAGCAAAACATTAAATTAGACTGACACACTTCGCAGACTACTAAGAAAAGTTTGGAAATGCATCTTTACATTTACAGATCTATAGATCTGTCTATGGAAATGTATCTACCAAGATAAGTTAGATAATAAGGATACATAAAATTAGGCTCAATAATACTCTTCTGGAAAATTTAATAATTCTCTCCTCTGATTCTGGTTCTGGCTTTGTTGTTGCCTCTATTCCCCATTAGTGTCAGTTGCTGCCTCTGCTGTGAAATGGTGGTACTGCAGTGGATTTCAGCCTGATTTAGTAATTTCTTCTGGATCCCATTTAATACTAATTCGGGTCGCTTTCATTGTAAGCCTGCTATTCGCAGTGTGTGCACTGCAGATTGCTGTATTCGTTGACTTACTGTTGGTGGTGAAATCTTGCCTTCCCAGCTGAATGAATCTCACCTAAGGATAAAATAATTTTTCCCTCCCCTTTTCCAGACCAATAGGAGCCTGAACAGCCACATAAACACATTTTAATGAAAAAAACAAACAAACTCCTTGAGCTTAGCAATCAGACCGCAGCTGTTGGGCTCCGTTCTCCTTCAGTAATGTCATGCAAACTGTGTGTTTTTCCAAGAAGGAGGGCTTTTTGGTTGATTTAACACTTTAAATCTTTTGCTAGCTAATTAGAGACCAAATACAGCAACCAGATGTACAGTTTGACCTCAGAAAATATTGTTCTACCATTTAAGAACCTTAAATAGGTACTTTGAGTTGCACTGTGAAATAAACTGGAAACCAATGTTGTGCATCAAGATTATAATTATGTGAAAACTTGAAAAAAAGATTAAACAAAAGCATTAATTATTTCCGGTTCAGGGTGTGAGACGATTGAGATTAGTTTAGTAGGTGATTAAGAAAAGGAGTATATTAGAGACCAAAGTAAAACCTGAATCTAACATTTTGCCATTTTTAACAGACTTCTTGGTTCTTTGTCAAAATCTTAATTCTTGACCCGCATTTTTATGTACATCTTTGTTCTCTATTTGTTAGAAAACTGGTTAACATGTACTTTTTTTTCTCAACTGCTGTTGGTTCATTGAAGTCTATAATGTACATTGTTGATGCATTTGTTTGAATTGCACTAGTATGTATGTTACAGTAATAACACAATGAAGTCTTTATATTGCTGAAATATTTGGAAGCATGTTTCAGTAATAAGTGGCACACATGAATGTTACAAATATTTGTGTAAAATTAAGGTCTTGAAATCATTTTATCTGCACTACATTATCTATTTATAATGTATTTTGTCAAAATCATGAAGTTTGCAAATGGTTTTATTTATTGGTTTATGTCCTTTTACCAGTTACCTTTTCAGAACTGGATGGTCAGGATGGTGTTTGCTTTTTCCTCTCAATAAATAAACTAATCTTGGCTCTTTCGATTTATTTTCGTGATCTTTGTTAATGTTAATTAGCTGCTGTTCGCTCAAACATGACGGGCATACTTGCCCTTCATCTTTGGGTCGGGGATGAACAGTTAATCTGTGATTTCCTCTCTGTCTTTAGTGATTATGTTTTGTGCTACATTAGGTGATATACAACTAGGAAATTTAAGAAAATGAAGTGTTTGCCAGCCAGGTACATTTCTGTGGATTTTTAAAATCAGGAATCAGCCATGAAGAGGAGGACATGCAGAAGAAGGACTTGGCCTAAGCGGTCTGTTGCTAATTGCTAACAGCTTGTTTAGCTTTGGATCTGGCTGAGATCTAAATGAGAGAGACACTAAGGGTGTGATGGTACACAAAAGTCACAGTTCAGCAAGTTTTTGTTGTTCTGAGGTAAAAAAAAAAAAAAAAAAGTGCCTAGGAGAAACCAGACCCTTGTACTACACTTTACTTTGTACAGAGGGTCTGGGCTCTCAGCTGTGGAGGAACAATTGCTTCCTGGAGATGTGACCTGTGTTAAGGTTTTAAATTTTATGTGACATGTGTAATAATGCACCAGTTAGATGCTGAGAAACTTACCAGAAATCGCCTGCGCTGTGAACAACCATCCTCCACTTCAAAGAGAGAAGAACGAGGCAGACTGTTGTTAATTCAATATTTGGAAGAGTGACCAACTCTGACTGAACGGCTTCCTTGGTCCAACAGTGACACCTAGTTGTCAATTTAATACTTTTATTTTGAAGAACGGTATATTTCTTCTTCGTGCGTTTTGTGACATGTTGCGTTTCCTGCTCCTGTTACTAAAAATGAGAAGACAGCGTTAGATCTTGAAGGAACCAGAAAGAAAGCTTTAAAATTGTGTTCTTGGAAAACAGAATGATGTTTAGATATTCGCAATTGTGATTTGTGATAAGAAATGTTATTTATTTAAGTAGCAGTAGAACTTTGGTTTATTTGTTGAAAAGCAAAAACTATGTTAAAAGGTTATGGACATGATGTATTTTTTTTTGTCAACAATAAGATTTTATTTTATACAAGAGAAACATGGGATACAGTGTTTTGTTGTATACTTGATTTAAAAGGCTCTCGATGACGATTTCATTTATATTTCATAATGATTAAGCCTTGGAAATTATTTTTATTGGATTAAACATGCTACAACGGGGCTTTGACTAGGCCATTCAATGCATAGATATGGTTTGATCTAAACAAGTTCACTGAGGAACTGGCTGCATGTTTCTGTTTTTCTGCTGGAAGTGGAACCTCCACCTCATCTCAAATCTTATCTAACCTCTGACATCTTTTCTTCCAGGATTGTCCTAGATTTAGTTCCATATTTCTGTTCCTGCTGCAGCCTCCTCACAGCATGATGCTAACACCGCTATCTGCTAGCACTGTGATTGTTTTCCCCTAAGGACAGTATTTTACAGCAATTTTCTGTTTCGGTTTCATCTGACCAACGCACCTTCCTCCACATGTCTTCTGAATTAATTTATGTATCCCTATGCAAGGCACTGAATCACAGGATGCTATTATGTGTCTCTAATACACATAATTTAAAATGGTAAATTATTAAAAATAGCTGAAAGAAGGCAGTTCTTCACCCATGTAGGCCACATTCTTCCAGCTGATCTTCCTCTGCTCCATGACCGCCTGCACGTCCTTCAGCGGTTCGTCCCCAACATCTACAACCTCACAGCTCAACATTGTTTTCAGTTTGCCAGACAGTGACTGAGTCACAGGGTCGTCCCTGGAGGTCAGCAGCACCACCTAAAGAACAGAGTCAAAGGGCCTTTAACATGGTGTTCACCAAATGTTCACCCATAATGTTTCACAGATGGGAAATTCAACCTCAACTCCATCGTTCTGCAGCATTCAGAGCCCCGTTGTGTCTCTACTGTGGACACATATCATGTCCTCTCCAGATACGGACAGAAACACCCGTCCATCGGTCAAACATCCCGACACTCTGCAGAATATTAAGGAAACTCCCTGACCAAAGTAGCCGTACCTGTTGGTAGAAGCACAAACAAATCAAAAAACATGAAACCAATAAAGAGATTTATGGTTTTTCCATTATATATGACCAGTTCAGGGTGAACTAGTCAGTCCTAGTGAAGTGTTTGTTATGGCGGACCAGGTGGATGACGTTGTACCTGATGTGACAAGCAAACGTCAGTCCCAAAGGTCTAAGATTTCAAGTTCACCAGTTTATTCAACTCCAACAACAAAACCCAATAACTCCAAAGTATTTACACAGATGGTCAAAAACACGTCTGCCCCTCCAGGTTCAACTCCTGCCTACTGCGTCTTCTTCTTCTTGGTTTTTTTTTGGGTAACGTTTGATGGCATGTGGGCCAGATGATTTTTCTTATCTACTTAAACTAAAGTCTGATATGTAATCCCGTTTCCTTTAAAAATTTGATAGGTCCTTTATTTGTCTTATGTTTAACTAATTGTGGGAAAAATAGGATTAAACCAAGATTTAATAAAATTTGGTGTGGAGAATAATGAATTAATTATTAAATACTCTAATGTCTCCATGTCGATACCACTCACATCTTCCTGATGGATGTTTACCTACCAAATTTAAAGTATTACATTTATTTCGCCTTCCTCCATTTATTCCCATTCTTCCTACATTATTTTATTTATTGCGACCTTTGTTCTCCTCCAGAGTTGTTGCCATCCAGATTTAACTTTGTTGTTAATAACAGACTTTATCTCAAATTTACAAAATGTTATTTCCATAATTCTAACCTGTTTTAAAGACAAACTGACTAAGTGATTTCCGCCCTGAAGAACATCAGAAAGTCTTCACACAAAGAACCTAATGGACCTCACTAACAGGGCCGGACCAAGGCATGTGCTAGCTAAGCGGCTGCTTAGGGCCTCCATGCCACCAGGGGGCCTCCTAGAGAAATGAAAGCATGATAGAAAAATAAAGACAGCTCTGGAAAACATGAAGAGCCCACCTCATTGAGCCCAATCAAAACCTTCCTGGTTTTTCCATCAAATATTGATTTCTGAATTCTTCCTGAGTTAAAACATTAGTTTTGTTGTTTCTAAATAAATATAAACTTGTTTTCTTTGCATTTTTGAGGTCTGAAAGCACTGCATCATTTTGGTTATTTTGACCTTTTCTCATTTAAATAAATACTAAATCTCTGCTTGGAATTTCAGAGACATTTTGTCAGTAGTTCATAGAATAAAAGAAAAATTTTCATTTTACTCAAACATAAACCTATAAAGAGTAAAATCAGAGAACTGATCATTTTAAAGTGGTCTCTTATTTTTTTCCAGAGTTGTATTTTAGATAACATTGAATAATACAAACTAAATACTATTACATGTGGGAAAAAAATCTATTTTGTTTTCATAGATAATAATGATTAATCTCTTCCTGTTGATGGCTGCTGTCACTACAGGGGAAATATAAGATATTAAATTTAGTGTTTATCAGCTGATGTTACTTTCAAATAGTTAAAATAAAATGAGACGCGTTGCATTTTAAAATCCAAATTATTTTTATTTGTTACTCCTCTAAGGTAAAAATCAATAGCCATAATAGCACTGCTATGCTAATGACAAATTATGCTAATGATAGCAGGTACGTTACACATCGAGTAGATTAGGAATGATAAATCATCTGGTGTTGACATGTTGGTATGGAGGCCCCCCAGAAAACACTGCATAGGGCCCCAAAAAGGCTTGGACCGGCCCTGCCCACTGACGAGGTGGGAAGCTGCTGTTGAACTACCTGTAATTAATTTTCTTTAAAGATGAATGTAGAAAGAGCCGTTCTCATACAGCTCTCCGTCCCAGTCCTGATGGTGGGGACGCAAAGCAGGAACCAGATTTATTGGCTCCGTCAATCACCACCTGAGAGAAAGACGAGATCCTTTAGTTTGATAAGAAATGCATCATCTGGTCCTTAGCAACCTCCGGTAAAACATATTTAATCCATATTTTGTCATATTACAACCGCTAACATTAATATATTTAATTGGAATTTTATGTCTCTCTTCCCTGAATCTGCGCTCATGTTCTGTTGCTGGACTGTCTGTCCCACCAGATAGACACAGAACTTGTGACACCAGTTGATCTGTTGAGTTAAGAGGAATGGAAGATTAATCTTTCATCTTGCAGGTGCAGCCCAGATAGAAACGAAGAACAGTACTAAAGTAAAACTCCGCCTTCACAGGTGAGGATTGACTGCTGACAGCAACCCCGGCGCTGCAGCATTCCTTAACCAACCAAGTGTTTAAGTTTCATATTTCATTGTGACGCAGTTAAGACAAGGTAAGACAATGGCCTCTTTGGTGTTTAACTTGTCTTTTACAGGTTTATTTTTGTAATTACATTTATTTGTATTGTGTACGTCAAGTTTAAGCCAAGCAGGGAATTAAAGTCAGTCCTGATTTTGCTCTACATAGAACAAAAACAATCACATAGATGGCGAGTCGCTGAAAGTGAGAAAAAAACAGTTGGTTCACCTAGAGAGCAAATACCTGCATCAACCTGAATTATAGTTTCCATTTCTTCCAGGTTTGTTCAATTCTCTGTAGTCTTATTTGTAAAATAATTGTATTACTTTTTTCTTCATTATAAAAGTGTTAGAAATAATTTTATTCCAGCCTTCTGTAATAGGATAATGAGGCTTGGTAGTGAAAGCACACTGAAAAACTCAAATCCTCACAGAATTGAGTATTTCGAGGCTTAAAAATGTACGAAAACCATAGGTGGAACAGGGAATTTGACCCACCTTTCATAAAGGTCTGCCTCCCAAAAATCAGTGTAAACAGAAACTAGACTAAGCTTCAGGTTTCTCCCAGATAAATGGTTCCCAAATTTAAAACTAAGCAGTAAAAAACAGTTTTGTTCCCGTTGACATAAGTTGCCAAAATTGGATTTAGCAGAGTTTAAACATTATTTTTCATATTGTATTTATCTATTTTTGGCTTCATATTAAAACAGTAAGCTGTGTTAGTGAATTCATATGCTTTGGAGAGAAGTTGTTTGATTTATTTTGTGTTTGTTTACACCACTGTGGAAGTGACTCCATCTGTTTTAACCCCACATTAGACTTGCATTCTCAGAACAGTACTTGGCAGACTGAATGTTGTTTGACCAGTAATTCCTGATAATCAAGTGGTGTCTGGACTTCTTATTTTCACTCAAACAACTTGCAAATGTTTTTAATAATAAGTTATTATTCATAATTATTGATAGTTTGAAGAAAATTTCTTTCATGTTTCAAAATCAGGCAAGGGCATAACGTTTCTTTTAAATATTTGGTACGAAAAATCAGATTAGTTCCTTTCTTTTCTCTTTCTGCTTCTTTGTTTGCTGGTATTGCAAATAATATCAGCGGAGCTTAAGTGCAGGTGAGTAATTTGTTTTGCCTTTAATATAAACATTGTGTGCAGATTGATGTGAATTGGAGCGCGGCATCATGGATCAGCGTGAGGAGCAGAAAGAAGGAGAAACTCTGTGTGAAACCGAGAATCACAGCAAAGCCAAGAGGTGAGGTGACCTTTTACTGTTTTGTGTTTTCACTCTGTTCGCTCAAGGCGTCCATGTAATTTAAAACAACTTTATACATAGGAAACAATCTGAAGATGAACTGGATCCAGAGCTCTGTGATAACAGGTCCATGGGCGATCCTTTGGATTTTAAATCAAACCAGAGTTCAAAGAGGTGAGCTATATCTAATTAATCTGTCTAAAAATCCCAACATATACAGCGCTATGACAAAATGTTTGCTATTGGAAAATACTTTTATTTTATAGTATTTTTGTCAGACTGGATCTTGTTCTGCTCTAGTGATTTAATAATTCAACAGGTCAGTCAGTGAGATTAGTAAAACAGAACCAGAAAATGTTGTTAATCACAGTTAATTCATAATTTATTTATTTGTGGACTATATTCATACACACGTTAAAGTTGGTTTGACTGGCAGTTTTTACCCTAATAAACAAAATCATGATTCATGTTTGTCTGATATTGAAACATTTGATGAGTTTTGAAGTTGGACAAAAAAACACACATTTCTATTTGCACATGTGAAGTAGCATTTACTGTGACTTTTTCAGAAAAACTCATAGTCTTTATCAAATTTAATTTTGTCAAAACAAATTTGATAAAAAAACAACAAAAAAACATATATATATTTTGTAGGAGGTGTTTAAACAATAAGCTGTTATACATACAGTATATAACAGGCACACGTTGGCAGGCCCCATGTAAATTTCTTCAGAAATCTTCTAGTTTTATTTCTTGTCCAGATCTACACATAACATTCGTTGATTTTTTAATTTTTTGCATGGAGAGCTGTAATGTGAGAAAAATTTATTTGATTCCCAGAGTGAAGATCTCAGAACTCCCTAGTGGTCAGTCTGCCCAACAGCATCCAGCAGAGCTGCACTCCATATTTATGGTCTGTACATATCTAATGCTTTCTGTCTGTTGTATTCACAGTGATCCTCTTTGCTCCAAATAGTAAAGTAGTGAATTGTCGGTTTGTGACTGCATTGCTAGGTGCTGTTGTTTTTCCAGTAGCACCTATCAACGCAGTCTGAATCACCTCAACTATGGTCTAAATGGTAGAACAATATTTTCTGAGGTCACACTTTACATCTGGTTGCTGTATTTGGTCTCTAATTAGTTAGCAAATGTTTTAAAGTGTTAAATCAACCAAAAAGCCCTCCTCCTTGAAAAAAACGCAAAGTTTGCGTAACGTGACTGGAGGAGAACGGAGCCCAACAGCTGCGGTCTGATTGCTAAGCTCAAGGAGTTTTTATTTTCGCTCAGGTGTTGTTAAAGCATGTTTATGTTGTTAAAGCATGTTTATGTGTGGCTGTTCAGCCTGCAAGTGGTCTGGACATAGAGACGGGAACAATTATTTTATCCTGAGGTGAGATTCATTCAGCAAGATTTCACCAGCAACAGTAAGTCAACTAATACGGCGATCTGCAGTGCACACACTGCGAATAGCAGGCTTACAATGAAAGTGACCCGAATTAATACCAAATGGGATCCAGAAGAAATTACTAAATCAGGCTGAAATCCACTGCAGTACCACCATAACACAGCAGAGGCAGCAACTGACACTAACGGGGAATAGAGGCAACAACAAAGCCAAGACCAGAGTCAGAGGAGAGAATTATTAAATTTTCCAGAAGAGTATTATTGAGCCTAATTTTATGTATTCTTATTATTTATCTTATCTTGATAGATACATTTCCATAGACAGATCTATAGATCTGTAAATGTAAAGATACATTTCCAAACTTCTCTTAGTAGTCTTAAACATGTAGCCAATTTAATGTTCATGATTGGTCACCTCTGCCAGATGTTATTCAGTGTTACTGCAACCCAGATGTGCTAAAGAAAGCTACAGCAAGTCCTTTCTGCTTGAGACTATCAAACTTTATAATACATACATAGTCTCTAGAGCCGTGTGTTTTAGATGTTGAATCTATATTTAGTAATATACTGAGTGATATGTGTATGTCTTTAAGACTATCACTACTCATTGTTATTTATTATTGTTGTGTGTTTATTCTTATTACTTTATTTATTTTAATTTTTATTGCGTGCTATGCTGGGACAAACAAAATGCCCTTCCCCTAGGGCAGTGGTTCTCAAACTTTTTTCAGTGATGTACCCCTTAAAAATATATTTTTAGTCAAGTACCCCCTGACACGGGCAAAACATTTTTGGAATAAAAAAGAGGTACAGTGCTGTAAAATCACTGTCTGATTTATTAAAGACAAACAACTTATATCAGTGATCCTGACAAATACATCCATATTGCAAACATTGCATGGTTAAACAAAAAAGAAAAACAGAAGACGGTGACCACCAGGAAGGTATAAAACCAGTCAAAACTGAAATATGCAAAACGCTGCTAATTTATATTGGTCTCTGTAATGGTACAAAATTAAATATATACATAAATAACTAAAATGTGTTCACAGAAATAAATCTATAACTTAATTATAAATAAATTATATTTTGTTTGTAAGATAAATTAACTTAATAAATAAAGATTTGCTCACAAAAAAAAATAAACGTTACCTCTTTTAGGATCAAAAAAAAGAAGATTGCACTTTAATCACTTTGCATTGAACATTTGATTTGATTTGAACAGTATGTAACAGGCAGTGATTTATGAACAGGGAAAAAATTACTTAGTACATTTTAGTGAGAAATATGGGCTTGCACCTCACTGAGGATCTTTGTCATTCTTGGTGGCAGGGAGGCAACTGCAGTGATCAAGCTCTTCTCCAGGCACAGTCTGTTTCTTTGCTTTGTTTTGATCAGCATCATTGCTGAGAAGGAGGCCTCACATAAATATGTGGATGCAAAGGGTAGCAGCTGCTCCAAGACTGATTATGAGGAGCCTACTGATTTTTTAAAGATATTTTGAAAAGCTTCACGTACCCCCAGCAGTACCTCCACGTACCCCCAGGGGTACGCGTACCCCCATTTGAGAACCACTGCTCTAGGGGATCAATAAAGTATTATCTTATCTCATCAAACTCATCCGACAGCATTTCACATAAAGACTTCAGAATCACTCAGAACAGCCTTTAAGAACTGAAGATCAAAAGTTATCAAAAGCTTTTTGTTGCATCAAAGCATGTGTGCGTGACTGAGACTCAAAATCTGATCGTTTACCATAAAACATCAGGGTGGAATAACTTACAAATACACAACAATTGCATAAGACTTTATGTGGGTCATAACAGATCACTGATCTCTATCACATGATGAATTGGTGACGTCACATTAGCTTCACCCCCTTTGAGCAGAAAGTTATTTGTTTCCCTGCTGGTTGTCGTCCTTTTACTCTACGATTCAAACAGAATTAAACTTGTGACTGATGACACACATTTCCTGGCAAATATATTATATCCCCCCTTATAATGATCTCAGTCTAAGTTGGTTTTTTTCTATTGTAGGAGCTTAAAAAGAACATTTTCACTTTCGTGGAGAATGAGCTAAAAAAGATCGAAGTGGTTCTGGGTTCAAATTACCCAGAAGGTCTAGAGGGGAATGAGGATGATGACGTTTTAGAGGATGAAGATAAAGAGCAAATGAGGAGGAACAGAGAAGATTTTGAGAAGATGGTACAGCGCTTCCTAAGAAGGATGAACCAGGAGGTGCTGGCTAACTGTCTTCGACTCAGTAAGATTTCTCTAATTAATATGCTAGAAGATTGATAAATCAATTTATATTTACATTTATTACCTCACCTTAAGGGGCGTCATATAGGGGGGAAGTTATGACAATTCCAAGGGGCCCTGACCGACGGGACCCTCTGCAATTTATTTAACGTTGGGGCCCTGTCTTACAAAATTAAATAATTGTAAAATAGTTTATAGCAGTAAAAATCAAATGTTGCTGCAGTATGTAACGGTTATAAAAAAATACTTTTTTTTACATATTTGTTAAAAGTGTCATTATGTTGTGACAGTATGGTATAGAAATAATCTGTGAAAAAATTATTTCATCTGTTTTCTCCCAGTACTATCTAGAAACAACCAATCAGAGGCAGGAGAGTTTTAGTGCTGTCAATCACAATCTCATGTGGCTGCTCCTTCCCTCCCTTTGCTCTAGCAATAACGATAAGTTGTTTCTCCACCATTAGCACATTTAGTAGTGAGTGAATGAGGTTGATTGACAGCACTAAGACCCTCCTCCTGGTTCTGATTGGTTGTTTTTGACCAGAATGTTGCATTACTTTAACCAGTAATAGTTCAGGAAGGTGGTGGAGGAGATCGATCTTTTCAGAGATTATCTGTCTCATAATAAAGTGGCACGACATGGTGACAGCTTTAACAAATATGGAAAAAACATATTTTTTATTAAAGTTATATATTGCAGCTTGAATAAAATGCAACAACAAAGCATTTTTTGAGAAGTCTGGATTGCTTCATGTACATTTTGCATGTTGTCTATGACTGTTACTAGTGGGGAGAGACATTTCAGTAATCTAAAACTAGTAGAAAAAATTTAAGCAACCTACTTGCAAACTGTATGCAGACTGTTGCATGTAAAATTCATGAGCAGTAAATATTGTGCTAATATCAGTATTGAACCAAAGAAACCAAGGCAGATGCAAACCTTTAAAATGGTGACACTTTTGATAAGTCAGATAAACTCAAGAAATTGTAACAGCAGCTGTGCAGGGGGGGCAATCTAATTTTTTGTCATGGGGCCCAAGATTCCTGGCGGCGCTCCCGCCCACCTTAGACTTAGTTTGGTTCTCATGGAGGGATCTTTAGCATGTAGGTATAAATCATATCTAGGCCAATTAACATCCAATTCTTAAGACTTATGCAAATTGGAGTCTCTGTCCTTTATGTATGCCATTGTTATATATGCTGGTTGGCTGCTGTGTGACCTTCTAGTTCATTGAGGCATATGGCGTGGATGTTGTGTGATGCCTCCTTATCCCATATGCCTCTTCAGCTTTGTTGAGTTTTAGCAAACAAGTCAAACAAACATTACACAATGAAAAAGATTTTATCTCCCTTGTAGGAACCCCTCGATAAGCTTCTACAACATTACAAGTTTAATTTCCATCCATTGCTGCGTTACTTTTTAACAAAGATCTTGTATTGATGATGAGAGCGTCCAACCACTGAGCAAAACCTTCTCCAAAATATCACAAAGATTGTCAATGGAGTACAGGTCTGATATCCGTGGTAAAATTGAAGTCTCATCTTCCCTGAACCACTTAGTCACAATCTGAGCTCTGGTATCTTGGAATATCATCAGAACAAAAACAAATTCATTGATGGAATAACCTGGTCATTCAATATATTCGGTGGATATCATGATGCTGATGACGTTTGACCTGATCAGTTGCAGATCATAGCACTGTTTTTACAGGCAGTGCTGTAATAGTAGGCATGATGGTTGTATCACTTCATCTGCTTCCCTTATTACCCAGATCTACCCATCATACTGGAAGAGAGTAATTTGGATTTATCATGACCTTATGTCTCGCTAGAATCCTATCTGTATGCTGCCTTACAAATTAAAGCTGTTTTCTCCAGTTAGGCTCATTGATTAAAGGTTTTCTTATGGATACTCTACTGTTCAGTACCAAACCTTTGCGTTCCCTTCACATTGAGGCAATGTTCTTACTTACACTATTAAAAACAGACCTGAGTTCTACTGTTGTTTTCCTTTAGTTTGATTTAACTGAACGCTGGTTTTTTCCTTCCAGTTTTTAATAATGTATTAAGAAGCTACTCCTGGCATCATTTGGGGTTAAATAAATTGTTGCCAGCTTAGGACAGTTGTCTATGCAGTAACTATCCAATGGGAAGCACTTACCCATTTTCTCAGTTAAATTCAGGTGGTGGCTTTTTCCTTTTAGTCAGGCAGTCTAACTCTGGCAGGAAGACTTAACTGGTTAGTTCAGAAATTTCAGGGCTTGTAAACTTTAACAATTAAACAGAAAAGATTTATTGTAATTTTTACATATACAGGTATGTTTTCAAAATGAGATGTGAAATGAGTGAAAAAAAGGATTTTAATTGTTTTGTTTGCATTCTTTAAGAATCACTCATCACATGCCAAGAAACACTAAAGGCTAACATGAAGACGAAGTTCCAGCATGTGTTTGAAGGAATTGCTAAGTCAGGGAATCCAACAGTTCTGAATGAAATCTACACAGAGCTCTACATCACAAAGGGAGACTCTGGAGACGTCAATAATGAACATGAGGTCAGACAGATTGAAGCAGTGACCTGGAAAACAGACCAACCAGAAACAGCAATTAGACATGAAGACATATTTAAACCTGTATCTGGAAGAGATGAACCAGTCAGAACAGTGATGACAAAGGGAGTGGCTGGAATTGGGAAAACAGTCCTAACACAGAAATTCACTCTGGACTGGGCAGAAGACCAAACCAACCAGGACATCCAGTTCATCTTTCCATTCACATTCAGAGAGCTGAATCTGTTAAAAGAACAGCAGTTCAGCTTGGTGGAACTTGTTCACCATTTTTTTAGTGAAACCAAAGGAATCTTCAAGTTTGAAGAGTTAAAGGTTGTGTTCATCTTCGATGGTTTGGATGAGAGTCGATTTCCACTGGACTTCCACAACAATGAGATCCTGACAGATGTAAGAAAGTCCACCTCAGTAGATGTTCTTCTGACAAACCTCATCAGAGGGAACCTGCTTCCCAAAGCTCACCTCTGGATAACCACACGACCTGCAGCAGCTAGTAAGATCCCTGCTCAGTTTGTTGGCAAGATGACGGAGATTAGAGGATTCACTGACCCACAGAAAGATGAATACTTCACAAAAAAATTTGAATCTATGAAGCAGGCAAGAAGAGTAATCTCTCATGTAAAGAAATCCAGAAGCCTTCACATCATGTGCCACATCCCAATTTTCTGCTGGATCACTGCTAATGTTGTGGAAGACATGTTGAACAAGAAAGATGAAGAAGAGCTGCCAAAGACCCTGACTGAGATGTACATTCACTTCCTGGTGGTGCAGGCCAAACTAAAGGTCATCAAGTATGATGGAGGAGCTGAGACAGATTCACACTGGAGTCCTGAGAGCCGGAAGATGATCGAGTCTCTGGGAAAACTGGCTTATGATCATCTGCAGAAAAGAAACCTGATCTTCTATGAACCAGACCTGGCAGAGTGTGGCATTGATATCAGAGCAGCTTCAGTGTGCTCAGGAGTGTTCACACAGATCTTCAGAGAAGAGAGAAGTTTGTATCAGATCAAGTTGTTCTGCTTTGTCCACTTGAGTGTTCAGGAGTTTCTGGCTGCTCTTCATGTTCACCTGACCTTCATCAAATCTGGAATCAATCTGCTGGCAAAGGAAGAAATGAAATCAAAGGACTTTGAAACAAGAAGCCATGAATCCTCAGAGACAGAAATGTACAAGAGTGCTGTGGACATGGCCCTAGAGAGTCCAGATGGACACCTGGACTTGTTCCTCCGCTTTCTACTTGGTCTTTCTCTTGATACCAATAAACGTCACTTAGGAGGCTTTGTGGCACAGACAGAAGAAAGTTTAGCAATTAATAAAGACACAGCCCAGTACATCAAGGAGAAGATGAATAATGATCTATGTGTTGAGAAAAGCATCAATCTATTCCACTGTCTTAATGAACTAAATGATCAGTCTCTGATGGAGGAAATCCAACAATCTCTATGTACAGGAAGTCTTTCAGCACACCAGCTGTCTCCTGCTCAGTGGTCAGCTCTGCACTACATCCTACTTTCATCAGAGAAAGTTCTGGAGATATTTGACCTGAAGAAATACTGTGCTTCAGAGGAAGCTCTTCATAGATTGCTGCCAATAGTCAACGCCTCCAGCAAAGCTATGTAAGTACAGATGTAGTCAGTTTTATAAAAGTGCCTAATAACAATAATACAATTACTTTGTATTGTCTTTGCCTTTTCAGACTGAGTGGGTGTAACCTCTCAGAGAAAAGTTGTGAAGCTCTGTCCTCATTTATCAGCTCAACTACCTCTAGTCTGACAGATCTGGACCTGAGTAACAATGACCTGACAGATTCAGGAGTGAAGCTGCTCTGTGAGGGACTGATGAGTCCCAACTGTGAACTCGAGATTCTCAGGTAAAATACATTTAAATTCTATGTGTTACATTCTATTTAAAATATAGAATGTAAATATTTTTGTTTTACATAATTAGAAACATGTCTAAAACATATTTTTTGTGTACATTTTAAAAGAAAACTGTATAGTGTGTTATAGAAAGTGGTCTAGAGTGTGTGTCATAATGTGTTGTTAACAGGGGAGATTTGCCAAAAGGCGGTCTGTGCTCCTGAGTCTGAGGTGTTTAATTCTATGATTGGTCTGGTTGGATCAGGTTGGGTAAAAATGGTAGCTTTGTTTATTTTTTTATTGTTGTTCAAGTCAGAAGATTTTTTTGCTTCTGGGGATCAAATGAAGATTTTTTGGGTGGATTTGAGACTGTTGAGGGTAACAACAGTTTGACTGTATTATAATGAAGCGACAGTAGAAGTTGGCAAAACATAGGAAGCATTGCAACTGTTTACAAGAAGATGAAGTTGGCCAGTTGAGGACCGTTTAAACCTTTTCCAGGTCTGTCTTTATCTGCCTGCTCCCCAGAATGAATCCCAAGAAGATCCATTCAATTGGAGAGGATCTGTTGAGATTAATGGGAAATATACCAAGATGTAGCTTTGAATCAGAATTTTGTGACCAATACAACGCCACTTTGTCATTCAAATTTTTACATAGCAACACTGGGAGATAGAAAATATAATATTTACTATTTGTCAGGCCAACAGGCCAGCATGTAGACTGCTGCTCAACAGACATGGTTCTCTAACCTTCATAGCAGGCCAACTAATTATTCTAACAGTTCCAACCAGTGTGTCACTTTGAGAATATAGATGATTTTTTTCAACATTATGTGTTTGTGTCTGCAGGCTTTCAGGCTGCCTGATCACAGAGGAAGGCTGTGCTGCTCTGGCTTCAGCTCTGACTGTGAACTCCTCTCACCTGAAGGAGCTGGACCTCAGCTACAATAATCCAGGAGAGGCAGGAATGAAAAGTCTAGAAGCTATATTGAAGAATCCAAGCTTCAAACGGGACTCTCTGAGGTAAGGAAATATTTTCTGCAGCCACATAGAGCTACACCATTGCTTAATGCTAGATTCAGAATTGACACAGCGAAATATGGCAGCAAACCAGAAGGTGATGTTCAGGATCTTTGACAAATGAAGAGTTCTGGAGAGAAAAGGCAAGAAGGATTAATGATGGGTTGGTTCATCTTTCTAGACCAATCTGAAGTGTATGATAAACCCAAAAGCCCCAATGATAGGTTTATTTTAGTTCCTAACCTGCAAAGAATCAACCAGAGACACAAATTACTTTTCCACAGAAGAGGAGAGGCTGAGCCCAGACGCGGAAATCCGCCGTCAAACACTGTCTGGGATCAACTCTGCCAGCTCTTTCTCTGCATTGCTCTTTATTATGTATAGAAAAAGGAGGTTGGGCTTTTTCACACAGTCACACAAAGAATTTGACCTTTACTACAGGATGTTCTGGAACCTTCTGTGGACATGCCCTTACAAGGGCACGAGGCTGACCGCAACCAATCAGCCCCACAGAAAGCTGACAACACAGGAATGTGCAAACATCTCTAGCCTCCAGGCAAACATCCTAAAAATGGTTAATAGTGTATCACAGAAGAAAAGGAGTCAAGTAAACAACACACAAAATAATAATATGAAAACATAACCTTTCAAATAAACTCACAAGTAAATGAACTTAGATAATTTTTCTAACATCCAACCAGCCTCAGACAATGAATGCTAGTTTATATCAGAGACGTCTTGTAGTGCAGAAAGGGAAATCATGTTGGAGAGATAATTAGTTGTCCATACCAGTAAAAAATGATGTTGAGCAGTTCATACAGAGCTGTTCAAAACTATTTAAACAGCTTCAACTTTAACAAACACAAAGCAATGCATAATTGCAAAGTGGAAACATGATTGTTGTTTGTATCAATCAAAATTAGTATCCATCCATTATCTAGCATGCTTGTCCTTGCAGGGCGGCGAGAGATCAGGTACACTCTGGACAGGCTGTCAGTCCATCACAACATAACTAATAAGTTGTTGTTTTTTTAATCTAAATTTGAAAACGGGGCTGTGACTTAAAATTAGATCTAATTCATAAACATGAATTGATCTATACCTTCTTAATTTCTTGCTGTATGTTTAGGATCTTTTGAACCTTATTAAATAATATACAGCTTAATGCAACAGAATGAGGAAAAGGCATCTGTTATAACTGAACTGATAGTATCAGTAAAATATTAGGCTTTGGTAACAGAAAAGAGGTAATACCATCAAAACGCCTCCTTTCTTACAGCATGGAGCCTGCAGGAGACAAATGGATGACAGCAGGTCTGAGGAAGTGTAAGGGCATTTTTGATTCATAGCAGATTGTCTCATCTTTGCATGAATGAATTCAGAAAATTATACATCAGTAACTGCATTGTGTTTGTTCTGTCCTTCAGATTCCTGTCCACTAACAGTCGACCTAAACACTGTAAACAGATTCCTCAAACTTTCTGATGAAAACAGGAAGGTGACACATGTGGAAGAGGAGCAGCCGTATCCTGATCATCCAGACAGATTTGATCTCTATCAGCTGCTGTGTACTGATGGTTTGACTGGTCGCTGTTACTGGGAGGTTGAGTGGAATGGGAAAGTCTATGTATCACTGAGTTACAGGGGGATCAATAGAAAAAGAGTCAATGATGATTCCTGGTTTGGATTGAATGATAAGTCCTGGAGTCTAATCTGCTCTGATGATGGTTACACTGTTTGGCATGATAGTGTGAAAAAAGCTTTCATCCCCATTCCCTCTTTCTCCTCCTCCTCCTCTGTCTCTGGCAGAGTAGCTGTGTATGTGGACTGTCCTGCTGGGACTCTGTCCTTTTACAGAGTCTCTTCAGGTACACTGATTCACATCTACACCTTCCACACCAAATTCACTGAATCTCTTCATCCTGCATTTGGGGTCAGGGATCTTTCAGGAGTGTGTTGGTTCTCATTTTAGAATAGTCCTAAGTGCTTTTCAAAACTAATACAACATCTCAAGAGCTATCAATGCATTAATAACAGGAGAAAATAATAGAAAGTCACATTAAATAAAACTGTTTTTTAAAAGAAACAACACAGTCCATCAATCTTAAGTCCAAACAAAGGAAAATTCTGGAGTCTAGGAACCACTGAACTAAAGGCTTTGTCTTCCTTTGTTTTCATTTTACCATAAAGAGTCATCATCAGGTCCTGATCACAGGAACATGTGGCTGAAGTGGCCTTCTTATATTCAATGGTGCCTGTCTGTGAAAACCACTTAAGTCAATAAAAGGATTTTAAATTACACTGTGGAAAACACTGAAGTCATTGTTACTGCATTGATTTTGGAGTCGCGTATAAAAACCTGTAGGATTTGTCTGAAGCCTGGCAGCATCATCACACCTTGCAACCATTCTAGGGAAGGTATGCTAAAATACACAGAGTGCACTGGGGATCAAACCAAAGCATCAATAATTAGTTCAGAGAATGTGAGAATAAAGATTTAATTACCAGATGATTAAAAGGAATGAATCAAAGACTGGATGTGAAGCCAAAGTAAAGTCAGAATGTAAGATTTTTCCCAAAACCTCTCGGTTCTTTGTCAATAAGCTCTGTGATATGCATTTTTCTCATGTACATCTTTGTTCTCTAAGTTTGTGAAAACTGGTTAAGAAGTAGATTTTCTTAGTTGCTATTGGTAACTGATGACAGTGTAATATAATCTACTTGCACTTTTGAGCCATTTGAACTGCACTATATTCTAATGTTACGGTAATGACGCTATGCATCGTTTCTTTTCTTGTGATTAGATTTATTGCCAATAAGAAGAATAAATACTTGGAAATATACTTCTTCACTAATATGTTATAAGTGGTACACATAAATGATATAAAAATGAGTGATATCTTATATTTGCACAACATTATTTATGTACATTATTTTATATCCTGCCCCATTAAGGTTGGTGTCAGGATCTGGGGGTGTTTGAATTAGGTTGTAGATTTTTGTCATTTTTTATGTTCCTTTGATTTTTCTACTTTAGTTTGCCCTGTTTTCCATTTCTGTTCTCCCTAGTGATTGTAGTCATGTTTTTCTTGCTTCTGAGTTATTTTCTGATGCTCTAGTTTATCATATTTCTTTAATCTAAGTTGTTCCTTAGTGTTAGGATTATTTCCTGTTCCCCTGTATTCTCTCTCCACTTTCCTGTGTCACTTTCTCTTCCCTCCTCCTCAGCCTGGTTCCAGCTCCAACTACTCACACCTGCAGTCAGTTAGCTTTTTAGCCCTGGTCCATTGTTCCCACTATCAACCTCCCAATAGTGAAGCACCTTATTCTCCAGTTACAACTCGCTGGTTCATCATGTCATCTCACCTCGTCCCCTCCTCCATGGATCCCTTCTGTTCTCTTTTTGTTTCTGTTTTGGATTTATTTTTTGTTTCTTGGACTTTGCATTTTTATTTTTTCATTAACTTTTGAACCTCACCTTCATATCCTGCCTGCTTCATTTGGCTCGATACATCAATACATCCTAACAGCTGGAAATGTCAAGTTTTTATTTTGGCTTCAAGTCTGTATGGTATTTACCTTTTCAGGTCAGGTTGGTGTTTACTTTTTCCCTGAATAAATGAAATCATGTTAAAAATTGTTTCTTGGATTTAATGTAGTGATCTTTGTCTGCTGTAGTAATTGTTGATGTGGGCACTTGATCAGGGCAGCATGAGAAGGAGGGGAAATAACCCATAGAAGACACCTGTTTATCTCTTAAATAAATAACAGTAGTCAGTGAGGAGTTGTAACTCCATTAGGTTGTCTAGGGACATCACTAAAAGATGTGCTTCAACAGGGCAGTATTCATATTCAATGCAGGTTGTATCGCTGTTAAAACTTGGGGGATACTATATATCCACCAGAGGGCAGCATTTCAATGCTAGCAACTTGAACACATTTCAGATTCAAACTCACTGTAACAGACTGCTACACAAGATCTTTTCTGCCCACAATCATCAACATATACAATACATTTTTGAAGAATCTTGAATTAATGACATTTAATTTCCCTTTGGGATCTGTTAGAATATATTCTCATATTAACATGTCTTTGAGTTTTTGTGTCGTGTTTGTGCCGTCTAATTTGCTTTGAAGTGCACACCTGCAGGTTCTGTTCACTTTCTGTTTAGTTTTATTTTTGTGCATGTTGTTCTGCGGTGGTGGGCGGGACGGGGGTCAGAATGAATTGTTGGCAGCACTTTTCTGAAAAAGTTGGACCTGTGAGATAGCAATAAAGAGAATACAGTTATCTGACAATAGGATGTGTGGTTAATTGTGAATATGAGTACTGAAGAACAAAACACAACAGGGCCAATCAGGTATTTTTGAATTGTATCAAATTGAATCAGGTTTACTATTAAGTTGTTTGGCGGCTCCAACTCTGGATATATGCCATAAATTACTGGCCTTCTGAATATTTCAAATATAATTGAATTATAACTATTCATGAACTAAATTTGATATTTTGCATTTTTGCTGACTAGTCACAACTGTAATTAAATATATCTTAAATTACATAATTAGTCAAGATGTATTAGATGTATTTTTAGATATGAAGTAGCCTTTATATGATTTGACTTGTGGAAATCCAACTACAGACATCGTAAAAGCAAATAATACCAGGCAAAACTAACGTAAGAGATAAATATAACTAGTTTCTGACTAGATAAAATTCTTTCTATGTTATGAACTGACAGCTTTTCTTTTCAGGTATCTTGAATAATTATTCTGTCTAGTCAAAATATCTATTAACATATTATTGTGAAATTTCATTGAAAAAAAAATCAATAAATGTTTTTGAAAAGGCACAATTTTCACTTTAACAGGTTGACAGGAGCACTTTTCATTATTCCAAGCTGTTTTTAAGTGCTTTGTGTGAATTTAAAAACACAGTTTTTAAGAGAGTAAATATAATTTTTTGGTAGATATTTGAAGCAGGCTTCCAGTATGTTGAGTTTGTGTTTTCCTCATGGCCCAAACTGCTGAGCTCTTTATATGCAGTGGGATTTTTGCCAATTTTCTCCAGAACACTCGGCATCATTGGAACCAGCCTTAATTCTGCAGGCAACTGTTTGGACAGCTCAGTGGCAGAACTAGTGGAGCTTACACACAATTCTTAATTCAGAAATTAAAAAAATGTATTTTGACATTTTTACATAAGATAAATCCGATGATGCCAATTGAGATTTCTTGAAAGGCCTGGCTCAGATACTTCAAAATGTAACTGAAGATATTTTGATTTATTTTTTACTGAACTTAAATGCAGATGTGCTATATTACTATCCACAACAAACAAAATGTAATTAGACATATAGAATGTACAGTTTGACGGACGAAACCGATTATATGTGAAAACGGCCTGCCATAATTCATTTCCTGGAGCCATTGTTATTTGAAAAAAAAAAAAAAAAGCAGACACTAAGGTTTCACTTTCACTTGCCTTTTTCTGTTGCAGATTATTTTTTATCAATCTCCTAGGAAAGGTAATTCATTCGTTACGGACAGAACAATATAGATAATAATTAATCTATCAGCAGTGATGTCAGTAACGCGTTACTAAGTAACACTGACGTCGGACCACTTTTTTCAGTAACGAGTAATCTAACGCGTTGCTATTTCAAATCCAGTAGTCAGACTACAGCTACTTATCGAAATCACTTTGCGATACTATTTTCTTTTGTTATTTAATCGTATTTCCTCTACGCGTCTTGTCGAGTGACGACGTCTCTGTGCGACATAAATGTAAGCAATGGAGGGAGACGCGCATTTTGTTGGTGGAAAATCTGGAACTATTTTGAGTTTCTGTCGCCAAGACCAATTATTATAAGCGGCTTTGGGATTTTTTTTGGTTTGTTTTTTAAGTCGCTTGCAAATTTAATGAGTGGCGGGTTGCGCCTTTTTGGGCTCGTTTTTGAACGTGAAGTTACTGATTTGGGCTTGGAAATAAACAGAGACTCATAATAAATCAAAAATAGGTCCGTCATTAAGGGAGTTTTAGTCAGGCTCTCCCTGTCCATCGTTTCCCGGATGATCCGTCCCGCTGTGTCTTTGTTAATGTCAAGTTAATATATTACCTCTGAATGACGTCGAGCTTCGCTTTGCGCTCCAGAAAATTGCAAACATTAAGACTAATTTGAACAGCGCAATAAACGTGAAAACAGCCACGAATAAACGTGTCCGTAGTTGCCAATAATTATAATGGCAACTTAACGCCATTATAATTATTAATATTAAGATAAGTGTCACAAATCTGTGCAGCCATCTGAGTTGTGGAGCTGCAGGAGGAGCGCTGCGCGCTGCGCTCTGACACCAAACACAGGGCCGTAACGCAGAACCTGGAGGCTGGGGGATATATGGGGGCTTTAAAATCCTTCTTAGAGTTTTCCAGACAACAATGGAAAACAAATTAATCACGTTTTTTATTTGTACTGTTGTAACCATTAAAAAATCTACTCTTCAGTTCAACCTTATAAGTGGAGACACATTGTTGATGTTTCCATTATAAAATAGCTTATAATTAAGTATTGGCAAAGATCAATGTAATTTTCACAGCGTTGTTTTTAGCAGCTGCTGAAAGTAACTAAAAAACTTAATTTTAATGTAACTTAGTTACTTTCCAAATCAAGTAATCAGTAATCTAACTAAGTTATTTTTTCAAGGAGTAATCAGTAATCCGATTAAAGTTACTTTTTCAAAGTAACTATGCCATCACTGTTTAGATTTGTTTTAATATTCAACATTTCTATATTGTGGCATTTTCTAACAATTTCGTCCATATTCTCTAATTGATTGGAAAGCTCCGTGGAAGCAGAAAGGGAGCTTGCAGGCATTTCTTAATTTAGAAATCTAAAAATTTTGACTAGTCATAGTTAAAAGACAGATATGTGACCCTTCAAATGACAAATTCGCCAACGCCATTTGAGATTTCTTAAAAGACCAGATCTTCAGAATAGTCAAAATGTTGTTTCAAATCCAAACTCATTTTTAGATTGCTAGAGTGTAATAACATCGATCAAATCTAAACGGTCTGCCATAGCATTCCTACCTGAAGTTTAGTAAAAATCTCTCATAAATGATAGTGGTCGGCTGTAGGAGCCTTGCAATCGGTGGATCGCCAGATCGATCCCTGGTCTACCTTTGAGATTTCAGTTTGGCGTATAACAGGCATTATTAAAAAAGAAACCAAAATATCACACCAGCATTCTGTTCTTTGTAAAAATTACTTTTGCAGTCTGGTTTATGGTTTTACATTGTAGATATAAACATAAACAAAATTAGTAATTTTGGCCGATTAGTACCGTTAAGTTTAGGGTAATTAACTGCTGGCAATATTACAATTTTTTTATGAATTCTACAATTACTTGTATTTTTACAATATATTTCTGTGTTTTCTACATTTCATGACTGTCTAAATCACTTGAAATATGTGTTTATTGACTTACGGTAACTCCATGTATTTTCTACTTTAATAAAATGTTTTGGATATTACAGTCAGTAACTGTTGGTATTTTACCATTTTGTACTGTAAATTTACGGAGTT
The DNA here is from genome assembly GCF_002775205.1 of Xiphophorus maculatus. NCBI lineage: Eukaryota > Metazoa > Chordata > Actinopteri > Cyprinodontiformes > Poeciliidae > Xiphophorus > Xiphophorus maculatus. The sequence continues at coordinate 26,532,666 of NC_036456.1, forward strand.
TTTTTTACAGTGTTGTCTCCACCCTTTTTAGCCTGTTTTTTAAATTTGCTTTTCTGTTACATACATCATGAGTTAATTAATAAACAAAAAACAGCACTGAAGAAATGTTTTGTTGTGATTAAATCGTATTTACTGTGAGGCCACTAAGTTGTTGCATTCACTTTGAAAAAAATAAATGTGCACAAAATCCAACTTTTATCTTTTGTGTTGCTTTAGGATTATATCTGAAACCTCCGGTAAGACACTAAATAACTACAATAAAGCAATTTGAGATTGTTTAGTGATCTTGCATGAAAAAGTGTCAACCAACATTTTTGGCTGGAAAAAAGTTTTTTAGCCTTGATACTTTTGCTAGTATCTTTGGATTGGAGAGACACACAACGATTAAAACACAGACTGGAAGGAAATTCTAACCAGCATCTGCAGAACATGAAGCTTATTTTAGATGCATCTAGCAAGAGACTTCCAACCTCGAGGACTTTTAACCTGCAGCCTCGTGACATTTCTTTCTACAAAGGCGTGTTCACTTAGAAACAATGAGCAGCACTTAAACGCCTCCCTCACAGGTGAGGCTCTGATGACAGGCAGACTGTCACCACCCCAGTGACGCGGCACTTCCCCATATTTCTCTATCAAACGCTTTCACATTTCATTTCGCTGTGAAGCAGAAAGATTTAAGGTAAGATAATAGCCTCTTTGATGCTTAACTTGTCTTTTACAGGTTTATTTCTTGTAATTATCTTTACTTGTATTATATACATTAAACCAAAGAGGGAACTAAAGTCAGTTCTGATTTTGTATTCGCTGCTTTATGCAGAATAAAAATAATCGCACAGACTGGTGAGAGAGAAAAACCAGTTGGTGCAAATACAAGCCTCAACTTGGTTTCCAACTATTCCAGGTCTCTTCAAATCTATTTCCTTATTCTTATTTGTTGTATAATTACAGAATATTTCCCCATTACAAAAGTGTTGGAATAATTTAATTTCAATCTTCTGTAGTTGGGTCACTAGGCCCAAGCAGTGAAAGCACTGCGACACTATAAGACATTTTATAGTTTTATAGAATGTTTCTTATTCTTTCCACAAATTCATCAGATATTTTGAGGGCTAAACAAAATTAAAACCATAGGTGGAAATCCCACTGGAGATACAAGGAATGTGACCACACCTTTCACAAAGGTGAAACCATCACTGTAAACAGAGATTAGCTCCTCCCAGATGTTAAAGAGACGACATTTATTGTTTTGCAACACTTCCTTAGGTTGGCATTTACAGAACATTACCTGACTGACTGAATGTTGTTTGGCCAGTAATTTCTGATTATCACGTGGTGCCCAGACTTATTTTTACTAAAACAACTAGCAACTTTTGTTCATTATAATTATCAATAGTTTGAAGAGCGTGCTCACAAATATGAAAGTTAACATTTAAAATCATGACATTTCTTTTAAATATTTATTAGGAATATTCTTGCTTTTTTGCCAGTTCTCTTCCTGCTTCTTTGTTTGCTGGTTTTGCTGTCTAATGCTGTTAGCTGGTAGTTTTATTGAACAAACAATGTGAAGAAAACAGTATTTGCTGAGCTGAAGTACTGATGAGTGAATTGTATTCCTTCACCAGTTTAATATAATCACTCTGTGCAGATTGATGTGGATCTGAACTCAGCATCATGGATCAGAGTGAGGAGCTGAAAGAAGGAGAAACTCTGTCTAAAACTGAGAATCAGAGGAAAACCAAGAGGTGAGATAGATGGCCATCTTTTACTTTTTTGTTTTCACTCAGTCCAAAAAAAGGCATTCACATCAGTCAACCAACTTTACTTACAGAAAACAGTATGAAGATGAACTGGATCTAGAGCTCTGTGAGAATAGATCCATAGATGATCTTATTGATTTTAAATCAAACAAGCATCCAAAGAGGTGAGTTATGTATAATTAATCTGTCTAAACATCTCAATATATACAGCATTTCACAAATGACGAAATTTTTGCTCTCAGAAGAAAAAACTTTAGTGATTTAATAATTCAACAGGTCAGTCAGTTGATCTGAACTTTGTGATGTCAGTAAAACAGAACCTGAAAATGTTGATCACAGTTGATTCATGATTTACTTATTAACCTTACAAAATCCTGATTTGAAAAGTGCTTTATATATTTATGTTTGTCTGGTATTGAAACTTTTTTATTATATAGATTTAAGTTGGACACAAACAGCAAAAGCAGGGAAAAAATTGCCATGTATTTTTTATATGCACATGTAAAGTATTATTCTCGAACCTGAAGTCTTAAAAAGACAAAACATTCATATTTTGTAGGAGCTGTGGGTCTTTGCTTAAGCTGAAATGTTTCTAACTTAATTAGGTGTTCCCATATCGGCAATGACAAGAAGTTTGCAAAAAAACTCATAAAAAAACAAAAAGCAGAGTACTTTAAGGCCTCACCAAGCAATTTTTAAATAAATGTTTAAAGATTTCTCTTACTGTCTATGATTGTTTTACATGACAGCCCTCAGCGCTCATATTCCAGCTTTTCACCTGGACAACTGTCAGAAATAGACCAGCCTCCAGCTCCAGATGAGTGAGTTGTTTGTAAATGTTTTGTTTTTGTGTATAACTATATTTTAATCACTTCAGCTACTTATCAGCTGAATGCAGGAATCCCAGATGGAATTATGTTTTCACCAGCATCCAACTAGCCTTATTTTTTATTGTTAACATCCAGGTTACTTTAAATATATTTTCCATTACGCCTTTGTTTGTGTGTATAGGCAGTAGTTTCTATTGTGACATTAGAAAATACTGCCAAGTAACTTTGCACATTTTTTCTTTTTCAGACACACCTAAGACGCTGTAATGTTTCACTTGTGTCCTGAATGGGTTTCATTTTGCGATTCACCTTAGATTTAAACTTTTCACCATATTAGGTTGATCTTCACCATAAGATGATGGTCTATATTATAGGTTATATTATATGATGAGTTCTAATTGCAGATTCTCTTCCACTTCTTCGGGATCCACCAAGAAAGGAGTCACAAATAGCTTGATTTATTTTTCAATGACAGAAAAATCCTGGAAGCGCTGTCTGAATTCCAGATAAAGCAGATAACGAGACTTAGTGATGGAGTGAAAAAGTTCAGAAGCATCTGGAAATAAAGAAGTTAGGAAAGAAGTAGTGGGAGAGTACACAGGAATACCAGGAGATGCAATATATTGTGAAAATAGTGGTGGCAAAGCCCAAACAAAGGGACAATAATGACCTATATGCTAAGTTGGACAATAAGGAGGGAAATAATGATTTGTTGGTGAAGTAGAGAGACAGAGATGGGAAGGATGAGCAGGTTAGGATTTCTAAGGGTAGGAATGACAGACGCTAAGACTGATGGGAAGATAGAAAGAGTATTTGTAGAATAATGTGTTCTGGTCAGATGAGGCTCAAACCTTTTCTCTATTTTATGGTTTACACTGTCAAAACAAATGTAGAAAAAAGTATAAGTTTAATCTGTTGAAGTTTACTGGTATTCTAAGAAATACTTTGCTTCTTAGGATTAATTTTATCATCTGTCAAGATCTACAAATAACTTGTTTATTTTTGCCTGTTTTGTGTGGAGAGCTGGAGTGTGATAAAAGTCTTTATGATTCCTCCACAGAGTGAAGATCTCAGAGGTCCCTAGTGGTCAGAATGCCCAACATCAAACATCACTGGGCTCCATATTTATAGTCTGTATATTTACATCTACTGCTTTCTATATGTTGTGTTCATATGGTCATCTCTACGCTACAAATTGTGAACTAGTGGATTGTCAGTCTGACTTATGGTCCTTTTCCAATAGCAACTAGCAGGGCAGTTTGAATTGGCTCAATTCTGTGCAGGTGGTTTTTCTACTACCACTGAGTAAGAGCTCTAGTAGGCGATGCCAGCGTCAGCACAATGTGAACTGTATGTGACCCAAACACAACGTCCTTCATTAGCAATGATATATTTTGATATATATGTTGAAAATTCTGATCAGTCTTTGGCTTTTGGTCAGACTCAATCACTGTTGTGAGTTTTTTTTTAAATGGTGGATTGGATTATTGTAAGGGAGTCATTATTGTAATGTGGCCTCTGACTTCACTCTCTAACCAATCAGAGACCATCAGACTTCTGTCACGTTTTTCTGGTACCACAAAACAATTACTAGTGGAAAATCCTAGCCTGGATCAGTAGATAAAGCAGAAAACAGCCATAAAGTCTCTCCCATGTTTTATGGAAGAGATCTTTCTCTTCCATAAAACTGTTTGAATCCAAACAGTTGACACATGGTTTCGTGGTCGTGAGGCATTCATATTCATACACACCTTTCATACAGTGCAGACTACCTGTGAGAGCCCCGTCCCATTTCAGTATACATCCTATCCGATGGGGCTCCCACTCTTTCCCTGCATCCTCTATTATGCTTTTATAAAATGGTCTTGGAATTAGTGCCACACTTTTCTTCTGTTTGATACTTTTTCAAGTTATTAAAAGGTTTTTACTGCATCAAAGCATGTGGGCCTCAAAATCTGACCATTCGCCAGGGTGGAGTAACTTCCATATACATCACAGCTGCATGAAATATTATGTGTGTCATAACAAACCACCACTGATCACAATTAGTGACATCACATTAGCCTCGCCATCTTTGTACAGGATGTTGACCGTTTTCCTGCTAATTGTCTTTCTTTTACTCTATGATTCATACAGGTTTAAACCTGTTTCTGATTACATACATTTACCAAAAAATATATAGTATTCACCCTTTATCTGAGTGAAGTTGCCCCCCACACCTTCTTCAAATCAGACAAAATGGGTGTTTGATTTAATATCTTCAAAGCCAAAACTGCACAAATGAACATTTTTTGTTGCACAACAAGCATCAACTTAGCCAAACTGAGTTTGTGCAAATAAATAAATAAATTTAAATGTGAGCGGGGGAAGGGGAGTGGTTGACCTCTGATGACCCCTGGAGAACATTTTTCTTAATATCTTTAGAATGATAGCAGCACAAACAAAAAATGTTGCTGCACAAACCAGCACAAATGTATTTGAGTTAATTGACACCATTTTGTAGAAGGTGGAGGGGATGGGTGACCTTTCATGACCTTTCATGATTGTAAGGACAATCACAAAAAAATATTTCTTTTTATCTTTAAAGTGATAGCATCACAAATGAAAATTTTTGCTGCACAAATGTAGCACAGACGTTTGACACCAATTTTGTCTGATTTGAAGAATGTGGGGGGGCAAACTTCCCTCAGGTCCACCACCTCAATGATTTCAGTCTATTTTTATCTTTTTTCTGTTTTAGGAGCTTAAAAAGAACATTTTCACTTTTGTGGAAAATGAGCTGAAGAAGATCCAAATGTTTCTGGGTTCAGATTACCCAGATGTTCTAGAGGGGAATGAGGATGATGACGTTTTAGAGGGTGAAGATAATGAGCAAATGAAGAGGAGCAGATTAGCTTTTGAGAAAATCACACAACATTTCCTAAGACGGATGAATCAGGAGGAGCTGGCCAACTGTCTTCAAACCAGTAAGACAATTTCTCTAGAGAGTTAATATCCTGCAAGATTGATAAGTAAATTTATCTTTCAATTTATTCCTTATGTTAGAGTTAGTTTGGTTTTCATGGAGGACATTAAAGACATTTAGTCAATAGGTATAGATCATGTCTGGGCCAAGTAAAGTCCAATTCTTAAAACTTATTCAAATTTGAGTCTTTGTCTTCAATGTTATACATGCTGGTTGGTTGCTGTGTGAACTTCTAGTTCATTGAGACATCTGGCATTGATGCTATGTGATGCCTCCTTCTCCCATATGCTTCTTCAGCATTGTTGAAGAAGCATATGTGGTTCCACTTTAGGTGGGTCTTATCTCATTTTGATACCTACCAGAGAGAGGAGTCTTAATGGAGGTGGGGGACATCTTGTTTGTTTTTCTGACCCCTGCTGCTCCAGAGCAGCTTTTGATGGTATCTTCATGGTTCTTCCTTAATTGCATGTCTGGTGCTGTCACTGCTGGTTTATTTCTTAAATAAGAGATTGTTTCAGCATTACCTACTAAAAGGTATAGAGATTCACATGGTTCACAACTGAAGGATACTTACCTGAAGACTAGTTGTAGGAAAGCCAAAACAATTGTACAATGATATTGATGAAGTCACATTACCTTGTTTTGTCTATTGGTCAGACAAAGGAAGGAAAGCCAAACAAATCAAAGAAACATCACACAATGAAAAAGGTCAAGATCTTCTCTCTCTTGTTGGACCCCCTTCAGCTTTGATTACAGCACATATTTGCTGTGACACCATTTCAATGAACTTCTGCAAACTCACAAGATTTATTTCCATCTAGTGTTAATCTGCCTCTCTTCTTATCCTGATGTGCCTATCATTCTGGAAGAGAGTAAATTTGGACTCATCAGATCAATTGACCTTATGTCACTATAGAGTCCTACCTTCATGCTGCCTTACAAGTTAAACTTTTCTCCAGTTAACCTCATTGATTAAAGGTTTTCTTATGGCTACACTACAGTTCAATGCCCATCAGTTCCTTTCACATTGTGGAAATGCTCATTCTTAGACCTGACTTCTACTGATCTTTTCCTTTGATTTGATTTAACTGAACACTTAAGTGATCACCAATTATAGTCATTCAGGGTTTTGTTTCCTTGAGGAGAATTAGCAAGGACATTTTTTTTTCCAAATGTGTTAGAGTTTTAACCCAACTTTAGTAGTCTCTGGATCTCCTTAGATGTTTCCTCTGCTTGATGCCAATGATGTTACCCTTCTAAAACAGACTAACATATTTTCCACAACAATAGGACGTGTCTTTCCACATGGCTGTTTAAAAAATGAGAAGCTACTCATTGCATCAGTTGGGGTTAAATAACTTGTTGCGAGTTGGAAGACAGTTGGCTATGGAGTAACCATCCAGTAGGAAACTCATATTTTCTCAATTATATCCAGGTATTTTTTTTCTTATGGCCAGACATTAGGATTTAAGTAATTGGTTCTTAAAAGTTTTGTTTCATGGCTTATAAAAAATGAATTAATCAGAAACATATGTGTAATTTCTATATATACAGGAAAGTTTTCAAAATGAAATAGAAAACAAGTGAAAAGAAACATTTTAATTATTTTACTTTGTTTGCATTCTTTAAGGATCACTCGCCACATGCCAACAAACACTAAAGTCAAGCATGAAGAAGAGGTTCAAACAAGTGTTTGAAGGGATTGGTAAATCAGAAAATCCAACAGTTCTGAACAGAATCTACACAGAGCTCTACATCACAGAAGGAGACTCTGGAGATGTCAATGATGAACATGAGGTCAGACAGATTGAATCAGTGTCCTGGAAACCAGACAGACCAGAAAAATCAATTAGACACGAAAACATATTTAAACCCTCACCTGATAGAGATGAACCGGTCAGAACAGTGATGACAAAGGGAGTGGCTGGCATTGGGAAAACAGTCCTGACACAGAAGTTCACTCTGGACTGGGCTGAAGACCAGGCAAACCAGGACATCCAATTCACTTTTACGTTCATGTTCAGAGAGTTGAATCTGTTAAAAGATAATCAGTTCAGCTTGGTGGATCTTGTTCACCACTTTTTTAGTGAAACCAAAGGAATCTTCAGGTTTGAAGATTTAAAAGTTCTGTTCATCTTTGACGGGTTGGATGAGTGTCGACTTCCACTGGACTTCAAGAAAAATAAGATCCTGATGGATGTAACAAAGTCCACCTCAGTGGATGTTCTTCTGACAAACCTCATCAGCGGGAACCTGCTTCCCAAAGCTCACCTCTGGATAACCACACGACCTGCAGCAGCTAATAAGATCCCTGCTGAGTTTGTTGGCATGATGACAGAGATCAGAGGATTCACTGACCTAAAGAAAGACGAGTACTTCACCAGAAAATTCAGATATAAGAAAGAGGCAAGAATGGTAATCTCCCATATAAAGAAATCCAGAAGCCTCCATATCATGTGCCACATCCCAATCTTCTGCTGGATCACTGCTACAGTTGTGGAAGACATGTTGAACAAAAATGATGGAGAAGAGCTGCCAAAGACCCTGACTGAGATGTACATTCATTTCCTGGTGGTGCAGACCAAACTGAAGGCCATCAAGTATGATGGAGGAGCTGTGACAGATTCACACTGGAGTCCAGAGAACCAGAAGATGATCGAGTCTCTGGGAAAACTGGCTTATGAACAGCTGCTGAAAAGAAACCTGATCTTCTATGAATCAGACCTGGCAGAGTGTGGCATTGATATCAACGCAGCATCAATGTGCTCAGGAGTGTTCACAGAGATCTTCAGAGAAGAGAGAAGTTTGTACCAGAACAAGTTGTTCTGCTTCATCCACCTGAGTGTTCAGGAGTTTCTGGCTGCTCTTCATGTTCACCTGACCTTCATCAAATCTGGAGTCAATCTGCTGGTAAAAGGTGAAATGAAATCCAAGGATTTAGAAAAAAGAAACCATGAATCTTCAGAGGCAGAAATGTACAAGAGTGCTGTGGACATGGCCCTAGAGAGTCCAGATGGACACCTGGACTTGTTCCTCCGCTTTCTACTTGGTCTTTCACTGGAGACCAATAAGCGTCGTTTAAGAGGCTTTGTGGCACAGACAGGAGAAAGTTTAGCAATTAATAAAGACACAGCCCAGTACATCAAGGAGAAGTTGAATCATCATGGTGTTGAGAAAATCATCAATCTGTTCCACTGCCTGAATGAACTAAATGATCAGTCTCTGATGGAGGAAATCCAACAATCTCTACGTACAGGAAGTCTTTCAGCACACCAGCTGTCTCCTGCTCAGTGGTCAGCTCTGCACTTCATGCTACTTTCATCACAGGAAGCTCTGGAGATGTTTGACCTGAAGAAATACTGTGCTTCAGAAGATGCTCTTCAGAGGCTGCTGCCAGTAGTCAAAGCCTCCAGCAAAGCTATGCAAGTACAGATCAATTAAATCAAATCAGTTTTTTCTATTTCATTGTACAAACTAGTGAACAGCAAAATAATGAAGTATTTCTCTGGGAACTATGTTAAAAACCATGTGAGAAAGCAGCATAGATACAATGACAGAAAGTTGCTTTTACATCTTTTTACTGTTGTATTTTATAACTTTGAGACACTAATGTAAATTAAATGTATTATTATTATACCTCAAACTCCATGCCTTCAATTTCTTTTATGACCAATTCACTCTCCAATACCCTCTGTGATGACTGCCGCTAAGACGTGCAAAATCCTCATTAGAAGAAGATGGTCTGCAGCACTTTTCTATGTGCAATCAGTGGCACACATTTGTTGTAGGTTGCTTGCAGCATGGCCACTCACTACAGATGTGATTCTTTTTGTGTGCACCACTTTGTGCTCCTTATTTGGAATCTTTCAAGCTCAGGACCATAGTGCATCAGCCCAGATGTAATCTGTATGTATCCAGACCCTAAGTCCATCAGGTAGCACAGAGAGACTCCTACACAATGGCAGTAAAAATTAACCAATAATGACATATTATGTCAGTCTCACACTACTGTATGTCTTAATCTTTTGGCCTTTCTGTTGTAAAATGTTCATAGCTGACCAAGATAAATAAAAAACTGTTGTTTATGTCTGATGTAGCTATTTTATCTTTAGGTGCTGCCTTGAAACCGATTTTGGTGCAGCAGCTCACTTTAAACACATAATAAAAAATACTCTTTATATTTATTTTGTCTCTCTAGACTCAGTGGATGCAACCTTTCAGAGGGAAGCTGTGAAGCTCTGTCCTCAGTTCTCACCTGTCAGGATTCTTGCCTGAAGGAGCTGGACCTGAGTAACAACAACCTGGGTGATTCAGGAGTGAAGCTGCTGTGTGACGGACTGAAGAGTCCAAACTGTGAACTCAAAATTCTGAGGTTAGTTCACATTTTAAAATCAGATTAAGCAAGAGTGAAGATGTGCTGATAAAAGTATTCATGGGGCGTGCCGTGGTGGCGTAGGGGATAGTGCGACCCACCGTTGGAGGCCTTGAGTCCTTGTCGCGGGTTCGACTCCCGGACCCGGCGACATTTGCCTCATGTCTTTCCCCCTTCTTTCCCCCCCTTCCTGTCAGCCTACTTTCACATAAGGGACACTAAAGCCCACAGAAAGACCCCCTGGAGGGGTTTTAAAAAAAGTATTCATAAAATGTCTGTAAATCCCCAAATTTTTTTTAAAGCAACAAAAGACAGAATTTGTAACTTGGTATTTTCATTGAGAAACTCAACTGTGTCATAAAATTATGTGGTGTACTCTAGACCACGTTTGTTGAGGAGTTTAAGTTTTCCTATACAAAAAATCTGGAAATCATATCTTTAGTTGCCTGTCGATTTTTTGTGGTGTTTTAATTTTATATTTTTTAGACTAACCCTCTTTTTCACCAAGAGGTGGAAACATGCAGCAAACAGATGTAAATGTACAGTAAACAACATGAGCTGCAAACACATGAATGATGCAAACTCCAAAACACAAAAACACAAATACAACAGAACAGTGCTGCCATCAAAATATACTGCAACCACAGGAAATAAAATCAAGGGAGAAACACTGCAAATAGTGAAAACAACAGCAAGTATGAAATGATTCACGCTCACCTAACAAAGTAGAAGTGCTCCAGGCCACTAGGGGGAGTCAATCAACAAATTGTATGGGACCAAATACGGGATGCCAAGACTTAATGGGAGGTCAGGAAGGAAATAAGATGTGTTATGCTTGAAACATGGTGATTTTTACAGTAATGTTGTACAGATGAATATTTATGTAGGTGATATTTTAATTAATCCAAACTGGTTTGGAGCACTTCCATTTTGTGGAACAAGTTTCAGTTGTTCATATTTGCAGTTGTTTGTTCTGTTTGTGACCATTTTCCTTTCACTTCTATTTCCCGTGGTTGCAGCATGTTGTTTGTTGCTGCTTTTGTTTTGCTAAATTTTATTTTTTTGCTCATATTTTCTATGATTGCAACATTTTTTGTTTGTTTCATCTGCTGGCAATTGTAGCATTTGGTGTGAAACACTAACATTTTTAAACTCATTTTCAATAATAAGAAAATATTCATACACAGAACGTCTGTAATAAAAAGCTTGAAGCTAAAACTGTCTGACAAAAAGAATGATGGATGCTGAATACACAAATGTCTTGGTGTAAATGTGTTGTGACACCTGAGCTTTCAATATTCCTACCTTTTCTTCTCCACTGCTGCTGTAACATGAGAAACTTCAAGCCTCTCTGCAAATTACTGATTAAAAATAAGAAGGCAGGTCATCAGTAGGGTATTATTAGTAAATGTTTTTGCATTGCGCTGTAAAAGGTTATGTTTGTTCTGTCTGCAGGCTTTCAGGATGTTTGATCACAGAGGAAGGTTTTGCTGCTCTGGCCTCTGCTCTGATGCTGAATCCCAGCCACCTGAGAGAGCTGGACCTGAGTTACAATCATCCAGGAGAGACAGGAGCTCAACCTCTGTTAGCTGGACTGGAAGATGCAAAATGGAAGCTGAAGACTCTGAAGTAGGGAAACCTCCACTGCAGTTTAACAGTGTGTTGTTGTTAGATACTGGATGCAGCTGTAATCAGCCAATGTGATAAATCTACATTACTGGCATCATCAGTTACATGCTATTATACTTCCTTAGTAAAGCATACAGTCCACTAATAATTTTTTTCCACAATGAAACTAGTTAAAGCATCTTGTTAAAGTATCTTTTTCTTCCACATTTTGCCAGGTTCCAACCAAATTTTAATTGATATTACGTGACACAGCACGGCAATTTAATCAACAACTAAATGTCTCACTGTAACTTGGTGGTAATGATGGTATGAAAGCAAAAAAAAAAATTAAAAATACAAACCTTGATCACAATATTTTGGCATCCCTTCTCTCACATTACTGCTGTATCCCATAGATGGATTGTTACAAACTAATCTGCACTGTTTTTTTCAGAACTGACTTTCTTTTTCCACTCTTGCATAAAAACCACAAACATGACATAAAAAGACACTGATGTGACTGATGAGAATCTCTTGGTTCTTCCAGGGTGGATCCTGCTGGAGTCCAGTGGTTAACACCAGGTCTGAGGAAGTGTAAGTGTGTTTTTCATGTGATTTATGATAAAGTGGTCTGAACACCTGCCAGTACAGATGTTCAGACCATCCATTTATTAGTCATGATCAAGGCATTAAAGTGATCAGTTTATTGATCAGTTCTTCAAGCTGATTCATGTTTCTCCTGTCTTTCAGATCCCTGTCCTCTCACAGTCGACATAAACACCATAAACAAACACCTGAAAATATCTGAAGGCAACAGGAAGGTGACATATGTGGAAGAGGAGCAGCCATACCCTGATCATCCAGACAGATTTGATCTCTATCAGCTGCTGTGTACTGATGGTCTGACTGGTCGCTTTTACTGGGAGGTGGAGTGGAGTGGGAGGGTCTATGTATCATTGAGTTACAGGGGAATCCAAAGAAAAGGACAGACTGATGACAGCTGGTTTGGATTTAATAATAACTCTTGGAGTCTAATCTGCTCAGATGAGGGTTATGCTGTCTGGCACGATTGTAAAAAAGTTTTTAAGTGTTCATCCTCTTCCTCCTCCAAAGTGGCTGTGTATGTGGACTGTCCTGCTGGGACTCTGTCCTTCTACAGAGTTTCAGCAGAGACACTGATCCACCTCCACACCTTCAACACCAAATTCACTGAACCTCTTTATCCTGGATTTGGGTTCAGGAATCGTTCAGGAGTGTGTTGGTGCTCATTTTAGAGTCGTTCCAAGTTAGAGGGAGGAAACCTACTTTACACGTGTTTCATCTAAGATATGTTTTTAGATTAACATAATATGTAAGTAAGTAAAAGTATTTTCATGGCACCTTATGCGAATCACAAAGTGCTTCACAATAAACTAATACAACAGTTCAAGAACCAACAATGCATGAAGAACAGGAGAATCAATAAATAAGAAATGTATTGATTGAAAAAAAGTATTTTAAAAAAGAAAACAGTTTGAAGAAAGAAAGCTCCAGAGAAGAAGTCAGTGAACTAAAAGCTCTGTCTTATTTTTGTCTTCATCTTAGTGTAGGGAATCACTGATCACAGGAGCTCAAGGATTTTTTGTTAGGTGATCTTGGGTGACTTAAAAAGTGCCTTCAAATAAAATGTATTATTATTATTATTATGCACAAATGGGTGCAGAGGGCTTCACAAATGACATTAGCTGGTGCTTGTCTATGAAGTTGGAAAAAGATTCTTAAGTTGCACTTTAAAGTAAATTGTAAGTGAACGTTGTTACATAAAGACTGGAGTCACATTTGAAAATATGAAGGATTTTGTCAGAAACCAGGCAGCAGAATTTTAAATAATTGTTCTAATGAGATTTTGCTAAGATCCACAGAGTTCATTCGGTGATTAAACAAAAACATTAATATTTATTTCCATTTCAAGATGTGAGACAATAGAAATTAGTTCAGCAGATGCATCCAAAGTAAAACCAGAATCAAAGTTTTTGCCAATGTTCTTACCAGACCTCCGGATTCTCCAAGTGTCCTCTTAATCCTTGACATGTTTTTTCCTTATGTACACTTTTCTTTATCTATTTGTGTGAAAACCGGTTAAGAAGTAGTTTTTCTCAGCTGCTGTTGCCTCGCTGAAGACAATATAATGTCTACCTGCATTGTTTGCTTGTTTGAATCGCACCATAATCTAATCTTACTGTAATTAAACTAGTCAGTCTTTCCTGTAATTAAACTAACAAGTTAGCAGCATGCAGGGAGTAAAAGTACTTGACAATATTTTTCAGTACTGATATATTATAAATGGAACAGAAATGTTGTAACACTGTGTGAAATTTAGCTTTTTAAGGCATTTTATTAATAACTGCATTGCATTATTTATCTACACTCTATTACAGTTTGTATAGTGCAGGTTTGGGTCTCCCATTTTTGTCTTCCAGTTTTAAAATCACTTTTTTGTTAAGTTTTAATCGAGAAAAAAAACATTTTACTTACTTTGGTAAGAGGTAAATAAAGAATCTCTTTTAATTTATAAAATGAACTGGCCACAATATGAACACTTGAAAAGATTTCATGTTGGTGTTTACAGATTTTTAAATAAGGCATTCTCTATATTTGACAATAAAATATGTTTAAGTGACTCTGGAGTTGTCTTGATGTTCCCATCACTATGAGTCTGGGGAAAGTACTAAAACTGTGAAAGATCTCCTGTGTCTCAGGTCCAAAGACAAACATCCAAAGAACCTCAGCAGCTACAGACTGGTAGCACTGACCTTACATATGATGAAAATCCTCAGGAGGCTGGTCTAAAGATGATGGTGCAAAGAAGGATTTTACATAAAATCAAGATTATGGAAAACCCTGAGCATCCTCTTCATGAAACTGTCAAAAGAAAACAAGTGTCTTTAGTTGGGGGCTTCTTGAAATTTGATGCAACACAAATTGTTATACTAGATCTTTCCTGCCAACAGTCATCACCATCAACACCTTTATGAAGAATCTTCAATTAATATGAGTTACAAGATTTAATTTCCCTTTCGGATAAATATTTTTATTTTAATCAAATTGAATTAGGTTTAACTTTAAAGTTTTTGAAGACTCCAATTCTAGATATCTACCATGAGTTACTGACCATCTGAAACATATCTCAGATATCAATAATTAAATTATGATTAGTTTTAAACTAAACTTGAGATATATTGATTTTTGTTCTGGCTAGTCATAATTCCAATTAAATATATCTTAAATAACACCATTATTCAAGAAGTCTTAAATGTATTTTTAGATTAGGTGGCCTATAGGACTCGACTTGCACAAATTAAATTATAGATATTATGAAAGCAAATAATTCCAGGCAAAACTAACCTAAGAGATATCTGAAAGTGTATTTTGGATAAGCTAAAATTCCTCCTAAAGTATCTCCACCTTTTCTTTTCAGATATCTTGAATAATTATTCTGTCAAATCATATATTGTTTATATAGCATTTGGAAATTTCATTGAAAAATTAAAAGTCCATAAAACATTTTGAAAAGGCACAATTTTCACCTTGAGAATAGGTTGACAGGAGCACTTTGTGATCTTCTAAACTGTTTTTAAGTGCATTGTGTGTACTTAAAAACACACAATGTTTTTAAACAAGCAAATTGGAATATTTTTGCAGATTTATGAAGCAGTCTTTAAGTATGTGAAATTTGCATTCTCCATATGGCCCACACTACTGAGCTATTTCTATATTGTGAAATCTAAAGAATTTGACTAGTCATAATTAAGCTTAAGATATCTTAAGTTAGAATTGTGTGAGCTTTCAAATTGTAAATCATGCTATTTAAGATTTAAGGTCTTGCTTAGATACATCAAAATGTAACTGAAGATATATTGAATTGTTATTTTTACAAGTCAGAATGGAAATGGAAATATTCTAAATTACTATTCAGAATAGTCAAAATGTAGTTATTTTAAGATATCTGGGATGTACAGTTAAGCGGCGAAACCAATTATATATTAAAACGACCTGCCATAGAATTTCTTATCTGGAGAATAAACTTGTCTTGTTGCGTTGTTTAAAAAAACAGACACGAAAGTTTCACTTCCACCTGTTTCTGTTGCGCAGATTATTTTCTATCAACCTCCAACTTAAGGTAAAACAATATGTTAAATGGACTGGAACACCAACCTGCACTATCGTTTTGCAGGTTCTGGTCCACTTAGAAACAATAAACTGTACTAAATAAAACTCCTCCTTAAAAGGGAGGAGGGAGGAGTAGCCTGTCACCATCTCAGCACTGCCCCCTCCTTCCTAAGTGTTTAGATTTCACTTCTTCACATTTCATTTTCTTGTGGTGCAGGAACGTCTAAGGTAGGACAAAAGCCTATTTTATGAACTTACCTCGTCTTTTACAGGTTTATTTTTGTAATTAACTTTATTCAAGTTATTTACACTCAGTATAAACCAAGCAGGGAATTAAAGTCAGTTTGGATTTTGTATTGGCTGATTTATGCAGAACAAAAACAATTGTTTTATTTATTGACACTAAAGTAAATTAATATTTTTGAAGAGTAGTTTGATATTGGATTATTCATGGAGGTATTTCCTTTAAAATTCTCAAACTTACTTTGAGCTTCAATTTCTTGTGAAGCTACTTTGATGGACATTTCTAGTGGAAATGATATCAGTCAATTATTTTAGATTGTCCAGAAAACCTGAGATCATCCCACTTCCTCATGCTGGAGATTTTAGTTTAACAGTAACAATAAATAAAGTTATCTTTAAAATTAATCATACAAGTGACATCTAGACCCAACAGTAGATTCAAACTTCAATAAAATCAATCTGGTTGTGTGTGTTGTTTTTGTCTCCTGCAAACTTTGATTTAATTCTACTATTTTCTATCTAATCATAATAAATCATAGTCAGACAGAGAGAGTCATGAGACAGAGTCATGAGACAGGAAGAGCAGGTTTCCTGAAAAAAAAAGGAAGTAAGTTTCCAGTCTGCAGATTTATAAAAAGTAGTTTAGACTACTCCTTATTTCAAAGAATATAAGTTTTAAAGAATAAAATCTAAACATTTTGAGTAATTGGATAAGATTCAAAGTAAAATACTTATATTAATATTGGTTTACTTGTAAGAATACTTGCATTTACACTTACAGGTAGAACAAGTAACTGTAACTTTGGTATCAAATAATTAGAATCATGGATTATTCTTGGTTTCTTTTCAGAGAACATCTGTAAAAACTCACATTAAGGTTATAATAAGAGTAACTAATAAGTTATGTTATCATAAAATTATAAATGAATGCTAAATCAGAGAAGCTAAAGAAGTTATAAATGTGATTTTGATATCTACAAATCTATAAATCTTTTTTCTCCGACTTCAGGTTCAGTTACAAAAAATGAAAAAAATGAAAGCAAATGGTTAAGAGAATGGTTAAAGACTTTATTCATTATTTCCTTGCACAATTTTCCAAGGGCATTTTTCTAACTTATTTGTTGTTGGTTGTGTTGTACAACTACCGATATAGAAACACTGTTTTTAAAATTGTCTGGTAATTGTACCGGAAGATGTGTAGCACTATTTGATGTTTATAATGTAGCAGTACTTAATGCACTGAAGGACTAAATAACTTCTGACATCAGAAAACTAAATTCGTCTGCTGGAGCTGTCGTCAGAAATCAATAAAACAATACAAGAGAGTAACTGTTTTCAATACTATGTATTTTTTTTAAAGAAGAAAATTAAATAAACAATACAAAACACAAAACATACATGGAAACCAAAATACAATAAATATATACACACAATACTGCAGTTGATGTTCTAATGTGCACAGAGTCCTTCACTTTTCCCCGCTTGGTCAACACAATGTCTGACCGACACACATTTAAAAGTCCATAGTTTGTTTATCCAGAAACTTTAAGGGAAAATGTCCAAGCGCAATTCAGCTCTGATGGAAAGGGTGAATAATGGGTAGTGTGTCTGTGTAATGAGAAGGAGGGGAAAGTTCATGGACCATCAAACTCCTACCAGACCAGTATGGAGTGAAATTCGGTTCTCCTGGCTCCAGCCAGATCTTAGAAGCTCGCCATCCTTTAACCCCAAAAAGGGGAAATCACCTGGCCTGTATTAAAATAAACAGGACCAGTCAATTACCAGCCTGCTAGTTAACTAGACTCGTTTCAGTTGTACACATAAATAAATGCAATTATATCTACAATCAATTATTTAAGACAAAGATACTTAACATTTATCACATCATCTTAAACACATATATATTGCATTTAAAAGTTAGATTGTGTGTTTGATGATCACACAATTTGGCTATCACCATCAATATGTCAAACAAACAAAACATTCATGTTCACTACTCACCAATTCCTTTTAAAGATCAGTGCATGGCAGCTTCATGGCTCCAAGCTCACTGGATATTCAGATCTACATGGTTTATATTGTGAGTTTTTTAAAAAAAAAGTGCATACAAACAAAGAAAGAACCAATTGTTTGACAGCACAAACCTGCAGCTCCTTTGTCTCCAGCTCTCCCTCTCACAGCTGATTGGGAAAGCTGGAGCAGGCCTGAAAAACCTACTTCATGTGCAGTGATTGGCTGATTGCACTGTGTGACTGACTGTCACTCTAACCAATGAAGTAGCAAAGGTGGGACTAAGGCAGTTTTTACCCTGGGTTACAGATGCAACTAGTTACATAACTTTTTGGACAAATATAGTTTTACACCACTTTTTATTTTCACTTGCGTAACATTATAAAGTAATTTGGCTACTCTTGAGGAAATTTTATGACTACTTAATTTCATTGAATGAAGAATGGACTGAATTGTGTTAAATGCCCTGGAGAAATCAAAAGAACATGATCCTCACAGTGCTGCCTGCTTTGTCCAGCTGACCAATCTGTGTTTTCTGTGTTTTAGGTGGAATGTACGGCTAAGTTGATGTTGACGTGAATTTGAAAACATGGAGGCATCTGATGACAAAGAAGAGGAAGTTCCCTGCTCTGAAAACAGTTTATGCAAGGAACAAGAAGGCAAGAGGTGAGACTTCATATTTCTTCATAGACATTACATGCATTATTTTGTCTACATGGAAAATGGTGTGTATGGTCACTATTATTTTTACCTCAGGAAGATTAAAATTAAAATTATAGATATCATTATTAATTATATTACTTAACTCAAGAAGTTTGTTTCTGACAGGAAATGTGACAGGTGTCTGACTGGCATTTACATTCTCATCCACAGGAAACAACAGAAAGAAGAACCCGGACCAACCTGTCTGTCCTTCAAGAGCAGCCACTCAAAAGATGCCATTATTCGTTTTAATCTTGACCAACCTTCAGATGCAAAAAGGTGAACTTCATGTAAATTGTTTTATGTTCTTTCAAAATTCTTGTTCTTAGTAGTGGAAAATTATATAATTACATTTTATTATCAAACCAATATCTTGAAAATCCATCACCACAAAACCATCATGGAGTTAAAGGGATATGGAAGATAAAACAAATGAAAAAGAAATGTTCTGTACCCAAAGGTTCCCCCCACAAAGTTCCTTCATAGAGTTTTATGAAAAACATATATGTTGTAATAAATTAATACAAGTGTCACTCGTGCTCAATGTGAGCATCTGCTGCCATGGGATTCTTTCCAGACTAAATATTAATTTAGAATTAATTGCAAGTTCATAACAATTGGAATATATTAACCAACAATTATTGCTCTCAAAACTCTCTTTTGAAAAATCAATATTGCACACATCCTCATATTATGATGATAATATATTTGAGATATACAGTATGTTGTGCAGCTCAATTATATATATTTATATGTGTTTAGAAACTCCTTCCAGAAGACCATCCACCATTTTAAATATTTGAAAGAAACAGCAGAAGTCCTGTCAGAAACATGTCAGCTGAAAGTGTCTTGTGTAGCCACATGCTATCAGGCTCATTAGCTACTTATTACCCTTGGGAGTTTCCATGTTTGAAAGTACAGTTTTGTTTCTCTTATCTAACATCTTAAGAAATTAAATGTAAATACATCTGTTGACTAAACTTCTAAATACAGTTAGCTACATGACAGTTGTCTTATGGAGGACTCATTAGCATATATAGGTATAAGTGACTTCTACTCAGTTTGTCCTGGAATCTTTGGAAACTAATTCTCAGTGATTTCTCCTTAGACTTGACCAGATCTCTGACGTTGGTCAACCTCCCCATGAGCATCAAATGCAGCTGGGCTCCATATTTATGGTCTGTATACCATAGATACTACATTTTCATTTCTTTTTTTGGTTCTGTGATTCACTTTATAGATCACTTGATTGTCAGATTTTATCAGATGGGTTATTTATATCTTATTTTGTTTCAGGAACTGGAGAAAAAGATTGTGATGTTTGTGAAGGACGAGCTGAAGGAAATCCAAAAGGTTTTGTGTTCAGATTACCCAGAATGTTCTGAGGGTCTGGAAGAGGATGAGAGGGTGTCTGGAAATAAGGATGAAAAACAGAGCAGCAGCAGGAGCAGTAGAGAGGCATTTTTAAAGATCACTGTTGACTTCTTGAGAATGATGAATCTGGATGACCTTGCTGACCTTCTGCAGAGCAGTAAGAGAGTTATTTTTCTACAGAAATAATAAATCTACCATCATTTTTAAAATGCTTGAAGAAAAGATAGTTAAACACTGATTCTTTGAGAATACCTACGGTAGTTGACACCAGTTTTAATTTGCTTCAACGATTAATTAGCCTTAAAAGTATTTCTTTTGACATAGTGGACCTTATACAAGTTTCTAATATTTTCTAATCTCTTCTGTCAGGCAGTCTTCAAAATGTGAGGTGCTTGTCATGTATTTTCAGCTTGGTGTCATAGAATAAACAGTTGGATATAAACACTGTTTCTGTTGAGCACTTTACTTTGGGAAACTACGGGTTAGGACAATTATTAACACTAGCAATTTACATCAAAATAACAATCTCAGGGCACAACTTGATCATCAGGAAAATAACAGCCAAAAACTTCAGTAAAGTTTTTGCTTATAGATACTTGCCTGAAACACTTAAGTGTCAACAATGCAAAAACACCACAAAATTAAAATAGTGTGTCAAAAGCTAATTTATCTCTGCCAAGACACAATCTCTTACTTGAGTCATAATCAGGGATGATGTATGATCTTAGCATCATGCATATAAATAATAGGCTAGCTGACACTTTAGAGCGCTTTGTTTGTCTGCAACAATGCACGGTAGCGAAATTAATTATATTTTATGAATAATACTTTTGGTATTTGCAGATTATTTTTTTAACTCAGTGTCAAGGACAAATGCTTTTTAAGTGTGATGCATTAAGGCCAAGCACTAAATCACTCTTAAATTATAATTTTATCTTTGTTATCTTTTAGAGTCATTCATCACATGTCAACAAACACTAAAGTCTAACCTGAAAAAGAAGCTCCAGTTTGTGTTTGAAGGAATTGCTAAATCAGGAAATCAAAGCTTTCTAAATCAGATTTACACAGAGCTCTACATCACAGAAGGAGACTCTGGAGATGTCAATAAGGAACATGAGGTCAGACAGATTGAAACAGTGACCTGGAAACCAGACAGACCAGAAACAACAATTAGGCACGAAGACATATTTAAACCCTCACCTGATAGAGATGAACCAATCAGAGCAGTGATGACAAAGGGAGTGGCTGGCATTGGGAAAACAGTCCTGACACAGAAGTTCACTCTGGACTGGGCAGAAGACCAAGCCAACCAGGACATCCAGTTCACGTTTCCATTCACGTTCAGAGAGCTGAATCTGTTAAAAGACCAGCAATTCAGCTTGGTGGAGCTTGTTCACCATTTTTTTAGTGAAACCAGAGGAATCTCCAGATTTGAAGAGTTAAAGGTTGTGTTCATCTTTGATGGTTTGGATGAGAGTCGACTTCCACTGGACTTCCACAACAATGAGATTCTGACAGATGTAAGAAAGTCCACTTCAGTAGATGTTCTTCTGACAAACCTCATCAGCGGAAACCTGCTTCCCAAAGCTCACCTCTGGATAACCACACGACCTGCAGCAGCCAGTCGGATCCCTCCTGAGTTTGTTGGCATGGTGACAGAGATCAGAGGATTCACCGACCCACAGAAAGATGAGTACTTCATCAAAAGATTTAAATATAAGAAGCAGGCCAGAATGGTAATCTCCCATATAAAGAAATCAAGAACCCTCCACATCATGTGCCACATCCCAATCTTCTGCTGGATCACTGCTAAAGTTGTGGAAGACATGTTGAACAAAAATGATGGAGAAGAGCTGCCAAAGACCCTGACTGAGATGTACATTCACTTCCTGGTGGTGCAGAACAAACTGAAGGGCATCAAGTATGATGGAGGAGCTGAGACAGATTCAGACTGGAGCGCAGAGAACCAGAAGATGATCAAGTCTCTGGGAAAACTGGCTTTTGATCAGCTGATGAAAAGAAACCTGATCTTCTATGAATCAGACCTGGCAGAGTGTGGCATTAATATCAGAGCAGCATCAGTGTGCTCAGGAGTGTTCACACAGATCTTCAGAGAAGAGAAAGGGCTGTACCAGGACAAGTTGTTCTGCTTTGTCCACCTGAGTGTTCAGGAGTTTCTGGCTGCTCTTCATGTTCACCTGACCTTCATTAAATCAGGAATCAATCTGCTGGTAAAAGGTGAAATGAAATCCAAGGAATTGGAAAAAAGAAGCCATGAATCTCCAGAGACAGACATTTACAAGAGTGCTGTGGACATGGCCCTAGAGAGTCCAGATGGACACCTGGATTTGTTCCTCCGCTTTCTACTTGGTCTTTCACTTAATACCAATAGGCATCACTTAGGAGGTCTTGTAAAACAGACAGAAGAAAGTTTAGCAATTAATAAAGACACAGCCCAGTACATCAAAGAGAAGATAAATAATCATCTGTGTTTTGAGAAAAGCATCAATCTGTTCCACTGCCTGAATGAACTAAATGATCAGTCTCTGGTGGAGGAAATCCAACAATCTTTAAATACAGGAGGTCTTTCAACACACCAGCTGTCTCCTGCTCAATGGTCAGCTCTGCACTTCATGCTACTTTCATCAGAGAAAGATCTGGAGATATTTGACATGAAGAAATACTCTGCTTCAGAGAATGCTTTACTGGGGCTGCTGCCAATGGTCAAAATCATTAGCAAAGTTATGTAAGTAAAGATGTAGAAGAATTCATAAAAATATGTAACAAATAAAACTATCAGATAATTACTTGGTATTACTTCTGTCCTTTCAGACTGAGTGGGTGTAACCTCTCAGAGAGAAGCTGTGAAGCTCTGTCCTCATTGCTCAGCTCAACATCCTCTAGTCTCAGAGATCTGGACCTGAGTAACAATGACCTGACAGATTCAGGAGTGAAGCTGCTGTGCAATGGACTAATGAGTCCTAACTGTGAACTCAAAATTCTGAGGTGAGATTCATTTAAATTCTACTATTGTTATCCTATTTACCAAATTTGTGAACATAGGAAAACCTGCTTCTAGTGGTGGGCATCGTTGACTAACTGTTGCTCTAACTCTAATCCTAATTTGATTAATTGAATGATGCTAATACTCACCAAACAATGACACAACATATGCTACAACAGCATGCCACTCAATAGAGTCAAAGTTTTCACTACTCGCCTATCTCCATGGTTGCACTTCAAGATGTGCAACCATAGAGATGTCCAACCATACAGAGCACTTCCTTTTAACAGACCTTTCACTCATGGTTACACTTTTATAGTTTTGGATTATTGCTAACTCTGTTGCTGATTTTGTCCAATTTACCACAGCAAATCATGCAGGACATCAGTAAATTTTAGTGTTTAATGTAGAACTACACAGATGGATTTTGAGTACAGAAGAAATATTTGGTGCACCACATCATAAGTGGAGAACATGAAGAGAGAAAATTGAACTGCTCCTTAAACAGTCTTCAACCTTTTCTAAATAAGAGCACAAATATAATGTCTAACTTCCTGAAACACTCTTCAGTCACCAAAACTTCAATACAGATGTTGAACTCTATGTATCTGGAAGTTTAAAAAGTCAGCTAAATAATCTATCCCTTTAGAAGAACAACGAAATTAATTTCAGTACAGCCGATCCAAAGAATAACAAGAGACAAACAAACAACCTACGTTATGATGCCAGAGGCTGCAGCCATCAAGGGAGATGGCCTTTTGTCAGGTGAGAAAAAATAATAACATGAGGGTAGATGAGGGAAAGACATATTGGACACAGAGAGGGGTTACATAAAGTACATCTGCATGTAAAAAGCAACATTTTGACACCATGAAAACATGAAGCAAGTGGAATGGGACACAATAAATTGGCGAGTCCCAGCGCAGGCCATTCAGTTGAGTGATATAGCTACCTGGTGCAGTTCAGACAACCACAATTGTTTTGGGTCAGGCCAACTCTGTAAATTTTTTGTGCCTTAAAGTCTCACTTGTTTAGACATTGTCTTTGTCCGTCTATGTCTAATTTCAATGGTGACTCCAAACAGGCAAAATTGTGGTAAACATCTTCCACTGACAATATGGACAGACACACAGTCTTCTGCAGACTGCTGCTTAACAGACATGCTCTACCTTTCTTAGCATGTCATCTAATTATTCCTGCAGAAAACAAGTTATGAAATGTGCTTCACATTGAGATTATAGGTGAGTGTTCCAACAATGTTGTGTGTTTGTGTCTGCAGGCTTTCCGGCTGCCTGATCACAGACGAAGGCTGTGCTGCTCTGGCCTCAACTCTGACTGTGAACCCGTCTCACCTGAAGGAGCTGGACCTGAGTTTCAATTATCCTAGAGAGGCAGGAATGGAGAGTCTAGCAGCTATACTGAAGAATCCAAGCTTCAGGCTGGAATCTCTCAAGTAAGGAAATATTTTCTGCAGTCACATAGTGCTACTCAGGATAATGTATTCAGGGGAGGGGGAGGAGATCTGGATAAATCAATGTAAATATAAGTGTAGGTAGGTAAACCCAGATCCCCCAACTAGCCTCAGACCAAGAAATGCTGGTTTATATCAGTAAGGACTTATGCTGCATCAAGGGAAATCAAGCTGAGATAGAGAAATAATTAATTGCTCATACAAATGCAAACAATGTTGAACAGTGGTAATTTTAAGTCCAAGTCCCTTCAACTTCAACAAACACAGCATGGTGCATAATCGCAAAGTGGAAAGATATGTTTTTATTTATCAATCATAACTGATATGACTAAAAAATACAAATCTAAACACTTCCAATTAGGTCTAGTCTATTCTAATACATGAATATGTTTGATCTAATTTTTTATTTTATTTTATTTTTAACAAATGTTAGGGTTATTCTATTGTTGGAATTTGGACTTTGTTCCCAGTCTATTTTATTTATGCATCGTATGTGGCAGAATGAGAGCAATAACACAAAAATGGAGGAGGAGCAAATAAACTGTGAACTCTGAACAAAACTAGTAGCACCAGGAAAATATTATACATAGTGACAGAACCGCAGCCACAGATGGACTGAAGATTTCTTAGAAAAACTCAATGAGGTCTAAATTGGGGTGTCCATATTTGCATCTTGATAAATACTCATACCATCAAAACACCTCCTTTCTAACAGCATGGAGCCTGGAGGAGAAAGATGGATGACACCAGGTCTGAGGAAGTGTAAGTGCATTTTTGATTCATAGCAGGTTGTCCCATTTATGGATGTTCACCTTTGTGACAGTGAATTCAGAAAATTATACATCAGTAACTGCATTCTGTTTGTTCTGTCCTTCAGATTCCTGTCCACTAACAGTCGACCTAAACACTGTAAACAGATTCCTCAAACTTTCTGACAAAAACAGGAAGGTGACATTTGTGGAGAACGAGGAGCAGCTGTATCCTGATCATCCAGACAGATTTGATCTCAATCAGCTGCTGTGTACTGATGGTCTGACTGGTCGCAGTTACTGGGAGGTTGAGTGGGGTGGGAAAGTCTATGTATCACTGAGTTACAGAGGAATCAATAGAAAAGGAGTCAATGACGATTCCTGGCTTGGATTTAATGATAAGTCTTGGAGTCTAGTCTGCTCTGATGATGGTTACACTGTTTGGCACAATGGAGAAAAAGCTTTCATCCCCGTCTCTTCCTACTCCTCGTCTCCCTCTGGCAGAGTAGCTGTGTATGTGGACTGTCCTGCTGGGACTCTGTCCTTCTACAGAGTCTCTTCAGATACACTGATCCACATCTACACCTTCAACACCAAATTCACTGAACCTCTTTATCCTGGATTTGCATGCAGGAATCGTTGTGGGGGGTCTTGGTTCTTGTTTTAGTGTAATATTTTCTAAGTCAGAGGAAATCTAACTTTACATGTGTTTCTTCTAATATATGGTTTTAGACTAACATTATTTATAAAAATTTGTTCAAACAGCTTAAATAATCACAAAGTGCTTCACAATAGATACTACAGTCTGCAGGAACTCCAGCACCACCCTGTTGCATTGTCGATGCGCTCAGGTCTGTCCTGAACCTGTCCACTAGATGGTGCATTTAGCAAATTTTCCAAATCACCTTCATTTCAGTTCAGCACAAGCCCAGCAGCAAGCCTTAAAGGTTTTGCTAAAATCTGGCTTTCCAGACTGGTGGTCATTGTCACTTCCTATTTTGTGGCGCAGGATTGGTGGGGACTTCCTGTAGGGTTCAGAACATGTCTTGTGTGTTTGTCAAGATTTAGAGGATATAGTTTCAATCTTATGTTGGAGGAGCCATCCAATAATCTTCTTTTTTTTTCTGAGTGGGCGGGGCTTACGTGATGTCATTAAACTACCACACCAATATGTGAAGCAGAACCCCCTGATGATGCACAAAAAAATCTGGTGCAGATCAGATGATGTATCATGGAGATATAACTGTTGGAATAATTTAGGGGGCGCCCTGGAGTCAAATTTCAATATAAACCTTTTGGCCTTTGAAGAGGTTAACAAAAGTCATTTTTTTGGTACAAATTGGATGATGCACGTGTGATTTAGAGCCAACTGTATGTAAACTTCAAGGGATTAGAATTTGTCATTCTATCACAGCAACATGCTGCAGCCACCAGCCATTGCTGAGAGAAGGATTCAGCATCATGTTGTTCTGTCATTGGACTCGGGTCTAAATTAGTATGAATCAAACAGCAAAATTATGACCACCAGCAGGAAAACAGGTGATCTCCTGTTCAAAGGGGCGGGGCTAAGGTGATGTCACATATTGACCATGTGAATGTAATCAACGCTGGTCTGTTATGACACATAGAAAGTCGGAAGCAGCTGTGAGTTTGTGTGTGGAAGTGATTCCATCTTTACATTTAAGTTTCTTAAGAATTTCACAGACTGTTGCATAATGGAATTACTTAATGTAACTTGTATTATATACTGAAGTCTTTTTATAACTGGGTGGTCCTAAGTGTGACAGACATACTGTATGCCTACAATCCTTTTGGCAAAAAACTGAAATTAATATTTAAAAACTTTTATCATGTCTTTTACTGTAACTTTACTAAATAACAAAATATTGCAATCAAAAATTGAATGTATGTGTCACCTATCCCTCCTTCTATGTACTGGATGTAGTTTTTGTATTTGCTCACTTGATTACATTTTGGCATACTATCAATAATAAAGAGAAAGACATTGATGTCACTAGGTTTGTTGTTTTTCTTTTGTTCTTAAGGAATAATTCTGCTTCTCTCCCTAATTCCTCTTCTGAGAGGGGAGTTGTGCTACCAGCTCTCCATCTAACAGGTGAAATGAGTTTCCTAAATCTGCTGGGATTTACCCTGTCCAGAACTGAAGTAAACTCTGTTTAAGCTGGTTTCGAGAAAGATTAGCCTGGTTTCTGACGGCCCCCATCCAGGTGTCCCACCCTTCTTCTTGAGCAGCCTACAGCCAACTAGTTTCACACAGCGCACCTGTTAATGGTCGCTCTTTCTCTTTATTACAACTTGCACTTGTTACTGAACCAGGTTGGTTTTAGTGACTCGGGCGAGTCCCAAGGATGTTATTTTACATATAGTTTTGGACTGAAAGCAACCTAGAAAATATTGTCCACCTTTTCCTCTCAAGGATCAAACAGAGCTATTTTACAACCATCAAAGAACTTTGAGGTGACTCATTAATTGAATGTCCACAACATCTTTTAGATTTTCTTTATGCTAAATATTTGATTAGTAAGGCAATTTTGCAAGGGTCAGTACAGCTTAATTTAGTAGCAGAAATAATCAAATAAGTAAAATCAATCATCTAGTCTATCTTTCCCTAATGCTGACACTGACAACTAAAAAGGGAACCTTTGAGAGAGACGGATGGAGTTTGGCGTTTCGAACCCCAGACCTGGCCTGATGATGAAGAAGGTGTTGCAGCAGGAGGAAGAGGATGTTGATCGACGAAGGCAGGGATCTCTGTAGGTCTGATTAGCTTCTTCTCCGCATGGATGGTGAGGTCACACAGGACTTGGGTGCTGGCAGGAAGGAAGGCACCAGTTCTTCTTCTTTGCCTTTGTTCTTTGTCTTTGTTCTTTGTCTTTGCCTTTGTTCTTTGTCTGCCTTTGTTCTTTGTCTTTGTCTTTTTCTTTGCCTTTGTTCTTTGTCTTTGGGGTCTGAACCCAGCTGATGAGAGAAGTGTGATTTGAAGCCACTTGTTGCGGGGCTGACGGGTTGGTCCCCATGCACAGGACAGTCTTCGGCTCTGTGGCCCCGGCTCTTCTTCAGCTGCAGAGTTCTTTGTTCATCTCGTTCTTGGCTCGAAGCTGCTTGGAGGATCCAACCAAAGGTTCCTCTTTTGCACCCACCTTTTATAGGGTTTATCCACCCTTTTGGTGGGTTTGCATTGGCTAACACTGTTGCTGTGCTTGTTTCATTGGCTGTCTGCTTAGACAGAAGATCTCATATCCATCATTGTCTTAAGAGACATTATGTCCTGATGTCTGTTCTAATGTCTCAGGGTTGCTCAACCTCCTACGTCCCTTGCCTGCACAACCTTTTCTCTGAAACGTTTACATTGTTCAACAACCTGTTTCCAAATAAGGCGTTGATCATCTCTGCTCTCCTGTTAGTTCCCTTTTTCCCTTAACCCTTTCACCTACCATCTACCCCCAACACATCAGTGATGTTTAATTGCAGTTACACCTTTTTACACAATTTCAAGTTCAATGTCAAAATCACATTTATAATTTCTTTAGCTTCTCTGATTTAGCATTCATTTATAATTTTATAACCATAACTTATTAATTACTCTTATTATAATCTTAATGTGAGTTATTACAGAGGTTTTTCTGAAAAGAAACCAAGAATAATCCATTATTCTAATTATTTAATACCAAAGTTACAGTTACTTGTTTTTTTTTTTTTTGTAAGTGTGCTAACAAGTGTAAGTGTAAGTATTATTATAAGCAAACCAATATTAATATAAGTATTTTACTTTGGGTCTTGTCCAATTAGCTACTCAAAATGTTTAGATTTCATTCTTTAAAACTTTCATGCTTTAAAATAAGAAATAGTCTCAGCTATTTCTATAAATCTTCAAGCTGGAAACTTACTTCCTCTTTTTGTTGTGTTCCGGGATTCTTTGTTTACCTTGTGGGAGTCTGCTTGCTGCTTCTCACCATCTAGGCACCAGATGGCGCCAGACTCACCTCTCTCCGGAGTGGTGTGTCGTCATCCTGCGCACCTGAGATCAATCTGCTCGTCAGGCGAGGTGTACAAGAGGAGCTGACCAGTGGTGAAGAAAGTACTCAAAAAATGTACTTAAGTAAAAGTACAAATACACAGGCAAAAATGTACTCAAGTAAAAGTCAAAGTACCACATTAACATTTTACTTAAGTAAGAGTAAAAAAGTACTGGCTTTTAAAAATATTTAAGTATTAAAAGTAAAAGTACTTGCTGAATACATAACCTAATCGCTAATATCATTAAGTGTGCCCATAGTATTTAATTTGAATACATCATAAATGTGCCATTTTAATAAACAATGTCACAGATTAAACATGTTCTTATTGTGTTTATTCTCTGTAAGAGTTTAGACTTAGATATGTGATTCTATGCATCATAATTTCAGGGATGGAAACATCTTATTTCCTGTCCTAACGTAGCATGAACTTCATTAGTGACATTTATTTAGAAAGAAATCCAACTGAAAGGGGATGGAACGAAGGTGTGGGGGGGAAGACATGCAATCGAGGAGCCACGTAGCAGAGTTGTAGTCTAGACCACTGAACACGAGACCAAGACCAGCGCCCTGCGCTACATGACACAATAAAATGAAGTGCACCTATCAAAATTGGTTCTCAGATTGATCTGAAAGATCCACATTTCCATAAAAACACCTAGATATAAATACTTAGAGCTGAAATATATTTAACCAGTATCAATTACAACTCATTTCATTCTATTTTGCTTTCATC
Source organism: Xiphophorus maculatus (assembly GCF_002775205.1). Lineage (NCBI taxonomy): Eukaryota > Metazoa > Chordata > Actinopteri > Cyprinodontiformes > Poeciliidae > Xiphophorus > Xiphophorus maculatus. Next base: position 26,562,673 of record NC_036456.1, read on the forward strand.
GCTGTGCTACAATCCGCAGAGATCGCCTGCCATCCCTATAAAAATAACGCCCTGGGCGGTTGCCCATATTGCCCATGTCAGAAACCACAACTGTCTGCACCATTAAACCATGAAACATAGCAATTAACTGTAATTGCTATGTTACAATTACAGTTGTAATTGTAACATTACAACAACACTATGAACACTGTCCAACGGTGCAACAAGCAGAAGGAGCACCATGACTGTTCTCATCCTCCCTCCCACTGCATGTTTGCCACCATGACAGGAGACAAAATCAATCAATGAGCATGCTCTGTGTTCATACTGTTAAGGAAAAAATGATTATTTTTAGTGCTTAATACAGTTAATCTTACGACATGTGTAAAAGGTATATTCAGCACTCTTATTTGGAACAGTTTTCTGTTGAGCAGATGAGCAGGCATTCAGACAAACAGGGGCCAAAATGCAGATCACTCAATGGAGTCTCCCTGCTGTGAGGCCGGGCCACAGGCGAAGCCATAAAATTAGCATTTTCCTTGGGAGACAGAGACTTTAGATTTCACAGGTATCTGTGAGGTCTTATCTCAGGATCGTTCTGTACTCAGAATGACCGTGGGAGCCACGGGGGGTCAGGGCCAGCGATCAGCTTCTTTGTCTCGGTAGAAGGCAGATGGTCCTTTGATCTTTGCGTAGATCAGGGGGAGTTTCCAAGTTTCTCTGAGTGCTTAAGGGAGTTTCCAGTTGGTCAACAAGAGGAACGCCTTGAGTGCATAAATTAAATAGAGAAACACCTCTTTAGTATAAGATTTCGCGTCGGGAGAGAAAATGCAGAGAGCGGCCACCATTTTGCCTTTTTGCATTGGCTCTCTCTCCAAAGACGTCTTTGTTTTTTGTTTTGTCTTTGTTTTGTGTTTGTCTGTCTTCCCCTTGTCTGTCTTTATTTTTATGAGAAAAATGCATATCTCTGTTCCTCTGCAGCTTTGTTGTTGATTGCTTTGTAGATTAAACTCTGTGATCTGTGGCTAAGCGCTGTTCCTCCTGGACCACAAGGAAACAAGGACCCCGAGCACAGCAGTTATCCCTCCAAATCTACAAACTCCTGTTCAACAAGTAAGAATATTCCAATTTACTGTCATCACTCCCGTCTCCTATACCCTGTGAACTCACCATCTTCTTGCTGTGTTCTTTATAGTGTGCCGACCACTCCGTGAGCCTTTTCCCCCCTGGATAGACCCGCTATCTTCAGTGCATTCTATCATTGCTGTTGTAATAAATTCACTTACACTATATATTGCTCTCCTGTGTCGTGTTCTGCATGTGGGCTAGAAATATAGACTCAACATGACACTTTTTCCAGGAAACCTGCTGTTCCTGCTTCATGTCTCTTTCTGTCTGACTATGATAGAAAAAATACGGAGAATTAAAGCAACGTTTGCAGGAGACAAAAACAACACACAACCAGATTTATTTTATTGATGTTTAAGTCTACTGTTGGGGTTAGATGTCACTTGTGTGATTAATTTTAATGTAACTTTATTTATTATTACTGTAAAACTTAAATCTCCAGCATGAGGAAGTGGGATGATCTCGGTTTCCTTGACAAGCTGCTTCACAGCTTAGTGACATTTAGATCATAGAACGTCAAGCCGCCAATCGAACAAAACTCACACAGATGAGTTACGTACAGGATGTTTTCACACAAAGAATAAATTTTATTTACTATTTCCCACAATTTTGTCAATAGTAAAGGTGAAAGTAATAAAAACTCAAAATAATTATAATAAAGAAAATGTTACTCAAAGGAAAATGTTAAGGTATGATTAGTTTTTCACGGTAGATCCCAGTAAACACCATCAAAGATTGTAAAGTCAAAGAAGGTTTGAAAGTTATGTGCATGATACTGTGGATGACATCTATAGCCATATTCTATAATTCAGAAATCATTGAAAATCCCATTTACTGTATTTCAGTTAATTATATTAATAAAATGAAACATCATGTTGACCGTATGTTAATTTTGATGATTTTCTACTTACAGTTAATGAAAACTTGACATTTAAGATTAGGATACAACATCAATCAGATTTAAAAACAAACATGTTTAATAAGAAATGTGGGCTCAATGTTTAATACTTGTTTAAAGGTTGATATTTTCAAATGGTTCTTTTAATGTGACAAAATTTGACTCACTGGAACCACGTTCTAATTTATTAGATGTGACTGTATGCAGTGTTGGTTCGATACATTTAATCTGGATAAAAACAGGAAACTTTTACATTTATCTTTCTGAATCTGTATTTTTGTCATTATTTCCATGTGAGTAAAAGTTGTTTATTTAATTCCCTCCAGGGGGTCTTTGTGGGCTCTAATGTCCCTTATATGAAAGTAGGCTGACAGGAAAGGGGCAAGAAGAGGGGGGAAGACACGCGGCAAATATCGTCAGGTCCGGGAATTGAACCTGCGACGGCGGCGTACGTAGAGGACTCAAGGCCGTCAAACGTGAGTCGCGCTATCCCCTACGCCACCACAACACGACAAATTGTTTTATTGTCTGTATTTCCCTAAAGCCTGTATAGACTGATCGTATATGCAGAATCTATCCATATGTCCATGTTGCAATTCTGCAAAAAAAAAAAAAATAAAGCCACAATGATCATTTTTATAAGGACAATACATTTTTAATTGCTTGGGACTAATTAAAAGATTTGATCAAAATTTTGTACCACACAGCCACAACAGCCAGTGAAGGAACTTGTGTTTTCTTACGCTACAGATGCTGCAAACACTGTGTGAAGTCAAATGAGAAAAAGAAAAGAAAAAAAAGACATGCGCTCGCTGTGTGCTCGCTCACGGACCTAAAGAGGGACGGGCAATGAAAAGAAAGCGGAAAAGGAAGCCAAACAAAGAGGAGGGGAGTTTGGGGACTCGTTTGATCACAGTTGACTTGTGCAGACCTGGATGAATCTGTAGACGGGCGGAGAGGCAGCCGGTAAGACACAAGCTGTATTGTTTATGAGATCGGACTGCAAGGTTTCCTCCAGCTTTACCGGCCAAATAACACCCATTAACCGCAACGTCTGAACCGAAGCGGCGGTTTGTGACGTTGATATATTTTTATGATCGAACTGATTGTTGTGTTGTTAAATAGTGGATTTGGGTGTTAAGTTCAACTATTAATTAATTTAGCATTATATTAAGAAGAATAACAACTTGAAGCTATTTATATTTATAAAATAAATATGACTAATATTGAAAAGTAGACATTTGTATATTTAAATAAATGTCAACATTATGTAATTGTAAATATGAATTTGAAATGTACTTTAAAGTTAAGGAGCTTAAGTTTAGTTACTTGTTCGTTTAACTTTACTTTGTGGGTTTGATTCAAAGTGGTTTGCTTGGTATTGTTTATATAATTTGAGTGAAATTAATTTATGTAAACTTATACAGATTAGTAATTATTTATTTTTCTTCTTTTGGGTTTGTTTAAAGGTTTTTACCTGCTTCTGGTCCAATTGTGAACATGTCCTGACACACATTAAATAAATGGAGGATAAAATGAAGAAAACTGCTTGGTCCTGATGAAAGTCTGCATCGATTTATCTGTCCCTTTTCAAGTGGGGAAGCTGCACAGATTAGAAAAGAACTTGACACACTTGACACATACGATGTTTCCCAACACTCATGTTGTGGCTCACCTGAGGTGAAATTATCTCCATTATCTAAAACCCATTTATCATCCCAATTTGATGGGATTCAGTTATTGGACACAGCACCGGTGTACAATTTGCTTTAATGTATTTAGTGATGCTTCACTGAAACACTGGGCTGCTCTACTAGCAAGAAAGGAAACTACAAAATATGCAGCTCACAATTATCCAAGCTAACAGGCTAATTCCCTTGTGCTTCATGAAATACCCAACAGCCAAGGCAAACATACCAACAATATGAAACTGGTGATTGTTAAGAGGAAAAGTTATCATGTTAGCTTAAATTTTGGAAAAGCATGGCTCTCCTTTTCCTCCTGTTAACCGGGTCGAGCGGGGTTCTCCGCGAGCGTCCTGCAACCGCGTGCTGCTAAAAACGAAACAACAACAAAACGTGTTGACGTCACAGATCACGGAGTTTTAATCTCAAACAAAGCAATCGACAACAAAGTTGCAGAGATACAGAGATATGCATTTTCTCATGAAAATAAAAACACACAAGGGGAAGACAGACAAACACAGAGACAGACAAAGGCGCCCAACGTGGAGTAAAAAAATGGAAAAAACTCTCTCTCCGTTTTCTGGCCTGGAGTTTTTAAACAGAAGAGGAGTTTCCCTATTTAATATATGCAAAAAAGGCGTTCTGCTCTTCGTCCAATTAGAACTCCCTCAGGCCCCCAAAGAAAGTTGGGACTTCCTGATTTATAGCAAAGGTGCCTGTTTTTTATCTAAGCAGAGGGCGGACTACCCCGTGGTCATCTCTGCCTGATACGGAAGATCCCTGGAGCCAAACGTCCTAAGATGAGATTTCACAGACACCTGCGTAGCCCCCACTCCCATTGGAATGCAAATTTATTGCTCTGTTGTGTCAATGGGGAAGAAAAGGCCCTGCTTCCCCCATGCTCCACAGAAAACTGTTCCAAATAAAGTGTTGGCTATCCCTTTACAGATGTCGTAAGATTAAGTGTATTTTAGCATTAAATAATCATTTTCCTTTGCAATGGTCTGCAGCACTTTTCTATGTGCAATCAGTGGCACACATTTGTTGTAGGTTGCTTGCAGCATGGCCACTCACTACAGATGTGATTCTTTTTGTGTGCACCACTTTGTGCTCCTTAATTGGAATCTTCCAAGCTCAGGACCATAGTGCATCAGCCCAGATGTAATCTGTATGTATCCAGACCCTAAGTCCATCAGGTAGCACAGAGAGACTCCTACACAATGGCAGTAAAAATTAACCAATAATGACATATTATGTCAGTGTCACACTATGTCTTAATCTTTTGGCCTTTCTGTTGTAAAATGTTCATAGCTGACCAAGATAAATAAAAAACTGTTGTTTATGTCTGATGTAGCTATTTTATCTTTAGGTGCTGCCTTGAAACCGATTTTGGTGCAGCAGCTCACTTTAAACACATAATAAACAATACTCTTTATATTTATTTTGTCTCTTTAGACTCAGCGGATGTAACCTTTCAGAGGGAAGCTGTGAAGCTCTGTCCTCAGTTCTCACCTGTCAGGATTCTTGCCTGAAGGAGCTGGACCTGAGTAACAACAACCTGGGTGATTCAGGAGTGAAGCTGCTCTGTGACGGACTGAAGAGTCCAAACTGTGAACTCAAAATTCTGAGGTTAGTTCACATTTTAAAATCAGATTAAGCAAGAGTGAAGATGTGCTGATAAAAGTATTCATGGGGCGTGCCGTGGTGGCGTAGGGGATAGTGCGACCCACCTTTGGAGGCCTTGAGTCCTTGTCGCGGGTTCGACTCCCGGACCCGGCGACATTTGCCTCATGTCTTTCCCCCTTCTTTCCCCCCCTTCCTGTCAGCCTACTTTCACATAAGGGACACTAAAGCCCACAGAAAGACCCCCTGGAGGGGTTTTAAAAAAAGTATTCATAAAATGTCTGTAAATCCCCAAATTTTTTTTAAAGCAACGAAAGACAGAATTTGTAACTTGGTATTTTCATTGAGAAACTCAACTGTGTCATAAAATTATGTGGTATACTCTAGACCATGTTTGTTGAGGAGTTTAAGTTTTCCTACACAGAAAATCTGGAAATCATATCTTTAGTTGCCTGTCGATTTTTTATGGTGTTTTAATTTTATATTTTTTAGACTAACCCTCTTTTTCACCAAGAGGTGGAAACATGCAGCAAACAGATGTAAATGTACAGTAAACAACATGAGCTGCAAACACATGAATGATGCAAACTCCAAAACACAAAAACACAAATACAACAGAACAGTCCTGCCATCAAATATACTGCAACCACAGGAAATAAAATCAAGGGAGAAACACTGCAAATAGTGAAAACAGCAAGTATGAAATGATTCACACTCACCTAACAAAATGGAAGTGCTCCAGGCCACTAGGGGGAGTCAATCAACAAATTGTATGGGACCAAATACGGGATGCCAAGACTTAATGGGAGGTCAGGAAGGAAATATGGTGTGTTATGCTTGAAACATGGTGACTTTTACATTAATGTTGTACAGATGAATATTTATGTAGGTGATATTTTAATTAATCCAAACTGGTTTGTAGCACTTCCATTTTGTGGAGCAAGTTTCAGTTGTTCATATTTGCAGTTGTTTGTTCTGTTTGTGACCATTTTCCTTTCACTTCTATTTCCCATGGTTGCAGCATGTTGTTTGTTGCTGCTTTTGTTTTGCTAAATTTTATTTTTTGCTCATATTTTCTATGATTACAACATTTTTTGTTTGTGGCATCTGCTGGCAATTGTAGCATTTGGTGTGAAACATTTTTAAACTCATTTTCAATAACAAGAAAATATTCATACACAGAATATATGTAATAAAAAGCTTGAAGCTAAAACTGTCTGATAAAAAGAATGATGGATGCTGAATACACAAATGTCTTGGTGTAAATGTGGTGTTGTGACACCTGAGCTTTCAATATTCCTACCTTTTCTTCTCCACTGCTGCTGTAACATGAGAAACTTCAAGCCTCTCTTCAAATTACTGATTAAAAATAAGAAGGCAGGTCATCAGTAGGGTATTATTAGTAAATGTTTTTGGATTGCGCAGTAAAAGGTTATGTTTATTTTGTCTGCAGGGTTTCAGGATGTTTGATCACAGAGGAAGGTTTTGCTGCTCTGGCCTCTGCTCTGATGCTGAATCCCAGCCACCTGAGAGAGCTGGACCTGAGTTACAATCATCCAGGAGAGACAGGAGCTCAGCCTCTGTTAGCTGGACTGGAAGATGCAAAATGGAAGCTGAAGACTCTGAAGTAGGGAAACCTCCACCGCAGCTTAACAGTGCATCTTGTTAAAGTATCTTTTTCTTCCACATTTTGCCAGGTTCCAACCATATTTCAATTGATATTACGTGACACAACACAGCAATTTAATCAACAACTAAATGTCTCACAGTAACTTGGTGATAATGATAGTATGAAAGCCAAAAAATAATAATACAATTAAAAATACAAACCTTGATCACAATATTTTGGCATCCCTTCTCTCACATTACTGCTGTATCCCATAGATAGATTGTTACAAACTAAGCTGCACTGTTTTTTTCAGAACTGACTTTCTTTTTCCCACTCTTGCATAACAACCACAAACATGACATAAAAAGACACTGATGTGACTGATGGGAATCTCTTGGTTCTTCCAGGGTGGATCCTGCTGGAGTCCAGTGGTTAACGCCAGGTCTGAGGAAATGTAAGTGTGTTTTTCATGTGATTTATGATACAGTGGTATGAACACCTGCCAGTACAGGTGTTCATACCACCCATTTATTAGTCATGATCAAGGCATTAAAGTGATCAGTTTATTGATCAGTTCTTCAAGCTGATTCATGTTTCTCCTGTCTTTCAGATCCCTGTCCTCTCACAGTCGACCCGAACACCATAAACAAACACCTGAAAATATCTGAAGGCAACAGGAAGGTGACATATGTGGAAGAGGAGCAGCCATACCCTGATCATCCAGACAGATTTGATCTCTATCAGCTGCTGTGTACTGATGGTCTGACTGGTTGCTTTTACTGGGAGGTGGAGTGGAGTGGGAGGGTCTATGTATCATTGAGTTACAGGGGAATCCAAAGAAAAGGACAGACTGATGACTGCTGGTTTGGATTTAATAATAACTCTTGGAGTCTCATCTGCTCAGATGAGGGTTATGCTGTCTGGCACGATTGTAACAAAGTTTTTAAGTGTTCATCCTCTTCCTCCTCCAAAGTGGCTGTGTATGTGGACTGTCCTGCTGGGACTCTGTCCTTCTACAGAGTTTCAGCAGAGACACTGATCCACCTCCACACCTTCAACACCAAATTCACTGAACCTCTTTATCCTGGATTTGGGTTCAGGAATCGTTCAGGAGTGTGTTGGTGCTCATTTTAGAGTCGTTCCAAGTTAGAGGGAGGAAACCTACTTTACACGTGTTTCATCTAAGATATGTTTTTAGATTAACATAATATGTAAGTAAGTAAAAGTATTTTCATGGCACCTTATACGAATCACAAAGTGCTTCACAATAAACTAATACAACAGTTCAAGAACCAATAATGCATGAAGAACATGAGAATCAATAAATAAGAAATTTATTGATTAAAACAAAAGTCTTTTAAAAGAGAAAACAGTTTGAAGAAGGAAAGCTCCAGAGAAGAGTCAGTGAACTAAAAGCTCTGTCTTATCTTTGTCTTCATCTTAATATAGGGAATCACTGATCACAGGAGCTCAAGGATTTTTTGTTAGGTGATCTTGGGTGACTTAAAAAGTGCCTTCAAATAAAATGTATTATTATTATTATGCACAATGGGTGCAGAGGGCTTCACAAATGACATTATCTGATGTTTGTCTATGAAGTTGGAAAAAGATTCTTAAGTTGCACTTTAAAGTAAATTATAAGCCAACGTTGTTACATAAAGACTGGAGTCACATTTGAAAAAGTGAAGGATTTTGTCAGAAACCAGGCAGCAGAATTTTAAATAATCGTTCTAATGAGGTTTTGCTAAGATCCACAGAGTTCATTCACTGATTAAACAAAAACATGAATATTTATTTCCATTTCAAGATGTGAGACAATAGAAATTAGTTCAGCAGATGCATCCAAAGTAAAACCAGAATCAATGTTTTTGCCAATGTTCTTACCAGACCTCCGGATTCTCCACGTGTCCTCTTAATCCTTGACATGTTTTTTCCTTATGTACACTTTTCTTTACCTATTTGTGTGAAAACCGGTTAAGAAGTAGTTTTTCTCAGCTGCTGTTGCCTCGCTGAAGACAATATAATGTCTACCTGCATTGTTTATGTTTGTTTGAATCGCACCATAATCTAATCTTACTGTAATTAAACTAACAAGTTAGCGACATGAAGGGAGTAAAAGTACTTGACAATATTTTTCAGTACTGATATATTATAAATGGAACACAAATGTTGTAACACTGTGTGAAATTTAGCTTTTTAAGGCATTTTATTAATATCTACATTGCATTATTTATCTACACTCTATTACAGTTTGTATAGTGCAGGTTTGGGTCTCCCATTTTTGTCTTCCAGTTTTAAAATCACTTTTTTGTTAAGTTTTAATCGAGAAAAAAAACATTTTACTTACTCTGGTAAGAGGTAAATAAAGAATCTCTTTTAATTTATGAAATGAACTGGCCACAACATGAACACTTGAAAAGATTTCATGTTGATGTTTACAGATTTTTAAATAAGGCATTCTCTATATTTGACAATAAAATATGTTTAAGTGACTTTGGAGTTGTCTTGATGTTCCCATCACTATGAGTCTGGGGAAAGTACTAAAACTGTGAAAGATCTCCTGTGTGTCAGGTCCAAAGACCAAACATCCAAAGAACCTCAGCAGCTACAGACTGGTAGCACTGACCTTATATATGATGAAAATCCTCAGGAGGCTGGTCTAAAGATGATAGTGCAAAGAAGGATTTTACATAAAATCAAGATTATGGAAAACCCTGAGCATCCTCTTCATGAAACTGTCAAAAGAAAACGAGTGTCTTTAGTTGGGGGCTTCTTGAAATTTGATGCAACACAAATTGTTATACTAGATCTTTCCTGCCAACAGTCATCACCATCAACACCTTTATGAAGAATCTTGAATTAATATGAGTTACAAGATTTAATTTCCCTTTCGGATAAATATTTTTATTTTAATCAAATTGAATTAGGTTTAACTTTAAGGTTTTTGAAGACTCCAGTTCTAGATATCTACCATGAGTTACTGACCATCTGAAACATATCTCAGATATCAATAATTAAATTATGATTAGTTTTAAACTAAACTTGAGATATCTTGATTTTTGTTCTGATTAGTCATTATTCCAATTAAATATATCTTAAATAACACCATTATTCAAGAAGTCTTAAATGTATTTTTAGATAAGGTAGCCTATAGGACTCGACTTGCACAAATTAAATTATAGATATTATGAAAGCAAATAATTCCAGGCAAAACTAACCTAAGAGATATCTGAAAGTGTATTTTGGATAAGCTAAAATTCCTCCTAAAGTATCTCCACCTTTTTTTTCAGATATCTTGAATAATTATTCTGTCAAATCATATATTGTTTATATAGCATTTTGAAATTTCATTGAAAAATAAAAAAATCTATAAAGCATTTTAAAAAGGCACAATTTTCACCTTGAGAACAGGTTGACAGGAGCACTTTGTGATCTTCTAAACTGTTTTTAAGTGCATAGCATGTACTTAAAAACACACAATGGTTTTAAACCAGCAAATTGGAATATTTTTGCAGATTTATGAAGCAGTCTTTAAATATGTGAAATCTGCATTCTCCATATGGCCCATACTACTGAGCTATTTCTATATTGTGAAATTTAAAGAATTTGACTAGTCATAATTAAGCTTAAGATATCTTAAGTTACAATTATGTGAGCCTTTAAATGGTAAATCGTGCCATTTAATATTTAAGGTCTTGCTTAGATACATCAAAATGTAACAGAAGATATATTGAATTGTTATTTTTACAAGTCAGAATGGAAATGGAAATATTCTAAATTACTATTCAGAATAGTCAAAATGTAGTTATTTTAAGATATCTGGGATGTACAGTTAAGCAGCGAAACCATTTATATATTAAAACGACCTGCCATAGAAATTCTTATCTGGAGAATAAACTTGTCTTGTTGCGTTGTTTAAAAAAACAGACACGAAAGTTTCACTTTCACCTGTTTCTGTTGCGCAGATTATTTTCTATCAACCTCCAACTTAAGGTAAAACAATATGTTAAACGGACTGGAACACCAACCTGCACTATCTTTTTGCAGGTTCTGGTCCACTTAGAAACAATAAACAGTACTAAATAAAACTCCTCCCTAAAAGAGAGGAGGGAGGAGAGAGGAGAAAACTGTCACCACTGCAGCACTGCCCCCTCCTTCCTAAGTGTTTAGATTTCACTTCTTCACATTTCATTTTCTTGTGGTGCAGGAATGTCTAAGGTAGGACAAAAGCCTATTTTATGAGCTTACCTCGTCTTTTACGGGTTTATTTTTTGTAATTAACTTTATTCAAGTTATTTACCCTCAGTATAAACCAAGCAGAAAATTAAAGTCAGTTTGGATTTTGTATTGGCTGATTTATGCAGAACAAAAACAATTGTTTTATTTATTGACACTAAAGTAAATTAATATTTTTGAAGAGTAGTTTGATTTTGGATTATTCATGGAGGTATTTCCTTTAAAATTCTCAAACTTACTTTGAGCTTCAATTTCTTGTGAAGCTACTTTGATGGACATTTCTAGTGGAAATGATATCAGTCAATTATTTTAGATTGTCCAGAAAACCTGAGATCATCCCACTTCCTCATGCTGGAGATTTTACTTTAACAGTAACAATAAATAAAGTTACCTTTAAAACTAATCATACAAGTGACATCTAGACCGACATCTAGACCCAAGACTCAAACTTCAATAAAATCAATCTGGTTGTGTGTGTTGTTTTTGTCTCCTGCAAACTTTGATTTAATTCTTCTTATTTTTTCTATCTAATCATAATAAATCATAGTCAGACAGAGAGAGTCATGAGACAGAGTCATGAGAAAAAGTCATGAGACAGGAAGAGCAGGTTTCCTGAAAAAAAAAGGAAGTAAGATTCCAGTCTGCAGATTTATAAAAAATAGTTTAGACTATTCCTTATTTCAAAGAATACAAGTTTTAAAGAATAAAGCCTAAACATTTTAAGTAATTGGATAAGATTCAAAGTAAAATACTTATATTAATATTGGTTTACTTGTAAGAATACTTGCATTTACACTTACAGGTAAAACAAGTAACTGTAACTTTGGTATCAAATAATTAGAATTATGGATTATTCTTGGTTTCTTTTCAGAGAACATCTGTAAAAACTCACATTAAGATTATAATAAGAGTAACTAATTAGTTATGGTTATCATAAAATTATAAATGAATGCTAAATCAGAGAAGCTAAAGAAGTTATAAATGTGATTTTGATATCTACAAATCTATAAATCTTTTTTCTCTGACTTCAGCTTCAGTTACAAAAAATGAAAAAAATGAAAGCAAATGGTTAAGAGAATGGTTAAAGACTTGTGTAAAACGATTGTGATGTTTGTGAAGGACGAGTTAAAGGAAATCCAAAAGGTCTTCAATCAATCAATCAATCAATTTTTATTTGTATAGCACATTTCAGCAGCAAGACATTTCAAAGTGCTTTACATCATTACAAACACAGAAACACAATGCAATATAGAATCAATCATTAAGTCAAGTTACATCAATAAATTTGTAATTGATTACATTTCAAATACAATTCTAAACAGGTGGGTTTTTAGTTGAGATTTAAAAGAAGTCAGTGTTTCAGCTGTTTTACAGTTTTCTGGAAGTTTGTTCCAAATTTGTGGTGCATAGATGCTGAAAGCTGCTTCTCCTCGTTTGGTTCTGGTTCTGGGGATGCAGAGCAGACCAGAACCGGAAGACCTGAGAGGTCTGGAAGGTTGATACAATAAAAGCATATCTTTAATGTATTGTGGTGCTAAGCCATTCAGTGATTTATAAACTAACAACAGTATTTGTATTTTAAAGTCTATTCTTTGAGCTACAGGGAGCCAGTGGAGGGACTTTAAAACTGGTGTTATGTGCTCTATCTTCCTGGTTTTAGTGAGAACGCGAGCAGCAGCATTCTGGATCAGCTGCAGCTGTTTGATTAATTTGTTGGACAGACATGTGAAGACGCTGTTGCAATAATCAATACGACTGAAGATGAACGCATGGATGAGTTTCTCTAGATCTGGCTGAGACATTAGTCCTTTAATCCTGGAAATGTTCTTCAGGTGATAGAAGGCCGACTTTGTAACTGTCTTTATGTGGCTCTGGAGGTTCAGGTCAGAGTCCATCACTACTCCCAGGTTTCGGGCCTGATCGCTGGTTTTCAGTTGTAATAACTGAAGCTGTGCGTTGACTCTAGATCGTTCCTCTTTAGGTCCAAAAATAATAACTTCAGTTTTGTTTCTGTTCAACTGGAGAAAGTTTTGGCACATCCACACATTTATCTGTTCTAAGCATCTGTTCAGTGATTGGATGGGCTCTGAGTCACCTGGTGACATCGTAATGTAGAGCTGTGTGTCATCTGCATAGTTATGGTAGCTAATATTATTTCCTGTTATAACCTGAGCTAGTGGGAGCATATAAATATTGAATAAAAGGGGTCCTAGGATTGAACCTTGGGGTACCCCACATGTGACCTTTGACCTCTTTGATGAAAAGTTTTCAATTGAAACAAAGAAATCCCTGTTCTTTATGTAGGATTTAAACCAGTTAAGCACTGGACCGGAGAGTCCGACCCAACTCTCCAGTCGATTCAGTAATATATCATGGTCAACAGTGTCAAAAGCTGCACTGAGGTCCAATAGAACCAGCACTGTGGTTCTGCCACAGTCCGTATTTATATGGATGTCATTGAACACTTTTACGAGGGCGGTCTCTGTGCTGTGGTGAGCACGAAAACCAGACTGGAAGGAGTCAAAGAGGTTGGTTATAGTTAGGAAGCTAGTTAATTGTTTAAACAGCTTTTTCAATAACTTTGCTGATGAATGGGAGGTTGGAGATCGGCCTGTAATTCTGCATTAGTGATTTGTCCAGATTGTTCTTTTTTATCAGTGGTTTGATTACTGCTGTTTTCAAAGCCTGGGGGAAAACGCCTGATGAGAGCGATGAGTTTACTATTTGGATCAGATCAGCAGCAATAACAGGCAGGACTTTCTTAAAGAACTGTGTGGGTAAAACATCCAGACAGCAGGAACTGGAGCTTAGTTGACTTATAATTTCCTCTAAGGTTTTAAAATTAAGTAGTTGAAATTGGGTCATTTTTCCTGTATTTGTTTTGTTTGGGCACAGCATTGGTACTGACTTTATAGTGGATGTACAGATTAATCCTCTGATTTTTTGAATTTTCTCTGAAAAGAAGCTGGAAAACTGGTTGCAGGCAGCAATACATTGGAATTCAGGCGGCAACGTCACAGGAGGGTTTGTGATTCTGTCAACTGTTGCAAATAAAGCTCGAGCATTATTAATGTTTTTGTTTATGACATCTGCAAAGAAAGCCTCTCTTGCATGTTTTAGTGTTAAATGATAGTTACGTAGTCTTTCTTTATAGATGTCACAATGAACGTGGAGTTGAGTTTTACGCCATTTTCGTTCTGCCCTACGGCAGAGTTGTCTTGCAGATCTAACTGTTTGTGCATTTCTCCATGGAGATTTCTTTTTACCAGACAAAACCTTCATTTTAATTGGGGCAATGGAATCAACAATATCTGAGACTTTAGACTGAAAATCATTTACCAACTTATCTACATCACCACAGCTCAAGGGTGAGGAAGAAGAGTAGATTTGATTAAAAGTTTCTGCTGTGTTTTCAGTGAGAGAACGTTTTGTGATGGTTGCTGTTTGTCCAAGTGGGTTAAAAGATAAAGAACTTTCAAAAATAACAGCGAAGTGATCCGACAGGGCAGCATTAGTTACAGAGACATTGGAAATATTCACACCCTTACTGATAACCAGGTCCAGTGTGTGTCCTTGAGTGTGTGTTGCTTGTTTGACATGTTGTGTTAGACCAAAAGTCTCTAAAATATTAGCGAGCTTTTTAGCCCCTCTGTCTTGGGGGTTGTCAACATGAATGTTGAAATCACCAACAATTATTAAACAATCATAATCAATACATATAAGAGATAGAAGTTCATTCAAGTCAGTAAAGAAATTTTCCACAAAAGTTGGAGTTTTGTATAGAGTTACAGTCAAAGTTCGTTTGCGGCCTTTAACCTCAATTCCAAGATACTCAAAAGAGGTGAAGTGACCCAAAGAGATTTTACTACAATTTATGGTATTCTTAAATATTGAAGCCACGCCTCCTCCTTTTTTGTGTTTTCTATTCTCATTGAAGAAATTGTAGTTAGGAGGCGCAGATTCAATTAGTACGATCGATTCATTATTATCATTCAACCATGTTTCTGTCAGAAACATAACATCAATATTATGCTCAGTGATGAAATCATTAATTAATAGAGCTTTAGCACAGAGAGATCTGGTATTTAAAAGAGCTAGTTTAAGTGACTTGGAGGCCAAGAAATCTTCAGTCTGACGTTCTTTTAGGCAGGGGAACAGTCTGACGTTTGAATTAGGTCCCCTATATTTTATGTTTCTGTTTCTTGTAAATTTTCTTGTAGTGATCCGGACAGGTAATGTCCTGTTCTGCAGTGCCGAGGGGCCAGACACATTCTGGAGCAAGAAGGGTGTAAAGATAAAGTCTGGACCCCGGCCTCAGACCTCAGAAACGCAGAGTGATGGATCCTCTGGGACGTTAGAGTCAGGTGGCTTAAATGAAGTGAGGTCTGCTACGTGAGCGCTAAGGAGAGACGTCCCAAGTACAACCTGTTGATTCATTCCATCTGTAAATTTAAGAAACTCCGGTCCAGAAGACATTTCTCCATGTGTATCTTGTGAATCCTGTGAATAAGTGGGTGAGCAGAGAGGGAGGGGAGAAGGAGGAATGGAACCAGTCGCTCCGCCTCCAGTCGATTTATCAGCTGTTTTTGAAACTGTTTGTTCCTGATAAGGTTTCTTCCTAGTCAGAAATCCTTGAGCCTGTTCTTCTGAAGCGATGATCACGTTGCTGTCCTTGTTGATAAAATGAAAAAGATTTGCAGTGAGCAACTTTATCCCATGTTTATTAAGATTGCGTCCGCTTCTTCCAAAAAGGTGAAAGCGCTGCCAATAGATCCAGAGGTTATCGATGAAGGTCACTGAGCTGGCAGAGCAGCTTTTAATCAGCCATTTGTTTATCATGTCCAGCCTGGAGTGTTTTTCGTCTCCCCATTGAGGTGATGGAATTGGACCACTGAGAAATAACTTCATTTTTAACTTTCCCGTAGTGTTCAGTAGAATATTAAAGTCCTTTTTAGAATCTCAGATTTCTGCTTTGCCACATCGTTGGCTCCAACATGCACAACTAAGGACTCAATATCTGGCTGATCAGCGGTCAGCGAAAGAACTTTACGAGTTAAATCAGATACAGTGTCACCAGGAAAAGAAATCACTCTCGTTTTCTTAAGATTGCAAACGTGACTGATTCCATTTACTGCCTCATCTCCAACAATAAGCACTTTTGGCATACCTTTCGTTTTCCTGGTAGCCGCTTTGTCTTTAGGGGGTGGATGTGATGGTCTTGCCTCATTGTTGGTGTTTGAAGGCGAGGTTTCACTCAGAGGCTCAGGCTGGAGTACAGAAAATCTGTTTTTCAGTGGGATTCCCACAGAGTCAGAATGTTTTGAGGCCCGGGCTGGTCGCTCTGTCCTTGGGAGCGGGGTCGGTGGAACCATTTTGGTTGCAGCTGCTTGTTTGTTTTTCTTTGGTGGAGCAGGTGTTGAGGTTGAAGGTGGGTTTCGGCTCAGAGCCGGCCACGCTGATTCGTCAAGGTGAGGGGTTCTCCCTGTCAGTCGCCTCATCGGATCTGCGGTGTGAGACGTTTGCTTCGGCTTGGCACCCAGAGCGTTCCAGGGTGAGCTGCTTGATGCGAGGCGTACAGCCTCTCTGTTGATTTGAGGAAGAGTTGTCTGATTTCCACAGTTAGCGTTGATTTCAAAGTTCACTTCCAGCTGTTTGATCTTCATTTCTATAGACTGAAGTCGTTGTATAATACTGCTAATGTCCTTGGGGTCGGCCGGAGGCATTTTGTCCTGGTTCAACTTGGAGATGAAGAAAAGTAAGGTAAAAATAAAAGTAAGAAAATCCCCCAGTCCTTAGGTTTGTAGTAATCCAGTTGTGATGTTGAAAATGTGAATATAACTATAAAAACTGTCACTTTAAAAATAGCTCAGGCAAAGTTATCAGTAAAAACGGGAGAGAGCAGGACAAGCTGTTGCTCCTTCAGCTGCCACACATAATACTCTCTTGTGTTCAAATTACCCAGAATGTTCTGATGGTCTGGAAGAGGATGAAAGGGTGTCTGGAAATAAGGATGAAAAGCAGAGCAGCAGCAGCAGGAGCAGTAGAGAGGCATTTTTAAAGATCACTGTTGACTTCTTGAGAATGATGAATCTGGATGACCTAGCTGACCTTCTGCAGAGCAGTAAGAGAGTTACTTTTCTACATAAATAATAAATTTACCAACATTTTAAAAATGCTTGAAGAAAAGATAGTTACACACTGATTCTTTGAGAATACCTATGGTAGTTGACACCAGTTTTAATTTGCTTCAAAGATTAATTAGCCTTAGAAGTATTTCTTTTGACATAGTGGACCTTTTACAAGTTTCTAATATTTACTAATCTCTTCTGTCAGGCAGTCTTCAAAATGTGAGGTGCTTGTCATGTATTTTCAGCTTGGTGTCATAGAATAAACAGTTGGATATAAACACTGTTTCTGTTGAGCACTTTACTGTGTGACACCAGGTATGCATATGCAGTTGTAAAAATTTATCTTTGAGCGCTAAGGTCTGGGTTAGCTGTTGATTACTATAAACTACGGGTTAGGACAATTATTAACACTAGCAATTTAGATCAAAATAAACATCTTAGGGCAGAACTTGATCATCAGGAAAATAACAGCCAAAAACTCTAGTAAAGTTTTATGCTCATAGTAAGCTGTTATGTGTCAACAATGCAGAAAACACCACAAAATACACAATAAAACAAAATTAAAATAGTGTGTCCTAAGCTAATTTATCTCTGCCAAGACACAACTTCTTACTTGAGTCAAAATCAGGAATGATGTCTGATCTGATCATCATACATCTCAATAGTAGGCTAGCTGATATTTTTTTTTGTTTGTCTGCAACAATCCGCTGGAGCAAAATTAATTAGATTTTATAAATAATGCTTTTGTTATTTGCAGATTATTTTTCTTGAACTCAGTGTCAAGGACAAATGCTTTTTAAGTGCGATGCATTAAAGCAAAACATTAAATCACTCTTAAATTATAATTTTATCTTTGTTATCTTTTAGAGTCATTCATCACATGTCAACAAACACTAAAGTCTAACCTGAAGAAGAAACTCCAGATGTGTTTGAAGAAATTGCTAAATCAGGAAATCAAACATTTCTAAATCAGATTTACACAGAGCTCTACATCACAGAAGGAGACTCTGGAGAGTCAAATTGTACTATTTTTATGTTTTAGGTATCTACCTACTTTATCCACCTCTGACTATAATTATTAATGTAATATAATAAAAAAAAAACACAGAAAACTATGAAAGAAAAATCTAACAAGCTTGGAAATCCTCAATAGATGGACTTCTTTTTGTTATTAATTTAATATATAGCCTTCATACATAGAACTTGATGAAGCTGTTTTTAGAGCAGGGTGTGTCGATGTTAACTAAGGATCTGGTAATAATATCTAAAATATCTTTAACTGTGAGAACAGTTAAAGTGAAATAATGTTTTCTGTCCTACAGAACTGTTCATACCTTTGGAACATCTCCACATTTTGTCATGCTTTTTTTTCTCCCCTCCATCGGGTCTTTTAGCTTTCAGCTGATAGAAACAATCATTCAATGATCCTGATATATAAATCTTTACTCGGTCTAACCCCAGCATATTTATCCACTCTCCTACATAGAACTGTCAGTTCTCGCTCTCTACGTTCCAATAACATTATTCTTCTGCATTTCCCACGCTTTCGAACTGAAAAAGGGAAGCAGGCATTCAGTGTTTTGCCCCCACCACGTGGAATCAGTTGCAGTCTGAACTTAAGATGTCGGAAATGATTTCACTGGACTTATTTCGAGCAGTTCTTAAAGATAGGCAACAAGATTCTATGAAACAGTGATTGTTTTTAAATTGTTTTTATTGTTTTATACTTGTGCATATGTATTAATTGTTTTTATCTTGTAACCAGGTTGCTATGTATTGCAAATTTTTTGCCCAGGTCCCTCTTGAAAATGAGATCTAGATCTCAACGGGGTTTACCTGGTTAAATAAAAGAATAATAAATACATTTTGTGGGCTCTAGTGTCCCCTGTATGAAAGTAGGCTGACAGGAAGGGTTAAGACAGGGAGCAAATATTGCCGGGTCTGGGAATTGAACCCACTATAGCCGCGTCGAGGACTCAAGTCCTCCAAATGTGGGTCGCGCTATCGCCTACACCACCACAGCACGCCTAACACATTTCATCATGTTAAAATGACAAATTTCATCGTAATTTCATTGTATTATTTGTGACCCATCGTTAAAGTAGATTTGCGGAGTGTCAACAGATGAGATGCTGTGGGCAATAAAAGTTAAATATTCAGTCATGTTGGTTTATTGTGTTTTTGAACTGCATAACCCACAATTTCTTTGAAATGTTTCTAAGAACACTGTTTGATCCTACTTGTTTAAATGGTTGGATTAAAAGTAAAGTTCTGAGTTCAGTTTTCACAGGACATCAAATTACTAAAAGCATTGAAACCTGAGCTCTGGGTATTTTCCTCCCTCCTGTTTCCTACATGCTCAGTGCGGTTTTTCTTTACATTGAGGAACAGCTGAAGCTCATTTGATCCATTGTTTATCTTATAATGCAAGTTTTAGCCATTATTCTATCTTTTCTTTCTAGTTTGGCACCGTTTTGTTTTAATGTAGCCTAAACATGTACCTCGCCCCAATCTTTTGTCAGTTTCTCATGCTTGGGCTTATTCTCTAACAACGTTCTTATTTGAGCTTTGCTGCAAGTTTTTGAGCTTCATGCAAGGATTATGTATTTGTTTTTGTATTTCTAATTTAACTTTGACACATACAGCACACTGTACATGTCCTCACGTATTGTGGACAAAGCTAAAGTGAAACTAAAATTGTTCACATATATTTTCTGCACAGTTTAGACCAACACAGTGCAGTGTTTGCACTGTTCCCATGTTTACACTGGGAACAATCAGTGTTCCCACTGTAACCATACAGTGTTTACCCACCATCATCCATGTTCAATCTCACTCCACTAATTGTTCCATAACATAGGTTGGCATTTACAGAGCAGCATCTGACATTTGACTAAAATAACTTTCAACTTTATTAACTATTGTACTAATATTAATTGATTAATCATATTTACAAGCAGTTCAAAGTGCATAACACAGATATGAAGGTTGAAGGTTCTTTTATGGATTAATAACAGGAAAGTTAACATTTTGTTTAAATATTCAGTAGGAAGTACCAAATTAGTTCCTGAGTTTTTGCCACTTCCCTTTGTGTTTCTTTGTTGGCTTGTATTGTTGCATAATAATGTCAGCTGATAGTTTTGTGCTGCGTTCACAACAAACGTGTTTTGAGTGTCAGGCGTGTCTGGTTTACATTCAAAGTCTATGTGGTGGCGTGTTGAGGCTGTGAATCGTCCTCAACGCGCGTCTAGAGTAAAATGTCAAGCGTCTGACTTCAAAGTGTACACGGGTCGAACTTAAAACGACGGTTTTTGATGCGATTACACCAAAATTATGTTTGGTGTAATCGCAGCATTATTGGATGCGGTCGAATGATGTGAGAAAAAAACAATATATGTAGAGCTGCAGTACAGGTGAGTGATCGTCTCTGTAGATTAATATAAAAACTGTTTGCAGATCGATGTGTCCCTGAACGCAGCATCATGGATCAGAGTGAGGAGCTGAAAGAAGGAGAAACTCTGCCTCAGTCTGAGAACCAGAGCAAAGCTAAGAGGTGAAGTGACCTTCTACTGTTTTTGTGTCTTCACTCTGTTAGAGCAAAGCATAACTTAAGCAACTTTATTTACAGCAAACAATCTGACGATGAAGTGGAACCAGAATCCTGGGAGACTAGGTCCAAAGTAGATATTATTGATTTTAAATCAAACCTGCCTTCATCTAGAAAGAGGTAAGCTTCATATAAACAATCTAAATATCTAAAATGTGATCCCAACATATAAAAGTATATTTGCCCATGGAAGAAAATTTGTAACATTTTTTTATTGTACTTTTGTTTTAGTGATTTATTAATTTATCAGGTCAGTAGGTAATCAGACCTGGGTGGGGCTGTAAAACAAAACCAAAATATGTTGTTAATCACAGTTGAGTTATGATGCTGTAATTAGTGGATTATATTCCTTAGTTTGGTTGCTTATATGGTGACTGACAAGTGCAAAAACATGAAAGATTCAAACTCCAAAACACACAAAGACAAAAAAAAAATGCAATCACAAGAAAATAGAAGCAAAAACCTGTAGAAAACAAATGCAAAAATAAATAAATTAAATAAATGTTGCAACTGCAGACTGATATTTCTTTTTTGGATTATTTTAGTTGTTTCCTCTTTAGATAATTTCTTTATTGTTTGTTTTTCTTATACTTTGCCATTTTAGTTTATTCCTTGTATCACTACAGTTAGTCTTATTCTTTGTTTTCCTGATTTGTTTATTTAATGTTTCTTTCTAATTATGGTTTCATTTGGTTCAAGTTTCTTTCTCCCATTCACCTGCTACTTCCTGTCATCTTCTTCTTCGTGGTTTACACCAGTGGCAACATTTGGTTGTTGGTCATGTGCAGAAAATGTGCTTCTATTGCAGTTTTGTGAAATAAACCAATTTTGATACTGGCAAAAATAAAACACACCTCATCATAGTGCTAAAACTTTTCATAGAAAAACTTGAGTTTTTTCAAAAATGCTGCATTTCCATTAAGCAAATCAAACTGCACAATTATAAGGTCAATGGAAACACAAATACTGACTCGTTTTGTTACAACCCATACAACGGATCTCTTTAGTTCTCCCTTTAGCTCTGCTGCTCCCAGCCTGTTCCTATTCTTTTGTAAATTTTCTGTTTGCTTTAATAAACTCTCATCAGACTCTCCACAACTTTAATCTGCATTTTACATATTGACACAGACAAAATGCTGCAGCAATAGGAAATAGAAGCAAAAGGAAAAACGCTGCAAACTTGCACCACACAATAAAAATGCTCCAGATGTTGGACAAATCCATCCATCCATCCATCCATTTTCTAACACCCTTGTCCCTAGTGGGGTCAGGAGGTGCTGGTGCCTACCTCTAGCTAACATTTCAGGTGAGAGGCGGGGTCACCCTGGACAGGTCGCCAGTCTGTCGCAGTGGACAAATCCAAGGAGATTCAAACAACATAAGGGACCAGACCCTCAGTAAAGACGGAATTTCAAGATTTTAATCAGATGTGCAGAAGAAAGTTGGAGGAAGAAAGAAAAGTTGCTCTATATTTAATGTCATTTTCAAACGGCCAGTTTTTTGCAGTAGAACATCAGCATATATGCGTAAAACTAGCCACTTCAAACTCTCCCTAGTGGTCTGGAGTACTTCCATTTTGTGGAGCAAAGTTGCAGCTTTTCATACTTGGTTGCTTCTTTTATTTGTGTTATTTTACTGTTTACTTCTAAAAAACAGGCATGAAAGTTTGAAAAAGGAAAAAAAGATATCTTTTTCAAACTTTAAAATATATATTTTTTATTTACAGTCTGTTTTTTATGTTTTGCTGTTTGTTCATGTGTTTGGAGAGCATTTCACCATTTGTTGCACAGACAGTGAAATGGTTTTGGGTCAGGCCAATGCACCTGTCAGCCACTTTACTCTTACTGTACATGATTGTTTTACATGACAGAGCTCAGCCCTCACTGCCCAGCTGTTCATATGGACAACTGTCAGAAAACAACCAACCTCCATCTCCAAAGAGGTGAGCTGTTTGTAAATGTTGTAACTTGGTATACCTGGGCATTTGTTTCTGTTTTATAACCATCTTGACCTTTTCACCTGTACCTACTAGCTGAATACAGGAAGTGCAGCTGACATTATGTGTTCAACAGAATTCAGCTCGTCTTACTTTTCTTTTGTAGCTGACATCCGGGTTAGATTTTAAAAAGAATTTCCATTTCTCCTGTATTTGCATCTGAAGATGACAGTTGCTATCGTGAGAGCACTATTTGTTTTTTGCTTTGCATATCGTTTGTTTGCAGACACACCCAACTGTGGGCATGTTTTTTTTGTATCCTGGTACAGATGTATCTTACCAGACTGGAAAAGTGAGTTCAGATGCTGGGATGTTTTACTTATGTGCCAAACAGGTTTCATTTTGAGATCTGATAGAACTTAACATTTCAGCAGGTTTGGTTAATCTTCACCATAGGATGATCTGTAGGATGAAACTTAGAAAAAAGAAGAGAACAAATGCAGAGCAGAGAGACAGGTAGTGGACTCTGAAAAAAGTGGAATGTTGTTGGGTTGAAAAAAATGATGCAGGCTGTTGGAACTATTTATTTCTTTATCAATTTGAAATTTGTTAGTTTATTCTTAGTTTACTTTATATTATTGTATTATTTACAGAGTTTATTGTACTCTGTAAATAATTGCTGATTTTATTTATTTTTTGTTTCATTATTGTTATTATTTGTTCTCTAAGCAAGACAGGAAGAACTGTGAGTCCATTTTCTATAACTATAGGGACTGGTATAGGACCAGCATGCATTGGGTTGGGTCCTCTGTTTTTTTTTAACCAGAGCAGGAAACAATGAAAAGTTTGAACTTTGTTATTTGCTTGCCAAACTGGACAAAATAAACCATAAAGAACAACCTTCATGTTTTGGACATTGGACTTCTTTTACCTGCGTACAAAACTTCACCCCAGTGCATCAGTAGGGGCTCATTGATGGAACATTTATTGGATGTTTGGTTTGACAGACAATCACCACTACACACATTCTTATTTGTCAGGAGATACTACCAGAAGACTGCACAGCTAAAATGATTGAAGAGATGGATAAGAGGATGCTTGGTGTCATCTGGAAGGGGTTAAGTAGATAATGAGACTTGGTGGTGGAATGAAAAAGTCCAGGAGCAAATACAAACCAAGAAGAAATGGATCACTGAGACACATTTCTGAAGACTGGTGAGAGTAGATGGAAGTACAGAGAGTCACAGCGTATGATGAAGGTTTGGGAGGTAAAAGTCAAACAAAGGACATGTTGAAGGATAACTTATATTCTACATTAGACAGGACTGAGGGGGATAATGACTTGTACAGGTTGGTGAAGCAGACAGATAGAGGCCAAAAGGACATGTAGCAGGTTAGGGTGATTAAGAGTAAGGATGGAAATGTCCTGACAGATGCAAAGTATGTGTTGGGAAGATAGAAAATGACAGAATGTAGAGTAGAAGAGGCGACTTGTGGATCAGGAAGCAGCTAAGATTAGTTAGCTTTATTCCTCTGTAGATCCTACAGTTATGTACGTCTCCCTTGTTTTCGAAAAATCAGCACCATAACACTTTTCCACCATTCCTAAGTGATCTCTTCACTCTTCAAGATCTTGTTGAATAACCTAGTCTAAATTGTACTGTCACCACTCCAAAACACCTCCACACCTGCACAGCTATGTCTTCAGGACCAACTGCCTTTCTCCTCTTCAAAGCCTTTCTCACTTTATTCTAACTAAAGCTGCAAACACCGGTGAAGGCCCTCGCAGCTCAGAGCCACTCTGGCCTTCTGGTAAACACAGGAGCTCTGACTCTCCCACCCAGTTGCTGTCATGAACACTTTCACATGGAGCACACAGTTGTCCTCAGGCAGTACATTTGGCCACTAGGATTTATGGCTAAATGCATCAAAAATTTTAATTTCTTTAGTGTTAGAATTATTCCCAACCCCCTGGTGTTTCCTCCCTCACTCTTTTGTGTTCCCATGTATCTTCCCAGTTTCCCTGTGCTACCTTCTCCCTGCCCTCGGCCTGGCTCTTGCTTTAGCGACTTACACCTGTTATCTATTAGGTCATCAGCCCGCCCCACTTGTGGGGAAAACTTTCTCTTCCTCTGTTGATTCATGCCGGTATTCAAATATGAGCCAAAAACTAACGCAAGGCAAAGAACACAAAGTATCTCCATCCGACAAAACCCACAAATGTGTAGACAGTTTCTCTCTCATAAATAAAATTTGGCGCATTCACATCCAAACGACACAGGAACTGTATCGGTCACATGGTTTTCCTTGAAATGACATGGGGTTTCGTCTTCTTTGCTCGGCTCCTGTGCCAAGGTTTCTGTGTCATCTGGCCCAGCACTACTCCTGCCTGCTACTATTGGTCCACCTTCTAAACTTCATTATGACATTAATTTTATTACCTGTGTGGATCTACAGAAGCTTCCTTTTTTTCTTGTGTGTGTGTGGAGAGCTGTAATGTGAGCAAAGTGTTTATGATTCCTCCACAGAGTGAAGCAGAGCTCAGAGGTTCCTAGTGGTCAGTCTCAACAACAGCATCAAACAAAGCTGGACTCCAGGGCTAAGGTCAGTATATGTACATCTACTGCTTTCTGTCTATTGTGTTCATAGTCATCTCTATGCCGCAAATTATAAACCAGTAGATTTTCCACCAGCACTTACTTTGTTCTAACAATCACTCACAATTGGTTATGTCGTGGGGAAAAAAAACTATTTCCAAGCACTGTTCAGGTAAACTCACTTAATCAGGTTTATGCATGAATTGTGCACAACTCAGAGAGCTTGTAGGACAATCAATCATGAAGCAAGTCTGGATGAAAAGCTCTGCCAGGCAGAGACAACACATGAGTTTTATACAAAAAGGATAAGGGATCCAAAGCATGGGAAACAGACTGGTTCCCATGCAGCTGGGGAAAACAACATCCAACCTTGTACATGTAACCCAAATAGTTTTACCTTGATGGGAATATACAGGAACTTAGAATAAACATATAGCAATACAACTAGCAGGTGTGACCTTATTGTAATTTTTCCACATCACTTATTTAGCTCCACTATTGGAGCACAATGAACAATGGCCCCAGAAAAGAACTGACAAGAGTCTGTTGAGGAAAATTCTCTATTGAGTTAAAGTTGATGGAAATATTGTGCAAATAATTTAGATTACATTTACAATAAAATTTCACTTTAAAAAAATTTTAATAGGTCATCCCCCAACTCATAAACCTCTAAATTTAATGGTAGTTCACAGCATTGGCTAAACCATTGAGGTCTTAGTTTTCTATTATTCCATTTTAGGAGCTGAAAAAGAAGATTTTCACCTTTGAGAAACGGCGGCTGAAAAAGGTGAAAAAAGTGAAAGAGATTCAATTGGTTTCACTGGAAGATATCCGAGTGAAACCACTGTGGATGCACTGGGTTCCAGACGATCCACTGGAAAATATCCTAGTTGAGCCACTGGATCTGGAAAGTGTCCCAGAACGTATTGCCTGCCATAAATCGGAGGATGAAGTTTTGCTGGAAGTAGAAGAACCGCAGATGGAGAGCGGAGAAGTATTTGAGAAGATCACACTAAGCTTCATGAAGAGGAAGAAGCTTGCTGACCTTCAAAGTAGTAAGACAATTTCTGTAAAAAGTGTAAATGATGTGGAATTGATTAATGAATCTTTCTTTCAATGGTGGTAAGAGTTCGTCCCACAATTGATAGGTTGCCGATTTGATACCTGCTCCGTCCAGGCTGGTGCATGGCAGCCATACCTCTGTTAGATATATATTTAGAGGCTCCAAAATGAGATTCAACTACTTTTGTTGCACAGTGGATTTTTCTTCTTTTGGTTGCATTTTGCATGTTTATAATCTGTGTAGTTTTTTCCCCCTTTAACACCTCAGACACTCTGAATTGGATCTGGTCCTCTGATAAGGAGGGGGACCACAGTAATTAGCTGCTCATAGAGCAGTGTTTCTCAATTACGGTCCTAAGGCCCCCCCTGCCCTGCATGTTTTAGGTGTTTCCCTTCTGCCACACACCTGGATTGAATCTTTGGGTGATTAACAGGCTTCTGCAGTATTTGGTGGCTTCAGAAGACGTCATGCAATCATTTAATCAGCTGTTCTGGTATAGAGGCACATCTAAAACATGCAGAGCAGGGGGGCTGAGAAGCATTGTCATAGAGGTATTTGCAAAGACTAATACATGCAAGATAAAGGGAGCTAAGGTAAAGTACAGATTTGGTGGAATACATATGTATTCCAGGTGAGGAGCAATGCGGTTCGAGAGCGTCGCAGAATCAGCTGTGTGCAGACCTGAGGAGTACGCTGCAGGCAGATTGCTACAGTTTGAAGCAACACAGCAAGCGGGGCTCAACCAGTGGCTCCTGGTACCAAATGTGGCCTCTCACCTGGTGTCTCTTAAAGACAGCTGCTGGACCATGACAAATATTTAGAAGATAAACTGTTTAATTTAGTGTACTGCTGAGGGGAATTGGAATAAATTATTTTCAACTTGATATTTGTTGTTTGGGGTTTCGAGTTGTTTGTTCCCTCTTGTACCTAAGACGGGGTGTGGGTCCATACTGGTCACACATTTACATTATGATGTTTACAAATTTTCAGTCTCCCTCCTTAAGTCTCTGGGTGCTGGACTGTGCATTTTGAGGAGTTTCCTTGTTTTGAAATCTGACTGTTTGACAGACCCCATTAGTGGAGTTAAATAGCCAATTGTGAGCCAGATTAGAGATGATTTTTGGATTGTGGGTTGCAGCCCGTCGGAGTAGATCTGAGGGTTTTTTTTCTCTTTTTCAACCTCTTTGGAGGAAATGTTTTTTTTTTGTTCCTCATTTGGATATTGTGTAGTTGGACTTGTTTTGGCAAATATTTTTTGTATTTTGTTATGCTGCGTAAACATAGAAACAGGGTGGTTTACAACAAAAAGCAGCTGATATTGGAAAAGCTGAAATAATACAACAGCTAAAGCCAGAAATTCAATAGGAGTGGAAAAGGCATTGTGGATGCAGAGTAGGAGCAAAGAAGAGAGAGAGAAAGAGGAAATTCAAACCATCTTTACCATCCAGCATAAAGGGCAACATGAGCTCATTAGCTAATAAGATGGATGAACGTCAAGCCCTAACTAGAACTCAGCAAGAGTACAAGGAATGCAACATAATGTGCTTTATGGAGACATGCCTGCAGGATTGTATCCCTGACTCCATCTCTCTGCCAGACTTCCTGACTATACGAGTTTAGAGAAATTAGAGAAAGAGCAGCTGGCAAAAGAAGGGAGGTGGACTAGCAGTGATTGTAAACAACAGATGATGTCTGTAATGACTCAGAGGAACACAGAAAATCAGCTACGACACAGGGGTGAGTAATAAACTAATATTTATTTTGAAAGACCAAGCAGACAGGGCAGGGCTGATTAGTGTGTGGAATATACACTAACCTGGTTTGTTAATCATCTACTTGGCCGAGGGACTAAGAATGGAGCAGATGCTGGACTGACGGAGCGCTTAGGGATGAGTACCCGTGGAGGAGGAGCGTTGATGTGGAGTGGCGCTCCTGCTATCTGCGTTGGTCCATGATGATGGACTAGGTCCCCCTCCATGTTCAGCAAAATCACAATTCCTAATCCAAATCCTGGGTCAGACGGGCTCCAAAGAGGAAGTGAGCAGTATCTGTAGGAGTAGGTGTGGGTCGAGATCCAGATAGACAACCAGCAACAATCTGACAAGGGCAAGGTGAGGGGGCAAATCCAGCGAACAAAAGTGAGGTCACAACAATGAGGGCGAGATGAACAGTGCAGGAAAACTACTTGCATAATGTGTTCAATAATTTAGCAGCGTGAGTGTGACTGAGTGAGACTTAAGAAAGGAAACAATTAGATAGATACCAAGTCATGACTAAGTTGTAACACTGTCAGATCTGTGGATCCATTTTCTTTGGTTGGGTGAACAAACTCAGTAGGCTGTAGTAGGCTATTTAGTGTAACACGGAAGAAAAAGCTAAGGTTGTTGTTTTTCCGTATATCCAGTGGGTGGTGCAGGTTGCTATAATCGATAGTAGCCACACAGGGACACCTGCTAGAAGAAAACAAATGCACCCAGTACAACACTTTCATTCTACTGGCTGATAGATTGCCAAGCAACGGTAATTTTTTTGATCCAAAGACAAGCAGAAAATGATGATGAACATCAGGAAAGATGTTGTTCCTTGTGGAATATAGAAATACTTTTGAACCTTCCATCTTACCTGCATATAGCCTCTATCACTGAGGTTGCTTGTACTTTAGAATCCCAGTAGTTCAGCATTTTCTTGTCTGTGTGTTTTGTTTCAGTAGCAAAATTTGAAAATATTATATGTTGATATTATTAGGATTAAATAATAACTCAGTTAATAGCATATAAAAACTGAGAAGTACATGCTCTTTTAATGTTTTATCTAAATAATTCAGTTGTGTTTTATATATAAATCTGGCTAAAAGATTTAAATGGTTGGTTCTTAGATGTTTTGATTTAGAAGCTATAAAAATATAACAAACGGAAAAGATTTGTAATAATTTTAAAGTTAAATATATAACAAGTCAAGAAATTATATTAATTTGTTTTTTTGCATTCATTTAGAATCATTCACCACCTGTCAACAAACACTAAAGTCTAACATGAAGAAAAAGTTCCAGTCTGTGTTTGAAGGAATCGCAAAATCAGGAAATCAAAGCTTTCTACATGAGATCTACACAGAGCTCTACATCACAGAGGGAGGATCTGAAGAGGTCAATAATGAACATGAGGTCAGGCAGATTGAAACAGTGTCCTGGAAACCAGAAAGGCCAGAAACGGCAATTAGACATGGAGACATATTTAAACCCTCACCTGAAAGAGAAGAACCAATTAAAACAGTAATGACAACAGGAGTGGCTGGCATTGGGAAAACAGTCCTAACACAGAAGTTCACTCTGGACTGGGCAGAAGACCAAACCAACCAGGACATCCAGTTCACGTTTCCATTCACATTCAGAGAGTTGAATCTGTTAAAAGACCAGCAGTTCAGCTTGGTGGAGC
This sequence comes from Xiphophorus maculatus, assembly GCF_002775205.1. NCBI lineage: Eukaryota > Metazoa > Chordata > Actinopteri > Cyprinodontiformes > Poeciliidae > Xiphophorus > Xiphophorus maculatus. The sequence goes on from NC_036456.1 coordinate 26,592,593, forward strand.
TTGTTCACCACTTTTTTAGTGAAACCAGAGGAATATTAAAATTTGAAGAGTTAAAGGTTGTGTTCATCTTTGATGGTTTGGATGAGAGTCGACTTCCACTGGACTTCCACAACAATGAGATCCTGACAGATGTTACAAAGTCCACCTCAGTAGATGTTCTTCTGACGAACCTTATTAGCGGAAACCTGCTTCCCAAAGCTCACCTCTGGATAACCACACGACCTGCAGCAGCTAATAAGATTCCTCCTGAGTTTATTGGCATGAGGACAGAGATCAGAGGATTCACTAACCCACAGAAGGACAATTACTTCACAAAAAGATTTAGATATAAGAAGGAGGCCAGAATAGTAATCTCCCATATAAAAAAATCAAGAAGCCTCCACATTATGTGCCACATCCCAATCTTCTGCTGGATCACTGCTACAGTTGTGGAAGACATGTTGAACAAAAGTGATGAAGAGCAGCTGCCAAAGACTCTGACTGAGATGTACATTCACTTCCTGGTGGTGCAGACCAAACTGAAGGGCATCAAGTATGATGGAGGAGCTGAGACAGATTCACACTGGAGCGCAGAGAACCAGAAGATGATCGAGTCTCTGGGAAAACTTGCTTTTGATCAGCTGCAGAAAAGAAACCTGATCTTCTATGAATCAGACCTGGCAGAGTGTGGCATCGATATCAGAGCAGCTTCAGTGTGCTCAGGAGTGTTCACACAGATCTTCAGAGAAGAAAGAAGTTTGTACCAGAGTAAAGTATTCTGCTTTGTCCACCTGAGTGTTCAGGAGTTTCTGGCTGCTCTTCATGTTCACTTCACCTTCATCAAATCAGGAATCAATCTGCTGGCAAAGGAAGAAATGAAATCAAAGGACTTTGAAACAAGACGCCATGAATCCTCAGAGATAGAAATGTACAAGAGTGCTGTGGACATGGCCCTAGAGAGTCCAGATGGACACCTGGACTTGTTCCTCCGCTTTCTACTTGGTCTTTCACTGGAGACCAATAGGTGTCGCTTAGGAGGCCTTGTGAGACAGACGGAAGAAAGCTTGACAGCTAACACACACACAGCCCAGTACATCAGAGAGAAGATGAATAATCATCTGTGTGTTGAGAAAAGCATCAATCTGTTCCACTGTCTAAGTGAACTAAATGATCAGTCTCTGATGGAGGAAATCCAACAATCTCTACGTACAGGAAGTCTTTCAGCACACCAGCTGTCTCCTGCTCAGTGGTCAGCTCTGCACTTCATCCTACTTTCATCAGAGAAAGATCTGGAGACATTTGACCTAAAGAAATACTGTGCTTCACAGGAAGCTCTTCAGAGATTGCTGCCAATAGCCAACACCTCCAGCAAAGCTATGTAAGTACAGGTGTAGTCAGTTTTATAAAAGTGCCTAATAACGATAATACAATTACTTTGTATTATCTTTGTCTTTTCAGACTGAGTGGGTGTAACCTCTCAGAGAGAAGTTGTGAAGCTCTGTCCTCATTTATCAGCTCAACGACCTCTAGTCTGAGAGATCTGGACCTGAGTAACAATGACCTGACAGATTCAGGAGTGAAGCTGCTCTGTGAGGGACTGATGAGTCCCAACTGTGAACTCAAGATTCTCAGGTAATTTAAATTCTATGTTTCACATTTTATGTAAAATATAGAGTGTAAAATTCTTTCCATCTATCCATCCATCTTCTTCCGCTTATCCGGGGTCGGGTCGCGGGGGTAGCAGCTTCAGAAGGGAGGCCCAGACTTCCCTCTCCCGGCCACTTCTTCCAGCTCTTCCGGGGGAATCCCGAGGCGTTCCCAGGCCAGCCGAGAGACATAGTCCCTCCAGCGTGTCCTGGGTCTTCCCTGGGGCCTCCTCCCGGTGGGACGTGCCCGGAACACCTCACCAGGGAGGCGTCCAGGAGGCATCCTGACCAGATGCCCGAGCCACCTCAACTGGCTCCTCTCGATGTGAAGGAGCAGCGGCTCTACTCTGAGTCCCTCCCGGATGACTGAGCTTCTCACCCTATCTCTAAGGGAGAGCCCAGCCACCCTACGGAGAAAACCCATTTCGGCCGCTTGTATCCGCGATCTCGTTCTTTCGGTCATGACCCAAAGCTCATGACCATAGATGAGGGTGGGAACGTAGATTGACCGGTAAATCGAGAGCTTCGCTTTTTGGCTCAGCTCTCTCTTCACCACGACGGACCGGTACAGCGCCCGCTTGATGGCAGACGCTGCGCCAATCCGCCTGTCGATCTCCCGCTCCCTTCTTCCCCCATTCGTGAACAAGATCCCGAGATACTTGAACTCCTCCACTTGGGGCAGGACACCCCCCCTGACTCGGAGAAGGCACTCTACCCTTTTCCGGCTCAAGACCATGGCCTTGGATTTGGAGGCACTGATCCCCATCCCGGCCGCTTCACACTCGGCTGCGAACCGCTCCAGCGAGAGCTGCAGATCACAATCTGATGAAGCCAAAAGGACCACATCATCTGCAAAAAGCAGAGATGAGATCCTAAGGCCACCAAATCGGATCCCCTCAACACCTTGGCTGCGCCTAGAAATTCTGTCCATGAAAGTGATGAACAGAATCGGTGACAAAGGGCAGCCCTGGCGGAGTCCAACTCTCGCCGGAAACGAGCCCGACTTACTGCCGGCAATGCGGACCAGACTCTGACACCGGTCATACAGGGACCTGACAGCCCGTATCAAAGGGCCCGGTACCCCATACTCCCGGAGAACCCCCCACAGGGCTCCCCGAGGGACACAGTCGAACGCCTTCTCCAAGTCCACAAAACACATGTAGACTGGTTGGGCGAACTCCCGTGCACCCTCCAGGACCCTGCCGAGGGTGTAGAGCTGGTCCAGTGTTCCACGACCAGGACGAAAACCACACTGCTCTTCCTGAATCCGAGGTTCGACTATCCGACGGACCCTCCTCTCCAGGACCCCCGAATAGACCTTGCCAGGGAGGCTTAAGAGTGTGACCCCTCTGTAATTGGAGCACACCCTCCGGTCCCCCTTTTTGAACAGGGGGACCACCACCCCAGTCTGCCAATCCAGGGGAACTGCCCCCGATGTCCATGCAATATTGCAGAGTCGCGTCAACCAACACACCTTAAGGCTCCGCCCGGAGAGCCTTAAGGAACTCCGGGCGGATCTCATCCACCCCCGGGGCCTTGCCACCGAGGAGCTTTTTAACCACCTCGGCGACCTCATCCCCAGAGATTGGAGAGCCCAACCCAGAGTCCCCAGGCTCCGCTTCCTCAATGGAAGGCATGTTGGTGGGATTGAGGAGGTCTTCGAAGTACTCTGCCCACCGGCCCACAACGTCCCGAGTAGAGGTCAGCAGCACACCATCCCCACTATAAACAGTGTTGGTGCTGCACCGCTTCCCCCCCCGAGACGCCGGATGGTGGACCAGAATCGCCTAGAAGCCGTACGGAAGTCTTTCTCCATGGTCTCTCCAAACTCCTCCCACGCCCGAGTTTTTGCCTCAGCAACCGCCCGAGCCGCATGCCGCTTCGCCCGCCGGTACCCATCAGCTGCTTCCAGAGTCCCACAGGCCAAAAAGGCCCGATAGGACTCCTTCTTCAGCCTGACGGCATCCCTCACCGAAGGTGTCCACCAACGGGTTCGAGGGTTGCCGCCGCGACAGGCACCGACAACCTTGCGGCCACAGCTCCGATCGGCCGCCTCGACAAAGGAGGTACGGAACATGGTCCACTCAGACTCCATGTCCCCCACCTCCCCCGGGACGTGTTCGAAGTTTTGCCGGAGATGGGAGTTAAGGCTCCGTCTCACAGGGGATTCCGCCAGACGTTCCCAGCAGACCCTCACAACACGTTTGGGCCTGCCAGGTCTGACCGGCTTTCTCCCCCACCACCGGAGCCAACTCACCACCAGTAGTGGTCAGTGGACAGCTCCGCACCTCTCTTCACCCGAGTGTCCAAGACATACGGCCACAGATCCGATGAAACGATGACAAAGTCGATCATCGAACTGCGGCCTAGGGTGTCCTGGTACCAAGTGCACATATGGACACCCTTATGCTTGAACATGGTGTTCGTTATGGACAATCCATGGCGAGCACAGAAGTCCAGCAATAGAACACCACTCGAGTTCAGGTCGGGCGGGCCGTTCCTCCCAACCACGCCCCTCCAGGTCCCACTATCGTTGCCCACGTGAGCGTTGAAGTCTTTGTTTTACATTTTTAGAAACATGTCTAAAGCATTTTTTTTTGTGTACATTTTAAAAAGAAAACTGTACCAAGTATTGAGTTTTCTCTGACTTGGCAGTAGAGAGCAGTTGCAGCAAAAACAGCCTCATTGCTGATATGAAGTGGGCGAGTCAGTCCAGCAAAACATTACTATCTAGGGAAAAACATAAAAAATATAATACTTTTGAGTAATACAATGAACAAGGAATTTTTCTTACTTGTCTAAGGGAAATAATATGAAAGTTTTAATTTGACCTGTATAATACCATGCTACTGTAAAAAATATGTTACATGTTTCAGATTAATCAAGGTAACTCGAGTATAAATGCAAAATGGTCTTCACGTGAAAATCTTCACTTGTTGTAGGGATGTACAATATATTGTCAACAATATCAGAATCGACGAATGTTAGTTACATTTTCAAACATCAGTATTGATCCCAGCAACGATCAACAACCAGTGTCAAAATATATATCTTTCCTCCCAAGTCATAGTTCTCATTCTTGCTGACATGCTCCCCCCAGCAACAGCAGTTTGCAAATTGTTTTTATTTTGTAGACGTTCAGAATAAATGTGTAAAATTGGTCCCTCTGTATGAAAGTAGTGGCTTTAAACTATATCTGTAAAATATTCCAAGTTCTTCTTTTTTTTCCAGATTTTGTTGCTTTTGTTTACTGATTTGAAGGTATTTCTCTTTTTTAATCTACACAAAGTAGTCACTAACAGATTTTCACTTTGTTAGTGGGAAAAAGGGAATTTTTTTGTACATTTCCTAAAAATGTAAAATGTAATTTTGAAAAGTTACTTAGGTATTTGCTATCTTTATTATGGCGTTGAAGACTCAGCTGATGTGCACCCTGTTTTCACTGATTGGTTAAATGTGTCTAACATTTGACTGATCAATTAAGCTTAATTTGCTATAGGTAAATTAAGTCAGTCAACTTAATTTACTGGTAGTAAATTAAGTTGACTGAACATTATTTGTAATGGAACAAATTTGTCTAGAAAATGTCTTGCAGGTGACTAATCGGAGCAGAAACTAAAGAATGACATCAAAGGAATTGTCTCTAAACCTTTGAGATTAAAGTGTCTAAAATCACAAATTTGCTGAACGTTATAAAAAAATAAAGCATTTTTGGCAGCACTGCATGTAATGAAAAGCACTGAAGTTACTAGTGCTTATATTTATTTGTAATGTAAGAAGTTTAGAACCACCAGGACCCTCTGCAATATGAAACTGAGTATTTGTACTGAGGGTTGAGATGAGGATGAGAGCAGTCAGACCCAGGGCGAAGTGAGAAAAATGTTTTAATGAGGTCAAAATGCAAAGATGCTCTGGAACACGGCCAAGCACAACAAATGCCACCATGCAGCAATCACAGCAAAGGAACACAGAGGATCCAGGGATAATCAGATGACAGGTGAACTTAAATACATGTGAGGGATATCAGGACATGAGGGACAGCTGGAACCAATAATGGGGAATGACACATGGAAACAATATACAGTACTCTGGTCAAATAAACAAATACGTTGGTTTGGACTTTGCAAGTTGTTAGATCAAGTCAAGAGATGGAAAATAGTCTAGATTGATAAAATCTAGACGACGTTCTAGTGTGTTATAGAAAGTGGTCTAGACTGTGTGTTATAATGTGTTGTTAACAAAGGAGATTTGCCAAAGGACTGCCTGTGCTCCTGAGTCTGAGGTGTTTAATTCTATGATTGGTCTGGTTGGATCAGGGTGGGAGCTTTGATTTTTTTTTTTTTTTGTTCAAGTCAGAAGATTTTTCTGCTTCTGGGGATTAAATGAATATTTTTTGGTGGATATGAGACTGTTGAGGGTAACTGCAGTTTGTCTATCATAATGAAGTGACAGTAAAAGTTGGCAAAACATAGGAAACATTGCAACTATTTACAAGAAGATGAAGTTGGCCAGTTGAGGACCGTTTAAACCTTTTCCAGGTCTGTCTTCATCTGCCTGCTCCCCAGAATGAATCCCAAGAAGATCCATTCAATTGGAGAGAATCTGTTGAGATTAATGGGAAATATACCAAGATGTAGTTTTGAATTAGCAGAATTTTTTGACCAATGCAACCCCACTTTGTCATTCTAATTTTTAGGTAGCAACACTGGGAGATAGAAAATATAATATTTACTATTTGTCAGGCCAACAGGCCAGGATCTAGACTGCTGCTCAACAGACACGGTTCTCTAACCTTCTTAGCAGGCCAACTAATTATTCTAACAGTTCTAACCAATGTGTCACTTTGAGAATATAGATGATTTTTTTCAACATTATGTGTTTGTGTCTGCAGGCTTTCAGGCTGCCTGATCACAGAGGAAGGCTGTGCTGCTCTGGCTTCAGCTCTGACTGTGAACTCCTCTCACCTGACGGAGCTGGACCTCAGCTACAATAATCCAGGAGAGGCAGGAATGAAGAGTCTAGCAGCTATATTGAAGAATCCAAGCTTCAAACTGGACTCTCTGAGGTAAGGAAATATTTTCCGCAGCCACATAGTGCTACGCTATTGCTTAATGCTAGATTCAGAACTGACAGTGCAAAATATGGCAGCAGTCACTAGGCGAGAGGTCAGGTACACTCTGTACAGGCTGTCAGTCCATCACAGCATAACATTTTTTTTTCTTTTTTAATCTAAATTTGAAAACGGGGCTGTGACTAAAAATTGGATCTAATTCATAAACATGAATTGATCTTGTCATGAATTGTGGTGTGAAGTCGTGAGGCAAACGCTGAGTTCACAGGTTGGTGTACGAAGATAAAGATTTTAATGGAGATCCAAGATATAAAAGTCCAAAAACCCAGGCAGCACAGCTGAGTGGAAAGCTCTGGCTTAACACTGGTAGCAACAGGGCAACCAAATGGACAACAAAGACAGACTTGTAGGACACATAGGACTAGGACACGACAAAGACACAGAAACACAGGTGACATTAAATACACAGAGGGTAATCACAGAACGAGACACACCTGGGAACAATTAAGGGGTAGACAGGACAACACCGAGACCTAAAACACAGAGAACTCAAAACACGGAAAAAACCCAATCCCGACAGATCTATACCTTTTTAATTTCTTGCTGTATGTTTAGGATTATTCATGCTGGGATTTGAACTTTATTAAATAATATACAGCTTATGCAACAGAATGAGGAAAAGGAATCTGTTATAACTGAACTGATAGTACCAATAAAATATTAGACATTGGTAACAGAAAAGTGGTAATACCATCAAAACGCCTCCTTTCTTACAGCATGGAGCCTGCAGGACACAAATGGATGACAGCAGGTCTGAGGAAGTGTAAGGGCATTTTTGATTCATAGCAGATTGTCTCATCTTTACATGAATGAATTCAGAAAATTATACATCAGTAACGGCATTGTGTTTGTTCTGTCCTTCAGATTCCTGTCCACTAACAGTCGACCTAAACACTGTAAACAAATTCCTCAAACTTTCTGATGAAAACAGGAAAGTGACACGTGTGGAAGAGAAGCAGCCGTATCCTGATCATCCAGACAGATTTGATCTCCATCAGCTGCTGTGTACTGATGGTTTGACTGGTTGCAGTTACTGGGAGGTGGAGTGGAGTGGAAAAGTCTACATATCAGTGAGTTACAGGGGAATAAAAAGAAAGGGAGAGAGTGATGACTGCTGGTTTGGATTTAATAATAACTCCTGGTGTCTAATCTGCTCAGATGATGGTTATACTGTCTGGCATGATAGTAAAAAGGTTTTTATCCATTCCTCCTCGTCTCTCTCTGGCAGAGTAGCTGTGTATGTGGACTGTCCTGCTGGGACTCTGTCCTTCTACAGAGTCTCTTCAGATACACTGATCCACCTCTACACCTTTAACACCAAATTCGCTGAACCACTTTATCCAGGATTTGGTGTCGGGATCGTTCCAGGGAGTTGGTGCTCATTTTAGTCATTTTTTCAAGGTGGAAGCAACCTAACTTTTTTAAGTCCAAGATATGTTCTTAGATTAACATCTATGTAAGTAAGACTTTATTTTAATCCTGTGTTGATTCACATTTTTTTAAGATCAATTTATTTAACATGCAATTAAACACAAAGGTTTCTGTACTTTTTGTATGCAATTTACTAGTGACTGTGAAGATTGGGCTCTAGAGTAATGGAAGAAGATCGTGTGGTCCAAGTTCAGATTTACCCAGTCACACACAGTCATTATAGAGCTAATTCTTAATGTCTATATTCCTAAGATTTCATCAGACGTAACTCATTTGCATTCAAAAGAGTAAAAAACAACAAAACATTAAAATAGACTGACACCACTTCACAAAATATAAGTCATTAACAGGCAGATAATCTTACCAGCAGTATCTGAACCCAGTCTCTATACAACAATTTATCAGATGCATACACTCAAAATCTCAAAAACAGAAACCTCCAATAACAGTTTAAATTATGTGAACAAGTTTGATTTAAAAGAAGCCATTGTTGGCTCTTGAACTGTTGTATTTGTTTATTGTGAAGCACTGTATGTTTTTTTTTGCTTGTAAGATGCTATTGAAGTAAGGAAGGAACCTTGTGCAAATAACTACAAAGGGACCACAGACTCCACAAATCTGAAGTCTAAAAGAAGGAGGCTCTGAACTAGAAGATATATCTCCTTTTATTTTTAACTTAGTATAGGGAATCAATATCAAACTCTGATCATAGGACGACAGGCACCTAAAAGGGACAAAAGGATGCATAAGCCCTTTGATATTCACTGGTGCCTGTCTGTGAAGAGTTCTCCAAGTCAGTAAAATAATCTTAATGCATTTTTCACTTTAAACACATGTTGAAACTTTTGTATCAATACAGATCTAAAATTCACATTTTCTGTGCAAAATGGCCCATCTACTAGTATTCTACCTAGCCTGCTTACTGCTCTGCCTAAGAGAATATAATTTAAAATCTCCTTAATAGTTTACAAAGCACTTCATAATAGAAACCCAGGCTACATTTCTGATCTTCTTCAACCATATGTACCACTCAGACCTCTAAGATCATCAGAATCAAACCTACTAACTATTCTGAGAGTCAGAAGTAAATATGGTGAAGCAGCTTTTAGCTTTTATGCTCCAACACTCTGGAATAAGCTTCCTGCTCATTGTAAGACTGCCCCTACCTTGTGTTTATTTAAAACAAGATTAAAAACTTTTTATTTGAAGTACCCTATACTTAATTTTTTTAAATTCTATTCATTCACTGTATTTAAAATTTTAATGTTTACTTTGTCTATTTTTAATCTGCTTGATTTTTTTTATTACTATCTTCTTGTTTGTTGTTTTTAACTTTCTTGTACAGGCACCTTGAAATAAAGCATTTTTGGCAGCACTGAATGTAAGGATTTGAGTTTCTCTGTGTGTTTATTTTGGGTTTCGGTGTCTTGAGTCTCTGTGTTGTCCTGTCTACCCCTTGATTGTTCCCAGGTGTGTCTCGTTCCGTGATTACCCTTTGTGTATTTAATGCCACCTGTGTCTCTTTGTCTTTGTCTGGTGTCGTACCAGTCTGGCATTTCGGTCATTCAATTGTACCAGTTGCTACCAGCTTTGAGCTTAAAGTGTCTGCTTATCTGTGCTGCCTGGATTTTGGATTTTTGGTATTGCATTTCACCATTAAATCATCTTAATTCACTTCAACCTGGGTCCTCTGCGTCAACCTCACCACCTCTCACCGCATTTCACGAAGGACCCGACCACAAGTACGGTGAGGAATGCTAAGAAAAGGAACATCAACATGGACCCAACTCCTTGGAATGAGTTAAAGGAAACAATGAAGGACTTTAGAGAAATTATGGCAGAGCCATACTTTGTGTTCAGATGCCTGTAGGTTACCATCATGCTCCTTTTGGTGTTGGAGGGCAGGTCTGCCCATTTCCGTTTGGTGGAGCAGCAGTGGGAAGCAGGGTGGGAACGCCAGACAGCTATTGCCGTCATGGCTGGCGACCATCTGTCTCCTAAGCCGAACTTTCGTTCCACCGCTCCAGCATCTCCGGGACCAGTACCACCTCCAGCCGGAGCTCCAGCATTCACCTCAGCTCCAACCACGCCTCTAGTGCCCGCCCCTGTAGGTGGGTTCTCTGCCCTTGTAGGTGGGTTCTCCGCCCCTGTGGGTGGGAGTTCTCCCTCTCCCTGTGGCCCCTCATTGCCCCCCTAGAGACTCCTCGTCGCCCACCGGATCCGCCTCCGTGGGGTCTGCCGAGGCCAGAGCTCTTCTGCCGACGCCCCCACGATGGGTCCACCTCCTGCGCCAACGCTGGCCCCCAGACCCGCCTCCATGGGTCAGTCTCCTACGCCGGTTCCTGGACCTCCCACGAGGGGTTCACCTCCTGCGTCACTGCCCACCCTGATTGGGTTGTTTTTGACTCTGGCCCCCCGTCCAGCACCCCTCCGCCCACCTTAGTGTTTTTGTTTTTTACTATTTGGGCATCTTGGAGCTGCCCTGGGAGGGGGTACTGTAGGGATTTGAGTTTCTCTGTGTATTTATTTGGGGTTTCTGTGTCTTGAGTCTCCATGTTGTTTTTTCTACCCCTTGATTGTTCCCAAGTGTGTCTCATTCCGGGATTACATTTTGTGTATTTAATACCGCCTGTGTCTCTGTGTCTTTGTCGGATCCATGTCGTACCAGTCTATCTGTTCTGTCGTGTCGCATTTAATGTTGCCAGTTGCTACCAGTTGTGAGCATTTGCCTCCCGCTCATCTGTGCTGCCTGGATTACTGTGATTTTTGGATTATTAAATCATCAAATTCACTTCTACCTGGGTCCTCTGCATCAGCTTCACCACTCTACAACTGCATCTCATGACAGAAACTTTTAAAATAAAAACAAATATTGTTGGTATGAACAAAAACAACATAAATCCATAACAGAGAACATTAAATATAACATAATGTTAGGTCTATTACCTGACATTCTCGCTGGACAAAAATAAGGACACAGAGAGACTGTTAAATTTCTTACAATTGAACGGCGAACTCTGCCCAGGGACAACTCCTTATCTCTGTCTCCGGACCAGTTCTAACGTGCTCCTTTGCAATTGCATATTTATTACATTGAGTCGTGGTTTAAGTTACAAATCATTTGCATAGAAGGTGCGGAAAACAGAAACCACAGCTGTCAACACAGAGTCTCTTCTTAAACAATGGTGTCATCCTGCATTTCCAGTTCCCGAGATTCTCTGGGTCATAAACTCAAGTTCTTGTGTCCCTCTAGGTTATAAAACTTTGAACCTTAGTCTTTGATGATCTCTCCTTTTAGGTGTCACTCTTATCTCCAGGCCATCTATCTCCCAATTCGGCTTGCTTCCTGCTGCTAAAGGCACACACACTCTGAGAGCAGACATAGATTCTCACAGTCCTTAAAGTCTACTTTAATATTTATATTTGTATTTATCTAAAAACCTAACACATAACATTGTTAATCTTTCTCTCTCTGTCCTCTTCCGGTCTTGTTCTCTATCATTCAGTCCAACTAACAGCAGTGATGAAGGTTCATATGCAGTTCAGCTGATGATGGAGGATTTTCCCAGATGGACCATCAATATGACTTGTTGGGATGGTTCAACGTATTCACTGAGCACCAACAGCTTCATGAGCCAAATCTCTGTCCAGTTTATTTTCAAAAGTTTGATTTATTGTTTCAATCAGCTTGTTTTACCTGACAAAAAGAAACACTGGTGTAAATAAATTAAATATTCAATAATTGTCTGTTTAAAGATGATCAATAACTAAAGATTATTAAAGGACATCAGGCTTTTAACTTCCATATACAGAAATGTAATACAAGAAGATCACCTACTAAGGATTATATGACCAAAGTGTAAATTTACTGAATTCATCTGCCCACTTGTTCATCTAGACAAACCATTTTGAATATGTTTTAATATATTCAATATAATTCAGATATTAGTTTATCTGAATTATTTTTCCCTGCATTGCTCCAGTGGATCCTGCAGCTCCGTCCTGCACAGCAGGTGAATATCTGCCCAGGTTTCTGCCTCCAACTCCTGAACATGGAGCTCAGATCTTCATAAACGTTACTGAGACGATAGAAATCAACATCAGAGCAGAGGCGACTCAGTCTGTGTGAGTAGAAATAAATATTGTTTCTAATCAGAGATAAGCTTCTAAATAATTCAAGGTGAAAATCTGAAATTTTATCTTTATCGTGTTAAAATAACACAATGACTCCAAACTGGTACAAAACACATAAAACCTGGACATTAATTATTTTTAGCTGTCAGATCATTTTGATACAGAAATCATAACAGATGTTTTCAGGACATTTTGCACATGTAACCAAACAGACTGATGTGTTTCCTGTGTGTTAAAGGATCACTGAGCTCCTGTTCAGCGGACCGTTCAGCACGACCAAGAGTTCATCTGGTTCAGGAAATTTCATTTTAAAATGGACGCTGTCTGACATTGATGATAATGAAAGCCATCCCATTTGTTTTGCTGTCCAGGCAAAGTCTGTATCTGATCACAAGTTTCAAAAGTTCTTATACTCAGTGGTGGATGTTGTGTGTCTTGTCTCTATGCTGCTGTAACTGCGAAATAATTTCCCTGCTGGGATGAATAAAGTAATTCTATTCTATATTCTCTACTTAAGTAGAAATACAGTTACTTATCTAAAAAGACTGATAAACATAACTAGTTTACTTTAGCAAAAGTAAAGTAACAGGTTTTGAAATGTACTTAAGTACAAAAATAATAAAAATAATGGTCACCTTCAGTGATACAAAATGACTTTAGGAAAATCCCTCCTGATCCTGACAGAAGTTGCTGAAGCAGTGATCCATAAGAACTGAACAAATGGACTTTCCCCACTGATGTGGGTACAATTATGAGAAAAGTAAAATTTAACCAGAGACTTTAAAGTCTCTGGTTAAACACAAAAAACACATATTTATGGACTAAAAAAATTTTTTTTGCATCTTACAGTTATTTTCAGAAAGAGTTTAACATTAAAGTTTTGGTGCTAAATTATCTCCCCAGTGCCTCCAGTTCTGTCTACCAGTCTGAGCTTCGATGTGTCATTGTGACGGTTGGAAACAGTGAGTCATTTCTTTCTGTTTGACCAATAATCTTATTTTTTGTTTCCTGAACTCATTATGTTTCTGCTGTTGTTATCCCAGTATCCTCCATAGCAACTCCAAGTCCTCCTCTCAACACATCTAAGTAGGACGATGAGTCAATTCTTTATTTTTCATCTTTGATTTATTTTTACTTTTTATGTCCTGAACTCATGTTTCTGTTATCTTAGCTGTGACTTCAACCACCGTTGCTCTCCCTTTGACAACTACAAGTCCTCCTGTCTTTATACCATGTTGATCTCTTGTTCTTCCAGCTCGTCTTACGGTTCTGAAGCTGAAGATCTCGACTACGCTGTCACTGAAAGACAATAAAGATAAAATCGAGAAAGCGGTCAGTGATGTCCTGGACTTTAACACAAACCATCACAACCTGAGTTTAATCCAAACACATTTCACTCAAATGTCAAATCAAAACCTGAAGTTTTACTACAGTGTTAATCAGATTCTGTTCAGTATATTTTATAATTCACCACTGACTGTATCTCACATTCATCTCATGTTTTCTTCTGCAGATTAAAGATGAACTGATCAGACGAGGGCTGCCTCCAGACATAAAGGTCCGCCTGCTGAGCGACGGTTCAGTGAAGATTAAAGAAACAGCTGCCCCCTAGTGGCTAACAATGAGAATGAATCTGATCCAAAATGTTTGTCTTGGTTTATCTGTTTTTACTTCCTGTTCCTTCTATGTAGGGATTATGGTTGCTTTAGGTAGTCGGACTAAACTTACTTATGACATTAAGCAAAAATAGAGAGAATTTCTATTTCTGTGTGAATTTTAAAAAATCATGATACTTTCATAAAGAAGTTAATGAAACAGCTGCCCCCTAGTGGCTAAATGTGATAATGAATCTGTTTCATTAAGAGAAATGTATCTGTTTTAATTTTAGGGACTTGTGTTTGTTTTAGGTAGTGGACTAAACGTAGTTAAGAAAATAATAATTTTTTTTCTGTGTTACAATCTTTACAAATTGCAGATAATTCCTCTTCCATGTGTAACATTTATGGCTGTGGGTTTTTTATTGACCTTTATATCATATCATGTTCTGTGGTGGTATTTCTGTGGAGCTCATGATTTTTATGTGATCATTTTATTTGCATATTTTGTATGTGGAGATTTTATAAATGCATATAGGCTGGAAAACAGTGGAGTATAAAATAAAATCAATCAATATTGAGAGTCTTCAAAAAAAGCGTTTTAAATTAATAAATAATGAAAAATGAACCACTAAGCCTCTGTGTGAAACTAAACTTTCATACTTGGGTGTAGTTTTTCCTAATACTCGGTCTTCTCCGATCTTTTGGCCAGAGAAAATCGGCTAAAATCCCGTTTTGGGTTTTTGAATTGCTGAATGGTTTTGTTTCCACCAAGCTGCTGGGATTGTTGCATCATCAGCTGAAATTTTATTAATGGTTGGTATTTGTAATCTGAAAATGACATTTGTTATGAATCTACCTTTCCATCCACACATGGATGAGGATTTGTGTTGTATTGTAATGTCTAGGAGGAAAAATGTAGCAAATATTGAACTGACTTTATTTGTGTGGATGTGCCATAAGTTTCTTCACTCAACAGAAACGAAACTGAAGTTATTACCTTTGGACCTAAAGAGGAACGATCTAGGGTCAACGAACAGCTTCAGTTCTTACAGCTGAAAACTAGAAATCAGGCCCGAAATCTGGGAGTAATGATGAACTCTGACCTGAACCTTCAGAGACACATAAAGACGGTTACAAAGTCGGCCTTCTATCACCTGAAGAACATTTCCAGGATTAGAGGACTAGATCTAGAGAAACTCATCCATGTGTTTTTCTTTAGTCACATTGATTACTGCAACAGTCTCTTCTCAGGTCTGAATAAGACATCAATCAGATCCAGAATGCTGCTGCTGCTGTTCTGACTAAAACCAGGAAGTTAGAGATCATCACCCAGTTCTACAGTCCATACACTGGCTCCCTGTAGCTCAGAGAATAGTCTTTAAAATACTGTTAGTTTATAAATCACTGAACGGCTCAGCACCACAATACAGTAAAGATTTGCTGTTGTCATAGCAACCTTCCAGACCCCTCAGGGTTCACAGGTAAATAAGCTGAATTTACAGATTCTTTAACTAACTATAAATGAGTAATGATGAAATGTTACTCGTCAGCTGATTAGGAGTAACATTTAGCTGTTTTATGTCAAATTATTTGTTAGAGTTTTGGTTTTTTAACAGAAGGGGTTTGCCAAAGTTCTGGGCGTCGATTTCCTTAATTTTGGGGGATTGTGATTGGCCGATACTTACATGTGAAGCTGATCTTATCCTCTAATCTTATCTTCGTCAGCACTTGTGTCTCTGTGTCTTTGTCGGGTCCTCGTCTCATTTGGTGTCGTACCAGTCTGGTGTTTCTGTCGTTCAATTATACATGTTGCTACCAGCTCTGAGCTTTAAGTGTGCTTATCTGTGCTGCCTGGATTTTGGATTTTTGGCATTGCAGTTCACCATTAAATCATTTTAATTCACTTCAACCTGGGGCCTCTGCGTCAACCTCACCACCTCTCACTGCATTTCATGACAGAGAAAAACACTGAAGTTCCTAGTGCTCATGTTTATTTGTAATGTAAGAAGTTTAGAACCACCAGGACCCTCTGCAATGTAAAACTGAGTATTTGTACTGAGGGTGGAAATGAGGACGAGAGCAGTCAGACCCAGAGCGAAGTGAGAAAAATGTTTTAATGAGGTCAAAATGCAAAGATGCTCTGGAACACTGCCAAGCACAACAAATGCCACCATGCAGCAATCACTACAAAGGAACACAGAGGATCCAGGGATAATGAGATGACAGGTGAACTTAAATATATGTGGGGGATATCAGGACATGAGGGACAGCTGGAACCAATAATGGGGAATGACACACGGAAACAAGCAGAAGATCACGTGTCAACCAATGTCACGTGATCTTCTGCAGCACGTGATGGCTAAGCGGGACGCGTCATCATGACTACACAGGTGTGTTTTTACCTCCGCTGCATTTAGATGAACTAGATGTGAATCAGGGAATAGAAACAAAGAATCTGTTTTCTCACCTGGAGGAAAAACCTAAAAATATTTTTCACTTATTTTTCCTGTTGCAGATCAAATTAAAACTGAAGGTAAGAACGAAACAACGGAAACACTGTAGGAAATCTAGAGAATCGCTCTTTATGTTTTATTTCTCATTATGCGGTAAAACAGCAGCTGTTTAGTCACGATGAATGATCCGAACGGGTCTCGTTTATTTTCGCTATTTCATTTATTTCTAACAAAACTCCGGTTAGGGCTGTGTGTTGGTTTGTTGGTGGTCAGCAGTTTAACGCTGAAACATTATTATTGTTGAACATCATTTACTTGTAACTTTATTGAAAACTAATTATATCTTA
This sequence comes from Xiphophorus maculatus, assembly GCF_002775205.1. Lineage (NCBI taxonomy): Eukaryota > Metazoa > Chordata > Actinopteri > Cyprinodontiformes > Poeciliidae > Xiphophorus > Xiphophorus maculatus. Next base: position 26,609,312 of record NC_036456.1, read on the forward strand.
AAACTAATTATATCTTAAGGATCTCCGTCAAAATTTGCAGGTAACTTTTTTTTCTGACATAATTTAACAAACGTTATGATCCGTTTCTCAGTACTTCAATAGTCTTCATAATCTTTTTTACTCTTAGCTACTTTTTACTTTTTCTTGAGTTAAAAAGTCAAATTGTACTATTTTTATGTTTTAGGTATCTACCTACTTTATCCACCTCTGACTATAATTATTAATGTAAAATAATAAAAAACACAGAAAACTATGAAAGAAAAATCTAACAAGCTTGGAAATCCTCTATGGATGGACTTTTTTTTGTTATTAATTTAATATATAGCCTTCATACTTAGGACTCGATGAAGCTGTTTTTAGAGCAGGCGTGTCGATGTTAATAAGGATCTGGTAATAATATCTAAAATATCTTATAACTGTGAGAACAGTTAAAGTGAAATAATGTTTTCTGTCCTACAGAACTGTTCATACCTTTGGAACTTCTCCACATTTTGTCATGTTAAAATGACAAATTTCATGATAATTTCTTTGTATTATTTGTGACCCATAAAGTAGATTTGCGGAGTGTCAACAGATGAGATGCTGTTGGCAATAAAAGTTAAATATTCAGTCATTATGTTGGTTTATTGTGTTTTTGAACTGCATAACCCACAGTTTCTTTGAAATATTTCTAAGAACACTGTTTGATCCTACTTGTAATTTAAATGGTTGGATTAAAAGCAAAGTTCTGAGTTCAGTTTTCACAGCAGATCAAATTACTACAAGCGTTGAAACCTGAGCTCTGGGTATTTTCCTCTCTTCTTTTTCCTATACACTCTTTTTTTGGTTTTTCTGTACATTGAGGAACAGCTGAAGCTCATTTGATCCATTGTTTATCTTATAATGCAAGTTTTAGCCATTATTCTATCGTTTCTTTCTAGTTTGGCACCGTTTTGTTTTAATGTAGCCTAAACATGTACCTCGCCCCAATCCTATGTCCGTTTCTCATGCTTGGGCTTATTCTCAAACAACGTTTTTATTTGAGCTTTGCTGCAAGTTTTTGAGTTTCATGTATTTGATTTTGTGTTTCTAATTAACTTTGACACATACAGCAGACTACATGTCCTTACATATTGTGTGCACACTGTGGACAAAGCTAAAGTGAAACTAAAATTATTCACATATATTTTCTGCACAGTTTAGTTTGCACTGTAAACACTGTATGTTTACACTGACTGTTCCCAGTGTAACCATACAGTTTACCCACCATCATCCCTGTTCAATGTCACGCCACCTATTGTTCCATAACATAGGTTGGCATTTACAGAGCAGCATCTGACATTTGCTAGTTTGACTAAAATAACTTTCAACTTTATTAACTATTGTAATATTAAATGAATAATCATATTTACTAGCAGTTCAAAGTGCATAACACAGATATGAAGGTTGAAGGTTCTTTTATGCTTTAATAACAGGGAAGTTAACATTTTGTTTAAATATTCAGTAGGAAGTACCAAATTAGGTTCTGCGTTTTTGCCACTTCCCTTTGTGTTTCTTTGTTGACTTGTATTGTTCCATAATAATGTCAGTTGATAGTTTTATGCTGCGTTCACATTAAACGCGTTTTGAGCGTCAGGCGTGTCTGGTTTACATTCAAAGTCTATGTGGTGGCATGTTGAGGCTGTGAATAGTCCTCAACGCGCGTCTAGAGCAAAATGTAAAGCAAAATTATGTTTGGTGTAATCGCAGCAGTATTGAATACGGTGGAATGATGTGAGAGAAAAAATACAATATATATAGAGCTGCAGTACAGGTGAGTGATTGTCTCTGTAGATTAATATAAAAGCTGTTTGCAGATCGATGTGTCCCTGAACGCAGCATCATGGATCAGAGTGAGGAGCTGAAAGAAGGAGAAACTCTGCCTGAGACTGAGAACCAGAGCAAAGCTAAGAGGTGAAGTGACCTTCTACTGTTTTTGTGTCTTCACTCTGTTAGAGCAAAGCATAACTTAAGCAACTTTATTTACAGCAAACAATATGGCGATGAAGTGGAACCAGAATCCTGGGAGACTAAGTCCAAACAGGATTTTACTGATTTTAAATCAAACCAGCCTTCATCTAGAAAGAGGTGAGCTACATCTAAACAATCTAAATATCTAAAATGTGATCCCAACATATACTGTAGTATAGAAAAGTATTTGCCCATAGAAGAAAAAATTTATTTTTTTATTGTACTTTTGTTTTAGTGATTTAGTAATTTATCAGGTTGGTAGGTAATCAGACCTGGGTGGGGCTGTAAAACAAAACCAAAACATGTTGTTAATCACAGTTGAGTTATGATGCAGTAATTAGTGGATTATATTCCTTAGTTTGGTTGCTTATATGGTGACTGACAAGTGCAAACACATAACAAATAATGAAATATGTTGCAAACACATGAAAGATTCAAACTCCAAAGCACACAAAGACAAAAACAAATACAATCACAAGAAAATAGAAGCAAAAACCTGTAGAAAACAAATGCAAAAATAAATAAATAAATGTTGCAACTGCAGACTGATATTTCTTTTTTGGATTGTTTTAGTTGTTTCCTCTTTTGATAATTTCTTTATTGTTTGTTTTTCTTATACTTTGCCATTTTAATTTATTCCTTGTATCACTACAGTTAGTCTTATTCTTTGTTTTCCTGATTTGTTTATTTAATGTTTCTTTCTAATTATGGTTTCATTTGGTTCAAGTTTCTTTCTCCCATCCACCTACTACTTCCTGTCATCTTCTTCTTCATGGTTTACACCAGTGGCAACATCTGGCTGTTGATCATGTGCAGAAAATGTGCTTCTATTGCAGTTTTGTGAAATAAACCAATTTTGACACTGGCAAAGAGAAATATAACCCTCATCATTGCTAACACTTTTCATAGAGAAACTTGATTTTTTTCTAAAATGCTGCATTTCCATTAAGCAAATCAAATTGCACAATTATAAGGTCAATGGAAACACAAATACTGACTCGTTTTGTTACAACCCATACAACGGACCTCTTTAGTTCTCCCTTTAGCTCTGTTGTTCTTTTGAAAGTTTTCTGTTTGCTTTAATAAACTCATCAGACTCTCCACAACTTTAATCTGCATTTTACATATTGACGCGGACAAAATGCTGCAGCAAAAGGAAAAATGCTGCAAAACAGCAACTATCAAACGCTGCAAACTTGCACCACACAATGAAAATGCTCCAGATGTTGGACAAATCCATCCATCCATTTTCTAACACCCTTGTCCATAGAGGGGTCAGGAGGTGCTGGTGCCTACCTCTAGCTAACATTTCGAGCGAGAGGCGGGGTTACCCTGGACACATTGCCAGTCTGTCGCAGTGGACAAATCCAAGGAGATTCAAACAACATAAGGGACCAGACCTTCAGTAAAGACGGGATTTCAGGATTTTAATCAGATTTGCAGAAGAAAGTTGGAGGAAGAAAGAAAAGTATATTTAATGTCTTTTTCAAACTGACAGTTTGTTGCAGTAGAACATCAGCATATTTGCGTAATACTTGCCACTCCAAACTCCCCCTAGTGGTCTGGAGTACTTCCATGTTGTGGAGCAAAGTTCCAGCTTTTCATACTTGGTTGTTTCTCTTATTTGTGAAAACCAGCGATCAGCCCGAGACCTGGGAGTAGTGATGGACTCTGACCTGAACCTCCAGAGCCACATAAAGACAGTTACAAAGTCGGCCTTCTATCACCTGAAGAACATTTCCAGGATTAAAGGATTAATGTCTCAGCCAGATCTAGAGAAACTCATCCATGAGTTCATCTTCAGTCGTACTGATTATTGCAACAGCGTCTTCACAGGTCTGTCCAACAAATCAATCAAACAGCTGCAGCTGATCCAGAATGCTGCTGCTGGCGTTCTCACTAAAACCAGGAAGATAGAGCACATAACACCAGTTTTAAAGTCCCTCCACTGGCTCCCTGTAGCTCAAAGAATAGACTTTAAAATACTGTTGTTAGTTTATAAATCACTGAACGGCTTAGCACCACAATACATTAAAGATCTGCTTTTATTCTATCAACCTTCCAGACCTCTCAGGTCCTCCGGTTCTGGTTCTGCTCTGCATCCCCAGAACCAGAACCAAACGAGGAGAAGCAGCTTCCAGCATCTATGCACCAAAAATTTGGAACAAACTTCCAGAAAACTGTAAAACAGCTGAAACACTGACTTCTTTTAAATCTCAACTGAAAACCCACCTGTTTAGAATTGTATTTGAAATGTAATCAATTACAAATTTATTGATGTAACTTGACTTAATGATTGATTCTATATTGCATTGTGATTCTGTGTTTGTAATGATGTAAAGCACTTTGAAATGTCTTGCTGCTGAAATGTGCTATACAAATGAAATTTGATTGATTGATTTTACTGTTAAAAAAACAGGCATGAAAGTTTGAAAAAGAGAAAAAAAATCTTTTTCAAACTTTTAAATATTTTTTTTAATTTACAGTCTGATTTTTGTGTTTGTGTTGTGCTGCATCATGTGTTAGAAGCCCATTTCACCATTTATTGCACAGATGGTGAAATGGTTTAGGGTCAGGCCAATGCACCTGTCAGCCACAGTACTCTTACTGTACATGATTGTTTTACATGACAGAGCTCAGCCCTCACTGTCCAGCTGTTCATCTGGACAACTGTCAGAAAAAGACCAACCTCCATCTCCAAAGAGGTGAGCTGTTTGTAAATGTTGTAACTTGGTATATCTGGGCATTTGTTTTTGTTTTATTACCATCTTGACCTTTTCACTTGTACCTACTAGCTGAATACAGGAAGTGCAGCTGACATTATGTGTTCAACAGCATTCAGATCGCCTTACTTTTCTTTAAGAATTTCCATTACTTCTGTATTTGCATCTGAAGATGACAGTTGCTATGGTGAGAGCACTATTTGTTTTTTGCTTTGCATATTGTTTGTTTGCAGACACACCCAACTGTGGACCTGTTTTTTTTGTATCCAGGTACAAGTGAGTTCAGATGGTGTTTTACTTGTGTGCTAACTATGTCACACAAGTTAGTACACAAGGAACACAGGAACTGTATCCGTCACATGGTTTTTCTTAAAATAACACAGGGTTTCGTCTTGTTAGCTCGGTGCATGTGTCGAGGTTTCTGTGTCGTCTGGCCCTTCACTACTCCTGACTGCTACTATTGGGTCCACCTTCTAAACGTCATTATGACATTAATTTTGTTACCTGGCTGGATCTACAGAAACGTCCTTTTTTTTCTTGTGTGTGTGGAGAGCTGCAATGTGAGCAAAGTGTTTATGATTCCTCCACAGAGTGAAGCAGATCTCAGAGGTTCCTAGTGGTCAGTCTCCCCAACAGCATCAAACAGAGCTGGACTCCATATTTAAGGTCAGTAAATGTACATCTACTGCTTTCTGTCTATTGTGTTCATAGTCATCTCTTTGCTGCAAATTATAAACCAGTGGATTTTCCACCAGCACCTATTTTGTTCTAACAATGACTCACAATTGGTTATTTAGCTCCACTATTGGAGCACAATGAACAATGGCCCCAGAAAAGAACTGACAAGAGTCTGTTGAAGAAAATTCCCTATTGAGTTAAAGTTGATGGAAATATTGTGCAAATAATTCAGATTACATTTACAATCAAATTTCCCTTTTAAAAAATGTTAATAGGTCATCCCCCAACTCACAAACCTCTAAATTTAATGGTAGTTCACAGCATTGGCTAAACCATTTAGGTCTTAGTTTTCTGTTATTCCATTTTAGGAGCTGAAAAAGAAGATTTTCACCTTTGTGGAAAGTGAGCTGAAAAAGATCCAAATGGTTCTGGGTTCAGATTACCCAGAAGGTTTAGATGAGAATAAGGAGGAGGATGAAGTTTTGGCAGGTGAAAATAAACAGCAGATGAAGAAGAGCAGAGAAGCATTTGAGAAGATCACAGAGCAGTTCCTGAGGATGATGAACCAGGAGAAGCTTGCTGACCATCTTCAAAGCAGTAAGACAATTTCTGTAAAAAGTGTAAATGCTGTGGAATTGATTAATGAATCTTTCTTTCAATGGTGCTAAGAGTTCGTCCCACAATCAATAGGTTGAAGATTTGATACCTGCTCCGTCCAGGCTGGTGCATGGCAGCCATACCTCTGTTAGATATATATTTAGAGGCTCCAAAATTAGGTTCAAGTACATTTGTAGCACAGTGGATTTTTCTTCTTTTGGTTGCATTTTGCATGTTTATATTCTGTGTAGTTTTTTCCCCTTTAACACTTCAGACACTCTGAATTGGATCTGGTCCTCTGATAAGGAGGGGGACCACAGTAATTAGCTGCTCATAGAGCAGTGTTTCTCATTTCCAGTCTTCACGCCGCCCTGCATGTTTTAGGTGTTTCCCTTCTGCCACACACCTGGATTGAATCTTTGGGTGATTAACAGGCTTCTGCAGTATCTGGTGGCTTCAGAAGACGTCATGCAATCATTTAATCAGCTGTTGTGGTATAGAGGCACATCTAAAACATGCAGAGCAGGGGGCAATTGAGAAGCACTGTCATAGAGGTATTTGCAAAGACTAATATATGCAAGATAAAAGGAGCTAAGGTAAAGAAAGGGGAGTACAGATTTGGTGGAATACAGATGTATTCCAGGTGAGGAGCGGCGCGGTTCGAGAGCGTCGGAGAATCATCTGTATGCAGGCCTGAGGAGTACGCTGCAGGCAGATTGCTACAGTTTGAAGCAACACAGCAAGCAGGGCTCAACCAGTGGCTCCTGGTACCAAATGTGGCCTCTCACCAGTTAAATAGCCAATTGTGAGCCAGATTAGAGTAGATTTTTGGATTGTATCACTGTGGGTTGCAGCCCGTCGGAGTAGATCTGAGTTTATTTTCCTCTTTTTCAACCTTTCATTCCTGTCTTTTTGGAGGAAATGTTTTTTTTTACAACTGTTCCTCGTTTGGATATTGTGTAGTTGGACTTGTTTTGGCAAATATCTATTGTATTTTGTTATGATGCGTAACCATAGAAACAGGCTGGTTTACAACAAGAAGCAGCTGATATTGGAAAATCTGAAATAATACAACAGCTGAAGCCAGAAATTCAAGAGGAGTGGAAAAGGAGGCATTGTGGATGCAGAAGGAGCAAAGAGGAGAGAGAGAAAGAGGAAATTCAAATCATCTCTACCATCCAGCATAAAGGGCAACATGAGCTCATTAGCTAATAAGATGGATGAAGTTCAAGCCCTAACTAGAACTCAGCAAGAGTACAAGGAATGCAGCATAATGTGCTATACAGAGACATGGCTGCAGGATTGTATCCCTGACTCCGTCTCTCTGCCGGACTTCCTGACTATATGAGCATAGAGAAATTAGAGAAAGAGCAGCTGGAAAAGAAGGGAAGCGGACTAGCAGTGATTGTGAACAACAGATGATATCTGTAATGACTCAGAGGGACACGAAAAATCAGCTACAACACAGTGGTGAGAAATAAACTCATATTTATTTTGAAAGACCGAGCAGACAGGGCACACTGGATCATCAGCTGCAGCTTTGCAGGGGGCGGGGAGGAGAGCTCAGTGATCCAAGAAACACTTCAGAAGGAATCTGTTAGTGTGTGGAATATACACTAACCTAGTCTGCTGATCATCTACTGTACGGATTGGCTGAGGGACTAAGAATTGAGCAGATGCTGCACTGACAAAGGGCTCAGGGATGAGCCCATGGAGGAGGAGCATTGATGTGGAGTGGCACTCCTGTTACCTGCGTTGGTCCATGATGATGGACTAGGTCCCCCTCCATGTTCAGCTAAAGCATAAATTCTGGGTCAGACGGGCTACAAAGAGGAAGTGCGCAGTATCTGTAGGAGTAGGCGTGGGTCGAGATCCAGATAGACAACCAGCAATAATCTGACAAGGGCAAGGCAAGGGGGCAAATCCAGCAAACAAAAGCAAGGTCACAACAATGAGGGTGAGATGAACAGTGCTGGAAAACTACTTGCATAATGTGTTAAGTAATCTGGCAGAGTGAGTGTGACTGAGTGAGGCTTAAGAAAGGAAACAATCAGATACCAAGTCATGACTAAGTTGTAGCACTCTCCGATCTGTGGATACATTTTCTTTGGTTGGGTGAACAAACTCAGTAGGCTGTTAGCAATGAGTAGCACACTGCTAGTGGATATTTAGTGTAACACGGAAGAAATAGCTAAGATCGTTATTTTTCCGTACATCCAGTGGTTGGTGCAGGTTGCTATAATCTATAGTAGCCACACAGGGACGCCTGCTAGAAGAAAACAAGCGCACCCAGTACAACACTTTCATTCTATTGGCTGAGAGGTTGCAAAGTGACGGTACTTTTTTTGTTCCAAACATGAGCAGAAAATAATGATGAACATCAGGAAAGACATTGTTGCTTGTGTAATATAGAAATATTTTTTTAACCTTCCATGTTACCTGCATATAGCCTCATTCCCTGAGGTTGCTTGTACCTTAGAATCCTAGTAGTTCAGCATTTTCTTGTCTGTGTGTTTTGTTTCAGTAGCAAAATTTGAAAATATTATATGTTGATATTATTAGGATTAACTAATAACTCAGTTAATAGCATATAAAAACTGAGAAGTCCATGCTCCTTTAATGTTTCACCTAAAGAATTCAGTTGTGTTTTATATATAAATCTGGCTAGAAGATTTAAATGGTTATTTCTTAGATGTTTTAATTTAGAAGCTATAAAAATGTAACCAACAGAAAAGATTTGTAATAATTTTACAGTGAAATATATAACAAGTGAAGAAATTATTTTAATTTGTTTTTTTGCATTCACTTAGAATCATTCACCACCTGTCAACAAACACTAAAGTCTAACATGAAGAAAAAGTTCCAGTCTGTGTTTGAAGGAATTGCAACATCAGGAAATCAAAGCTTTCTAAATGAGATCTACACAGAGCTCTACATCACAGAGGGAGGATCTGAAGAGGTCAATGGTGAACATGAGGTCAGGCAGATTGAAGCAGTGTCCTGGAAACCAGAAAGGCCAGAAAGAGCAATTAGACATGGAGACATATTTAAACCCTTACCTGAAAGAGAAGAACCAATAAAAACAGTGATGACAACAGGAGTGGCTGGCATTGGGAAAACAGTCCTAACACAGAAGTTCACTCTGGACTGGGCAGAAGACCAAACCAACCAGGACATCCAGTTCATGTTTCCATTCACATTCAGAGAGCTGAATCTGTTAAAAGATGAACAATTCAGCTTGGTGGAGCTTGTTCACCACTTTTTTAGTGAAACCAGAGGAATATTAAAATTTGAAGAGTTAAAAGTTGTGTTCATCTTTGATGGGTTGGATGAGAGTCGACTTCCACTGGACTTTCCCAATAATGAAATCCTGATAGATGTAACAAAGTCTACGTCAGTAGATGTTCTTCTGACAAACCTCATTAGCGGGAACCTGCTTCCCAAAGCTCACCTCTGGATAACCACACGACCTGCAGCAGCTAATAAGATCCCTCCTGAGTTTATTGGCATGATGACAGAGATCAAAGGATTCACTGACCCACAGAAGGACGAGTACTTCACAAAAAGATTTAGATATAAGAAAGAGGCAAGAATAGTAATCTCCCATATAAAGAAATCAAGAACCCTCCACATCATGTGCCACATCCCAATCTTCTGCTGGATCACTGCTACAGTTGTGGAAGACATGTTGAACAAGAATGATGGAGAAGAGCTGCCAAAGACCCTGACTGAGATGTACATTCATTTTCTGGTGGTGCAGCTCAGACTGAAGGTCATCAAGTATGATGGAGGAGCTCAGACAGATTCACACTGGAGTCCAGACAGCCAGAAGATGATCGAGTGTCTGGGAAAACTGGCTTTTGAACAGTTGATGAAAAGAAACCTGATCTTCTATGAATCAGACCTGACAGAGTGTGGCATTGATATCAGAACAGCTTCAGTGTGCTCAGGAGTGTTCACACAGATCTTCAGAGAAGAGAGAGGGCTGTACCAGATCAAGTTGTTCTGCTTTGTCCACCTGAGCGTTCAGGAGTTTCTGGCTGCTCTTCATGTTCACTTGACCTTCATCAAATCTGGAGTCAATCTGCTGGTAAAAGGTGAAATGAAATCCAAGGATTTAGAAAAACAAAACCATGCTTCTTCAGAGACAGAAATGTACAAGAGTGCTGTGGACATGGCCCTAGAGAGTCCAGATGGACACCTGGACTTGTTCCTCCGCTTTCTACTTGGTCTTTCACTGGAGACCAATAAGCGTCGCTTAAGAGGCTTTGTGGCACAAACAGAAGAAAGTTTAGCAATTAATAAAGACACAGCCCAGTACATCAAGGAGAAGTTGAATCATCATGGTGTTGAGAAAAGCATCAATCTGTTCCACTGCCTGAATGAACTAAATGATCAGTCTCTGGTGGAGGAAATCCAACAGTCTTTAAATACAGGAAGTCTTCCAGCACACCAGCTGTCTCCTGCTCAGTGGTCAGCTCTGCTCTTCATCCTACTTTCATCAGAAAAAGGTCTGGAGATATTTGACCTGAAGAAATTCTCTGCTTCAGAGGAAGCTCTTCATAGATTGCTGCCAATAGTCAACGCCTCCAGCAAAGCTATGCAAGTACAGATGTAGTCAGTTTTATAAAAGTGCCTAATAACAATAATACAATTACTTTGTATTATCTTTGTCTTTTCAGACTGAGTGGGTGTAACCTCTCAGAGAAAGGTTGTGAAGTTCTGTCCTCATTTATCAGCTCAACAACCTCTAGTCTGAAAGATCTGGATCTGAGTAACAATGACCTGACAGATTCAGGACTGAAGCTGCTCTGTGAGGGACTGATGAGTCCCAACTGTGAACTCAAGATTCTCAGGTAAGATTAATTTAAATTCTATGTTTTACATTCTATGTAAAATATAGAATGTGAAATTCTTTGTTTTACATATTTAGAAACATGTCTAAGGCATATTCTTTTTATTTTATAAAAGTGCCTTATAACAGTAATACAATTACTTTGTATTATCTTTGTCTTTTCAGACTGAGTGGGTGTAACCTCTCAGAGAAAAGTTGTGAAGCTCTGTCCTCATTTATCAGCTCAACGACCTCTAGTCTGAAAGATCTGGACCTGAGTAACAATGACCTGACAGATTCAGGAGTGAAGCTGCTCTGTGAGGGACTGAAGAGTCCCAACTGTGAACTCAAGATTCTCAGGTAAGATTAATTTAAATTCTATGTTTTACATTCTATGTGAAATAGAATGTAAAATTCTTTGTTTTCCATATTTAGAAACATGTCTAAAGCATATTTTTGTCTATATTTTACAAAGAAAACTGTACCAAGTATTGAGTTTTCTCTGACTTGACAGTAGAAAGCAGTTGCAGCAAAAACAGCCTCACTGCTGATATGAAGTGGGCAAGTCAGTCAAGCAAACCATTACTATCTAGGGAAAAATATATAAAATATAATAGTTTTGAGCATAACAATGAACATAGAATTTTCCTTACTTGTCTAAGGGAAAGAAGATGAAAGTTGTAATTTGACCTGTATAATACCATGCTACTGTAAAAAATGCTACATGTTTCAGATTAGTCCAAGTAACTCGAGTATAAATGCAAAATGGTCTCAAGGTGAAAATCTTCACTTGTTGTTGTAGGGATGTACAATATATTGTGAACAATATCAGAATCAATGAATGTTAGTTATATTTTCAACTATCAATATTGGACCCAGCAACGATCAACAACCAGTGTCAAAATATATATTTTTTCCCCGAAACATGGCTCTCATTCTTGCTAACACTCTCCCCCCAGCAACAGCAGTTTGCAAATTGTTTATATTTTGTAGATGTTCAGAATAAATGCATAAAATTGGTCCCTCTGTATGAAAGTAGTGCCAAAGTAGTGCTTCATTGTTTTCAGATTTTGTTGCGTTACTGGTTTGAGGGTATTTCTCTTAATCTACACATAGTAGACACCAAGAAGTTTTCACTTTGTTAGTGGGACAAAGGGAAATTTTTTTGATATTTTTGTACATTTCCAAAAAATGTAATTTTGAAAAGTTACTACCGGCAAACATAATTTACAGGTAGTAAATTAAGTTGACTGAACATTATTTGTAATGGAACAAATTTGTCTATAAAATGTCTTGCAGGTGAATTATGAGAGCAGAAACTAAAGAATGACATCAAAGGAATTGTCTCTAAACCTTTGAGATTAAAGTGTCTAAAATCACAAATTTGCTGGACGTTATAAAAAATAAAGCATTTTTGACAGCACTGAATGTAATGAAAAACAGTGAAGTTCCTAGTGCTTATGTTTGTTTGTAATGTAAGAAGTTTAGAACCACCAGGACCCTCTGCAATATCAAACTGAGTATTTGTACTGAGGGTTGAGATGAGGACGAGAGCAGTCAGACCCAGAGCGAAGTGAGAAAATGTTTTAATGAGGTTAAAATGCAAAGATGCTCTGGAACATTGCCAAGCACAACAAATGCCACCATGCAGCAATCACTACTAAGGAACACAGAGGATCCAGGGATAATAAGATGACAGGTGAACTTAAATACATGTGAGGGATATCAGGAAATCAGCTGGAACCAATAATGGGGAATGACACACGGAAACAAAATACGGTACTCTGGTCAAATAAACATATACGTTGTTTAGGACTTTGCAAGTTGTTAGATCAAGTCAAGAGATGGAAAATAGTATAGATTGATAAAATCTAGGCCACGTTCTAGTGTGTTATAGAAAATGGTCTAGAGTGTGTGTTATAATGTGTTGTTAACAGGGGAGATTTGCCAAAAGGCAGTCTGTGCTCCTGAGTCTGAGGTGTCTACTTCCATGATTGGTCTGGTTGGATCAGGTTGGGTGAGAATGGGAGCTTTCTTTGTTTTTTTTTTATTGTTCAAGTCAGAAGATTTTTTGCTTCTGGGGATCAAATGAAGATTTCTTTGGTGGATTTGAGACTGTTGAGGGTAACAACAGTTTGACTGTATTATAATGAAGCGACAGTTGGCAAAACATGGGAAGCATTGCAACTGTTTACAAGGAGATGAAGTTGGCCAGTTGAGGACCGTTTAAACCTTTTCCAGGTCTGTCTTCATCTGCCTGCTCCCCAGAATGAATCCCAAGAAGATCCATTCAATTGGAGAGAATCTGTTGAGATTAATGGGAAATATACCAAGAATTGGCTGAATTTTTTGACCAATACAACCCCACTTTGTCATTCTAATTTTCACGTAGCAACACTGGGAGATAGAAAATATAATATTTACTATTTGTCAGGCCAACAGGCCAGCATGTAGACTGCTGCTCAACAGACACGGTTCTCTAACCTTCTTAGCAGGTCAACTAATTATTCTAACAGTTCTAACCAGTGTGTCACTTTGAGAATATAGATGATTTTTTTCAACATTATGTGTTTGTGTCTGCAGGCTTTCAGGCTGCCTGATCACAGAGGAAGGCTGTGCTGCTCTGGCTTCAGCTCTGACTGTGAGCTCCTCTCACCTGAAGGAGCTGGACCTCAGCTACAATAATCCAGGAGAGGCAGGAATGAAGAGTCTAGAAGCTATACAGAAGAATCCAAGCTTCAAACTGGACTCTCTGAGGTAAGGAAATATTTTCTGCAGCCACATAGTGCTACGCTATTGCTTAATGCTAGATTCAGAATTGACACAGTGCAACATATGATAGCAAACCAGAAGGTGATGTTCAGGATCTTTGACAAATGAACAGTTCTGGAGAGAGAAGGCAAGGAGGATTAATGATGGATTGGTTCATCTTTCTAGATAAATCTGAAGTGTAGGATAAACCCAAAAGCCCCAACCAGCCTCAGACAATGAATGCTAGTTTATGTCAGAGACGTCTTCTAGTGCAGCAAGGGAATTCATGCCATGTTGGAGAGATAATTAGTTGTCCATACCAGTAAAAAATGATGTTGAGCAGTTCATACAGAGCTGTGCAAAACCATTTAAACAGCTTCAACTTTAACAAACACAAAGCAATGCATAATTGCAAAGTGGAAACATGATTGTTGGTTGTATCAATCAAAATTAGTATCCATCCATTATCTAGCATGCTTGTCCTTGCAGGGTGGCGAGGGGTCAGGTACACTCTGGACAGGCTGTCAGTCCATCACAACATAACTAATAAGTTTTTCTTTTTTAATCTAAATTTGAAAACCAGGCTGTGACTAAAAATTGGATCTAATTCATTAACATGAATTGATCTATACTTTTTAAATTTCTTGCTGTATGTTTAGGATCATTTGAACCTTATTAAATAATATACAGCTTAATGCAACAGAATGAGGAAAAGGCATCTGTTATAACTGAACTAATAGTATCAGTAAAATATTAGACATTGGTTAAAAAAAAAAGTGGTAATACCATTAAAACGCCTCCTGTCTTACAGTATGGAGCCTGCAGGAGACAAATGGATGACAGCAGGTCTGAGGAAGTGTAAGGGCATTTTTGATTCATAGCAGATTGTCTCATCTTTGCATGAGTGAATTCAGAAAATTATACATCAGTAACTGCATTGTGTTTGTTCTGTCCTTCAGATTCCTGTCCACTAACAGTCGACCTAAACACTGTAAACAGATTCCTCAAACTTTCTGACGAAAACAGGAAGGTGGCATGTTTGGCAAAGGAGCAGCCGTATCCTGATCATCCAGACAGATTTGATCTCTATCAGCTGCTGTGTACTGATGGCCTGACTGGTCGCTGTTACTGGGAGGTTGAGTGGGGTGAGAAAGTCTACATATCAGTGAGTTACAGGGGAATCAATAGAAAAAGAGTCAATGATGATTCCTGGTTTGGATTTAATGATAAGTCCTGGAGTCTAGTCTGCTCTGATGATGGTTACACTGTTTGGCATGATAGTGTAAAAAAAGCTTTCATCCCCGTTCCCTCCTTCTCCTCTTCCTCCTCTGTCTCTGGCAGAGTAGCTGTGTATGTGGACTGTCCTGCTGGGACTCTGTCCTTCTACAGAGTCTCTTCAGGTACACTGATCCACATCTACACCTTCCACACCAAATTCACTGAAACTCTTTATCCTGCATTTGGGTTCATGAGTCGTTCAGGAGTGTGTTGGTTCTCATTTTAGAATAGTCTTAAGTGCTTTTCAAAACTAATACAACATTTCAAGAGCTATCAATGCATTAAAAACAGGAGAAAATAAGAAAAAGTCACATTAAATAAAACTGTTTTTTTTTTTTAAGAAATGACATAGTCCATCAATCTTAAGTCCAAACAAAGGAGAATTCTGGAGTCTAGGAACCACTGAACTAAAGGCTTTGTCTTCCTTTGTTTTCAATTTACCATAAAGAGTCATCAGCAGGTCCTGATCACAGGAACATGTGGCTGCAGTGGCCTTCTAATATTAAATGGTGCCCGTCTGTGAAAACCCCTTAAGTCAATAAAAGAATTTTAAATTACACTGTGGGAAAAAAACCTGAAATCAATGTCACTGCATCAATTTTGTAGTCATGTATAAAAACCTGTAGGATTTGTCAGAAGCCTGGCAGCATCATTTAGTATACTTTGCAACTGTTCTAGGTATGCTGAGATGCACAGAGTGCACTGGGGATCAAACCAAAGCATCAATAATTAGTTCAGAGAATGTGAGAATAAAGATTTAATTACCAGATGTTTAAAAGGAATGAATCAAAGACTGGATGTGCATCCAAAGTAAAGTCAGAATGTAAGATTTTGCCCAAAACCTCTCGGTTCTTTGTCAATAAGCTCTGTGATATGCATTTTTCTCATGAACATCTTTGTTCTCTACATTTGTGAAAACTGGTTAAGAAGTAGATTTTCTTAGTTGCTATTGGTAACTGAAGACAGTGTAATATAATCTACTTGCACTTTTGAACCATTTGAACTGCACTATATTCTAATGTTATGGTAATGACGCTATGCATCGTTTCTTTTCTTGTGATTAGATTTATTGCCAATTAGAAGAATAAATACTTGGAAATATACTTCTTCACCAATATGTTATAAGTGGTACACATAAATGATATAAAAGTGAGTGACATCTTATATTTTCACAACATTATTTATGTACATTATTTTATATCCTGCCCCATTAAGGTTGGTGTCAGGATCTGTGGGTATTTGAATTAGGTTGTAGATTTTTGGCATTTTTGGTGTTCCTTTGATTTTTCTACTTTAGTTTGCCCTGTTTTCCATTTCTGTTCTCCCTAGTAATTGTAGTTATGTTTTTCTTGCTTCTGAGTTATTTTCTGATGCTCTAGTTTATCATATTTCTTTAATCTAAGTTGTTCCTTAGTGTTATATTATTTCCTGTTCCCCGGTATTCTCTCCCCACTTTCCTGTGTCACTTTCTCTTTCCTCCCCCTCAGCCTGGTTCTGGCTTCAACTACTCACACCTGCAGTCAGTTAGCTTATTAGCCCTGGTCCATTGTTCCCACTATCAACCTCCCAATAGTGAAGCTCCTTATTCTCCAGTTACAACTCGCTGGTTCATCATGTCATCTCACCTCGTTCCCTCCTCCATGGTTCCCTTCTGTTCTCTTTTTGTTTCTGTTTTGGATTTATTTTTTGTTTCTTGGACTTTGTATTTTTATTTTTTCATTAACTTTTGAACCTCACCTTCATATCCTGCCTGCTGCATTTGGCTCAACACATCCTAACAGTTGGAAATGTCAAGTTTTTATTTTGGCTTCAAGTCTGTATGGTATTTACCTTTTCAGGTCAGGTTGGTGTTTACTTTTCCCTGAATAAATGAAATCATTTAAAAAATTGTTTCTTGGATTTAATATAGCGATCTTTGTCTGCTGTAGTAATTGTTGATGTGGGCACTTGACCAGGGCAGCATGAGAAGGGGGTTAAATAACCCATAGAAGACACCTGTTTATCTCTTAAATAAATAACAGTAGTCAGTGAGGAGTTGTAACTCCATTAGGTTGTCTAGGGACATCACTAAAAGATGTGCTTCAACAGGGCAGTATACATATTCAATGCAGGTTGTATCGCTGTTAACACTTGAGGGATACTATATATCCACCAGAGGGCAGCATTTCAATACTAGCAACTTGAACACATTTCAGATTCAAACTCACTGTAACAGACTGCTACACAAGATCTTTTCTGCCCACAATCATCAACATATACAATACATTTTTGAAGAATCTTGAATTAATGATTTGCATTTAATTTCCCTTTGGGATCTGTTAGAATATATTCTCATATTAACATGTCTTTGAGTTTTTTGTGTCGTGTTTGTGCCGTCTAATTTGCTTTGAAGTGCTTTTTTGCTATGACTAGTCACAATTCCAATTCAATATATCTTAAATTACATAATTAGTCAAGATATATTAAATGTATTTTTAGATATGAAGTAGCCTGTATAGGATTCAACTTGTGCAAATCCAACTACAGACATCGTAAAAGCAAATAATACCAGGCAAAACTAACGTAAGAGATAAATATAACTGTAGTTTCTGACTAGATAAAATTCTTTCTAAGTTATGAACTGACAGCTTTTCTTTTCAGGTATCTTGAATAATTATTCTGTCTAGTCAAAATATCTATTGCTAACGTATTATTTTGAAATGTCATTGAAAAATAAAAATAAATCAATAAATAATTTTGAAAAGGCACAATTTTCACTTTAACAGGTTGACAGGAGTATTTTTCATTCTTCCAAGCTGTTTTTAAGTGCTTTGTGTGAATTTAAAAACACAGTTTTTAAGAGATTAATTTGAATTTTTTGGTAGATATTTGAAGCAGGCTTCCAGTATGTTGAGTTTGTGTTTTCCTCATGGCCCAAACTGTTGAGCTCTTTATATGCAGAGGAATATTTGCCAACTTTCTCCAGAACACTCGGCATCATTGGAACCAGCCTTAATTCTGCAGGCAACTGTTTGGACAGCTCAGTGGCAGAACTAGGGGAGCTTACACACAATTCTTAATTTAGAAATGAAAAAAATGTATTTTGACATTTGACATAAGATAAATCCGATGATGCCAATTGAGATTTCTTGAAAGGCCTGGCTCAGATACTTCAAAATGTAACTGAAGATATTTTGATTTGTTATTTTTTACTGAACGTAAATGCAGATTTGCTATATTACTATCCACAACAATTGCCATCATTGCCATCATGTGTGGAAAATGCAAAGCAAATATAGTTTATATTTTTAGTGTATAAAGTTTCTGTTTCTGCTGCTTACAGTCCTGGAGGGCTGAGCTGATCTGAGACTGTAGCTGTTAAACAGACCAGAGGATAGAAGGTCAAAGGTTATGAAGTTATGAAATAAGCTAATTTGTTGCCATTTTACTAATTAAGTCCTAATAATATTTATTTAACCTTTAGAACAACCTGGCTGCAGACTGATATATAGATCAAAAACTCAAAGGGGTTAACTCTATTTTTTTTTTATGTTAGCACCTCTGATATCTAGAATTATAAGACTGAGATATCAAGGCAAATAAAACTCAGTAGCTGCTGGTAGGGGCCATTCAGGGGCCTCCAGACATTCAGGGGCTCCTAGAAATGGTTTAATTGAAACACAGACCTTAGATTTAAACCTGTAGCATCATTTAGATTTCACCTTATCTATATTTAAACAAGTTAGTGATGCTGAGGTTCTTAGTAGGAAGAGTTTTGGTGGGGGGTTCTGTCTAAGGCCCCATATTACCTTGGGCCGGCCCTGCATGAAGAGCCGCTGCGATGCACATCTCTGGAATCTACCTGGAATCTACCTGGAATCTACCTTTAATCCCCCGGTGGCTCCTATGTCAGACCTCCGATGCTTTGGGGACATTTTGTAATGTTGGAAGTTAATCACATTGTTTATTCAGCAGAGTATTTCAGTTTTGCCCTTAATTGACAGCATGCTTTGTACTCGTGTGCACTTAAAATCTACACAACGTGGGTTTTTCGTGTCGTGTATTTGTTTAGAACTTGATGTTTGTGACTATTAATATTGCAGTTATTTAGTATGTGTGATGTTATTTCAGTCATTTGTTTGGGGATTATTCGGACACTGACGTTATATTGTTGTTTATCTTTTCTAGAACCACACCGTTACTTCAAGTTAGAGAATAAACCGCAAGTTAAACCCGTTGGAGTGCGACTCTGTTTTCTTCGGAGTTCTAACCGGTAGTGATGTGTCGGTCGCTAACGATCCGGCTCTAAGAGCCGGCTCTTTGAAGTGAACGATTGGAACCGGCTCCACAATGGGGAGCCGTTATAGGATCCTATTTGGGAGCCGGGTTTTTTTCTACAGTATATCGCTGTCTCTCCGCCTCCCTGTCGTTGTGCTTGTGCTCTGCAAGTGCCAGAGCCGATAGTTTTTCCCCACATCGTTTTTTTTTTGTCCTGCGGTGCCTCGATGTTTCTCCCCCCCTTCTCCCTCTCCCTCGTTTTGCTCTTCTGCCAGTGCTAGAGCGGAGAGTTTTTTTCCCTCGGTCGGTCCACTGCCCTCATGTCAAGCGTGTGCTCCACACATCTGACCAATCACACATAACACTTGTTGTTGCGCAACACCCCCCCCCTCCTTTCTGTCTCTACTGTCTCACTCTCTGCTTCCTCTTCTGAGAGGGGAGATGTGCTACCAGCTCTCCTTCTAACGGGTTAATTGAGTTTCCTATATCTGCTGGGATTTACCCTGTCCAGAACTGAAGTAAACTCTGTTTAAGCTGGTTTCGAGAAACGATTCGCCTGGTTTTCTGACGGCCTACATCCAGGTGTCCCACCCTTCTTCCCCCTGTGAATTAGCCAGACTGAGCAGCCTACAGCCAACTAGTTTCACAGAGCACACCTGTTAACGGTCGCTCGTTCTCTATTTTACAACTTGCATTTGTTATTGAACCAGGTAGGTTTTAGTGACTCGGGCGAGTCCCAAGGATGACGTTTTAAATTTGGGCTACCAGCAACTTAAAAACATTTTAAACTTTTTCCTCTCCAGAATCAAACATCAGAGCTATTTTACAACCATCAAAGAACTTTAAGGTGACTCATTAACTGAATGTCCACAACATCTTTTAGATTTTCTTTATGCTAAATATTTTATTAGTAAAGCATTTTTGCAAGGGTCAGTACAGCTTAATTCAGTAGCAGAAATAATCAAATAAGTAAAATCAATCATCTAGTCTATCTTTCCCTACTGCTGATACTGAGAACTAAAAAAAGGGAACCTTTGAGAGAGACGGACGGAGTTTGGTGTTTCGAACCCCAGACTTGGCTTGATGATGATGAAGATGTTGCAGCAGGAGGAAGATGTTGATCAGCGAAGGCAGGAATCTCTGTAGGTCTGATGAGCTTCTTCTCCGCATGGATGGTGAGGTCACACAGGACTTGGTGCTGGCAGGAAAAAAGGCACCAGTTCTTCTTCTTTGTCTTTGCCTTTGTCTTTGTCTTCATCTTTGTCTTTGGGGTCTGAACCCAGCCGATGAGAGAAGTGCGATTTGAAGCCACAGGTTGCAGGGCTGACGGGTTGGTCCTCATGGCAGGACAGTCTTCGGCTCCGTGGCCCCGGCTCTTCTTCAGCTGCAGAGTTCTTTGTCCATCTCTTGGCTCGAAGCTGCCCGGAGGATCCAACAAAAGGTTCCTCTTTTGCACCCACCTTTTATAGGGTTTCTGACTGCTCAGACAGATGATCTCATATCCATCACTGTCTTACAGACATTTCCTGATGTCTGTGCTAATGTCTCAGGGTTGCTCAACCTCCTATGTCCATTGCCTGCACAACCTTTTACCTAAATAAGGCGTTGATCATCTCTGCTCTCCTGTTAGTTCCTTGCCTTTCACCTTTCACCTACTCTCTACCTCCAACATATCAGTGATGTTTAATTGCAGTTACACCTTTTTACACCATTTCAAGTTCAATGTCAAAATCACATTTATATAACATTTATTTTCTTTAGCTTCTCTGATTTAGCATTCATTTATAATTTTATAACCATAACTTATATCACATTTATTTTCTTCAGCTTCTCTGATTTATCATTCATTTATGATTTTATAACCATAACTTATTAATTATCCTTATTATAATCCTAATGTGAGTTATTACAGATGTTTTTCTGAAAAGAAACCAAGAATAATCCATGATTCTAATTATTTGATACCAAAGTTACAGTTACTTGTTTTTCTTGTAAGTGTTCCCACAAATGTACGTGTAAATATTATTACAAGTAAACCAATATTAATATAAGTATTTTACTTTGAATCTTATCAAATTACTCAAAATGTTTAGATTTAATTCTTTAAACTTTCATGCTTTAAAATAAGAAATAGTCTCAGCTATTTTTATAAATCTGCAGGCTGGAAACTTACTTCCTCTTTTTCCAGGAAACCTGCTTTTCCTGTTTAATGACTCTCTGACTGACTATGATTTCTTATGATTAGATAGAAAAAAGTAGAATTAAAGCAAAGTCTGCATGAGACAAAAACAACACACACAACCAGATTTATTTTATTGACACTTAAGTCTACTGCTGGGCCTAGATGTCACTTGAGTGATTCATTTTAAAGATAACTTTATTTATTATTACTGTTAAACTAAAATCTCCAGCATGGGGAAGTGGGATGAGCTCGGATTTTCTTGACACCCCCTCCACGAGGTCAGACCTTTCACATGCTGGGAGTCCATCACCCTCCTGCAGTTCGCCGTCCTCATCCCCTGGAAAGAGAAGAGGTTCGTCTGGGATGTGAAGATGCAGATTCTTCATCCTCAGTTGTCACAGAGGGCTCAGTGTAGTCATCAAAACTCCACTTCTCTTGACACACTGAATATTATTTGATATTTGTATTGTGGCACATTTTCTGTTATGAAGCTGCTTTGATACTTTTTCGTATTGTGGTGGGTGTTTGTATTTATATTTAATTGTTTAATTTATTTTAGTGGAAGTGGTGCTATTTTGTGATAATTTAATTGGTTATAATAAAAGGTTTATTTATAAGGCATTGTTATGCAGCATTTTTACTCATCATAAGTGCTTAACAATGTCAATAATGAAACAAAATATTATAAAATTAGGTTTAAGCTATTAATTAATTCATAATGTCAAAAATATATATGGGGAGCCGAAAGAGCCAGCTCTCCACAGTAAGAAGAGCCATTAGAGCCGCATCTCGAAAAGGAGCCGAAAATCCCATCACTGCTAACCGGACTCACCAGTGATCTGGACTTTTCCACCAGCAATTATAATCCCTATTCTTTAATGCGGTTCTAATTATTGCTACAATATTTTCTCTGATGTTTATTTTGTGAACTCTAAATGCTCTGGGCCAAATCTTCCTTTTACACTTGAGGTTCTGCAATAAATATTAAGAAAGAAACTTAAAGACGTACAACTACGACAGCCGCTGATTACTGCAAGACTAAATATCCCGCTGCACTGATTGGCCAACCAATGTCACGTGATCTTCTGCAGCACGTGATGGCTAAGCGGGACGCGTCATCATGACTACACAGGTGTGTTTTTGCCTCCGCGGCATTTAGATGAACTAGATGTGAATCAGGGAATAGAAACAAAGAATCTGTTTTCTCACCTGGAGGAAAAACCTAAAAATATTTTTCACTTATTTTTCCTGTTGCAGATCAACTTAAAACTGAAGGTAAGAACGAAACAACGGAAACACTGTAGGAAATCTAGAGAATCGCTCTTTATGTTTTATTTCTCATTATGCGGTAAAACAGCAGCTGTTTAGTCACGATGAATGATCCGAACTGGTCTCGTTTATTTTCACTATTTCATTTATTTCTAACAAAACTCCGGTTAGGGCTGTGTGTTGGTTTGTTGGTGGTCAGCAGTTTAACGCTGAAACATTATTATTGTTGAACATCATTTACTTATAATTATATGGAAAATTAATTATATCTTAAAACTAATTATGTCTTAAAACTAATTATATCTTAAAACTAATTATATCTTAAGGATCTCCGTCAAAATTTGCAGGTAACTTTTTTTTCTGACATAATTTAACAAATGTTATGATCAGTTACTCAGTACTTCAATAGTCTTCATAATCTTTTTTACTCTTAGCTACTTTTTACTTTTTCTTGAGTTAAAAAGTCAAATTGTACTATTTTTATGTTTTAGGTATCTACCTACTTTATCCACCTCTGACTATTATTATTATTATTAATGTAATATAAAAAAACAGAAAACTATGAAAGAAAAATCTAACAATCCTGTATAGATGGACTTCTTTTTGTTATTAATTTAATATATAGCCTTCATACATAGGACTCGATGAAGCTGTTTTTAGAGCAGGGTGTGTCGATGTTAACTAAGGATCTGGTAATAATTTCGAAAATATCTTATAACTGTAAGAACAGTTAAAGTGAAATAATGTTTTCTGTCCTACAGAACTGTTCATACCTTTGGAACATCTCCACATTTTGTCATGTTTTTTTCTCTCCCCTCCATCGGGTCTTTTAGCTTTGAGATAGAAACAATAATTTAATGATCCTGATGTATAAATCTTTACTCCGTCTAACCCCAGCATATTTATCCACTCTCCTACATAGAAATGTCAGTTCTCGTTCTCTTCGCTCCAACAACATTATTCTTCTGCATGTCCCACGCTTTCGAACTGAAAAAGGGAAGCAGGCATTCAGTGGCCCCCACCACGTGGAATCAGTTGCAGTCTGACCTTAAGATGTCGGAAATGATTTCACTGGACTTATTTCGAGCAGTTCTCAAAGATAGGCAACAAGATTCTATGAAACAGTGTCATTGTTTTTAAATTGTTTTTATTGTTTTATACTTGTGCATATGTATTAATTGTTTTTATCTTGTAACCAGGTTGCTATGTATTGCAAATATTTTGCCCAAGTCCCTCTTGAAAATGAGATCTAGATCTCAACGGGGTTTACCTGGTTAAATAAAGGAGTAATAAATACATTTTGTGGGCTCTAGTGTCCCCTGTATGAAAGTAGGCTGACAGGCGGGTCCGGGAATTGAACCCGCAACGGCCGCGTCGAGGACTCAAGTCCTCCAAATGTGGGTCACGCCGTCGCCTACACCACCACAGCACGCCTAACACATTTCATCATGTTAAAATGACAAATTTCATAATAATTTCTTTGTATTATTTGTGACCCATCATTAAAGTAGATTTGCGGAGTGTCAACAGATGAGATGCTGTGGGCAATAAAAGTTAAATATTCAGTCATTATGTTGGTTTATTTACCAAGTGCTTGGAGCAGCTGGTCCTAGCACACCTCAGATCCTGTCTCTCCCCCACACTAGACCCCCACCAATTTGCATACAGGCAGAACAGCAGCACAGAGGATGCAGTCTCTATAGCGCTGCACTCTGTCCTTTCTCACCTGGACAATAAGAACACTTACGCCAGACTGCTGTTCTTAGATTTTAGTTCAGCATTCAACACTGTCATCCCATCACAACTCATTACCAAACTCACAGACCTCGGCATCAGTCCACTCATGTGTAACTGGTTGCTCGACTTCCTGACCAGTCGACCTCAACATGTCCGGCTGGACAATCACTTCTCATTCACCATCATCATAAACACCGGAGTGCCACAAGGCTGTGTGATGAGTCCCTTCCTCTACTCCCTCTTCACCTACGACTGCAGACCTGTCCATGGCTCTAACGCCATCATCAAGTTCGCAGACGACACCACGGTGATCGGCCTCATCAGAGATAATGATGAGGCCGCTTACAGGGAGGAGGTAGACCGTCTGGCTGAGTGGTGCGACAAAAACAACCTGCAGCTGAACACCGAGAAGACCAAGGAGCTTATCGTGGACTTCAGGAGGAACACTGACCCACATCCACCCATCCACATTAAGGGGACAGTGGTGGAGCGTGTGGACACCTTTAAGTTCCTGGGAGTCCACATCTCCGAGGACCTGACTTGGACGACCAGCTGCTCCAAACTCATTAAGAAGGCGCATGAGCGCCTCTTCTTCATGAGGACCCTGAGGAAGAACCACCTGTTCGCAGAGATCCTCACGAACTTCTGCCGCTGCACCATTGAGAGCATCCTCACCAACTGTATTACAGCTTGGTACGGGAACTGCTCTGTCTCTGACCGGCAGGCGCTGCAGAGGGTGGTGCAAACTGCCCAGTATATCGCCGGGGCACCGCTCCCTGCCATCAAGGACATCTACAGGAAGCGGTGTTTGAAAAGGGCCGGGAAAATCACAAAGGACTCCACTCACCCAGCACACACACTCTTTTCCCTCCTGCCCTCTGGGAGGCGTTACAGAAGCCTACGGACCAGAACCACCAGGCACCGGAACAGCTTCTTTCCCACAGCTGTCACGCTTTTGAACGCCTCCTGACATAAAACATAAACTATAAGGACTGTACTCCCCTATCCTCTCATACAACAATAACACATCAATCAATCAATCAATCAAATTTTATTTGTATAGCACATTTCAGCAGCAAGGCATTTCAAAGTGCTTTACATCATAACAAACACAGAATCACAATGCAATATAGAATCAATCATTAAGTCAAGTTACATCAATAAATTTGTAATTGATTACATTTCAAATACAATTCTAAACAGGTGGGTTTTCAGTTGAGATTTAAAAGAAGTCAGTGTTTCAGCTGTTTTACAGTTTTCTGGAAGTTTGTTCCAAATTCGTGGTGCATAGATGCTGAAAGCTGCTTCTCCTCGTTTGGTTCTGGTTCTGGGGATGCAGAGCAGACCAGAACCGGAAGACCTGAGAGGTCTGGAAGGTTGATACAATAAAAGCAGATCTTTAATGTATTGTGGTGCTAAGCCGTTCAGTGATTTATAAACTAACAACAGTATTTTAAAGTCTATTCTTTGAGCTACAGGGAGCCAGTGGAGGGACTTTAAAACTGGTGTTATGTGCTCCATCTTCCTGGTTTTAGTGAGAACGCGAGCAGCAGCATTCTGGATCAGCTGCAGCTGTTTGATTAATTTGTTGGACAGACCTGTGAAGACGCTGTTGCAATAATCAATACGACTGAAGATGAACGCATGGATGAGTTTCTCTAGATCTGGCTGAGACATTAGTCCTTTAATCCTGGAAATGTTCTTCAGGTGATAGATGGACATGGACTATCCTCACACACACACACATCATGGACTGTTTTCTTCACACACACATACAACCTGTAAATTTTATCTGCCATTATTTATCTGTAATCCATTCCCTAACATTCTTGTATATTCTGTATAATCTGTATAATCTGTGCATATAGCTCCCATATTAATATTTATACACAATATCTACTGTATATCTCTTTGCTATAACTCCTTATAGTCCATACATACATAGTCTTGTACATCTGTAAATAAATATTTATATCTCGTAGAGCACTTCTGGATAGATGCAAACTACATCTTGTTGCTTGTACTTGTGACAGTGCAATAACAATAAAGTTGAATTCTATTCTATTTTTGAACTGCATAACTCACAGTTTCTTTGAAATATTTCTAAGAACTCCGTTTGATCCTACTTGTTTGTTTAAATGATTGGATTAAAGGCAGAGCTCTGAGTTCAGTTTTCACAGCTGGTCAAATTTATAAAAGCGTTGAAACCTGAGCTCTGGGTATTTTCCTCTCTTCTTTTTCCTATACACTCTTTTTTTGGTTTTTCTGTACATTGAGGAACAGCTGAAGCTCATTTGATCCATTGTTTATCTTATAATGCAAGTTTTAGCCATTATTCTATCTTTTCTTTCTAGTTTGGCACCGTTTTGTTTTAATGTAGCCTAAACATGTACCTCGCCCCAATCCTTTGTCAGTTTCTCATGCTTGGGCTTATTCTCAAACAACGTTTTTATTTGAGGTTTGCTGCAAGTTTTGGAGCTTCATGTATTTGATTTTGTATTTCTAATTTAACTTTGACACATACAGCAGACTGTACATGTCCTCAAGTATTGTGGACGAAGCTAAAGTGAAACTAAAATTATTCACATATATTTTCTGCACAGTTTAGTTTGCACTGTAAACACTGTATGTTTACACTGGTAACAGTCAGTGTTCCCAGTGTAAACATACAGTGTTTACCCATCATCATCCCTGTTCAATGTCACGCCACCTATTGTTCCATAACATAGGTTGGCATTTACAGAGCAGCATCTGACATTTGCTAGTTTGACTAAAATAACTTTCAACTTTATTAACTATTGTAATATTAAATGAATAATCATATTTACTAGCAGATCAAAGTGCATAACACAAATATGAAGGTTGAAGGTTCTTTTATGCTTTAATAACAGGAAAGTTAACATTTTGTTTAAATATTCAGTAGGAAGTACCAAATTATTTCCTCAGTTTTTGCCACTTCCCTTTGTGTTTCTTTGTTGGCTTGTATTGTTGCATAATAATGTCAGTTGATAGTTTTATGCTGCGTTCACATCAAACGCGTTTTGAACGTCAGGCGTGTCTGGTTTACATTCAAAGTCTATGTGGTGGCATGTTGAGGCTGTGAATAGTCCTCAACGCGCGTCTAGAGCAAAATGTAAAGCAAAATTATGTTTGGTGTAATCGCAGCAGTATTGAATACGGTGGAATGATGTGAGAGAAAAAATACAATATATATAGAGCTGCAGTACAGGTGAGTGATCATCTATGTAGATTAATATAAAAACTGTTTGCAGATCGATGTGTCCCTGAACGCAGCATCATGGATCAGAGTGAGGAGCTGAAAGAAGGAGAAACTCTGCCTCAGTCTGAGAACCAGAGCAAAGCTAAGAGGTGAAGTGACCTTCTACTGTTTTTGTGTCTTCACTCTGTTAGAGCAAAGCATAACTTAAGCAACTTTGTTTACAGCAAACAATCTGACCATGAAGTGGAACCAGAATCCTGGGAGACTAGGTCCAAAGTGTATTTTATTGATTTTAAATCAAACCAGCCTTCATCTAAAAAGAGGTGAGCTACATCTAAACAATCTAAATATCTAAAATGTGATCCCAACATATAAAAGTATTTGCCCATGGAAGAAAATTTTTTTATTGTACTTTTGTTTAAGTGATTTATTAATTTATCAGGTCAGTAGGTAATCAGACCTGGGTGAGGCTGTAAAACAAAACCAAAATATGTTGTTAATCACAGTTGAGTTATGATGCAGTAATTAGTGACTTAGACTTAGACTGACTTTGTTGTCATTTTCAATGCACAGGGTGTATACAGAACGAAATTTCGTTGCATACGGCTCAGGACAGTGTTTGAGGTTCCAATGTTGTGAGGTTACTCCAGAATAAAATAAAATACAGTATAAAATATGAATATAAATATGAATATAAAATATAAAGTGCAGGAATGACAGTAAAATGGAAGTTTTTTAGCTATGTACATGTACAAGGTATAAAGTGGAGACCAGTTTTTGAGTGCAGTCCAGTTAAGAGTTCAGCAGTCTGATGGATTATATTCCTTAGTTTGGTTGCTTATATGGTGACTGACAAGTGCAAACATATAGCAAATAATGAAATATGTTGCAAACACATGAAAGATTCAAACTCCAAAGCACACAAAGACAAAAACAAATACAATCACAAGAAAATAGAAGCAAAAACCTGTACAAAACAAATGCAAAAATAAATAAATAAATGTTGCAACTGCAGACTGATATTTGTTTTTTGGATTGTTTTAGTTGTTTCCTCTGTTGATAATTTCTTTATTGTTTGTTTTTCTTATAATTTGCCATTTTAGTTTATTCCTTGTATCACTACAGTTAGTCTTATTCTTTATTTTCCTGATTTGTTTATTTAATGTTTCTTTCTAATTATGGTTTTATTTGGTTCAAGTTTCTTTCTCCCATCCACCTACTACTTCCTGTCATCTTCTTCTTCGTGGTTTACACCAGTGGCAACATCTGATGGTTAATCATGTGCAGAAAATGTGCTTCTATTGCAGTTTTGTGAAATAAACCAATTTTGATGCAGGCAAAAACAAACAAATACCTCATCATACTGTAGAGCTAAAACTTGTCATAGAAAAACTTGAGTTTTTTCAAAAATGCTGCATTTTCATTAAGCGAATCAAATTACACAATTATACAGTCAATGGAAACACAAATACTGACTCGTCTTGTTACAACCCATACAAAGGATCTCTTTAGTTCTGTTGCTCCCAGCCTGTTCCTGTTCTTTTGTAAGTTTTCTGTTTGCTTTAATAAACTCATCAGACTCTCCACAACTTTAATCTGCATTTTACATATTGACACGGACAAAATGCTGCAGCAATAGGAAATAGAAACAAAAGGAAAAATGCTGCAAACTTGCACCACACAATGAAAATGCTCCAGATGTTGGACAAATCCCATCCGTCCATTCATTCATTCATTCATTCATTCATTCATTCATTCATTCATTCATTCATTTTCTAACACCCTTGCCCTAGTGGGTCAGCTGGTGCCTACCTCCAGCTAACGTTTTGGGCGAGAGGCGGGGTCACCCTGGACACATCGCCAGTCTGTCGCAGTGGACAAATCCAAGGAGATCCAAGCAACATAAGGGACCAGACTTTCAGTAAAGATGGGATTTCAGGATTTTAATCAGATTTGCAGAAGAAAGTTAGAGGAAGAAAGAAAAGTTGCTCTATATTTAATGTCTTTTTTAAACGGCCAGTTTTTTTGCAGTAGAACATCAGCATATTTGTGTAATACTTGCCACTCCAAACTCCCCCTAGTGGTCTGGAGTACTTCCATTTTGTGGAGCAAAGATGCAGCTTTTCATACTTGGTTGTTTTTCTTATTTGTGTTATTTTACTGTTTACTTCTAAAAAAACAGGCATGAAAGTTTGAAAAAGGGAAAAAAAATCTCTTTTTCAAACTTTTAAATATATATTTTTTATTTACAGTCTGGTTTTTATGTTTATGTGTTTTGCTGTTTGTTCATGTGTTTGCAGCCCATTTCACCATTTATTGCACAGATGGTGAAATGGTTTAGGGTCAGGCTAATGCACCTGTCAGCCACTGTACTCTTACTGTACATGATTGTTTTACATGACAGAGCTCAGCACTCACTGTCCAGCTGTTCATCTGGACAACTGTCAGAAAACGACCAACCTCCATCTCCAAAGAGGTGAGCTGTTTGTAAATGTTGTAACTTTTTGTATCTGGGGATTTGTTTCTGTTTTATAACCATCTTGACCTTTTCATCTGTACCTACTAACTGAATACAGCTAGTAGGTGTGTTCATAATGATGTTGAACACACATTATGTGTTCAACAGCATTCAGCTCGCCTTACTTTTCTTTTGTAGCTGACATCCGGGTTAGATTTTAAAAAGAACTTCTATTATTCCTGTATTTGCATCTGACGATGACAGTTGCTATGGTGAGAGCACTATTTGTTTTTTGCTTTGCATATCGTTTGTTTGCAGACACACCCAACTGTGGGCCTGTTTTTTTTGTATCCAGGTACAAGTGAGTTCAGATGGTGTTTTACTTGTGTGCTAACTATGTCTCATTTTGAGATTTGCCTTACATTTGGACATTTCAGCAGGTTTGGTTAATCTTCACCATAGGATGATCTGTAGGATGAAACTTAGAAAAATGAAGAAAACAAAGACACGGCAGAGGGACAGGTAGTGGACTCTGAAATAAGAGGAATATTGTTGGGTTTTCAAGAAAGAATTGATGCAGAGAATAAAATAATTTACCTTATTCTCTGTGATAAGATCAAAATGATCCCACACCGGGAAAACTTCCTCTTCCTCTTTTGATTCATGCCAGTATTCAAATATGAGCCAACCACTAAAGCAAGGCAAAGAACACAAAGTATCTCCATCCGGAAAAACCCACAAAGGTGTTGACAGTTTCTCTCTCATAAATACAATTTGGCGCATTCACATCCAAACGACACAGGAACTGTATCGGTCACATGGTTTTCCTTAAAGTGACACGGGGTTTCTTTTGCGCGGCGCATGTGTCAAAGTTTCTGTGTCGTCTGGCCCATCACTACTCCTGACTGCTACTATTGGGTCCACCTTCTAAACTTCATTATGACATTAATTTTGTTACCTGTCTGGATCTACAGAAACGTCCTTTTTTTTTTCTTGTGTGTGTGGAGAGCTGCAATGTGAGCAAAGTGTTTATGATTCCTCCACAGAGTGAAGCAGAGCTCAGAGGTTCCTAGTGGTCAGTCTCCCCAACAGCATCAAATAGAGCTGGACTCCATATTTAAGGTCAACATATGTACATCTACTGCTTTCTGTCTATTGTGTTCATAGTCATCTCTTTGCTGCAAATTATAAACCAGTGTATTTTCCACCAGCACTTATTTTGTTCTAACAATGACTCAGAATTGGTTATTAAGCTCCACTATTGGAGCACAATGAACAATGGCCCCAGAAAAGAACTGACAAGAGTCTGTTGAGGAAAATTCCCTATTGAGTTAAAGTTGATGGAAATATTGTGCAAATAATTCAGATTACATTTACAATCAAATTTCCCTTTTTAAAAAGATGTTAATAGGTCATCCCCCAACTCACAAACCTCTAAATTTAATGGTAGTTCACAGCATTGGCTAAACCATTGAGGTCTTAGTTTTCTATTATTCCATTTTAGGAGCTGAAAAAGAAGATTATCATCTTTGCGGAATGTGAGCTGAAAAAGATCCAAATGGTTCTGGGTTCAGATTACCCAGAAGGTTTAGATGAGAATAAGGAGGAGGATGAAGTTTTGGCAGGTGAAAATAAACAGCAGATGAAGAAGAGCAGAGAAGCATTTGAGAATATCACAGAGCAGTTCCTGAGGATGATGAACCAGGAGAAGCTTGCTGACCATCTTCAAAGCAGTAAGATCATTTCTAATCAAAAGTGTAAATGCTGTGGAATTGATTAATGAATCTTTCTTTCAATGGTGCTAAGAGTTCGTCCCACAATCAATAGGTTGAAGATTTGATACCTGTTCCGTCCAGGCTGGTGCATGGCAGCCATACCTCTGTTAGATATACATTTAGAGGCTCCAAAATTAGGTTCAAGTACATTTGTAGCACAGTGGAGTTTTTCTTTTGGTTGCATTTTGCATGTTTATATTCTGTGTAGTTTTTTCCCCTTTAACACTTCAGACACTCTGAATTGGATCTGGTCCTCTGATAAGGAGGGGGACCACAGTAATTAGCTGCTCATAGAGCAGTGTTAGTCAATTACGGTCCTCACACCCCCCTGCCCTGCATGTTTTAGGTGTTTCCCTTCTGCCACACACCTGGATTGAATCTTTGGGTGATGAACAGGCTTCTGCAGTACTTGGTGGCTTCAGAAGACGTCATGCAATCATTTAATCAGCTGTTGTGGTATAGAGGCACATCTAAAATATGCAGAGCAGGGGGCCTAAGGACTGGAAATGAGAAGCACTGTCATAGAGGTATTTGCAAAGACTGATAAATGCAAGATAAAAGGAGCTAAGGTAAAGGAAGGGGAGTACAGATTTGGTGGAATACAGATGTATTCCAGGTGAGGAGCGGCGCGGTTCGAGAGCGTCACAGAATCATCTGTATGCAGACCTGAGGAGTACGCTGCAGGCAGATTGCTACAGTTTGAAGCAACACAGCAAGCGGGGCTCAGCCAGTGGCTCCTGGTACCAGATGTGGCCTCTCACCTGGTAACTCTTAAAGACAGCTGTTGGACCATGACAAATATTTAGAAGATAAACTGTTTTAGTGAGTTTACTGCTGAGGGGAATCGGAGTAAATCATTTTCAACTTGATATTTGTTGTTTGGGGTATTGAGTTGTTTGCTCCCCTTGTACCTAAGACAGGGTTTGGGTCCATACTGGCCACACATTTACATTATGATGTTTACAAATTTTCAGTCTCCCTCCTTAAGTCTCTGGGTGCTGGACTGTGCATTTTGAGGAGTTTCTTTGTTTTGAAGTCTAACTGTTTGACAGACCCCAGTAGTGGAGTTAAATAGCCAATTGTGAGCCAGATTAGAGTAGATTTTTGGATTGTATCACTGTGGGTTGCAGCCCGTCGGAGTAGATCTGAGGTTTTTTCTTTTTTTCAACCTTTCATTCCTGTTTTTTTGGAGGAAATGTGTTTTTTTTTGGACAACTGTTCCGCGTTTGGATATTGTGTAGTTGGACTTGTTTTGGCAAATATTTTTTGTATTTTGTTATGATGCGTAACCATAGAAACAGGGTGGTTTACAACAAAAAGCAGCTGATATTGGAAAAACTGAAATAATACAACAGCTGAAGCCAGAAATTCAAGAGGAGTGGAAAAGGAGGCATTGTGGATACAGAGTAGGAGCAAAGAGGAGAGAGAGAAAGAGGAAATTCAAACCATCTCTACCATCAATCAATCAATCAATCAAATTGTATTTGTATAGCACATTTCAGCAGCAAGGCATTTCAAAGTGCTTTACATCATTACAAACACAGAAACACAAAGCAACTGTTGTTGCGCAACACCCCCCCCCTCCTTTCTGTCTCTACTCTCTCGCTCTCGTACTTCCTCTTCTGAGAGGGGAGATGTGCTACCAGCTCTCCTTCTAACGGGTTAATTGAGTTTCCTATATCTGCTGGGATTTACCCTGTCCAGAACTGAAGTAAACTCTGTTTAAGCTGGTTTCGAGAAACGATTCACCTGATTTTTGACGGCCTACATCCAGGTGTCCCACCCTTCTTCCCCCTGTGAATTAGCCAGACTGAGCAGCCTACAGCCAACTAGTTTCACAGAGCACACCTGTTAACGGTCGCTCGTTCTCTATTTTACAACTTGCATTTGTTATTGAACCAGGTAGGTTTTAGTGACTCGGGCGAGTCCCAAGGATGATGTTTTACATTTGGGCTACCAGCAACCTAAAAACATTTTCCACTTCTTCCTCTCCAGAATCAAACATCATAGCTATTTTACAACCATCAAAGAACTTTAAGGTGACTCATTAACTGAATGTCCACAACATCTTTTAGATTTTCTTTATGCTAAATATTTTATTAGTAAGGCATTTTTGCAAGGGTCCGTACAGCTTAATTCAGTAGCAGAAATAATCAAATAAGTAAAATCAATCATCTAGTCTATCTTTCCCTACTGCTGACACTGAGAACTAAAAAAGGGAACCTTTGAGAGAGACGGATGGAGTTTGACGTTTCGAACCCCAGACCTGGCCTGATGATGAAGAAGGTGTTGCAGCAGGAGGAGGAAGTTGATCGGCGAAGGCAGGGATCTCTGTAGGTCTGATGAGCTTCTTCTCCGCATGGATGGTGAGGTCACACAGGACTTGGTGCTGGCAGGAAAAAAGGCACCAGTTCTTCTTCTTTGTCTTTGTCTTCATCTTTGTCTTTGGGGTCTGAACCCAGCCGATGAGAGAAGTGCGATTCGAAGCCACAGGTTGTGGGCCTGACGGGTTGGTCTCCATGAGCAGGACAGTCTTCGGCTCTGTGGCCCCGGCTCTTCTTCAGCTGCAGAGTTCTTTGTCCATCTCGATCTTGGCTCGAAGCTGCCCGGAGGATCCAACAAAAGGTTCCTCTTTTGCACCCACCTTTTATAGGGTTTATCCACCTTTTGGTGCGTTTTCATTGGCTGTCTGCTTAGACAGATGATCTCATATCCATCACTGTCTTACAGACATTATGTCCTGATGTCTGTGCTAATGTCTCAGGGTTGCTCAACCTCCTATGTCTCTTGCCTGCACGACCTTTTCTCTAAATAAGGCGTTGATCATCTCTGCTCTCCTGTTAGTTCCCCTTTTTCCCTTCCTTTCACCTACCATCTACCTCCAACATATCAGTGATGTTTAATTGCAGTTACACCTTTTTACACCATTTCAAGTTCAATGTCAAAATCACATTTATATCACATTTATTTTCTTTAGCTTCTCTGATTTATCATTCATTTATAATTTTATAACTTATTAATTACTCTTATTATAATCCTAATGTGAGTTATTACAGATGTTTTCTAAAAAGAAACCAAGAATAATCCATGATTCTAATTATTTGATACCAAAGTTACAGTTACTTGTTTTTCTTGTAAGTGTTCTCACAAATGTAAGTGTAAATATTATTACAAGTAAACCAATATTAATATAAGTATTTTACTTTGAATCTTATCAAATTACTCAAAATGTTTAGATTTCATTCTTTAAACTTTACCTTTAAACTAAGGAATAGTCTCAGCTATTTTTATAAATCTGCAGGCTGGAAACTTACTTCCTCTTTTTCCAGGAAACCTGCTTTTCCTGTTTAATGACTCTTTCTGACTGACTATGATTTCTTATGATTAAATAGAGAAAAGTAGAATTAAAGCAAAGTTTGCATGAGACAAAAACAACACACACAACCAGATTTATTTTATTGACACTTAAGTCTACTGTTGGGCCTTGATGTCACTTGAATGATTCATTTTAAAGATAACTTTATTTATTATTACTGTTAAACTAAAATCTCCAGCATGGGGAAGTGGGATGAGCTCGGATTTTCTTGACACAACATAGAATCAATAATCAAAACAAAGCATTAAGTCAAGTTCCATCAATAAATTTGTAATTGATTACATTTCAAATACAATCCTAAACAGGTGGGTTTTTAGTTGAGATTTAAAAGAAGTCAGTGTTTCAGCTGTTTTACAGTTTTCTGGAAGTTTGTTCCAAATTTGTGGTGCATAGATGCTGAATGCTGCTTCTCCTCGTTTGGTTCTGGTTCTGGGGATGCAGAGCAGACCAGAACCGGAGGACCTGAGAGTTCTGGAAGGTTGATACAACAACAGCAGATCTTTAATGTATTGTGGCGCTGAGCCGTTCAGTGATTTGTAAACTAACAACAGTATTTTAAAGTCTATTCTTTGAGCTACAGGGAGCCAGTGGATGGACTTTAAAACTGGTGTTATGTGCTCTATCTTCCTGGTTTTAGTGAGAACGCGAGCAGCAGCATTCTGGATCAGCTGCAGCTGTTTGATTGATTTGTTGGACAGACCTGTGAAGACGCTGTTGCAATAATCAATACGACTGAAGATGAACGCATGGATGAGTTTTTCTAGATCTTGCTGAGACATTAGTCCTTTAATCCTGGAAATGTTCTTCAGGTGATAGAAGGCCGACTTTGTAACTGTCTTTATGTGGCTCTGGAGGTTCAGGTCAGAGTCCATCACTACTCCCAGGTTTCGGGCCTGATTGCTGGTTTTCAGTTGTAATAACTGAAGCTGTGCATTGTCTCTAGATCGTTCCTCTTTAGGTCCAAAAAATAATAACTTCAGTTTTGTTTCTGTTCAGCTGGAGAAAGTTTTGGCACATCCACACATTTATCTGTTCTAAGCATCTGTTCAGTGATTGGATGGGCTTTGAGTCACCTGTTGACATCGTAATGTAGAGCTGTGTGTCATCTGCATAGTTATGGTAGCTAATATTATTTCCTGTTATAACCTGAGCATATAAGTATTGAATAAAAGGGGTCCTAAGATTGAACCTTGGGATATCCCACATGTGACCTTTGACCTCTTTGATGAAATGTTTTCAATTGAAACAAAGAAATCCCTGTTCTTTATGTAGGATTCAAACCAGTTAAGCACTGGACCGGAGAGTCTGACCCAACTCTCCAGTCGATTCAGTAATATGTCATGGTCAACAGTGTCGAAAGCTGCACTGAAGTCCAACAGAACCAGCATTGGGGTTCTGCCACAGTCCGTATTTATATGGATGTCATTGAACACTTTTACGAGGGCGGTCTCTGTGCTGTGGTAACCATGGAAACCAGACTGGAAGGAGTCAAAGAGGTTGGCTATAGTTAGGAAGCTAGTTAATTGTTTACACACAGCTTTTTCAATAACTTTGCTGATGAATGGGAGGTCAGAGGTCGGCCTGTAATTCTGCATGATTGATTTGTCCAGATTGTTCTTTTTTATCAGTGGTTTGATTACTGCTGTTTTCAAAGCCTGGGGGAAAACGCCTGATGAGAGCGATGAGTTTACTATTTGGATCAGAGCAGCAGCAATAACAGGCAGGACTTTCTTAAAGAACTGTGTGGGTAAAACATCCAGACAGCAGGAACTGGAGCTTAGTTGACGTATAATTTCCTCTAAGGTTTTATAATTAAGTAGTTGAAATTGGGTCATTTTTCCTGTATTTGTTTTGTTTGGCCACAGCATTGGTACTAGCTTTAGAGTGGATGTGCAGATTAATCCTTTTATTTTTTGAATTTTCTCTGAAAAGAAGCTGGAAAACTGGTTGCAGGCGGCAATACATTGGAATTCAGGCGGTAACGTCACAGGAGGGTTTGTGATTCTGTCAACTGTTGCAAATAAAGCTCGAGTATTGTTAATGTTTTTGTTTATGACATCTGCAAAGAAAGCCTCTCTTCCATGTTTTAGTGTTAAATGATAGTTACGTTGTCTTTCTTTATAGATGTCACAATGAACGTGGAGTTGAGTTTTACGCCATTTTCGTTCTGCCCTACGGCAGAGTTGTCTTGCAGATCTGTTTGTGCATTTCTCCATGGAGATTTCTTTTTACCAGACACAACCTTCATTTTAATTTGGGCAATGGAATCAATAATATCTGAAACTTTAGACTGAAAATCATTTACCAACTTATCTACATCATTACAGCTTAAGGGAGAGGAAGAAGAGTAGATTTGATTAAAAGTTTCTGTTGTGTTTTCAGTGAGAGAACGTTTTGTGATGGTTGCTGTTTGTCCAAGTGGGTTAAAAGATAAAGAACTTTCAAAAATAAAAGCGAAGTGATCCAACAGGGTGACATCAGTTACAGAGACATTGGAAATATTCACACCCTTACTGATAACCAGGTCCAGTGTGTGTCCTTGAGTGTGTGTTGCTTGTTTGACATGTTGTGTTAGACCAAAAGTCTCTAAAATATTAGCGAGCTTTTTTTGCCTCTCTGTCTTGGGGGTTGTCAACATGAATGTTGAAATCACCAACAATTATTAAACAATCATAATCAATACATATAAGAGATAGAAGTTCATTCAAGTCAGTAAAGAAATTTTCCACAAAAGTTGGAGTTTTGTATAGAGTTACAGTCAAAGTTCGTTTGCGGCCTTTAACCTCAATTCCAAGATACTCAAAAGAGGTGAAGTGACCCAAAGAGATTTTACTACAATTTATGGTATTCTTGGTATTCTTAAATATTGATGCCACGCCTCCTCCTTTTTTGTGTTTTCTATTCTCATTGAAGAAATTGTAGTTAGGAGGCGCAGATTCAATTAGTACGATCGATTCATTATTATCATTCAACCATGTCAGAAACATAACATCGATATTATGCTCAGTGATGAAATCATTAATTAATAGAGCTTTAGCACAGAGAGATCTGGTATTTAAAAGAGCTAGTTTAAGTGACTTGGAGGCCAAGAAATCTTCAGTCTGACGTTCTTTTAGGCAGGGGAACAGTCTGATGTTTGAATTAGGTCCCCTGTATTTTATGTTTCTGTTTCTTGTAAATTTTCTTGTAGTGATCCGGACAGGTAATGTCCTGTTCTGCAGTGCCGGGGGACCAGACACATTCTGGAGCAAGAAGGGTGTAAAGATAAAGTCTGGACCCCGGCCTCAGACCTCAGAAACGCAGAGTGATGGATCCTCTGGGACGTTAGAGTCAGGTGGCTTAAATGAAGTGAGGTCTGCTACGTGAGCACTAAGGAGAGACGTCCCAAGTACAACCTGTTGATTTATTCCATCTGTAAATTTAAGAAACTTTAAGCATAATGGGTAATATAAGCTCATTAGCTAATAAGATGGATGAACTTCGAGCCCTAACCAGGACTCAGCAAGAGTATAAGGAATGCAACATAATGTGCTTTACAGAGACCAAACGTCTCTCTGCCAGACTTCCTGACTATACGGGCATAGAGAAATTAGAGAAAGAGCAGCTGGAAAAAGAAGGAAGGTGGACTAGCAGTGATTGTGAACAACAGATGATATCTGTAATAACTCAGAGGGACACGGAAAATCAGCTATGACACAGGGGTGAGTAATAAACTCATATTTATTTTGAAAGACCGAGCAGACAGGGCACACTGGATCATCAGCTGCAGCTTTGCAGGGGGTGGAGAGGAGAGCTCAGTGATCCGAGAAACACTTCAGAAGGAATCTGTTAGTGTGTGGAATATACACTAACCTGGTCTGCTGATCATCTACTGTACAGATTGGCTGAGGGACTAAGAATGGAGCAGATGCTGCACTGACGGAGGGCTTAGGGATGAGTTGATGTGGAGTGGTGCTCCTGCTACCTGCGTTGGTCCATAATGATCGACTAGGTCCCCCTCCATGTTCAGCAAAAGCACAATTCCTAATCCAAATCCTGGGTCAGACAGGCTGCAAAGAGGAAGTGAGCAGTATCTGTAGTATCTGTATCCCTCCTGTGACGTTACCGCCTGAATTCCAATGTATTGCCGCCTGCAACCAGTTTTCCAGCTTCTTTTCAGAGAAAATTCAAAAAATCAGAGGATTAATCTGTACATCCACTATAAAGTCAGTACCAATGCTGTGCCCAAACAAAACAAATACAGGAAAAATGACCCAATTTCAACTACTTAATTATAAAACCCTACAGGAAATTATAAGTCAAATAAGCTCCAGTTCCTGCTGTCTGGATGTCTTACCCACACATTTCTTTAAGAAAGTCCTGCCTGTTATTGCTGCTGATCTGATCCAAATAGTAAACTCATCGCTCTCGTCAGGCGTTTTCCCCCAGGCTCTGAAAACAGCAGTAATCAAACCACTTATAAAAAAGAACAATCTGGACAAATCACTAATGCAGAATTACAGGCCGATCTCCAACCTCCCATTCATCAGCAAAGTTATTGAAAAAGCTGTGTGTAAACAATTAACTAGCTTCCTAACTATAACCAACCTCTTCGACTCCTTCCAGTCTGGTTTTCGTGCTCACCACAGCACAGAGACCGCCCTGGTAAAAGTGTTCAATGACATCCATATAAATACGGACTGTGGCAGAACCACAGTGCTGGTTCTGTTGGATCTCAGTGCAGCTTTTGACACTGTTGACCATGACATATTACTGAATCGACTGGAGAGTTGGGTCGGACTCTCCGGTCCAGTGCTTAACTGGTTTGAATCCTACATAAAGAACAGGGATTTCTTTGTTTCAATTGAAAACTTTTCATCAAAGAGGTCAAAGGTCACATGTGGGGTACCCCAAGGTTCAATCCTAGGACCCCTTTTATTCAATATTTATATGCTCCCACTAGCTCAGGTTATAACAGGAAATAATATTAGCTACCATAACTATGCAGATGACACACAGCTCTACATTACGATGTCACCAGGTGACTCAGAGCCCATCCAATCACTGAACAGATGCTTAGAACAGATAAATGTGTGGATGTGCCAAAACTTTCTCCAGCTGAACAGAAACAAAACTGAAGTTATTATTTTTGGACCTAAAGAGGAACGATCTAGAGTCAATGCACAGCTTCAGTTATTACAACTGAAAACTAGCGATCAGGCCCGAAACCTGGGAGTAGTGATGGACTCTGACCTGAACCTCCAGAGCCACATAAAGACAGTTACAAAGTCGGCCTTCTATCACCTGAAGAACATTTCCAGGATTAAAGGACTAATGTCTCAGCCAGATCTAGAGAAACTCGTCCATGCGTTCATCTTCAGTCGTATTGATTATTGCAACAGCGTCTTCACAGGTCTGTCCAACAAATTACTCAAACAGCTGCAGCTGATCCAGAATGCTGCTGCTCGCGTTCTCACTAAAACCAGGAAGATAGAGCACATAACACCAGTTCTAAAGTCCCTCCACTGGCTCCCTGTAGCTCAAAGAATAGACTTTAAAATACTGTTGTTAGTTTATAAATCACTGAACGGCTTAGCACCACAATACATTAAAGATCTGCTTTTATTGTATCAACCTTCCAGACCTCTCAGGTCTTCTGGTTCTGGTCTGCTCTGCATCCCCAGAACCAGAACCAAACGAGGAGAAGCAGCTTTCAGCATCTATGCACCACGAATTTGGAACAAACTTCCAGAAAACTGTAAAACAGCTGAAACACTGACTTCTTTTAAATCTCAACTGAAAACCCACCTGTTTAGAATTGTATTTGAAATGTAATCAATTACAAATTTATTGATGTAACTTGACTTAATGATTGATTCTATATTGCATTGTGATTCTGTGTTTGTTATGATGTAAAGCACTTTGAAATGCCTTGCTGCTGAAATGTGCTATACAAATAAAATTTGATTGATTGATTGATTGTAGGAGTAGGCATGGGTCAAGATCCAGATAGACAACCAGAAACAATCTGACAAGGGCAAGGCAACCTCTCAGCCTTGATCCAACAAACAAAAGTGAGGTTGCAACAATGAGGGCGTGATGAACAGTGCTGGAAAACTACTTGATAATGTGTTCAATAATGAGTGAGTGTGACTGAGTGAGGCTTAAGAATGGAAACCATCAGATAGATACCAAGTCATGACTAAGTTGTAACACTGTCAGATCTGTGGATCCATTTTCTTTGGTTGGGTGAACAAACTCAGTAGGCTGTTAGCAATGAGTAGCACACTGCTAGTGGATATTTAGTGTAACACTGAAGAAATAGCTAAGATCGTTGCTTTTCCGTACATCCAGTGGTTGGTGCAGGTTGCTATATTCTATAGTAGCCACACCAGTACACGCACCCAGTACAACACTTTCATTCCATTGGCTGAGAGGTTGCCATGCAACGGTGCTTTTTTTTCCAAAGATGAGCAGAAAATGACGATGAACATCAGGAAGGACATTGTTGCTTGTGTAATATAGAAATATTTCTTTGAACTTTCCATCTTACCTGCATATAGCCTCATTCACTGAGGTTGCTTGTACGTTAGAATCCCAGTAGTTCAGTATTTTCTTGTTTGTGTTTTGTTTCAATAGCAAAATTTGAAAATATTATATGTTGATATTATTAGGATTAAATAATAGCTCAGTTAATAGCATATAAAAACTGAAAAGTCCATGCTCCTTTAATGTTTTATCTAAATAATTCAGTTGCGTTTTATATATAAATCTGGCTAGAAGATTTAAATGGTTGGTTCTTAGATGTTTTAATTTAGAAGCTATAAAAATGTAACCAACAGAAAAGATTTGAAATAATTTTACAGTGAAATATATAACAAGTGAAGAAATTATTTTAATTTGTTTTTTTGCATTCACTTAGAATCATTCACCACCTGTCAACAAACACTAAAGTCTAACATGAAGAAAAAATTCCAGCATGTGTTTGAAGGAATCGCAAAATCAGGAAATCAAAGCTTTCTAAATGAGATCTACACAGAGCTCTACATCACAGAGGGAGGATCTGAAGAGGTCAATGGTGAACATGAGGTCAGGCAGATTGAAACATTGTCCTGGAAACCAGAAAGGCCAGAAACAGCAATTAGACATGGAGACATATTTAAACCCTCACCTGAAAGAGAAGAACCAATAAAAACAGTAATGACAACAGGAGTGGCTGGCATTGGGAAAACAGTCCTAACACAGAAGTTCACTCTGGACTGGGCAGAAGACCAAACCAACCAGAACATCCAGTTCATGTTTCCATTCACATTCAGAGAGCTGAATCTGTTAAAAGATGAACAATTCAGCTTGATGGAGCTTGTTCACCACTTTTTTAGTGAAACCAGAGGAATATTAAAATTTGAAGAGTTACAGGTTGTGTTCATCTTTGATGGGTTGGATGAGAGTCGACTTCCACTGGACTTTCACAACAATGAGATCCTGACAGATATAAGAAAGTCCACTTCAGTAGATGTTCTTCTGACAAACCTCATCAGAGGGAACCTGCTTCCCAAAGCTCACCTCTGGATAACCACACGACCTGCAGCAGCTAATAAGATCCCTCCTGAGTTCATTGGCATGATGACAGAGATCAGAGGATTCACTGACCCACAGAAGGACAATTACTTCACAAAAAGATTTAGATATAAGAAAGAGGCAAGAATAGTAATCTCCCATATAAAGAAATCAAGAACCCTCCACATCATGTGCCACATCCCAATCTTCTGCTGGATCACTGCTACAGTTGTGGAAGACATGTTGAACAAGAAAGACAAGGAGCTGCCAAAGACCCTGACTGAGATGTACATTCACTTCCTGGTGGTGCAGAATAAACTGAAGGTCATCAAGTATGATGGAGGAGCTGAGACAGATTCACACTGGAGTCCAGACAGCCGGA
Organism: Xiphophorus maculatus; assembly: GCF_002775205.1. NCBI lineage: Eukaryota > Metazoa > Chordata > Actinopteri > Cyprinodontiformes > Poeciliidae > Xiphophorus > Xiphophorus maculatus. Next base: position 26,652,354 of record NC_036456.1, read on the forward strand.
AGATGATCAAGTCTCTGGGAAAACTGGCTTATGAGCAACTGATGAAAAGAAACCTGATCTTCTATGAATCAGACCTGGCAGAGTGTGGCATTGATATCAGATCAGCTTCAGTGTGCTCAGGAGTGTTCACACAGATCTTCAGAGAAGAGAGAGGGTTGTACCAGAACAAGTTGTTCTGCTTCGTCCACCTGAGCGTTCAGGAGTTTCTGGCTGCTCTTCATGTTCACTTGACCTTCATCAAATCTGGAATCAGTCTGCTCGCAAAAGGTGAAATGAAATCCAAGAAAATAGAAAAAGGAAACCATGAATCTCCAGAGACAGACATTTACAAGAATGCTGTGGACATGGCCCTAGAGAGTCCAGATGGACACCTGGACTTGTTCCTCCGCTTTCTACTTGGTCTTTCACTGGAGACCAATAAGCTTCACGTAAGAGGCTTTGTGGCACAGACAGAAGAAAGTTTACCAATTATTAAAGACACAGCCCAGTACATCAAGGAGAAGTTGAATCATCTGTGTGTTGAGAAAAGCATCAATCTGTTCCACTGTCTTAATGAACTAAATGACCAGTCTCTGGTGGAGGAAATCCAACAATCTTTAAGTACAGGAAGTCTTTCAGCACATCAGCTGTCTCCTGCTCAGTGGTCAGCTCTGCACTTCATCCTACTTTCATCAGACAAAGGTCTGGAGATATTTGACCTGAAGAAATACTCTGCTTCAGAGGAAGCTGTTCAGAGACTGCTGCCAATAGTCAACGCCTCCAGCAAAGCTATGTAAGTACCGATGTAGTCAGTTTTATAAAAGTGCCTAATAACAATAATACATTTACTTTGTATTATCTTTGTCTTTTCAGACTGAGTGGGTGTAACCTCTCAGAGAAAACTTGTGAAGTTCTGTCCTCATTTATCAGGTCAACGACCTCTAGTCTGAAAGATCTGGACCTGAGTAACAATGATCTGACAGATTCAGGAGTGAAGCTGCTCTGTGAGGGACTGAAGAGTCCCAACTGTGAACTGGAGATTCTCAGGTAATTTAAATTCTATGTTTTACATTTTATGAAAGATATAGAATGTAAAATTCTTTGTTTTACATATTTAGAAACATGTCTAAAGCATAGTTTTTGTGTACATTTTAAAAAGAAAACTGTACCAAGTATTGAGTTTTCTCTGACTTGGCAGTAAAGAGCAGTTGCAGCAAAAACAGCCTCACTGCTGATTTGAAGTGTGCAAGTCAGTCAAGCAAACCATTACTATCTAGGGAAAAAATATATATTGTAAAAAATATGTTGTATGTTTCAGATTAGTCCAGGTAACTCGAGTATAAATGCAAAATGGTCTCAAGGTGAAAATCTTCACTTGTTGTTGTAGGGATGTACAATATATTGTCAATAATATCAGAATCGACGAATGTTAGCTATATTTTCAAATATCAATATTGGTCCCAGCAACGATCAACAACCATGTCAAAATATATATGTTCCCCCCCGAAACATTTCTCTCATTCTTGCTGACATGCTTCCCCCAGCAATAGAATTTTGCAAATTGTTTATATTTTGTAGAAGTTCAGAATAAATGCGTAAAATTGGTCCCTCTGTATGAAAGTAGTGGCTTTAAACTGTATCTGTAAAGTATTCCTAGTTCTTAATTTTTTTCAGATTTTGTTGCGTTACTAATTTGAAGGTATTTCTCTTTTTTAATCTACACCAAGTAGTCACTAACAGGTTTTCACTTTGTTAGTGGGACAGAGGGAAATTTTTGGATCTCTTTGTACATTTCCTAAAAATGAAGTGCACATTTAACTGATCAATTAAGCTTTATTTGCTATAGGTAAATTAAGTCAGTCAACTTAATTTACCGGTAGTAAATTAAGTTGACTGAACATGATTTGTAATGGAACAAATTTGTCTATAAAATGTCTTGCAGGTGAATTATCAGAGCAGAAACTAAAGGAATTGTCTCTAAACCTTTGAGATTAAAGTGTCTAAATGTCAGGTCTAAATACCTAATTAAACAAAACAGAAGAAAGACAAGAGAGTTAGATTCTTTGTTTCTCGCGAGGAGAGCAGACAGAGATGTGCTTCCAGTTACAAATCTCCAACCACTCTGGCCAACACACCTCCCGCTCCTCTATTTTATTGATTTCAGGAAACCCTGTCACACGGGGCGCTGCAACCCTATGGGGTGGGGTCAAAACATTCATCATATGGTCGCAGCGCTAAATAACATTCACTAGTCTAGACACACGTTATCTATACTCTAAATCTTTCTTGCTCCAAGCCCGGTGTGGAACAAGACACATTGCATAGCTTCAAAGCAACGGCTTTGTATCACAAAGCAGCACAGAGCAGAGTTTATTGTCAGGCCTGTAAAACTCTGCTGGGAGCAATTAACACCTCCGTCTTGTAGGAAGTCCTGCAGGGCAACAGCTGCCGAGAGTAGCTGTCACCTCTATTTCCCAGGGAAGTCTCAGGATAGAATCAAAGTTATTTAACACACAGAAACATTATCTAAAATGTAACTACAAGGCTACATGATACAACAAATATTTGATAATTACTAATAATACAATTTATCCAACACTAAAATCACAAATTTGCTGAATGTTATAAAAAATAAAGCATTTTTGGATTCACTGAAAATACTGAAAAGCACTGAAGTTCCTAGTGCTCATGTTTATTTGTAATGTAAGAGATTTAGAACCACCAGGACCCTCTGCAATGTAAAACTAAACCTATTTGTACTGAGGGTTGAGATGAGGACGAGAGCAGTCAGCTCCAGGGCGAAATGACAAAATGTTTTAATGAGGTCAAAATGCAAAGATGCTCTGGAACACGGCCAAGCACAACAAATGCCACCATGCAACAATCACTACAAAGGAACACAGAGGATCCAGGGATAATCAGATGACAGGTGAACTTAAATACATGTGGGGGATATCAGGAAATCACCTGGAACCAATAATGGGGAATGACACACGGAAACAAAATACGGTACTCTGGTCAAATAAACATATACGTTGGTTTGGACTTTGCAAGTTGTTAGATCAAGTCAAGAGATAGAAAATAGTCTAGATTAATAAAATCTATACTACTTTCTAGTGTGTTATAGAAAATAGTCTACAGTGTGTGTTATAATGTGTTGTTAACAGGGGAGATTTGCCAAAAGGCGGCCTGTGCTCCTGAGTCTGAGGTGTTTAATTCTATGATTGGTCTGGTTGGATCAGGTTGGGTGAGAATGGGAGCTTTGTTTTGTTGTTGTTGTTGTTCAAGTCAGAAGATTTTTTGCTTCTGGGGATCAAATGAAGATTTTTTTGGTGGATTTGAGACTGTTGAGGGTAACAGCAGTTTGACTGTATAATAATGAAGCGACAGTTTGCAAAACATAGGAAACATTGCAACTGTTTACAAGAAGATGAAGTTGGCCCATTGAGGACCGTTTAAACTTTTTCCAGGTCTGTCTTCATCTGCCTGCTCCCCAGAATGAATCCCAAGAAGATCCATTAAATTGGAGAGAATCTGGTGAGATTAATGGGAAATATACCAAGTTGTAGCTTTGAATTAGCAGAATTTTTTGACCAATACAACGCCACTTTGTCATTCTAATTTTTACATAGTAACACTGGGAGACAGAAAATATAATATTTACTATTTGTCAGGCCAACAGGCCAGCATGTAGACTGCTGCTCAACAGACACGGTTCTCTAACCGTCTTAGCAGGTCAACTAATTATTCTAACAGTTCTAACCAGTGTGTCACTTTGAGAATATAGATGATTTTTTTCAACATTATGTGTTTGTGTCTGCAGGCTTTCAGGCTGCCTGATCACAGAGGAAGGCTGTGCTGCTCTGGCTTCAGCTCTGACTGTGAACTCCTCTCACCTGAAGGAGCTGGACCTCAGCTACAATAATCCAGGAGAGGCAGGAATGAAGAGTCTAGAAGCTATACAGAAGAATCCAAACTTCAAACTGGACTCTCTGAGGTAAGGAAATATTTTCTGCAGCCAAATAGCGCTACGCTATTGCTTAATGCTAGATTCAGAATTGACAGTGCAAAATATGACAGCAAACCAGAAAGTGTAGTTCAGGATCTTTGACAAATGAACAGTTCTGGAGAGAGAAGGCAAGGAGGATTAATGATGGATTGGTTCATCTTTCTAGACCAATCTGAAGTGTAGGATAAACCCAAAAGCCCCAACCAGCCCCAGACAATGAATGCTAGTTTATGTCAGAGACGACTTGTAGTGCGGAAAGGGAAAATCATGTTGGAGAGATAATTAGTTGTCCATGCCAGTAAAAAATGATGTTGAGCAGTTCATACAGAGCTGTGCAAAACTATTTAAACAGCTTCAACTTTAACAAACACAAAGCAATGCATAATTGCAAAGTGGAAGCATAATTGTTGGTTGTATCAATCAAAATTAGTATCCATCCATTATCTAGCATGCTTGTCCTTGCAGGGTGGTGAGAGGTCAGGTACACTCTGGACAGGCTGTCAGTCCATCACAACATAACTAATAAGTTTTTCTTTTTTAATCTAAATTTGAAAAAGGGCTTGTGACTAAAAATTGGATCTAATTCATAAACATGAATTGATCTATACCTTCTTAATTTCTTGCTGCATGTTTAGGATCATTAATGCTGGGATTTGAACCTTGTTAAATAATATACAGCTTATGCATCAGAATGAGGAAGAGGCATCTGTTATAACTGAACTGGTAGTATCAGTAAAATATTAGACTTTGGTAACAGAAAAGTGGTAATATCATCAAAATGTCTCCTTTCTTACAGCATGGAGCCTGCAGGAGACAAATGGATGACAGCAGGTCTGAGGAAGTGTAAGGGCATTTTTGATTCATAGCAGATTGTCTCATCTTTGCATGAATGAATTCAGAAAATTATACATCAGTAACTGCATTGTGTTTGTTCTGTCCTTCAGATTCCTGTCCACTAACAGTCGACCTAAATACTGTAAGCACATTTCTCAAACGTTCTGACAAAAACAGGAAGGTGACACGTGTGGAAGAGGAGCAGCCGTATCCGGATCATCCAGACAGATTTGATCTCTGTCAGCTGCTGTGTACTGATGGTCTGACTGGTCGCAGTTACTGGGAGGTTGAGTGGGGTGGGAAAGTCTACATATCAGTGAGTTACAGGGGAATCAATAGAAAAGGAGCCAATGACGATTCCTGGTTTGGATTTAATGATAAGTCCTGGAGTCTAGTCTGCTCTGATGATGGTTACACTGTTTGGCATGATAGTGTAAAAAAAGCTTTCATCCCCGTTCCCTCCTTCTCCTCCTCCTCCTCTGTCTCTGGCAGAGTAGCTGTGTATGTGGACTGTCCTGCTGGGACTCTGTCCTTCTACAGAGTCTCTTCAGATACACTGATCCACATCTACACCTTCCACACCAAATTCACTGAAACTCTTTACCCTGGATTTGGGTTCAGGTGTCGTTCAGGAGTGTGTTGGTGCTCATTTTAGAATAGTCCTAAGTGCTTTTCAAAACTAATACAACATTTCAAGAGCTATCAATGCATTAAAAACAGAAGAAAATAATAGAAAGTCACATTAAATAAAATTGTTTTTTAAAAGAAACAACACAGTCCATCAATCTTAAGTCCAAACAAAGGAGAATTCTGGAGTCTAGGAACCACTGAACTAAAGGCTTTGTCTTCCTTTGTTTTCAATTTACCATAAAGAGTCATCATCAGGTCCTGATCACAGGAATATGTGGCTGCAGTGGCCTTCTAATATTGGTGCCTTAGACTTAGACTTAGACTTAGACTTAGACTGACTTTATTGTCATTTTGCATGCACAGGGTGTATACAGAACGAAATTTCGTTGCATACGGCTCAGGACAATGTTTTGAGCTTTCAATGTTGTGAGGTTACTCCAGCCTGTCTGTGAAAACCCCTTAAGTCAATAAAAGAATTTTAAATTACATTGTGGAAAAAACCTGAAATCAATGTCACTGCATTGATATTGGAGTCATGTATAAAAACCTGTAGGATTTGTCAGAAGCCTGGCAGCTTCATTTAGTACACCTTGAAACCGTTCTAGGGAAGGTATGCTAAAATACGCAGAGTGCACTGGGGATCAAACCAAAGCATCAATAATTAGTTCAGAGAATGTGAGAATAAAGATTTAATTACCAGATGATTAAAAGGAATGAATCAAAGACTGGATGTGCATCCAAAGTAAAGTCAGAATGTAAGATTTTGCCGAAAACCTCTCGGTTCTTTGTCAATAAGCTCTGTGATATGCATTTTTCTCATGAACATCTTTGTTCTCTAAGTTTGTGAAAACTGGTTAAGAAGTAGATTTTCTTAGTTGCTATTGGTAACTGAAGACTCTGTAATATAATCTACTTGCACTTTTGAGCCATTTGAGCTGCATTATTTTCTAATGTTACGATAATGACTCTGCATTGTTTCTTTTCTTGTGGTTAGATTAACAAATTACCAATAAGAAGAATAAATACTTGGAAATATTCTTCACTAATTTGTTATAAGTGGTACACATAAATGTTATAAAAGTGAGTGACATTTTATATTTGCACAACATCGTTTATGTACATTATTTTATATCCTGCCCCATTAAGGTTGGTGTCAGGATCTGTGGGTATTTGAAGTAGGTTGTAGATTTTTGGTGTTCCTTTGACTTTTCTACTTTAGTTTGCCCTGTTTTCCATTTCTGTTCTCCCTAGTGATTGTAGTCATGTTTTTCTTGCTTTTGAGTTATTTTCTGATGCTCTAGTTTATCATATTTCTTTAATCCAAGTTGTTCCTTAGTGTTAGGATTATTTCCTCTTCCCCGGTATTCTCTCCCCACTTTCCTGTGTCACTTTCTCTTTCCCCCTCCTCAGCCTGGTTCCAGCTCCAACTACTCACACCTGTAATCAGTTAGCTTATTAGCCCTGGTCCATTGTTCCCACTATCAACCTCCCAATAGTGAAGCTCCTTATTCTCCAGTTACAACTCGCTGGTTCATGTCATCTCACCTCGTTCCCTCCTCCCTGGTACCCTTGTGTTCTCTTTTTGTTTCTGTTTTGGATTTCTTTTTTGTTTGGATTTTTATTTTTTCATTAACTTTTGAACCTCACCTTCATCTCCTGCCTGCTTCATTTGGCTCAACACATCCTATCAGTTGGAAATGTTTTCATTTTGGCTTCAAGTCTTTATGGTATTTACCTTTTCAGGCCAGGTTGGTGTTTACTTCTTTCCTGAATAAATAACATCCTTTTAAAAAATTGTTTCTTGGATTTAATATAGTGATCTTTGTCTGCTGTAGTAATTGTTGATGTGGGCACTTGACCAGGGCATCATGAGAAGGGGGGGAGGGAAATAACCCATAGAAGACACCTGTTTACCTCCTAAATAAATAACAGTAGTCAATGAGGAGTTGTGGCTTTATTAGGTTGTCTAGGGACACCACTAAAAGATGTGCTTCAACAGGACAGTGTTCATATTTTTCAATGCAGGTTGTATCACTGTTAAAACTTGGGGGGGATACTATATATCCATAGGAGGGCAGTATCAGTGGCAGAACTAGGGGAGCTTAATTCTTAATTCAGAAATTTAAAAAATGTATTTTGACATTTTGACATAAGATAAATCCGATGACGCCAATTGAAATTTCTTGAAAGGCCTGGCTCAGATACTTCAAAATGTAACTGAAGATAGTTTGATTTGTTATTTTTTACTGTGCGTAAATGCAGATGTGCTATATTACTATCCAGTTAGAAACAATGAACAGTACTAAAATAAAACTCCACCCTCACAGGTGAGGATTAACGGCTGACAGCAACCCACTCCGGCGCTGCAGCATTCCTCCCTACTTCCTTATCTGTTTAGGTTTCATATTTCATTTCGTTGTGGCGCAGTTAAGACAAGGTAAGACAATGACCTCTTTGATGTTTAACTTGTCTTGTACAGGTTTATTTTTGTAATTATCTTTATTTGTATTGTGTACGTCAAGTTTAAGCCAAGCAGGGAATTAAAGTCAGTTCTGATTTTGTAAAGGCTGCTGTACATAGAACAAAAACAATCGCATAGATGGCGAGTCGCTAAAAGTGAGAGAAAAAACCAGTTGGTGCACTTAGAGAGCAAATACCTGCATCAACCTGAATTATAGTTAAAATCTCTTCCAGGTTTGTTTAAGATTTAGTCTTATTTGTAACATAATTATATATATATTTTCTTCATTACAAAAGTGTTAGAAATAATTTTATTCCAGCCTTCTGTAATAGGATAATGAGGCCTGGTAGTGAAAGCACTGTGAAAACCTATAGTTTTTTTGGAATGTTTCTCATTCTTTCCTCAAATGAATTGAGTATTTCGAGGCTTAAAAATGTATGAAGGGGTATGCTGTGGTGGCGCAGGGGGTTAGCATGCCCCACGTTTGGAGGCCTTAGTCCTCGACGCGGATGTCGCGGGTTCGACTCCCGGTCCCGACGACCTTTGCCGCATGTCTTCCTCCCTCTCCTCACCCTCCTTCCTGTCTGCCTACTGTTGAAAAAAATACGAGCCACTAGCGCCGCAAAAACTCTTCGGAGAAAAAAAAATGTATGAAAACCACAGGTGGAACAGGGAATTTGACCCACCTTTCATAAAGGTCTGCCTCCCAAAAATCATTGTAAACAGAAACTAGACTGAGCTTCAGGTTTCTCCCAGATAAATGGTTCCCAAATTTAAAACTAAGCAGTAAAAAAACAGTTTTGCTCCCGTTGACATAAGTTGCCAAAATTGGATTTAGCAGAGTTTTAACATTATTTTTTATATTTTATTTATTTTTATTTACTTTTTTTCTTCATATTTAAACAGTAAGCTGTGTTAGTGAATTCATATGCTTTGGAGAGAAGTTGTTTGACTTATTTTGTGTTTGTACACAGCACTGTGGAAGTGACTCCACCTGTTTTAACACCACATTAGTCTGGCATTCTCAGAACAGTATGTACTTGGCACAGTGAATGTTGTTTGACCAGTAATTCCTGATAATCAAGTGGTGTCTGGACTTCTTATTTTCACTCAAACAACTTGCAAAATTTCTTAGTAATAAGTTATTATTCATAATTATTGATAGTTTGAAGAGCATCTTCAAACATATGAAGTGTAAAACTTTCTTTCATATTTCAAATTAAGGAAAGGGCATGACGTTTCTTTTAAATATTCAAATAATATTTTAAATATTATTTTGTAAAAGTACGAAATATCAAATTAGTTAATGCTTATTTGTCAGTTCTCTTTCTGCTTCTTTGTTTGCTGGTATTGCAAATAATATCAGCAGAGCTTAAGTGCAGGTGAGTAATTTGTTTTGCCTTTAATATAAACATTGTGTGCAGATTGATGTGAATTGGAGCGCGGCATCATGGATCAGCGTGAGGAGCAGAAAGAAGGAGAAACTCTGCGTGAAACCGAGAATCATAGCAAAGCCAAGAGGTGAGGTGACCTTTTACTGTTTATGCCTTCACTCTGTTCGCTCAAGGCGTCCATGTAACTTAAACAACTTTATTTATAGCAAACAATCTGAAGATGAACTGGATCCAGAGCTCTTTGATAACATATCCATGGACGATCGTGTGGATTTTAAATCAAACCAGAGTTCAGAGAGGTGAGCTATATCTAATTAATCTGTCTAAAAATCCCAACATATACAGCACTATGATAAAATGTTTGCTCTTGGAAAAAACAATTATTTTTATTGTATTTTTGTCAAACTGGATCTTGTTCTGCTCTAGTGATTTAATAATTCAACAGGTCAGTCAGCGAGATTAGTAAAATAGAACCAGAAAATGTTGTTAATCACAGTTAATTCATAATTTATTTATTTGTGGACTATATTCATACATACTGTAGGTTAAAGTTGGTTTGACTGGCAGTTTTTACCATAATAAACAAAATCATGATTCATGTTTGTCTGATGTTGAAAATTTTTTGATGAGTTTTGAAGTTGGACAAAAAAACACACATTTCTATTTGCACATGTAAAGTAGCATTAACTGTGACTTTTTCAGAAAAACTCATAGTCTTTTTCAAATTTAATTTTGTAAAAACAAATTTGATAAAAAAAACAACAAAAAAACATATATATATTTTGTAGGAGGTGTTTAAACAATAAGCTGTTATACATACATATATAACAGGCACACTTTGGCAGGCCCCATGTAAATTTCTTCAGAAATGTTCTAGTTTTATTTCTTGTCCAGATCTACACATAACATTTGCTGATTTTTTTATTTTTTGCATGGAGAGCTGTAATGTGAGAAAAATTTATTTGATTCCCCCAGAGTGAAGATCTCAGAACTCCCTAGTGGTCAGTCTGCCCAACAGCATCCAGCAGAGCTGCACTCCATATTTATGGTCTGTACATATCTAATGCTTTCTGTCTGTTGTATTCACAATGATCCTCTTTGCTCCCAATAGTAAAGTAGTGAATTGTCAATTTGTAACTGCATTGCTAGATGCTCGTTTTTCCAGTAGCACCTATCAATGCAGTTTGAATTACCTCAACTATGGTCTACACAGTGCGAGTGGTTTAATATTACCATTGAGCCAACAGCTATAGTGGGTGGGTTGTCACATAGAGGGGTGATCCAAAAAGTAGGACAATGCGAGCTGTACATGACCCCAACGCAAAGCAGCATGGAGAACATTGAAGCTATATTAAAAATTCTGCTCCATCTTTGGCTTTTTGTCAGACTCAGCTATTGTTGTGAGTTTTTATAAATGGTCAATAGGATTACTGTAAAGAAATTGCTCTTGTGACGTGGCCCCTGACTCCACCCACTAGCCAATCAGAGACCAACAGCTTTCCAATGTCACATTTGTTTGTTACCACAAAACCATTACAAGTGGAAAATCATCAAACCCGAGTTGAGTTGAGCCTTGCTGCATAAGTGCTAGCAGAAAAGGGGCATGAAGCCTCTCCTATACTTCATTTGAAGTATGGTAGACCGTATTTCATCTGAAGTATGGCCACGCAACCACGTTCATATTCACACACACCTTCCCTACAAAGTGGCCTATTTCTTCTACAGAGCTCCCTAGAAATCTCTAATAAACCAGCCTCAAGCCATGCTTTGACTGACAATCATGAAATTCGGAACATATGTGTAACTAATGACAACCAACAAAAAAAAAATCTCTTGGAGTCATGGTCCAAACCAAACAGAAAGTCTGACATTTTTACACACGTTGTGTGCTGGGTGCTGCAATGAAAGTTGAAAGACTCAAACAGACTTAGCAAACTGATAAGAAGATCTGAGCTGTCAAGGATAACACCTTTCATCCCCTCTACAGTGTGGTGGACAGCCTCAGAAGGAGACATAGCCAAAGATTACTGCAACCCAGATGTGCTAAAGAACGCTACAGCAAGTCCTTTCTGCTTGAGACGATCAAACTTTATAATACATACATAGTCTCTAGAGCCGTGTGTTTTAGATGTTGAATATATATTAATAATATACTGAGCAATATGTGTGTGTCCTTAAGACTATCCCTGCTCATTGTTATTTATTATTGTTTTGTGTTTATTCTTATTACTTTATTTATTTAAATTTTTATTGTGTGCTATGCTGGGACAAACAAAATGCCCTTCCTCTAGGGCAGGCATGTCCAAAGTCCGGCCCGGGGGCCAATCACGGCCCGCGGTCAGATTTCATACGGCCCGCAGTTTCGGTTTTATAATGTATTATTTATGGCCCGCCTGCACTGTGAAACAGAATAAATAAATCATAAAACTTGAAACTGTAATTCCTCCTTTCACCAAATGGTGGCAGCACCACTTTAATACTATCAGTCTGCCTCCGTGCAGCGAACCGCTCTCCACTCATTTCTGCCATGGCCACTGCAAAGAAAACGAGGAAAGTTTACAGTGAAGGCCGCCGCTTTCAAGAGAGATGGGAATTAATACTTCTTTTCTGAAGATCAAGGCAATTGTGCTTGTCTAATTTGTAATGAGACGGTTGACTTGTTAAGGATTTCAACGTAAAGAGACACTACCAGACTAAACATGCTAACACATACGACAAGCTAACAGGGAGTGACCGTGCTGAAAAACTGAAGCAGCTCCAAGCTGGACTGGCATCACAACAGCGATTTCTTTGGGCCTGAGTCAAAAGAAAATACCACCAAAGCAAGCTACGATGTTAATGTTAATAGCTAAACATGGCAAACCTTTTACTGAAGATACATTTATCAAAACTGTGTTATGAAAACGGTGGAGAACATTTGCCCTGAGAAGAAGCAAGAATTTGCGAATGTTTGCCTGGCAGTAACAGTGTGGCACTGAGAGTTGAGGACATGAAACTGAGTATATTGAACGGTAACGTCTGTCACTATCAGCAGTGAAGAGCCAAAAAAACATTTATGCACCTGGATTTATGGCACTTATTTTTATTAAACTCCTGAGTAAGATTTGGTTATTACTGTTGATGTTATGAACCTGTAGATGTGATACAAACTATTACTTTCTGAAAGATATTGTAAATGACAAGAGCAAAATTCACTTGTTTTAAGATTTAATAATAACAGACAACTTTGCGTTACTTATAACTCCTGTTTAAAATGTTCTTGAGGCAAAGATATTTTTAAACTCATGTAAATTTAAGGTATTTCATACAGTTTGTTCAATGTTATCTGACTCTCCAGATATGAAAGAAAAGCAGAATTTGTGTTTTTAGAGTTGTTCTCATCTGCCTGAGTGGCTTATATTTGGTTATTTTGTCATTTGAAAAATAAAGATAATTGTGACAATGAAAATTGTTTTATAACAGTATTTGCATGAAACGTTTGTAGTTAAAAAATGTCCGAACAAACTATTGGCCCCCGGGCATCTTCACTTTATCAAATCTGGCCCTCTTTGCAAAAAGTTTGGACACCCCTGCTCTAGGGGATCAATAAAGTATTATCTTATTTCATCAAACTCCTCCTACAGCATTTCACATAAAGACTTCAGAATCACTCAGAACAGCCTTTAAGAACTGAAGATCAAAAGTTATCAAAAGCTTTTTGTTGCATCAAAGCATGTGTGCATGACTGAGACTCAAAATCTAATCATTTGCCATAAATCATTAGTGTGGAATAACTTACATATACACCACAATTGCATAAGACTTTATGTGTGTCATAACAGATCACTGATCTCTATCACATGATCAATTGGTGACGTCACATTAGCTTCACCCCCTTTGAACAGAAAGTTATTTGTTTCCCTGCTGGTTGTCGTCCTTTTACTCTACGATTCATACAGAATTAAACTTGTGACTGATGACATACATTTCCTGGAAAATATATTATATCTCTCCTTATAATGATCTCAGTCTAAGTTGTCTTTTTTCTATTGTAGGAGCTTAAAAAGAACATTTTCACTTTTGTGGAGAATGAGCTGAAAAAGATCGAAGTGGTTCTGGGTTCAAATTACCCAGAAGGTCTAGAGGGGGATGAGGATGATGACGTTTTAGAGGATGAAGATAAAGAGCAAATGAGGAGGAACAGAGAAGATTTTGAGAAGATGGTACAGCGCTTCCTAAGAAGGATGAACCAGGAGGAGCTGGCTAACTGTCTTCGACTCAGTAAGATTTCTCTAATGCTAGAAGATGGATAAGTAAATTTATATTTAAATTTATTCCCCACCTCAGACTTAGTTTGGTTCTCATGGAGGGATCTTTAGCAAGTAGGTATAGATCATGTCTAGGGAAACTTACATCCAGTTCTTAAGACTTATGCAAATTTCTGCCTTTTATGTATGCCATTGTTATACATGCCGGTTGGCTGCTGTGTGACCTTCTAGTTCATTGAGGCATATGGCATTGATGTTGTGTGATGCCTCATTATCCCATATGCCTCTTCAGCTTTGTTGAGTTTTAGCAAAAGAGTCAAACATTACACAATGAAAAAGATTTTATCTCCCTTGTAGGAACCCCTCAATAAGCTTCTGCAACATTACAAGATTAATTTCCATCCATTGCCGCATTAATTTTTAACACAGATCTTGTATTGATGATGAGAGCGTCCAACCACTGAGCAAAACCTTCTCCAAAATATCACAAAGATTGTCAATGGCGTACAGGTCTGATATCCGTGGTAAAATTGAAGTCTCATCTTCAATGAACCACTTGGTCACAATATGAGC